>NC_086156.1:49117607-49742607 GCF_035149785.1 Candoia aspera
GGTATGTTCCCTGCCTTGAGTTATTTATAAAAATAATAAAGGCAGGATAGAAAAAAAATAAAATAAAAAAATAAAATCAGTAACCTCCGTATAAAATGATTCCACCCAATTATTCAGCACAGCTTCAGAACAGAAGAGAAAGATTTAGTGAGGTAACAGCTCAAAACTTTCATAAGCACAGCAACAGCATCACATAATAATGCCATATAAAAGCTATGGTATCAACAGTCTTTCATGCACATCTGACTACAGTAAGCAGAATAGCACAAACTAATGGCCAGCAGGTGGCAGAAAGAGACAGATATCCAATACAGAACATACAATATAGGAACAAAAAAAGGTGAATTTCTGGAGATTCTGGAGGTACTTGGAGCACTGATCATTGTTCTGCAATGTTGTTGTTTGAGTTGGTTGTAAAAGTAACAGTAAGAACTTACTTCTTAGTATGTATACAAAGGCTCACATTGTGGACTGAAGCCTGTGCATTCAGAGGGCTAACTCTTACGTAAACACATACCGTATAGTAGGTGAAGTTCAAGACGTTGCTCTCATTGGTCCTGTTGTCATGACACGTTCACAATCCAAGTCAGTTGACTCCTTTTGTATGCTGGCAGCATACAAGGTTATCACCACTGCCTGCCCAGCAACCCTGAAAACACTAACTGATGCAGCGGGACCAAGACTCCTGCTTCATGGAACAACTCTGACAGTACAAGCCAGAAAAACCTTTATCGAAATGCATCTTGAACCTAAACATCAACAACATGCACAGAGCCAGACACATACATCAAAGCTCATTAAACCACCCAAACCTAACACAGTTTTTCTGAAGTTCTAAATGTACCCAGAAGTCCAGCATGTACAAGACACAAAAACATGCACAGACTGTAAACATACACTAAAGTTCAGTAAACCAAACCAAACCATCAACACAGAATGATATGCCATTCAAAGAATTTGCAGTTCAATAGCTTTTTAAAAGAAAAGTACAGTTGGGAGGCCTTTTCTCTATACTTTGACTCTGGGGTGGAACCACTGAGAGATTTAAGCCTTGGATTACTACTGGGAATCCAATCTGGAATGTGCTTCCTGAGCTGTTTGCACAGGGAGAGGGGAGAGAGAGAGAGATTTCACTCACTCTAAAATGTTTTTCCAATGCAGGGATGTGCCCATTATTTAGAATACAACAGGGGGGAAATTTTTTAAAATCCATATCCTCTCATACCAGGGCTCCATTCTACTTCACGTTTGTTTGTTTGATTGATTATGTGTCATCAAGTCAGTGTTGACTCTTAGTGACCACATAAATAGATTTTCTCCATAATGATCTGTTCCTAACCTGGTCTTTGAGGTCTTACAACAGTAAACCCATTGCCACTGTAACTGACTCCATCCAGCTTGCTGCTGGTTGTCCTCTTCTCTTTCCTTCCACTTTTTCCAGCATTAGAGCCTTCTCCAGAGAGCTGAGTTTTCACATGTGTCCAAAGTAGGAAGTATTGAGCCTCATCACTTGTACCTCAAGTGAGAACTCTTGGGTTGATTTGTTCAGTGATCCATTTGTTTGTTTTCTTGGCTTTCCATGGCATTCTCAGGAGTCTTCCCCAACACTAAAGTTCAAAAGTGTCAATACTTTTCCTATCTTGCTTCTTTAAAGTCTAACTTTTATTTCTATAGAATATCACCATGGCTTGCACTATTCTGATCTTTGTAGGCATAGACACGTCACAGCATCTGGATATCTGTTCCAAGGTCTTATGGCTGCTCTACCAAGTGCTAGTCTGCAGTGTATTTCTTGACTGCTTGTTCCCTTACTGTTGATGGTTGATCCTAAAAGGCAGAAGCTATTTACCACTTCGATATTTTCATTATATGTTGTAAAGCTGATAGTTGTACCTGTTGTCATTAGTTTGGTCTTCTTCATATTTAATTTTACTCCATTATTTTCCACTATGCTCCTTGATTTTATTAGCAGGCCTTCAAATTTTTGCTAGTAGAGCAGTGTCAACATAGCACAGATTATTGTGGGAGGAGATAGGTGGTGACAAATTTGATAAATAAATAAATACAAATTTTAAAATCATGCTCATCCTCTTCCAATCCAGCTTCCCTTAATATATATTCAGCATATAGGTTGAATAAATAAGGGGAGAGTATACAGCCTTGTCTCACTCCTTTGCCAACCTGGAGCCAGTCTGATTTGCCATGTTCTGTCCATTTCGCGGCTTCCTGACCTGTATATAGGTTTCTCATGAAGACATTTATATGTTTGAATTGCTGTCAAAGATCTATGTCCAATCTGAAAGGATGCCCTGACCAAACCTTGTTTAAAGGGGTAGACTGCTTGATATTCTTGCATGTTTCCTAAATCCCATGAAATTTCAGCAACTTGACAAGGTGAGATTATCAATTCTTTGCACAAAATTTCATGCACAAATTCACAAAATGTATGAGCAACCTTGCACATAATCACTGAAATCTATTAACATTTCATAATATCATGGGTTATTTAATACCAAGTTTTTCATGGAGGATTGGTAGACTGTTGGCCATGATGTAACCAATTGTTTAAATAAAAGCCCTCAAAATACTATTCTTCCTAAAACCTCTGCCTTAGAGTTTTATTAACAATAAGCTCCTCCCTCTCTCCACTCATATTGGAATCAAGATGGCACATCATCAGCGTTAGATAGTTAGCACTATGGATAAAACTGAGCCTTTTAAAAAAAAAAGTCAGTGATCAATGACTCCCATAAAGTCTGAATTTTACTAGAAATGACAATAATAAGCTCATCTTTGAGTCACATAAAAATAAGTGCCAATCTCAGAATAAAATGAGATTAATAAAAGCATCACAAGATGCCAATTCACCTTAACAATGGCCTTTGACCCCTTTTCTTCCCTAAGGAATGATACATCTTTGCCAGGTTCTCAGAATGGCCTTCCTTCCCAGATGTTCATATTATCTTCATTTTATTAACTGGCTTTAGTCCAGTTTCTGATCTCTGCCAAACAGTAAAAAAAAAGACGACTGACATCCGTGTTGAGTTCTAATAAAAATGAGACACAAAGCTGTGTGTATGAGAAGCAGAGATGATACTGCAGACCAGCCATCTAGTACCCTACAGATGTATTGAACTTTAAAGTCCCTTAACCCCAAGCAGCACAATTAGCTTGGGAAAGGCTGGTCTATAGATTTTTCTTCCTTTGGCAATTTCCAAGGGATGCTGGAAGAAAATGGTACTGGAAGAACTGACTTTTTGGAAATTCAACATCTGAAAGGAAAAAAGACAGAAACTAAGCTATCTAATATCATCAGTGGAAAACATGGGCAAACCTAATATAGGATAGAACATTGTGTACATTAAAAATACTAAAGAAATATATTTGGCTTTTGGCACAGGGATCATCAGGCAACAAAGTTTGTTCTAATATTGATTTATATAGTGGGAAACAAAGTCAATTCATATGCTGCCTTTGCCAGCTTTCTTGCCTGGAAGTTGTTTCCCTGAACCCCAGAACGTAGCTTCTTATCATTTACATAATATAGACCTCTCATAAAATGTCAGCCTGTTTCTTTTTATTTAGCTTATCTAATTTCTTTGGTTATCCACTGAAAACTGATGGAAGATTACATCATCAGTGCTTGGTAGTTTGAAGTTTTGTTTCAAACTTCATTGTTTGGCAATTGTAGAAGTTCCAGGGATGGCAAAAGTGTGTCTGTGTGTCTGTGCCCCTGTTTTATAGTGTAGATGGAGCAATTTTCTGATTTGGTGCTTTCTGATTTGATGTTTCTTGTTGATACATCTTTGTCCCTTAGACCTGAGTTTAGAACCACCCTCAAAAAGACAATGAAACATGAATCGAAGCGAAAGGATTACTCTCGTCTGCCACCTTTCCCTTGGTGCCACTTTGAAGAACAACTAAATTTACAAGAAGCAAGGTAGAACAGGGGAGATAGTGCTGTCTGTTCATTCACTGAAATGAGCCAATGCAACTTACTAGCATGAGATTTAGGACTGATGAAATAAAAAAATATTTCACCAAATGCACCTTTAATTTACAGAACTAACTGCCACTAGTTGTGGTAAAAGCCACTGGTGTAGATGGATTTTAAAAGGGATTAGCCAAATCTAGAGAGATTGAGCCCATCCATAGCTATTAATCATGATAGTCAGATATGAACAATGGAATCCTAGAGGGCTTACATCATGGTGCTTTGTATGCTTTGCCTGTATGTTTCCCACCAAATGTAGAAAAGAGAGTTTTGGAGTAGAGGGAATTTGTCTCTCATCTAGCAGGACTTATGTTTTTAATTCAGGAAGGCAATAGATTTTTGACACAGAAGTTTCTTTTATACTGGTTTCATCTAAGGAAAGACTTGATTGACAACCAGTTTGGTGTAGTGGTTAAGGCACCAGGTGTCATGCTCCCAGATCAAATGTTCCCAGAACATCTGATCAGATTCACATGCATGAATGGAGTTAACACGTGTCAGAACTCGAGAGTCTGCAAAAGTGGGAGGGGGACACGCCAGCTGCTGAGCCGTTGGAGACATCTGCAGAAAACTGAACTGGCTGGCGTGGAAAGGGGGGCTGCATGCCAATGAGGGGAGGGGGCTGAACTCATTGTTTAACTTGGGGAAAATGCGGGAACCTTTATTCACATTGTACTGTATGCTGCACTCCATTAAAGAGATTTCTAACTTAGACAAGTATGAATCGAATTTAATGGCAAGCTGAGTAACACAGTCATTACAACAGGCTAGAAACAGGGATACAGATAGTTCTCACTTAATGACCACAATTGAGACCAGAATTCTGATTGCTAAGCAAAGCAACCATTAAGTGAATCTGACCCGATTTTATGACCTTTTTTGTGGCATCTTTAAATGAATCACTGTGGGCATTAAGCAAATCACATGGTTGTTAAGTGAATCATGTGGTTCCCCATTGATTTAGCTTGCCAGAAGTTGTCTGGGAAGGTTGAAAATGGCAATCATGTGACCATGGGACACTGTGACAGTCATAAATGTGAACCAGTTGCCAAGCGCCCAAGTCATGATCATATGACCACAGGGATGTTGCAATGGTCTTAAGTGTGAGGACCAGTCATAAGTTGTTTTTTCCAGCACCATCATAAGTCCAAACTGTCACTAAATCAATGGTTGTTAAGCAAGGACTACCTGTCATGTGAGCAATAGTGCTGCGTCAGACATGAAAGCAGCTTGATGACTTTCAGCCAGTCACTCTCCCTCAGCACTAGGAATATAGAATTGGCAAACCTCTTTTGAAAATGTTGCCAAGAAAACTGCCTGGGCCTGTCCATGTAGTCACCAGGAGGAGTCAAGACTGACTTGAATAACCATAACAACAAAACTTGGTTATCTCTTAAAGGAAGCAAATCCTTAAATGTCCTGCTGAAGACCAAAGTGATGCCTGAGAGTAGCTCAAGGTTTCACTCAAAGCACTTCAGCTATTTCAGATTTTTCAAGAATCCCATGTCACTGTCATTATCTCTTCTCTTATCCCATAGCAACCATAACAACCAGACTACAATCACCTCACAGAGTGGCCAGGGCTTGTTTGCAACCAAGGAGAGGGGGCACAGTTGACAGATCAGACTCTTTGAGTGACCAAATGACAGACTTCTTATTCGCTAGCATGGAAGCAACATATCACATGGAATGGGTAAGAGCCAGAGACCACCATGACAGGTTTGTGGTGACATTAAGAGAGTCACCCATTAAATTGTTTGAATATGATGCATGAGTCTTCTACATCAGTCTAATGTTGGCCAATTCCCAAGACATTACTACTGCCAAATTATTATATAACACTTAGTAGCAAGGACATAGTTCCCTCATATATTCTTTTCTATCTGTCTGCTACCATCTGGTTATCACTGTGAACTGAGGACAATTTGGAAAGGACAAGAGCACAACAGAGAAAAAAGTAACATTATCTGGCCAGCATAGAGGAGCAGCATGCATGAAATGGCCTTTGAGAAGAAGCGGTTGAGAGGCATATCCTTACCAACAAAGATTATTTGATGCCACTGTAGGATTTCACTATGCAGAATGACCAGAAGTGTCTTGTATGAGCTTCTGTAATCATCTGCCCTTGCCACAATAGTTGTGCACCTCCATTCTGCTGATTTCTCCTCCCTCACTAATGTAATGAAACACTCATTGCTAATGGTGCAAAGTCCCTTCCAGAAGCAGCCCTTCACTGGCCCAGCTGCATCTTCTCATTGCCCTCTGATCTGGGAACCTATGGCACTGGACAGACTTAGATAAAAATTATTCACATTTCACCTGACAAAGTTTGACCTTAGTGGCTAGACTTTAAAATTCCCATTCCACTGAAGGCATGGAAAGTGGGACATGGGGACAATTTCCAGTACAAGCTTGTTGTTAACAACTTCTATTGTTTGTCCCTTGCTGCCACACTGTCCTCCCTTAAGCTACCTTTCCACACTATAGCAAACTCATCGGGAACCTTGGCTGATTTATCAAGCTTGGGAGAAAATGGTTGGCTGGTGAATGGGTTAATCACCTTCTACTCGGTAACTTCTCTATAGCATATCACTTCCTCCTACTTCCAGCTCTTTCTTGAAAGTATTAAGAAACCCTTAATCATTTTTCAATTTGGTCCAGCCTACAGTATTGCTTCTACTGTATTAATTGAATATATCTCACACTTAATAAAATTCCATTATCTTTCATAATATTAGATACAGGCTAAGCTATGGATGAGGAAATTATAACCTTACAGCTGTTTTCAAACTCCAGCTTCCAGTGTCTTCCACCATAGCTGTACTGTGGTTTTTGGGATTTATAGTTTAGCAGTATTTCTAAGGCCAATTCCTCCAAATGATGTATTTCCATCTCTTATCTCACCTACCTGAAATAAATAAGAAGCTTGTAGTAATAAAGCCATGAGCTGGAATAGTATTGGAGTAGAAATGGGAATCTCACTGATTGACTTTAGGTTACCCATTATTTTTCTGTTCAATCTACCTCAAAGGGTTGTTGCTGTAGGGATAAAAATTGGAAGGAATATTATGGAATCATCGTCCAGGTGCACTACATGGAGGTCCTGGAGGAAATGTTGGATATAAATTATATATCTCACACACACATCTGCATACATCATCTGTGGTTTTTTAAAAAACCAATAGTTGTTCCCATACAAATACAGGAATGTGCCTTGAACTTCACTGAAACCCACTGTTATTGCTTTACACGTATTCAGATATGTTTTAATTTATCAGTAAACAGAGGAACGCTAGGATTTCACATAAAATCTAAGAGGCATGTTTTGAAGAAACATGACAAGATAAGTACAAAATACCGTTTGCTTCTATCACTGGCATTTGGCAAGGAATGGCCATCTGTGAAATCCAACAGAAACTGTCCTGATGCCATTAGAAATACGGAAACCATTGTGACACTCTTTTTTGCCATCCAGCAATTGTTCCCATATGTACTTTACCAGTGGAAAATAAACAGGATTCATGCTATTGGAACACAGTCAATTAAGAAAAATGCCGATCGCCTTCTGCAGATATTCCCATGCTGCCAAACTGTATGTGAAGAGATGGCAGCGTGGAGGAGAAAAAGGAGGAAGAAGAGGAGAGAAGGTGTGATAATTAAAAGAATTGCCACTCCTTAAGTCAGGGGAGCTAATGTGTCAACTCAGCAAGCTGGAGTAGAATGTGCCCAGCTGCTGGAAAGACTCAAGTGTGGTTTGGTCCCTGGCACCACTTGTTGGGACAAGATGAATCACAAATACTGTGAAAGTGAGCTTCCATGCTACCCTGTGCCAGATGGAGGTGGTTACTTCTCTGATTGATAGTGTCTGGGGCTGCAAAAGGGACTTTGCAGCCAGTGAATGCTGTTGTACTGGCAGAGCGGCTTCAAGGATCAGCCATTCCTCCTTTGGCCAATGCCGCCCTGGAAAAAGACCTGAGCACAGCTGGAGGAAAAGGGGCGGAAAGAGAATTCTAAAGCAGAGAGCTGGAGGGATAAATGATTCCATTGCTATTGCAATTAGAGATTTTTTTGCTGATGGGACTTCAGCCATAGGCTATATTGATGTGACTCTAATAACACCAGGACTATTTTGCTTACATTCATGCATTTTGTACAAAGGCTGACTGAATATAGGAAGCATGTATTTCTGTGTAAATCATCTTGATTCCCAAGCCCTGAACCCAAAGCCCTTTCAATGCAATCTTCATTGCAATCTTCATCGCATTCTTTCATCTTCAGCCCCTTTGCTGCATCCTCCCCCAGTCGGGATCTTCAAATGAACGCTTTATCAAATATAAATTGGCAATAAAGTAGCTACAGCCTCCTGCTGGGAGCTGACTGCCCGTCAGACATTTGCTGGGTCCTTCTAACACAGGACACTGAGCAAAGCTTCATTACCGAACAATGGTGGTTGCTGCCAGAGCTTACAGATTTGAATAAACAACAAATAAGCAACATCTGCTCCAGCATATGTGTATGGTGGGAAAAAAAGTCACAAAATAAAAGAATTTGCAAATGCCAAAAGCAAGACTAAACTGCCAGTGCTACTGTAGAGTGAATTTTTAATTGCACATGCATACAAGGCAGGCTGGGGGTATTAGTCTCACATATGTCTGCTTGCTGCCAACCTGGGAGTATAGATGAATTTAATTAAATAAGGATTATCCCTTCTCCCCAGTACAATTACTTATTTATAACAATGATAGAATTGCCTAATAAAAAAATTGTAATATTTTCTTTTAAGAACACATATATACTGTACAGCTCATTGCTCAAAAACAGTCTGGCATCCATTTAGGAATGCTTGGAATTGGAGTGTCTTTTGGAATTAATTCTTTGGTTTTGCTAAAGGAGGGAGAGAAAGGAAAGAGCAATCACAAAGCTTAGTGCACGCATACAAACACACAAACACACGGCTGTGTGTGTACATGTATGAACGCACACACTGAGTTTAGATAAAAAGGAAGACCTGGCCATAGAATCCAGGAATACCATCAAATGGATTTTCAAAGAATATAATAGTTGATTCAGGTCTAGTTTATGCATCCAAACAACTGGTCATTTTAGTAGAGCAGTGTTTCTCAACCTTGTCAGCTTGGCTGGCCAGGGAATTCTGGGAGTTGAAGTCCACACATCTTAAAGTTGCCAAGGTTGAGAAATGCTGTAGTAGAGGCTCAGATGCTCTTGGATTTTTTGATCCTGCTTATTTGTTTGTCTATTACCCAGCTGTAGTGCTATCCCAGGGATGGGGACCTTGCAGATCTCCAGTTCCCAGCTGTCTCATGATCACTAACAGGATCTCCTTTATAGGGAAAAATTTGTCTGTTAAATTACTTCTAGACATCTTAAAGGTCCAGAAATTCAGTCAAATAAAATTTGATCCATCCATCCCATATTCACGTTGCCATATCTTTTACTCAATTATATGGTCACCAAACTTAATATTTGAGGTAACATTGTGTTAAAACAAATTAAACATCAACACAAAAAAAAGAAAAATACACCTGCAGTCAACCAAGATCATCTCCCTAATCTATCACAGAATAGGCTCACCTAACATCCTGGCTCAATGTCCTTGTATCTCAAGGGTATGCTGTTCCACAGGGCAGGGGTTCCTGGATCCCATCAAAAAACAATGTTTCATAGAGTGGACCAGAACATACCAACCCTGTTGGATCCTGTAGAATGGGCAGAAATAATTGGAGATAGACCGTTCCATAAATAGCCCAGCCCTCGGACATGAAAGAGTTTGTAGATGGTAACCAGCACCTTAAATTACACATGAAAGCCTACTGGGAACCAGTGCAGCTCTCAAAGTAATAGTGTTACATGGGTGACCCATGGTTCCCCATAACTATTCATGCTATTGCATTCTGGACTAGTTGTAACTTCTGGATAGTTTTAAAAGACAGCCCCATGTAAAACATCTTGCGATAATTGAAACAAGAGGTGACCAAGGTATGAGGATCCCCAAATGGTGCACAGTTCATCTGGGAGAGTGCTACTCCACCAAGAACTAAAGATGGAAAGTTCCCAGATCCTGGGGCCTTAAAATGCACAGCAACCGAGCCTTGCTATGGTTAAATTAAAGCTTGATCTTCCCCATCCAGATCTCTACAGTCTCCAGACACTGGCAAAGAACCTTGATGGCATCACTTTGTAATCCAGGCTAGAGACATATTACAGCATCATCAACATACTAAGATACTTGACCCCATGCCAACATATGACATTATCCAGAGATTTAGTATAGGTATTAAATAGGGGTTGTGAGAGTATAGAGCATAAGGAACCCTGCAGAGCAAGTATCTAGGGCTAGATATCTCCTTTCCTACTAGCACTGACTGGAAATAGTCCCAGAGAAAGGAGGGGAACCATCACCACATCATGGCCCACACTCCCACAACCTGAAGCTGATTCACAAGGATATCATGATACATCAAGGAGGGCCAGGATGGATACAGCTGTGCATCTTGATACCCACTGGGTATCATCAATAAGTCTAATCAATGCTATCTCAGTACAATATCCTGGTCTGAAACCTGACTGAAAAGAGTCCAGATAATCCATTTCTTCCAGGGTTCTCTGAAGCTGCAAATCAACCACCTTTTCAACAGCCTTCTCTAAAAAGGGGAGGTTGGAGCAGGATGAAAATTGTCCAGCACCATTGGATCCAGTGATGGTTTCTTGAGGAGAGGATGGACCACTGCCTCTTTAGAGCAAGTGGAACTGCTCCTTCCTTCAAGAATGCATTCACCACCACCTGGATCCAACTACACATTGGAAGCCTTGATAACCCAGGAGGGACATGAATCTAATACACAGGTGGCCCCCTTTAAGCCCCAAGAATCCTGTCTACTTTGTCAAGACCAGTAGGCTAGAATTTTTCCCAGATAACTGAGCCAGACCATGCCTTAGCAAACTCCGTAAGACCTGAACCACTGAAGTCTAACTCAGAGATGATCCAAACAACTTTATTCAACAAATGCCTTGAATATTCTTCATAGCAATCCTGCAGATATTCCTACCCAGGAGAGACTGGGTCACTTGAACAGGGCTGCTGGCTTGCTATCTATATACATAATGCATAGCCTATGATTATGTGCCTGTGACTAGAATACCTAATAATATCTAATAATACAAACAAAAATACAAATCCCATGTGCTTACCTGCTGAGTCAATCCTACCAAAATCATAGTCAAACAACCATTTTCTTTGCTAATCCATAATGCCCTGATTGCACTTGGCTACAATTTGATCATAGTCAGAGTTAGTTTAGAACAATTAATATTACATTTGATGTAAGCTTACTCAAATGGAGGAGTAATACAGCTACCACCTTAGTGCAAATAATATCTTCTTTCCCAAACCTTCCGCACAAATTATAGTTAAGCAAAGCCTATAAGCCATCCATACTTTACCACTGTATGCAGATGATTGTTATACTCAACAGGAGGAATATAAGTATTTTCTTATGTGATAATATGTTATGCAGTCATTTTGAAGCCAGTACACTATAGCAGTTTGTACCTCATCCCTTAACTTTTTATCCATGCTGGTATCTACCAAATATTTTTGGATATATCCACCATATTTCCTAGAAGTTGTTGTTCAATACATCCAGAATGCACCAGCTTGAGAAAGGCTGAAAAGCACCTAACGTAGGCCCCAGCTGCATTATAAGTCTCCACACTCTTTGGATCCACTTGAAATGAATGTAGCACACAGCAAAAGCAGTTCTCAGTGGTTGTCCTGTATAGCAAAGAAATCACTTTGCTGGCATATTGCAAAGGGTAATGATGGAGATATTAACCATTGTTATAATAAATACCTGTGCAAATCCCAACTGGGAAATCTCAAGCTTCGGCCACCCTGTCCAGAAAGTAAAGCTTACTCAAATATAGTATTCTAGGCAAACAAGTATGAAAAACTGCAGCTTATTGAAAGTGATTCCATGAAGAAGAAAAAATAAGTAAATTCAGTTAAACATTCTTGCATCTCCAAGGCAAAGAAAATTATGTGCGAGAAAGAGAAATGTGACTCTTGCATGGATTCAGTCTTGTTGTAACACCTGCATGGGATTTCTTCAAACAGATTCTCTCCAGACCCTCTTCTGAACTTCGATTCAAGTCCTTGCCCATTCCAGCTAATATCTAGCAAGAATAAAGCCTTCCATCATAATAGTACTGATATATGGATGGAATAGATACTTAGCTGACTGGTCAATTCATGGATCTGGAATTTATATTCTCAAGGCTCTACTTGAAGACAAACCTGCAATAGGAGGAAGGGGAAGAAAGAGAGAGAGAGAGACAGAGTTTATTTGCTAATACCTACCTGAAGTGTTTTCAAGGGGATTTCCCCAGAAACTTTCATCTTCAAAGCTCTGGATCTGAGACAAGAAAAAAGAATTCCTTAAAGCAGCTTGTTTTTTATTATTAAAAGTATATTTCTTCTCTTTAACATTAGGATTTTAAGTCAAAGCAACAATAAACCTTCCAGATGTTTCTCTGTTGTTGGCGCCTATTTTTTAAAAATAATTTTGCATTCCAGGTTTCAGGTTGTAAGTTAGTATTCATAGCATGTTTACTTTCCAAACACAACTCCCTACTGCTGGTCAAAACACAATGATGCCAAATGGAAATAATTCCCCATGCACTGACAGAAATGGAGCCTGGCAGGGCTACTGAGAAGCAAGAGGTAAAGGCATGTTTAGGGAACTCTTACATTTGCAGAGGTATTTTTAAAAATCCCCAAAAAAAGAAGTTGGAAGCCCTCTTCTGACAAAAGCAACCATAACAAATAAAACAGCCAATGATGTAAATGGGAATGATGAATATCACTGCAAAAAAAAAATGATTGCATGGGGAGGATGCCCTGGTTCACCCTGTTTGGACAGAATTGGTGCTGCAAAGTTATGCTACAAATTCCCCTTAATAACATATATATAATGATAATTTTTCAAATGTCACTACTATAGTAATCCAAGCATTAGGGGTCAGCAAGCTGAACATATCCAGGTAGCCATAGTGTTGGAAAATCTAGCTCCCCTACCCCAGCCCCTGTTTTTTTATTGGAGCTTGAAATAAATCTTGATTCTCCAATCTTTGTTCAATACATCTTTTTTGTTCAACCAGGTTTATCTTTTTGTTCACTTGGTTTTTGGAAACTAGAAATGCAATAAAAAGGGGGATATTTTTGAGCCCACCATGGGCTTTCACTGCAGCTGTTCTGGTGATCACAGCTTTGAAGTATGTAGGTATGTATGTAGAAGAAAAAGTGTCAGCAGCTGTAGTAGCAAAGTTAAGAAAGCAGTTTTCAATGTCTGATATTTCTGCATTAATTCAGACATTCTCCATGAATGTTGGGGGGGTGTCAAAAAGGTCAAGATGGTGGCCACAAACACACAAAGTTCCATGGGATACATGTAAAAAGAGGTGGGGCTTTGATTGCAGAGTCACAACCATCCACTTGACTTTTTTGACCACCTGCCCCTGACACTGCCCCTGAATTTATACAAAGCAATTCAGGCCATAGCACACTGCTCCAAAAGTGGCATTGGGTACTAAAATGTACCCAATGACTTTTAGATTTTCATTCAGCGTTCGAACTGGATTTATCCTATAATATACTCCATACATGAACAGAGTGAAGATATTTTCCAAATTAACATCTCTAAAAAGAAATGAACTGAACGAGTTTTGCAGAGAATATGAAAGGTTTGGAATAAAGTGTTACACACCACTTTTTATTCTCCCTTTCTGGGGAGTAGTTGAGAAGCAAGACTGAGATATAACCATACTCATTTGGAAATCGATTTGCTTTAGCTTTCATTCTATAACCTAACCATCATAGGCCATACCACCATTTCCTATCTACAGTATGCCAACATATAAGATTTGGTCTTACCTCTTCCATTTCAAAAGAATCTGAAGGCTTGCAGCTGAGGCCAGATAACCTCCTGAGTGTTTGGGTTAAAAGCAAATTGGGCTCCTTGCGTGGTCTTTCTTTACTGAGAATCTCAGAATTGGAAGGAAAGTGGGGCTGTTTTAAAGATAGATGAGGCAACCCCCAAGTTTTAGTAGCTATGAATTGTGGAGATTCAGGTATAATCATACCATCCTCCTCTTCCTCATTTGGGAACAGTTCTTTTAGAGAGATCAAGGCAGCATTGTCAGATAATCCTGTCCTAGTCACCAAATGTAGGTCAGCAGCAGCAAAGTGGCCTTCTTGGGTCTTACATATACCAGCATTTTGATAAGCTTGAGATCCATGTGTTTGTCTAGATATTTTTTTCAGGAGCTGACCCATTCTTCTCTTCTTAGCCTGTGGCTTGCCTTTTGGAATATTAATTCTGGCCTTCTCTTCTTTCTTTCCTTCTCCCACCTTCTGCTGCATGGTGCTAACATTACTCAGGAAAGAGGAAAAAGCACTAGTCACGTGATCCAATATTTCCAATTGTCGAAAGTGCCCTTAAATTTGAGAGAGATTAAACAAACCTTGTACAATTATTTATTTTAGTTATGGCAAAAGCTTCAAGGCTTTTAATGTACAAAGGAGACTCTGAAAAAATGCAACATAAATGTTTAAATTATATCATCATCTCAGACTGGAATCCATGGGACTAAGCATGATTAGGCAGATTGGGACTTTTGGGGCAGATTTTCTAAATGAGTAATTGGAAAGTTTATGAATATTCTCTGTCCTTATGCCTGCTCATCCAAATAGAATCCAACATTTTTTGATATTACATAGATGAAAGGGAAAAGATTTTTTAATTTGGTATCACTTCCATGTCTATATGCCATAATTTACTTTAGTGCACTTATACCAGTGTAAATGTCTGCTGTCCAAATATCTTTTTCAGTGTTTAGTAACAAAATTTCAATGAATATTTTGCTGTATTAACCCCTAGAAATCCCATGCTAGAGGCTATAGTCTTGGTTTCTGTGAAATGAGCTCACACACAAATAAAAAGATTCATCTTTACGGATTGACATACATATAAGTTTCATTTATGTTTTTAAAAGCTCATTCATACTGACAAGTTACATATTCTATGGTGTGGTTGCGATTGTGCTGCTATTTCTTTTGAGGGGATTTCTGGGGAGAATGTAACAGAAATATATGAAATTCTTGACTGCTGCTCTTCATTAAAAGCTGCCAAACACATTCCTTATGCTATTATTCCTCTTTCACAAAGAAACATATATGCAGGGATATATTCCAAGGGCACTTATTAAATAACACTCGATCCCAGATTTCCACCCAGATGTTGACACTCCAAAATATCTGATCTTGTTTATGGAGCAGTATAAATAACTGATACATACTAAATAATCCTTCTTGCACTTTCCAGTTTTTTTACTATTCTACTTTGCACTGGGATTCATTCAATGCATTGGTTGCATTGTATTGCAAAACAGAATACTGATATAGTAGCATGAGCAGACCAACATTCTTGAGTTTTACTCAAGCAGCATATGAACATGGACATGAATCCTCCATGTTGTACAGAAGTCAGAACAAGGAGCTAAATGACCAAAGGACAACTGATTAAGTTTGTTCCGAACAGCCATTTGTTCAATGAACTTTTTTCCTTTGATTTTATATAAGACAGTATTAATGGCATCTGTATCAGTGGAGATTGTGCTGTTCTTCAAATTTCAAAAAAACTGGTTTTTCTTCAGTAAATTAGTAATAGCTAATATGGACAATAACATGGATTCTCCATCTCAAATGTTTGTGAATGGGTCATGGCAATTCCATAATAAATTCATGCCTTGAGTTATTTATAAAAATAATAACGGTGGGATATAAATAAATAAATAAATAAATAAAATATTTGGAAACAGCCCTTCAATTGTTTACTCACCATATAAACTGGGGGCTTCAGCATGCATGCGTTGTCTTTGAGCTTCAATGAACACTTTGATATTGATTCCTTTAGCCATGGATGCACAACTGATGAACCGAGAAGGAATTTTAGTGCAGATGTCAGGTTCCTCGACACCAAATCCCAAATCAAGCAAAATCTCAACTGGGTCCTTTTCGGAGAAATCCAGCCATTCATTGATACTGTAGGGAAAACAGCAGTAGAAATTGTTGTGCTTGGCTGATCTTTTCACTGAATATTATGTCCATACATACAAAGGACACATATGCATGCTTCAAAAATGATTCATCTGTCTGCTACTAATTAAAATAGCCACATCCTTTTTCAGGCTTCTGTGTTAGATAAATAAATAAATGGCAGTGTTTTAAGGAATTGACTTGAGTGAAATCTTAGAAAAGGATATGGCTGCTTTAATGAACAGGAAAGAGATCCTGTGCTCACAGTCACAAAGCACTTGTTCAAGATACATAGATAGATAAACAAACAGACAGAGAGACATTCCATCTCACTGTTATGTTTTACAGCTGGACAAGTACACAATGGCTTTTGAGAATTTAGAAGATACAACACTGAGTTGACAGAAAAAAAATCTGTACTTTTTCAGAAAAACACAGATGAGATTAGAGGACACGGGCTGGTATTTTTCCTCATATATGGACTCTGGTTATGTAATGGTGCAAAGGTGTTTTTTAAACATGCCAATTATTTCCAACCCTCTTCTATGTCCCAAAATATTTGAAAATATTTTGTGGATCCATTATTTGCTATAGTATAAGCTTGTTTGTACCTGTGCCAACAGAGGGCTGCATCTGGCTCAACTTGTATGAGCTTGGTAACTGAGCACTGGGTTGGGGCTTGTTAGCATTTGGATAGAATGCTGCAATTGCTTGGATAAAAGTTCAGAATTATAGGTTAGCTTCGAAATTTGAAAGAAACATCCTGGAAGAAGGTAATGACAAATTACTTCTATATTTTTTTCAAGAAAGCCATCTTGATGGGCCTATGTAGTCATCAAGAACTGAGCTTGAACCAAGAATATCTTTATCTTTACTTTATGGGTTTGGTTTTAAACTAAACTCTATATTTAAAAAAAAAAAAAACAGCTTCTAAGCATGTATAAAAGATGATAAGCCCTAATCGAAGAGAATGAGAAAACACCAAGTGGTATCATTCCATATGCTCTTGAGATCTCTTTCATGTAACTGAATCAGATTTCTGGACTACTGATTAGGGAAATGTGTTTATTTAATTGTGAGTGATGGCTTGAACTCTTAGAATTGGGATTGAGCTCAGAAAATATTTCCCCAAAATTGCAGAGTAATGATGATGTAAATCTTGTTTTAAGGTTAATTCAAAGACATCACAATCTGCTGCCTTTGTAATCATGCCACTGGGACTATCATAGGGCCTGATTCTTCCACATTAGATTCCCTTAATCTGGAGTGCCTCCAGATCCCTCTTTTCACTATCTACTGCGCTGCCTTCTTCCTGCTGTTGAATTCTACCCCTCCTCTTCACTGGATCACCTAACTTCCTACTCTAGTAGCAGAAAGAGCAAGGAAGGATTTGAAGGAGGGAATTTCTGCTTTCTCAGAGACCTGTCACATTATTATGGTTATGAGCAGTCACTAGGACATCTGAGAAATTGGTTTCAGCATGAAGGTCAGTAGCAGTGGGAAAGCTGTATTTCCTAGTTTTGTTTCTGCTTGCTTCAATTAGCACTGTGTGAGAATGACAAAAGGTCTGTTCCATTCCATCCCTCAATTCCACTAGACATCTAGACACGCAGGGGGAAAAATGGGCAAAAAGGGGAAAAGTAGGAGCCTTGACCATAGATGAATGATTGGAAGAAAGAACTTAAAATTAATATCCAAGTTAGACCAGAACTTTTAGGGCTATAATCCTCCATTTCTTTACACATGAATATCTAAGTTGCAGGCTACAATGCTAGCCAGAATATTGGGAAAAAATAAGCTTATCCTTATATAAATAGAAAGGCAAGATAAATTCAATAAATGAAATGCTGAACACATGGAATTACATGAAATGTCATGAACCCACAAATGAGTTTGTATAAATTTGTAATTTATATATTTGTTTAATAAATAAATTACATAATAAATAACACAGTTGTTTGGGTTGCTATAGAAAAATCTTCCTAACCTGGTGTGGGCCAAATTGTGTTATTCTCATAACCTTGAACTAGCGTAGCCACTGCAGAATACAGATTCTGGAACACTGCTATTCCATATTTTGAATATTTCTAATCAGAGCTTGAACACAATCCAATGAACCGGCCACCATAAAAAGATCCCACAGATACCTAAGAGAACATCTGCTAAAGAGAAACCAAATTGCCAATATGCACATGGATGAAAACATCACAGAGGATATTGCATTTCTACTTGGGTCCTCCTCCTGGATGACAAGGTAAAAGCTCTAAACATTACAAATTAGGCCAGCACTGACCTTGTTGGTGGACTGAGGAGAGAACAAGGTGAGCTGGCATTGTTCCATCTTGAAAGAATGGGCATTTCTGAAAAGTGATGCAGGGATCTAGAGCAGGAGAAATCAGCAGTGAAATGTGTTTACACTTGAAGCCCTTTGGGACATCATTATAATTGCTTTCTGGAGTAAACAGTTGCATCTTTATTTTAGTCTGAAACATTACTTTGTAGGAGCTGTTCCATAGCAAAGCATGTAACGGCACCATGCAAACACATTTATTCTCAGGAACAGTACGTGACAGTAGGTGTTAGAATGTAGGTGTTAGGTACTGGTAAATGCTAATTATAAAGGTGGCAGAGCTTCTTTGCTTCTGACAGATGGCATGTATTTGGGATCCTTTGGGGAGAAGACTTTCTCTAACCACGTACCACTTAGAAAGTTATGGTTCTTTGTCATAAGGCTCTAGGCAGAACACTTATGAGCAGTATTGGAAATCATTTGTTGTATTTTCTGGATGTTATTATTTAAGGACAAAAGGGTTGCCCTGAGAAGTTACAAAACAGTCTCTGTCCCTTTTACCTTTAAACTCACAGACAGGCCTGAGTCACCCAACTTGTTCTTGAGCATCATGTGGGAAAAGCCTCTTCAGTTTCTCTGTCTGGAAGTTGGGATGGAAGGAAATCCCACATGTACGCTATTCTATTTATTTGTTTGTGGAGTATATTGCCAAGGAAGAACCAGCAACATGACACCCACCAGAGTCCAGGAGGGGCCTGCTACAAAGCCAGGGCAGAGCTGGGCTGATTAGCTGAAGAATGCTGAATTATCTTCCAACTCACACTGTGAACATGCTCCACAACTAAACAAAGGTCATCTGCACAACATCTGCCTAAATGAAGTATCCAGCTCTGACTCCTACTACTGGGTGAGTGAAGAAAACACTGTGAAGACAAACCTAACCTGGCTACTGTAACTGCTGTTATTTTTCAACAGTCTCTGGAAAAATATTTGCTGCCTCAACATGCCACATTTCTGAAAATACAATCCCATCAGAAATGAAAAACAGGCAAGATTTTGGCATTGTTGGGTAGGACTGCACATGAGAACGTTAACATCGTTTAGTTTTCAGTAATTTTGGAAAGGGCACATAAACTATTATTCTTGGTGCCACCTGTCCTGTAGTGGGAATATTTATATGTGAGCACGTATTAGTGTAAGTGCACAGACACTCACTGGTGCATGGCTATTTCTGCCTTGATTTCACCAGCTAGAGAGAGCAGAGCAAAAGTTGTGGAAATGGCTACCAGCTGTGTATAATCTGGAATACGTGACTATTGCTCCATGCAATTATTGTGCAGTAGCTCCTTAAGTGCAGAAAAATGTTATCGTGAGAGCCCTACCTACAGTAGACTTATCCATAGTGTGTTAATAAGCTTCTGGATATGCATCATACAGGGCAGTAATCACTTAGCCTTCTTGTTACTTCCTTTCATTAGCATCAAATATTAGCCCATATTTTAGCAAGGAAACTTTACATTTACCCACATATAACTCTGGCTAATTATATACATAGCACATGAAGCTTAATACTAGGAAATTTTAAATTTCATCACTATGCTAGCAGATATTCTTCCTGCCATTCCCCCATTAAGGCATCGTGAGCTTCGCTACATAATTAACTGCATTTCCTTTTTGGAATTTTGAAAATAGAACTGTATACCTCCTATTAGACATTTCAACATAGGGTGTAAACCTACCGCATGTAGTTTTGCACAGTCATTTGTACCATGCTCAAAGGAGGTGAAAGAGCTGCAAAAAATGTATTTCATTTTTTTATTTCTTTTTATTCCATCCAACATTCAACAGTACAGATAAGCCAGACAATTTTAAATAAAGTTGGAATGTTATGGGATAATATTTTGGAAAAGGAGACACAGTTGTAGTAACAACAATTCATTCAAAGATTGAAACGATAGGAGAACTTGGAAATTCATTTTCCTGTGATAATCTTTTTGAGCTGGTAAAAGTCTTATCCCACGTAAATAAATAGATATTAATAGTATTGTCCAATGTTTGTCAGCCTTGGGCACTGGAAGATGTGTAGACTTCAACTCCCAGAATTCCCAAGCCAGGATGGCTGGCTGGGGAATTCTGGGAGTTGAAGTCTATACATCTTCCAGTGCCCAAGGTTGATAAACACTGGTATTGTCCAATATTTTATCCAATTATTTTTAGAGCAGGAAGTAGAGCTTCATCAAATATTTGTGATGGTCAACAGCCAAGCTGGTATCTACTCTAAGAAAGGTGACAATAATCTTGTGTGGCAGATGCTGGGGAAAATAGAAGCAGATCTACACCCTTTCCTCATGAGTCTCTTTCCTGGATATTTTTTCAAAATAGAGCCCTGGGTGCCCCACAGTTTTTATTGTACCTCCTAAACCAGTCTACTGCCCTCTGACATGCTCATGGAGAACTCCAGCCTTTTGCCAATGTTGAAGTAAAATTCAACTGCTACTTCAGGTGACATCTGGCTATATTTTTCTCTTGGGAAGGAAAATGACTGGGCTTACTCTGGCTGACAGAAATCATCCTTATTCGTGGAAAACTTATTTCTAAACTAAGCACCTCAAAGTGTGACCTTGCTGCCAAGGTCATACTTTGGACGGAGAACTTACTCCATAGTTTTCCCACTAGTTCTCATTCTATTTGATGAAAGTGAAATTGCTTTTGAAATTCTATTGGTGGAATGTTTCATTTTTTGTAATTTTTTTAGTTACGAGGTGGCAATGGAGACATCTGCAGCTAGCCACAAGGTTGCAGAAAAGATACAAAACGCATAAAATGTCATGATGCAAGTTCCACCCTTTTGTTCTTGTGTTGCAATGTCCCACACAAGTATGTAAGGGGCTCAGTTTGCATCACAACATTGTGACGCATGTTTCATCACTTCCCCCGTTCTACAGACATATGTGTATGGAATGTTGTATCTTTCATTGTAGAACAATCTCACAAATAGTCTGGCTTCCAATGCTTCCATTAAATTAAAAGGAGTGGCTGTGAGAGGACTCCTCCCATGGGCCCCTTTAAATAATACTGTAGTGCAAGTCACTGCTAAGGGAAAGAATAAGGGGAAGTCTGTTCTTCAAATTTTCAGGGTGAATTTCTCCTTCTTTTGGTTTTGAAGTCTGTCTGGCTACTGAAGTGATGTTAAGCCTAGTTGTGTTCCAACTTTTCTTTTACCTGCCCCAAAATGACCAGGAGAAAACCTCCACTAAGCAACTGCTCAGATGGAGCCCAGAAGCCCATCCTTTCTCTAAAGTAAGTCATGTACAGCAAAATCTACATCTGTTTCCTACTTCTTGGGAAAGTACTTGATGGAAGGGAAAAACCTTACCGCAGAAATTTCTGAGAAACACAATGCGAATTGTGAACTGTGTAATGTAATCAAATGTGAACTGATATTAGACCAAATGACTTCACTGCTGCTGTCCTTGGTATGAAGAAGTTGACTATACAAACAAGAATCATGCAGCTCAAATGTGATTGTACTGCATCTTGCTGTGGTATTCAAAATACTATTATGCAAAACTAATTTATTACAAAGAAGTCCAACTAGCAATTTTCAATCACTTAACACATTTTCACTGTAGTCATGGCCATCTGAAGTATAAAATTGTGTTTTAAATTAGTAACAAATTTCAAGATCAAATATCATATTTTCTGAGACAGAAATGGAACACTGAAGACATTTTTAAGAGAAAACAGTATAATAATGATGTAAATTATAAATGGGAAATAAAACTAGTTGGACACTCAATTTAATACTTCGTCAAACTTGTTTCTGATCTATTTTTTAAAATATGTAATTAAATATGTAATTATGATTGTTATTATTAAACAAATGGTATAAATCTTACGTAAAGGATTGTTTTCCCCACCAATCTACTCTATGCACTCTCCTTATACCAAGTTATTCCCAATAATACAGTTCAGGTATCCAGTTACCTTCTGTTTTGTCTCTGCTGTCTGGCAGTCTTTTGCTTGCTGCTGAGCTGTTAAAGTAAGGGTAGGGGGAGATTTGATATTGTTCAAGAGAAAAGCATGAGTAGCCAGGACTCCCATCAATTTAGTTACAAAGTATATCTGACCAAGACTCCTTCAAAGACAAGAAATTTCTCAAATGGAGAAGATCATTTAGATGTGCATGCACTAATCTGTGATACTTTTCCATATCTTATTTTACCATTCATGTACCTAGATAATATTTTGGAATATTTTACTACCCAGGCAGCACATTAATAAAATTAATTTAAAAATACATGCTACAAGTTATTAAAGAGGGGAAAAGACTTTTGAAATGTTGGCATTTGACACTGGTGCTGTTCTTTACTAGTCTTCCTCTTTCATATGCCTTATCCCTTTCCCACTTTTCACAAACCTTAGTTCAGCTGTACAAATCCTTTGAAAGAATGGTTCAGAACATGCAGGAGGGCACACAGAGCATCTCTTTTTGAACTGTAAGCCAACCCCCTCTTTTTCTAGGCTCACGTGACTGCTTTGGAAGCTACAGTACTTCTGGCTATCTCTGCATGCAATGCTTGTTCACAGATGCAGAGACAATTGGGGGCTGCTTCCGTGAGCCCAGAATAAGATGTGGCCACTTGAAGTGAAGAGGTGCTTCAGCTGGGATCCAAACCACCTCGTCTAAGAATTTGCATGCCCCTACTAACCAAAGTTTGTGAAAGCATGGAAGAAAGAGAAAAGTCAGTGAGAGATAATCCATGAAGGTTTGTGCAAAGATCTGCAGGCAAAAAAAGTTGATTCACATCACTTAGATGAATGGGAAGAAGTAAGTTCCTAACTTCATGTATACTGGGCACCTGACACTGATGGAATTTGATGTACAATGTCCTCATCAAATCTGCACACACGTGACATTTATTTTGCCATGTGACATCAGTTCTACTTCTGGATTTCTCCTATCTGAAACACCTGAAACATACTGGAACAGAGATTCTCAAACTTAACACACAGAGATACCCTAAAATAAATAATGAATTGGTGTGACTCTCCCCCAGGCTCACCTTCCTCCACTTCCAATGGAGGCTCTTCCAGGGCTTCCTCTTGGATGGGCAGGAGGGTGTCATTCTGGGTCTTGGCCCTGAGCCAGCACATCCATTCACAGTATTCAGAATGTAGTAGCCTCCTATTGAGAGGGGCAACACTTGGGATGTCTGAAGCTGGCACTCAGTGTGACACCGCTTATCAGGAAGAAGCCCAGGAAAAGCCATTCTCAGAAAAGAAGGAAGATGAGGCTAAGCCAGAATGTGTTGACATTGATGGGTCACTTTGGCAGCACTCAGGAACAAGTTGGGGCTATTGCTACAAGTGCCAAGGCCACTGAAGGACAGCCCAGAACCTGGATCTTACATACATCCCAATCCAGCACTAGCAGCTCAGTTAAAGGCCACACACTTCCAGGCAGGGTAGGACTGAATGTGATCCTTTCAGATTTGCTCTTGATCCTATTGGGGATCACAAGCCACAAATTGAAACCCTTTCTATTAGGTGATTGATTTTGCATATTAATTCTAGTGAAATTCTTTCTAAGGACTCATGCTTAATATCCTAGTACTTGAGACACAGTAGGCTTCCCAATATTCATACCATATATTCTTGTAGATAAGACTTTGTTTAAAAAGAACCTATCCTACTGAGGATTGCTCATACGTACTAGAAACCAGAATTCATCCAGTTGTAAAGATTTTCTTCCTTGTGGTCCACTAAAAATTAGACAAGACATAATATTATTTACGTATCTATCCCACACTTCCTTCAAGGAGCTCAAGGCAAAACATGTGGTTTTTCTTCCCTTCTCTTTCATCCTTATAATAAAATGATAATGAAATAATTTAGGTTGAGAGACAGCTACTATATCTTTGAACCTCTACCTCAACAACTAACCATCTAGAGAAACTCAGAGTTGTAGCGGTGCATAAGAAATATTAATTTATTATTCTTTTTAATATAAAACCATACATTAACATGTTGGCATGTTCTTCATGGCAATGAGTAAGTTAGTAAATAATGTACCTAGTAACACAGAATTTTGCAAGAAGGAAAATTAACAGCTGAATCAATTGCAAAACATTATCAGAATTTTTAGCCACGATCCTCTACTATAAGCCAGGTTAAGTAGGAATCCTCCACTACTAGCTGGAATCAGTAATGAGCCATAAACAAGTGACATGCACTGAAACTTCATTTGCCCATATCCAATGGGCTTCTTACACATTGGGCCAAATTTCCACTGTCATTTACGTCATTTGAGTAATGATGTCATTGCATGATGATGTCACCACACAAATTATGCCGAACATTACAAAGACACAATTAGCATAATTGGTAGGATGATGTCATCATGAGGTTTCACTGCATAAGTTATGACACACATAGAGACTCTCGAACTTCACATTGTTTTTTTCTGTTCTTCAAAAGACAACTGGAGTTTCAATCCATGCTGTCCAAGAACCACAACTACAGTTCATAATACATATACTATAAAAACCTCTTTATCATGTCAAAATATCCATCTTTATGTCTTAGTTCAAAGACTCTTAGATAAAATGTAGAATACATCCTGGAACTTTTGTGGCAAATGTAATCATTCTTCTTCCTCACTGAAATAGATGATACGTGCGAACTGTATGATGAGCCGCATATTCTAAAACTTTCCTCCCCCTTCAATATTCAGTCAGATGAAAAGCTTTGGAAAACCTAGCTTAGGACAGTTTATGCAATTCTGTCCTCCAGCGGTCTTGCATGGTAGGTTAGACTGAGAGAGAATGATTTTGTAAGGTTATCCAATGACCTTTAGGACTGTGCAGAGTTTAAATGTGGATCTCTTTGGTTCCTGTCCATGATTGTATCTTTTAAAATAACAGTCTGACGTCTTATTTGTTCATATGTAGACAATCCATATGTTCCTATGTAGAGAATATGTAGACCCCCTCTTAGATACAAAGCCAGCTGGGTGACCCTGGGCCAGTCACTCTCTCTCAGCCCTAGGAAGAAGGTGGCCATGGCAAACCACTTCTGGAATGCTGCCAAGAAAACTGCAGGGACTTGTCCAGGCAGTTGCCAGGAGTCAAGACTGACTTGAAGGCACTGCCTCCCTCCAAAAGACTGTCCATAAGGGCACCCCTACAGTATGAGAGTGATCTACTTTCCCCAAAGACCATGCAATAAATGGGGAAATACTGAGAAAGGAAGTAGTAGTTCTGCTACATGGCACAGTACTTCTGACTTTATTCAAGAGGGGCAGAAAGAAGCTATATTGAACTACAGTAGTTCCTATGCAAAGATTGTAAGCTACTTAAAGACAGTGAGATCTTGAATACCTTTTAGAATTCCTTACCAAGTTGTGGAGTAGAAGGAGAGTCTACTGCTATTTTGGGGGCTGGAAAATCATCATCTAATTTTTTCCATGACAATTTGGTTGATAGGATGAGTTCTCTCTTCTTTTTTTGCATTTTATTAGTTCCATGATGATGGAGCTCTGCAGACATCTTAGTATATGAATCCGAAGACTTGTAAAAATAAACCAAGATCATTTTATACAATACATGAACATTCATTATATAAGATAAATAATGTATTCATGGCTATGGGAAGAAAGGATCTATTTTTACTATTTTTTTCATAAAAAGTAAGGCCTTCTCTAGGATACACTAGATATTTCAGTGGTTCTTTTTTGTGTGTACCTCACATAATTGATGGCAGTGTTACAACCAGACAAGCAGGTACCCTCTCTTTTCTCTTTTTTGAACCCTAGTGCCACATAACTTAATAGATGGGTTCATTAAATCAAATGTGTGTTACCTGCATAAACTGGGAAGGCTATTTCCAAAACATAGCCATATTTAAAGAGTAGACCTACTGAAATGAATGGGACATTGTAATTCATTGTAGTTCCTGTAGTTGATTACCTGCTGATCTTTTTGCCTGTATCTTTATTTTTGCCTTATCTTTTGTTGATATCTTTATCCATAAAATAGTTTGTTTTATTTATTTGTTTCTTTTTTCTTATATTAAAAAGACTTAGATAACTACCCTTCTTATATGCCATTACTCTGGGCAGCTCACAAAGCAACTGTCAGACTTCACAATTAAATGATTAATGGATCGTCTGATCGTATTTGTCTGCCATGATGAGCCAATGCGTGTCAAGAACCAGTTGGGAGGGGGAACACCAAGGAGTGTGAAACTATTCTGTTTGGTCTAAGTGAGGGAAGTCAAGGTCATACCATCAGAGACATCTGTGCTTGGCATGCCTGACCGTTGGAATTAGGGGGGAAGAGATGTAAGGGGAGAGCGGGGTGTCTGCTAACTCTTAATTAGGTAGTTTGGGCGGGAATCTTCAATCGCAGCTTTTCTCTCAATCGGTACACATTCTCAATAAATCTGAATTCTGCATATTTCAATTGTGCATGAGTCAGGTCATTATTGGGATCCAAAGTGTCAGTTCTTACAGCAACCATAAAAACATCAAAAACTATAAAGTCATAGCAAAAACCTCTGGTGCCACAAGAGCACTCTTCCATACATCCAGATTTGATTTCAGGGGCTCCCATTGCTTACCCCAATGCTTGCAGGAAGAGCCAGCTCTTCCAGGCTTTCCAGAAGGCAAGGAGAGTGAGGCCCCACCAGATTAAAGAGGGAAAGGTACTCCATAGGGCAGCGGCCACTACAGCGAAGGCATGCTTCCTGGGTCAGAGAAAGGCTCCTTAGGAAGGTAACCAAACTCCAAAAACACAGGATGTAATTCCACTTCTGAAGGCAGCAGGATGACACATTAAGCAGAGCTCCAGGAAAAGTGAGCAAAAAGTTGATAAAAGTTCATCCCAACCAACCCCCTGATTTCAATATGCACAATTAATGTAATGGACAGAAACCAATATATTCATATTCCTGAAATATCAGGAGCCCAGAACTGAAGTAAAAACAATAAACTTAAATATACAGGAATTTTACAGAGGCAGTGTCTTCCTGTAGTGGTCTCACATCTTTAGAATGCATTACCAACTGGGGCTTATTAAATCCTATCACTGCAGGCTTTCAGGAAAGCCTTCAAGACTTATTTATGTTCACAATTTTCTCAGGAAATATAATTTGATAGAACTGATGATGCTTCAGGTGCCAGTTTTACTATTTAGAATAATGGGAGTTCTAAAAATGTAGAGAAATAAAAAGTGTTATCAATTAGCCATCCAAGAAAAATGTATACAACCATGAATGCACGCTAAAATGCTATGATTTCCTTCATTTTGTGTTCCCTTTTGTGGCAGTGGTTCCCTTTTGTGGCAGTGGTTCACTTAACTGTGGATAGGTTTCTAAATACAGACTTTACTGATATACAGAGCCAATCATTTTCCTGCCAGCCTCCTTTTATAAGCGCAAATAAAGACCATTACGTTGCATGTAAGATAACTTATTTTACAAGGAGTTCAGTGGCAATTTTCAGTCAGCCTTAGTAATGGAGTAAGGCAGCTGCTTCAGGCAGTAAATTCTGGATGCCACAAAAGGCAACACATTGTTAGTTATGTAGTTGGTTCTTGTTGTAATTTTACTGCTTGAGAAGTGATTTTAAAGGAATGTCTTCCTTAGTTACCAAAGTAACCACACTGGCATTGGGTACAGTATACCTGGAGATGGGCTTTCCATTTACATCTGCCTCAAGAAGCCAAAAGCTGTCTATACCCAGGCAAAGAGGCCCCCCGGGATGGGGAGGGGTGTGTCTTCAGACCAGTTACTACCTCACAGGGTTGTTTTGGGGGGGAATAGGATGAGGGAGTCTATGTATGCCATCTTGAGCTTCTGAAGGAAAACAGGAATATAAATCAAATCCATCAAGTACATTTGGGGCAAGTCCTATAATCTTAGCTCATTATTGACAATAACAATGAAGTGGGTTTTTTTAATGAAATTAAACCTGGAGGAAAAGCGGCTCAAAAATTTGGAAGGACAGGCTGGTCTATTTCTGAAGGTTTCTGCATCCAGATATGAAGAAACTGACTTTCTTTTTGAAACAGCAGTACTGTATACTAGAATTGATCCAATGTTAATAGCAAAATCCCCATTGCCAGGATACTACACGCTCATTTTTAGAGTAAACCATGAACATTAATTTATGAAAATAAAACCCTTCTAATATTCAGACATTGGACATCAGAGAACATTATGCTGCAGAACGAAAGAGGTGTATAGGCACACATATCTATGGGAAATGATACAAAAGAAAACCCCAGCATATGCAGGCATAAGACATAAAGTCATAAACTTAGAAAGGCTGTATGATCATATATGTGCCAAAAATCATAAAAAGATATGCGTATAAATACCAGCAGCTGGAGCTGGAAAAGCAAATCTGGGAATTTTAAAGAAAAGTTTTAGGTTAACCGGCAGTATATTGCTCTAAGACATTAAAACTGGGAAAGTGCTGCCAGAGGCCTCTGTTTGGCAGGTGGGAAAACATGGATAGTGCTAGACTCCTTATTACGGGGTTTCTCAGCCAGGGTTCCGCGAGGGGTCACTAGGGGTTCCCTGGGAGATCACGATTTATTTAAAAAATTATTTCAAATTCCGGCAACTTCACATTAAAGAGGTAAATTTCATTCTTTGTTTTTAGTTTAGGAACACTGTTAATGCATATATACAGACCTACCCATGAAACAAATATAATAATTTTATAATTTCTGGCTATATTTGAGCCTAAATGTGCAGGGGTTCCCCGAGACCTAAAAAATGTTTCCAGGGTTCCTCTAGGGTCAAAAGGATGAGAAAGGCTGCCTAGTTCGATAATGGGTCTAAGTGTAAGTAAGGTTATTGGCTCACCTTAATATAAGCAGAAGGACTTGAAAGATGAAAGTGGAGAAATCTGAAAGATAAATGGCTCAGTTCCAAAACTTGTAACTTAGGAAGGAGTACTGTGCTGACAATACATTCTTGTTTGTATCTGGAGTAAATTCATCCCATACCAATGCTTAGGGAAGACTTCAATGAAGCATGGACCAAATGCATCCTTTTAATAATTATCCATTTAATCTTTTTAATATCTCAAGATGGGTCAGGAATTCTCCATCTCCCTTCCTTTGCCCCAAGAAAGTTCCCTCCCTACACTCTTTCTACTGAGATTGTAGAACAGACTTCCATATTCCAATACCTTCCAGATATGTTGGACTTCAATTTCCATAATCTCAAGCCAGCCAACTAATTATATTTCCCACAATACCTTGGTTCAGTACTATTTAAATATTCCTGGCAATTGTGGTAAATCCTAGAAATTGAGCCCATCCATCATAGCCACCAGATAGCGCAGAGTTGGACAGGGCAATGTACACAGGAGGTCACTTTGCTAAAGTGCCAGAAACTAAGCAGGAGGCAAGGAACTGCCCCCAACACCCAGAGACCTGATCGGGAGAAGGAGTGACCTTACACTGCAAGAACATGTGTTGGTCCTGCTGGCTTTACCTCCCATTCCTCAGCTTGCTCAGCCACATACCTCCTCAGGTACTAGTTATTTGATTTAGATGATGATGACTATGATGATTAGATTTTCATCCTGTCTTTTTTTATATCTCTCTATCTCTATCATCTATCTATTTCAAGCTGGTGAATATATCTAATATTCCTGCCTCCTATTTCCCCTACAACAACTATCTTGTGAGGTGGGTTAGGCTGAGAGAGAGTGACTGGCCCAAAGTCAGCTTTCATGCCTAAAGCGGGACTAGAACTCACAGTCTCCTGCTTTCTAAGCCAGCACCTTAACCACTACACCACACTCCTGGAATTGTGACAATATAGGGACATGGTTCAGTCATGAATATACTGTACATATATATGTATAGCTGGCTGTGCAGAAGAATTCCAATAGTACAATGTTTTCCAATGCATGTAAGTCTTTGCACAGCCTACTGTATGTATGGAGACCCTCTTGCGACACATGCTATTGTTTTACACATGGATGTGTGAGAGAAAGCTATATTATATATGAGACAAGGAAGCAACTTGGCACTTTCCTGGTCTTATTCACATGGGCAAGTCTTATTAATATTTAAATGTAGTCGTCAACACTGCTGCACTCAAAATGCTGAGAGCATCACAAGGGCTTTCCAGCATTTCTCCTGATGGCCAGGAGGAGAGTGCAAAAATAAGCATCACCCAGCGTGCCACTCCATGCCACATCTATTTATTTATTTATTTATTATTCAAAGTTTGCTACCGCCCATCTCGCCCAAAAGGGGGACTCTGGGCAGTTTACAATAAAATTAAAACTATAATAATAACAATTAAAATCTATAAAAACAATTACAAATATAAAATGCAACATAAATAAGTCATTCATTTGTGTATTATTTTTGGAAAAAGATAAGCAATTAACAGAGATCTGCAAAGCTTTCTCTCTGCTCAGTTAGAAAGACCAGTGAGGAAAGCATGGCACAGAATCGTTTTAACCTCTAACAGCAGGGGGAATAGTCAGGAATTGGGATTTCCACAAATGGGGAACCAGCCACCCAACGCTCTGCCAGCAAATCCACTGACACAATGATTTCCTTGTGCTCAACTGAGTTGGAAACAAATTGAATCTGTTTCCCAATGGAGACAGTCACACCGGATCACAGGGACATATGTAGGTGCCTGCAAATAAGGTTGGGAAACAGTTTTATTTCCAAAAGTTGCTGAATTATAACTCCCAGTAGCTTTCCCTAGCAATCACAGCGTATGATAAGGGATGTTTGGAGTTATAGCTAGCTCAGCAACATATGAGGGATACAGGATCACCAGTCCTGCATTCAAGACAAAAAATAAAGCCCCTTCTTGAAACATGTCAGAAATATACATACTGTATCTTAGAGCACTCACTGCACTCCAAAACTGAACCTATAGTGTTTGCATAGGACATAAGTTCATATCACTTAAGTAGTTTTTATTTCTATAGGACAGTAAGTCAACAAACTTTTGGTAGGCAATTCTACATATCTTGGAGGAAGGTCAGAGTCAATGGAGTTATATAATGTGGATAGAACTCAAACTTTTGAAATGGATTTAGGGAGGGTTTTCTAAGATGCCATCCATTGTTCTTTCCCTTCATGGCTTGTCATCCTACCGCTCTCACCATATCTGATTTGCATGTCCTCACTACATGCATCCATTCTGTATTACCATAGTTTGTGGTAGTTCTCCTTGCTCTTGTCCCAGTTCATATACTTGGAGAGGAGAGATGAATAGATAGCAAGGAGGAGAAAGAGGAAGGCCCGTTGCATGTTAGTTTTGGGAGTCCACCATGATGAAGACCTTGGTAGGTGCTCAGTAATTCCAACTTTAGATGCTAGGGTTAAAAATAGTGGTGGCTCATGCTCAGAAAGAATCATATACATTTTATTTTAAAAATAAAGGAGAAATTTATCCATTTTTAATTTTGCTCCACCAGCTTCAGATACTTGGAACTGGCACTCTCCAAAAGTTGGAATGAGAACTGAATCAGAGTTGAAACTGCAGTTTTGCTGATTTTAAAATCACCCCTACAAGTGATTTTAAATGCAGTGCTATGAGATGAATGACAGATCTCTTGTTCAAAACAAGTATTAAAATATGGCTGTTTTAGTCTACTGTATAAAGAATATTGTAATTTCTTCACAGAATTTATATACCTAACAAAGATTTTAAAAGAACAGTGCTTAAATAAGTAATAACAATAATTTATGTACATTTTGTATATGATAGGCAGTCAAGACCCTCATATTTGATTAAATATCAATATATCTATTCTATAATAAATTAATAAAAATAAATATATATCTTTGGTTAAATCAAGAATTCAGATAATTTTGCTTCTGGATTGGCACAACTTCCAAAAGAATAGCTATATTACTTATCACAGCAAATGCATTTGTGTTGTGTTATGTTAACAAAATTTAGTGGATTGGTAAACTTCATTTTCAAGGAGACTTACTTCTGAGCTTCCAGATCTAGGGTGCAAAAATCCAGATGGCAGCTGGGTAGTAGCATAGAGATGGAGAAAATGCTAACCCTTTGCTGCTGTCTCCATTGTCCAGATTTTCCCAGCCATCTGGGAAAATAACACTGCTTACTTCCAAATAAGAGCTTATAAGAAAGCATCCTGCTTAATAGTAGAATACAAGTCCTAAATTCTGCTGCATTCATGAAACCATTTCTTTCCAAACATGAGTTCAAAAGAATGTAGACAACCTAAGGAGTGCAAAATACAAGTTGAGGCAGATATAGAAGATACAAAGAATAGAATCAGAAAATTTACCACTATAGGAAGAAGTCCTCAGATGATGTCAAAATCCAGTCCTGTTCCTTTCTGCAGCTGCTGTGCTCATAGAGCCGGATGAGACTTTGCTAGCCTGGTGCCTCTGTATTTGTGCTTTTCCACAGACCCCTTAACTCAAAAGCCAAGATGCCCAAACTTTTCTTTCCGGACAGTTTTTCCGAACTCAAATAAGATAAAAAACCTTCCATGAAAGGCCAAAAAGGCACACGCTCTCTCTCTTTCTCTCTCTCTTTTTACCAAATATGGATCTTTTATGTGTTTTGGGAGCTGTAATAGATAATGTACTGATTGCCTTCTCAGCAAAAGGAAGAAGACAAGAATTAGTTGAAGTTTTAGTTATGCAGAGAATCGGGGGCGGGAGGAATGCAGGATAGAAGAAGGGGAGATAGTGCTGAAGCTAATTCTAAAACAAGAACGCTCTACTTTTCTTCCAAAGGAAGATGCTGCTGCCCCTTTAAAACAGTTTGACCTCTTGGAGAAGGGTAATGTTGCACTAAGGAAGTACTTCCAACTTATCTCCTCTTTTTTTGGGAGGGAGGGGTTGCCATGGATATAGTGCTGAATGATACAAAGCCCTCCACATTTGCATTGCAAAGCAACAGAAAGGAAGGAAGGACACCCAACTTGGTATTCTGAATGCGGAATGCTCCTGGAACTTCTATTCCAAAGCTGGCAAAGACAAATGTGTACAGTAGTGCTACAGAAGGACTTGTCGAAAGGACCTCTAATCAAAATCATGACTGTACAGCCATTAGTACATTAAGTATGCATTCATTTATTGTCAGTTATATTCAGATGTATACACCCTGCATTAACTTACCACCTCTCCCTGCATTTCTCTATTATCTAGCTAAGTTTTGTCATCCAGAAATCCAAGGGGGACTACATAATGATCTGGGCTGTCTATAGCCTTTCTGAAGCCACTCTCAGCTGACTGTTGAGAGTGTAGGGATGTTGAAAATCCACAGGAGAAATCTACTGCTAATGCTTTCTCTTCCTAGACCTTACTGTAATTCTCTATAGAAAATGCATTATTTAGAAATCAGTTTAGCAGTCCAGTCTAGTTTTCCACTCTTCATTTCTCTTTTACTTTCCCTCTCTGATTCAAAACTTCAAAAGCTCATAAACAGATTTTCACTCATGATTACAATGCACAATGGATTTCAATATCTTAGTTGTGCATTACCTTTTTTTTCCTTTTTGGTCTCACAGGGGATCATGATTCATCACCAGATTGGCAGTTTGAATGCAGAAGATCAGCAAGTAGCCATGGTTTTCATCTAATGAGATAGTTGTGAGAGATAAACAAATTTAACAAGTCTGGAATGTCTGAGTAGGAGCAGCTCTACTGTCTACTTTCCAAAGGAAGAGACTGGAGAAAGAGGGAACTGAGTGGCCATCAAGCACAGATATGAATGTAGGGATATCAAAGAAATCTATCATGCATTTCAGTGAGAGTAGATCTGTGAGATTTACCAGCATGGATTTTGCCACAGCACTGATAGCAAGGTTGATTAGAAACCACTAGCATAGTTCTTTCTTTGGTCAAAAATCCACAAAAAAACCCAACACCACAATAAATGGAAATACATATGTTGGTGTTAGAAACAAACTAAACACGAGGCAGTTCCTAGATATGGGATGGACAAAACACTGAGAATATTAATATTATAATATTCAATATTAATAGATTATATTTGTGGAGAATTGTTTTAGTAGATTCTTCTTGCAACACTGCTTCACCCACCTAACAAATCTCCTACCAAACACAGGACTTTAGAAGATGGCAGGAGAAAGTCTTTATTCTATTTCACCTCTTTTCCAAAGGCATGGAGTAAGCAAAGCTAATAACTACCCAGCACTTAATTTTGCACCTAAAAACACTCTATACCAGTGTCTCTCTACCTTGGCAACTTTAAGGTGGCTGGCTGGGGAATTCTGGGAAATTCTGGGAGTTGAAGCCCACACATCTTAATGTTGCCAAGGTGGAGAAACACTGCTCAATACATAGCTCATGTGTAGTCTGCACTGATTCGGACAAAAGCCAATCATGTCAATAATAGTCCTCATGTCTCATAATTTCCTATGGATAGCTAGAGAAAGAAGTTTATTTCCTATTGACAGTGAAAGATAATCCTGTCCTTCATTTTAATATGGGAAAGTTTCCTTCAGAGAAAGTTATATAATAAAGGATGACATTAGGATCATTTCTCAGGTAATTTTTAATGTTTCTTCAATTTGTAAGTCACCTAAAGTCAAAGGCAGCCCAATGAATCAATCAATCAAATAAATAAAATTTACATAAACAAGTATGTACTTAAGGGATGTTGCTCGCAAGAACGATGTAAGTTCAGTCTTTTTTTTTTTTCCTGACTGAAATCCACTCAAACGCCCAAGACCACAACCTTTCTTTGGTCCACCATAACTGGAGGGCCATTTGATAGGAACTCAAGAGGGGACCTTCTCAATGACTGCTCCTAGGACCTGAAATTTCCTTTGCTTCTCTCAAGGTTCCTTCCACCAACTGGCAAATATATTTTTTATTCAGAGTGATATTTGGCATTTAAACTTATTGGTTGTTGAAACATTTTTAAATGGTGAATTTTGGTTATTTCATTTAATTCTTGTGTTTTTTAATGTGTAGGCACCCAGGGTAGCTGCTGAGTGATGGAGATCCGTAAAGCAGAAAACATGTGCTCTTTGCCCTTCAGTTAGTTTAGTTTATTATGGCCAAAGAACAGAACATTATAAAAGTAAAATAATAGGAAAAAACATACATCAAAACAAAGCATAATGTGGCAAAAAATAATATATCAAACCCATACAAAATTATTGTAACATGAATATAATCAGACTCACCCCATTTGTAGCAGTCATTTGTGTTCCATCATAACCAGGATACAAAACCTTGCTATGCTACCTGATCAGCTAGTAGGATGCTGAGGTAGTTATCCTCAAGTATCATGTTAAAAATGGGGAAATATATAGAACCTGAATGTCATTATAAAAGAGGCAGCACAGCAATACATAATCCATGGTTTTGATCGTCCCCTTTCCACATGGGCAGACACACTTTAGGAACATTATGAAATCTGCCCTCCAAAAGAGCAGATGGAAAGATGTTATGATGGACCAACATACAAAGCTCCTCTGGTATTTTTAGATGTAATGTTAAACAAATTATGAGCATGAACAACACTTATCTGGTCCTATGGGGGTGAAGTAAGATGGAATCTGGCTGAAAAAATTTTGCAAGTCAGTACATCTCTGGCACATTGCTTAGAGAGCGATTTGGCCTGTTCAAAGTCCCAAAGTATCAATGTATTAGGAAGGATTCATGTATTAGGAGACAGTCCACAGTTCCTTAAGGTGAACCAAAGTGATTTCCATCAAGAAGATTGACATTTATCTTGGAGGGTCAAAGCAGGCAAGCTGTTTGGATTGAAAATTAATTTAAGCCAATAGCTAACATGTGCTATCTGTGCTCAAGTATTAATTGGTACCAATCCTGCTTGGCCTGGAGAACTGAGTTCGGGATGCATCATGGCACCAAAAATATGTCCCTTAAGAAGCCTGGTTGAACAGCTTTTAATGGCTCCATGTCCTGATAAGCACAAGAAAACTGCTATTATTTTATCCTCAAACATTTTTACTCCAGCTGGTACATAGTCACCTCCCTTGGTACAGTATGGTAGCTACATTCCTTTTCATTTTCCCTTTGAACAACTGAATTCAGGTCATCCAGGAACCTGTAGCTTGGAAAACAATTCCAAGATATTTGAAGCCCCTTTAGTAAAACAAAAAACAAAACACTGGACTCAAAAACACTATCCAAATCAATTCTAAAGAACTCTGAAAATGAGGAATGAGGAATGAGAGGGGGAATTTTCTTATTTAGGAAAATAGAAGACAAACAGATGTTAGTATTATGTGAGGTTTAAAACAACTGGATGACACAAGTTTAAGAAAGATCAATACAATATGTGGAAGGCTGGGGGCTAGTGACATTGTGTAATATGAAGTCCGGATATTGACAACAGCAGTGGTTTTTTAAAATCTTTTTATTTATTTATTCATTTAAGTATGCCAAAAGCAAATTAAGGCACAGATGGCTATGTTATAGGGCCATCCACAGTACCTGAGCTGGTAGAAAGTACACAAATATAAAATGTGCTGCTCCAGTAGCTGAGCCATCTTCTGTCACAGTAGCAATGAGCAGTGTTGACTATATGATGTGGGACAAGTTGAGGAAAGCAACTGGGGATTCTCCCTGCTTTTTCCTATCATCTTACCACCAACCACTCTCCTTAACATGGTTTGTGGGAGGCTTGGGGAAGTATAGGTGGGTGCTTGAAATGGTGGATTTACAGGTTCTGTAATATAGTGGGCACTGTTAGGATAACTTCAAATGCCCCACTAACCACTATATTCAGTTTACAGAGTGCCAGTGCCAGAGTGGTAGGTGGGCAAGGACAAGCGTATTTTTGTCATCTTCACTTGGACCAGTTGATGATCTGGCCACTTTGACCACAAGCTGCTGCTGTTCTGCTAGAAGCAGGCTGAATGGAGGAAGAGCCTGCTGATCATTACCGTTATAGGCAGCTGTTGGTTATATAGATTCAACCACTCCAGCCTAAAGTACCCCTGTATACAGAAGAAAGTGTGTATGTCTATATAAACTGCAGGAACTTTTCTGTGGAACCAAATCTGTGCTTAATTATCAAACTCGTCATGTTACCTTGAGCTAGTCCCTTTCTTTCTCCATTTATTGCAAGCAGTTATATACTGTAAGGATCAAATAGGGTAATTTCAAATAGGGTAATTTCAATGTCACTCTAATTTCCTTTTAGGGAACAGGGATCCAAAGGCAAGAAATAAACTTTCTATTATTGTAAATGAATTTTCTCATTTCGAAGAGGCCTGCCACCTCCCTCCCTCCCTCCCTCCCTCCCTTCCTTCCTTCCTTCCTTCCTTCCTCCCTCCCTCCCTCCCTCCCTCCCTTCCTTCCTTCCTCCCTCCCTCCCTCCCTCCCTTCCTTCCTTCCTTCCTTCCTTCCTCCCTCCCTCCCTCCCTCCCTTCCTCCCTTCCTTCCTTCCTCCCTGCCTCCCTGCCTCCCTGCCTCCCTGCCTCCCTGCCTCCCTTCCTTCCTCCCTCCCTCCCTCCCTCCCTCCCTGCCTCCCTGCCTCCCTCCCTCCCTTCCTTCCTTCCTTCCTTCCTTCCTTCCTTTCTGAAAGCCCAAAAGCCCTGCTGAAGGAAAAGCTGGCAACTGTAGGTATAGTACATGCTTTATTTTTAATTATCTTTAATCTTCTCTGGAACTGCTTCAGTCAGACGATAACCTGGAATTTTGGACAATCCCCAATCTCATGTAGCATGTCGGATACAACCACAGATGCGTTTGTGTTAAGTTCCAAAACCCTATTAAGGACCAAGGAAGTAATCAATGAGTTTTCAGTCTGAATTGTCCTAAAATGCAAGAGAAACAAGGACTGCAGCAAATGCCTCAATTGAAATTCAGGGCATACTATGAAGAAACTTGATGCTGGAAAAACAAATTAGTCACTGCCTAGCTGGCAAACTTCAGAATGCTAGCTGAAGTTCAAAAGAAGAAAAGTGGGATGCAAAGCTTAGTATCCTGTCCATTAATAAAGAATAAAAAAGAGTGAATATTTCTTGCAGGGATGGATAATCTTGGCCCTAGGCCCACCCCTTTTTTGTGGCTCCTAGAACCCTTTCAGATCACCCACTGAAATTTGGTGGCAAACCACACAAATTCCACAACATGATTTGGGGTATTTTAATTCCCCAATCAGAGCCAATTTGGAGTAGTGGCTAATGTACCAGGCTAGAATCCAGAAGACTGGGCGTTCTAGTCCCACCTTAGGCGCAAAGTGCCAGCCCTTGTGGCAGTCCAGACCAGGAAACCAAAAGCATGAATACTAATACTACTATGATTATAAGGTCACAGTAACTGAATCTTGCAAGTCTGAATGCGCCTCTCCCTTCCCTGCCTTTATGTTCCAGAGAACTAGGGAGGGCCAATTCTGAGACAATTACTCAAATTAGGTTCCAGCTTTGGGCTCAGATTTTGTTTATCAGACCATTGTCTAGGCTGCAGCTCTTCTTCCTGTCTCTCAGGGTTACTCACACAGCCCAATGCATCAAGCCAGCTGGGTGACTCTGGGCCAGTCATTCTGCCTCAGCCCTAAGAAGAAGGTAATGGCAAACCCCTTGTGAAAATGTTGCCAAGAAAACTGCAGGGACTTGTCCAGCCAGTCACCAAGAGTCAAGACTGACTCAGAGACACAAAATAAGTAGAAAAATATTCCCCAATAGACTTAACAAAATACAGGACTGAATGTTGACATTTAAACCTTAAGCTGTGGGAAGCTCTAGAGGCTCCGTTTGGCAAGCGCTAACAGAGAAAAAAGCTGTGTAACCATTGAAGTTGGCAGCAATGCCAAAATGTGTAACAAACCCATGATGGGCTTGAACAATAAAACCCCATGATTTTATTGTAAACCGCCCAGAGTCCCTCTCTTGGGGGAGATGGGCGGTAATTAAATTTGAATAATAAATAAAAATAATAATAAAAAATAAACAGAAGATGTGAATGCAAGCAGAAGCTAAGCACAATTAATGAGGGTCATGTAAAACCATACAGGAAGGCTTAAGTGGAGATTTTTCATATATGAAATTATAATAAAATTGTAACAATTTCTTTTTTAAATCTGAAATTTCGATAGGCCCCTTCAGATGGTGAGACCCTGAGCTGTAGCTTGTTTAGTTTATGCCTAAATCTGGCTCTGCACATTATTTTACATTCCTCCTGCCAAAGGAGCAAAAAACGATCAAACGTTTTGATGCCATACTGTCATGAGTAAGGATGGCGAGCAGGGGGCTCCCACCCAGATTGTCAAGCGCATGCGTAGCACTGAGGAACTGTTCAGCCATTCAAAGAGACACAGATCGGGACCGCCTTAACCTTTGGGGTTTATATGGCTGGGTTTTCCCACGCCTTCTCAGTTTGTTAGGATTCTTGTTAAGTACTACTAATAAATATTAGAGACCAAGTCCTCGTCTCAGTGTGTTTCCTGGTAATCAGGACACATACCCTCTTTATCTCACTACCATGTCCAGAGGCATCCATAGAATCCGGAGGTTTCAGTAGATTACAAAACACATGTCATGATGTCAACACACAAGCACAATCCCTTATGTGTGCACATATGAAGTCACAACACAGCACAAAGAAAAAGAGTGGCGTCTGCATTGCAATACACGTTTTAGTCTTCATTGTTCACAGTGACTGACTCTTTGAAGCAAACATGTTCCCACCACATCACTTCTGGGACTCTATGCAAAAATGAGAGAACATTATTTAAAAATAATACTGTTGAGAGCATCCCTGGAGATTTGTTGTGGCGTATACCAGGGTTCCTCAACCTTGGCAACTCCAAGCTGTGCAGACTTCAACTCCCAGAGTTCCCCAGCAAAGCTGGCTGAGGAATTCTGGGAGTTGAAGTCCGCACAGCTTGGAGTTGCCAAGGTTGAGGAACCCTGGCATATACAGTATTTCTCTAGGGCAGTGATTCCCAACCTTGGCAACTTTAAGATGTGTGGATTGGAGAATTCTGGCTGGAGAATTCTGGGATCTGAAGTCACACACCTTAAAGTTGCCAAGGTTGAGAAACTTTGCTCTAGGAGAAGGTCAAGCTACATAGATCAAAGCTGAAGATCTCCTGGAAGCAAATCTCATTCATCATATGCTGTGCAACTGCTCACACATGTGCAGTCTCAATTCTCTGTAAGTAAGCCAGCAACACTTATCATGACATTAGCCTTCCTAAGATCTTAGGACACTAAACTCCATGATAATAATAGTTTTAAAAGATGAATAAGGACTGCTTTCAATAAAGTTAGTATTCAAAGCCACCAGAATCCTCCCCCACATTCATTACTTCTCACTTTCATTCATTCAGATGTAAATAAATTAGCCAAACAAAGCTTCTGCCCCACCATGCCTAACACCATTAATTTGTTCAATGTTTGCTGAATCAAATGTTCAGAATAAGCAGGACAAAGTACAGCTTTCACTCTAGGAAAAAGCACACTAAATAAAGAATTCCTTATTTTCTACAAAGGAAAATAAAGGCACTCTTCAATTCTTGTAACAGGGGACACTTAGGACAGGGCCGCAACTAGGGTCTCTGTCATCTGGGGCAAACATGGATTCCACGCCCATTTTGGCACACACCCCCAGTGCTCATTTTGGCACCACACCAGCACGGTGCCTGGGGCACATGCCCCGGTTGCCCCTCCTAGTTGCAGCCCTGAGTTAGGATCATCACCTGACAGTATCCCTCATCACATTTTGCAGAAGGGACATGGAATTTTTCAGCACAATGTGTCCTGAATTTTAACTTAAGTTAACTTAAGCCCAGTCTACACATTTCTACATGGTAGCTGTGTAAGGACCAATTATATAAAGTTTTATGGATAGTGTATAAACACATATATTAAAAATTAGAAAAGAACAAGGAAATACAAGACTTAGGTTGCATGTGATATTTTAAAGGCTTATAGGGGTAGAAATGTTTTCACCCAACACTGGAAACATCATAGTAAAGGCATTGGGTAAACTCTGAAAACACAGCTTTCAAGGGCTAAAACCTGAAAGGCCTGCTCCTGGTTATTTAATAAGTACTGCTTGAATGAAAAGAACAAAGTCTGTGACAAAAAGCTTTAGATTTAAAACTGTATTGCTGATAACATACCTTCTCTGGGTTTTAAATTTTTAAATCAGTATTTTTATTTGAGATTGGAAACAGAATGGGAGCAAATGCAGTTAACAAAGAGGGCATCAACTCTGGATTGATCAGGATCAATTTCAGCTTTGCTGTTTTTAAAGACAGCTTCGTAAACAACCTGCTAATAGCCTAAGTAGGAGACTGCACGTGAACTGTGGCTCAGCTATCTCTGTCTTGATGAGGTCATGGGACATCCAATTCCAAGTCATCTTGGAGTGATGATGAGCCTCCTACTCAGGGAGAACACAACATTGGTTTGACCTAGCAGGGTCAAATGTAAAAGTTTCTCAAATTTTCCCCAGTGGCAGAACTGACTGAAAGCTGAGGCAGCATTTTATCAGAAGCAGAAAGTAGAGGTGATCATTGCTCAACATAGAAGATAATTTTAAGGCAAATGTGGCTAAAATTGAGGTGAGAAATCCTGATAACAGTTCATAGAGTATGCCAGTAATCAGAGGGGTGCTTTGCTTCAATGAAGGTTCGTCTTCATTGGCCCGTGCTTCTAAAAGCCAAACAGATTACTATGTTGCTTTGCTTTGTATGGCTGAGATTTTGTCCTGTAGTTCTCAGTCAGCAGAGCAGCCTCCTTTAGCTAATCAAACTCTGGGATGAGGCGTTGGTGCACTGCAATATGTCCTGATGAAGTCAACTGCATTGCCTCCATGCCCATATATGGCACCCATGGCATGAAGCATCTTGTCAAGACAAAGCACCGCCACCTTGCACATTTGCAGAACAGAAATGTTATCTTCTGCCACCAGGAGTCATCTCCATATAAAAATAAGGAGCGAATTGACACAAGATGCCCATTTTTAATATTCTGTAATGAATTACCTATTCATAATTTGAACTGTCCTGGAGAAAAGTTGGACAACAGGAACAATCAATAAATGATGGGTGGTAAGAAGAAAAGCACTTTTAAAAATAAGCCCGGTACAGGCTCTCCGAAGCATTCCTGGCTTTTTGTATATGTGTGGATGTCATAATTGTGTTTTTAGGCAACTGGCCCACCCTGATTATTTTTGCTGAAAAATAATACGCTGAAGTAACATTGCCTGTATTAAGCTAAAATTTATCAAGCTCAGTATGAATACACTGCTAAATGTGAACCATCTGTTCAATGCCCTTTCCCAAGAATTGATCAACCACCAGAATCTGTGAAGCTTTTCATACAGAATTGTTTTTGCCTTTTTGCATAACCTCCATGGCATCACCCTTAGGCTTTATGCATTTCTTAAGAACAGAACCTGTCACAGATTCAGTCTTTACATGCATGTTCACTTACACACATGGACATACACCCAGATGGATATTCATCAACATTCTGAAAAGTTTGTCATCAGGTAACTCACCATTGTTATATTTACTACCTGTCAGTTCACATTGTGGGGTTTTATTTTGTTCTGAAATGAGGAGATAGAGCTACTGCAGACATTTTATCAGCTAGGAAGCTGTTTATTGGATTCAGTTCAGAGGCAATGATTAACAATACTGAGGATTTCATTCAGTTAAGAGAATGTTTATTCAATACCTATAAATGGATATTCTAGTGTTGTACAGCTCAAATTTTAAAACCTAATAGTAACATTTCCCAGTATTTCTGTCATAACATTACTGTTTTTCTTTTAATTCTTTCTGTTTTGAAGCTTTAAACTCATCCTGTATAGACAAACTTAGTTTCTACAATTTTTTCAGTCATGTAAACTCCTCATGAAAAGCTTTGGCAAAGGAGCAGTAATTATTTATTTATTTATTATTTATTCATCAAATTTATCACTCCCTCTCTCCCAAAAGGGGCTCTGGGTAGTTTATATATATTATTATTATTAATTAATTAATAAATATTTATATTTATATATTATTTATTATATTTGTAATCCCAATGTCAGCAGCAATAATAAACACAGGTAGTCCTCAATTAGTGACCTCAATTGGGATTGGCAACTCAGTAATTAAGAGAAGTGGTCGCTAAGTGAAACCGTGATTGTGCTTATAATCTTACTTCAGCTTTCCTTTGTTTTAAACAGATCTGCAAAGGTCATAAATGTGAGGACTGGTGGCACAGTTACTTTTTCATCACTGTGGTAACTGTGAACAGTTGCTAAATGAGGCAGTCACTAAATGAGGACTAACCATACTGTATGTATAGAACACTTTTAAACATTCAGATAATATAGAAATGGTATATTATCTATCTCTACAGAGATAATATATTATTATAGATAACATATTATTTAGTTGTAGTGACCTTCTCAACTGCCTAGTAAGACAGGTTCTCAGACTTTGTACTGCTGGGACTAACGTGAATTTGTGCAGATTCTCCCCAAAAAATAAAATGAATTATTTCCTTTAAGGGTAGGACTGTACAAGAAATAAAATAGATATTCCACTTATTTTTAGTAATTAAATTTTAATTTAAAAATCTCTCTCTCTCTCTCTCTCTCTCTCACACACACACACAAGTTTGCCTGGGCTTAAAGCAGGCCCTTGTGTAATTTAGACCTAATCTAATTCCTTTGCACCCCCAGTCTGCTCCTCCTCCCTGTTAGCTCAGCCAGTGAAACCACAGTTGGGTAGAGTGATGCAGGAAGAGGTGATTCAAGCTGTATCCCTTTTATTTCTTGCTTTCCCCAAATCATCTTTTTTTTCCTCCTCTTGTTTCAGAGAAAGAGCCACTGAAGTGTTCCTGTTTGTTTCCCTTTTCTGTTTAGGCAGTCATTTCCCTTTTCCTCCTTTCCTCAGCCATTGTTCCAAGCAAAACTTCTCCCCTTCTTATCCCTTCTTCCCCCCAAGTCTTTGTGTCACACCCATCTTCTCAGCTCACTTTTGTACCTTCCCATACAACCAAGTTTCTTTTTCTGCCTCTCCCTGCCTTAGGACAACTGCCTCCCTTATCCAAAGGTCCAGGTCTTAATTTCCTTACTGACTCCAAGCTGTTTCACAGCATCCACTTTTTCTCTCCCTTAATCTCTATCCTCTGCTCCTCTTACCATCTCCAAGGATCCTATTCATCTCATTCTGATTTATTGGTCACAAGAAGATTCTTGGCACCTGGTTTTAACATCCATACTTCTCCTGGCACATCCCTACCATTTGGTATCAAAATTTTACTCCATTTATTCCTCAGTTCTAATGCAATCAGGTGGGTTGCAAAAAGAATTAACAAACTGGTAGCTTTTTACAGTCTATATGTAGTATTGTAGTCTAATAAAAGGGGAGGCCTGCCTTTTGGAAGGTTGTTGGAGTTCTTTCTTATCTGCATACCTTGTGTATTTCTTTAGGTAACCCTAACTATGTCAGTGACAGCTCTCCCCTGTATCCAAGCCTCTGATCTCCTCAGTGTCCCTTAGGTGGTTGGGTTAAATTAGTTTGTATTGTATTTGGAAGAAAAATAGTGAATCACACTTTCTAAATTCATTAAAATGTACTACTTTGAAATTATGATTCACAAATTAATGCTTGGCAAAGTAACAAGATCCCATTTTCTTTTCATTTTTACACTAAGGACTGAGAAGGGAATTGAAGAAGATTAATTACATTGCTTGCTAATCAATGCAAAGACATATTTTTCTGCTCCTCCACCTCATAATTTTTATTTCATCTAGTCTGAAAATTTTTAGGGTTGCCAGATGTCCCAGTTTCTCTGGGACAATCCTGGTTTTTGAAGGTACATTCCATCTGCTCTTGAAAATATTCCTGTTCATTGCTCTCTCGTAGACTGTGTGCGTTCTGAGCAATCAGGCAGCAAAGGACTGTGGGAGCAGAGCAGATAAATTATTATCCAACTATAAAAAGCTACCCCAATTCCCCTAATGCTGAAACATTAATTCTGTAGGGTGAACTTGTCACAAGAAGTTGATGGTTGCCCTGACATCTGAAGAACCTGCTGTAACAAGTAAAGAGTTGTTCATTAATTGTAACATAGAGAAACATTGCATGGGTACTTTCACACTTCATGTACTGTATGAGAGAATTACTGAATCTGATCTTGTTATAATGAATCCACATCAATCTATGACTGTACATGGGCCAATCTGTGTAACTATGACTAGGAAAAAGCTGGTCCAGCTTGCTTCCCATCCTCCAGCTAGTCTATTTGCCCAAAACACTGTGGGCAAATACGTTATTTTCCATTTTTGTTCTACAGATAAAATGGGTCCTGAGGCAGAGAGGGATAACTATGTAATACTTGTAATGAAAATAACTGAATCTGAAAGTTGCCTCCAGATCTTAGCAAAACATCACTGACAGATAATCTAGAGAAGAAATGGGCAGGAAATATGTGATCTGAAGACAATGTTTTCCATGTTAGAGCCCTAGTGGAAAATATTTGACCTGATAAATTCCCCCCTCTCCCCTCCCGCCCCTCTCTCTGTTATTAAAGGCTACAAATGTCACCCCTTGGAACCCATCTATTCTATCCCTGGGCTACATCTTGAGGACCAGTGAAATCTTATTTGGGCAGAACCCAAAGCAACCATTTGGGCCTGATTTTGAATGTTAATGGGGAGCTAGGTCCAGGGCACAAATTATCTGTTCAGAAGGGGTTAGTACTTTTGGTTTTTCTGACACCTGCCTTTAAGGCAAACAATAAGGTATTTATATGTGTGTTTATTGAATTTATTTCTTACTGTTTCTCCAGACTGCTCAAGGTGGCTACCATGACTTTCTCAGAGTAGTTTTGAGGAAAAAGAGCTGAATGAGAGGATCTTGGTGTCAGATGAAGCCTGACTGTGCATAGTCTCTGATTTAGTTAGGGATTCTAGGTCTGAACCAAGGCCACCCACTTTTCAGACGTGCAACCAAGACACCCAACCTTGGAGACATTTCTTGATACCCAAGTTCATGGGAGAAGTGAGGATGATGGGTGGCAGGGCAATGCCCAGGGTGATGAAGAACTACAAGCCTTCAAGGTGAGGCTCCTTGGGAGTAAAGAGCTATCAGAAGTCAGACTTTCTTCTAAATGTACCAGAGTAGCTGGAAGCTAATCTCATCCCTAATTTGTGCCAATTATCAATATTGGAAACATTTTTACACAGTTCTTCTGCATATCATATTTATATTTACTTGTTTGTCCTTTCAAAATATAATTTGATACATTAAAGTTTAAATAGTTAAAGTTTGGCTCCCAGAGACAAAAATTCTATTTTTTTTTTAATCTCAGAAATTCTAGACCAGACAATAGTAAACAGGGTAGGTTAGTTCACTCATTTCACCCCAAGTGATTCATAGGGATTCCAGGAATCCATTTAGTAAATCTACCAATTCATTTTTACTCAAAGCCTGCAAGAAAAAGTGCTCATTACAGATAAATTACAATATTTCTCAGCAAACATTAATTCTCAGTAAATACAACTAAAAGGAAGATGCAATAATAATTCAGTCTTTTTTTTTTTCCTATTGAGTCAGCCCTGACTCTTGGTGCCTACAGGGACATATCTTTGCAGTTTTCTTGGCAATATTTCAGGAAGTGGCTTTGCCAGTACCTTCTTTTAGGGCCACGAGAAACTGATGGGTAGCTGGCTTCTATCCTTAAGGACTAAACTTATGATCTCCCAGCTTCTAATTCAGTGCCTTAATCACTAGACCAAACAGTATTTCTTTTCTCACTTAGCAGCAAATTCTATCAAGTGGTTCCCACTGGGAGGCCACAAAGATAAGTATATACTGGATTGCAGATAATGCCTTAATAATTCCAATAGGACCTGGGTACACCAAACTGTGACTTCATTGTGCCCACCAAACTGTGGTTTCATTTAAAAGTGGCCCAGGTCATCTTTAGGAATAAAAATGAAATACCATATATGGAGCTAGTTGTGTAAAGATGACTTTCTAACACAAATCATGAGAATACGCCAGTAATTCTCCTTTCTGCTTCCTCCTTCTCCAGGGAAAGCAGGTTAGCCCTTACTTAAGAGTGTATAATTTTACTGCCTGGACAGGTTTCTAATTGTAGCAGCCATACCAGAGGGAGCAGGAGTAAATTAATTACAAAGAAGATGGTATGTAGCCACCAACAAAAACAGCCAGATATACAGTATTTGATGTGGTGTCTGACATTTAAATTAAGGAGGGATGAACCAGAGGGAGTCAACCATTATCTCTGTATTTTTAATTTGGCAAAAGTTAGTTCAAGTTTGCCAAATTTGTTAAACATGTAAAAGGAGATAGCTTCTTTTCTTTTAACTTAATAGCATACACAGTTCCTTTGGAGACCAACTGAAACCATGGCAATATGCAACCTGGGCCCTCCAGATGTTTGAAATATAACTCATGTAAGTGTCAACTATCATTCATAACTCATATGAATAACTCATATAAATGCCAACTATCATTGCCAGGGCTCAGAGTTTCTAAAGTTGTAGTTCAAATTATCTTGAGAATCTATTGTATCAGTGGCTTCTGATATCCTTACCACAGATCTAAAAATGCCTGCAATCAGCAAACTGGGGAACAATAGCTTTCTTCTCACCAAATACATAACATACTGCTTTTCTCCAGGGAAGTAATGGCTTCAGGGCAAAAATATTCATAAGTCTGCTTTCAAAGGGGTTGACTGGAATGTGACTGCACTATCTACTGATCCACATTTCCTTGTCAATTCTGTGATGCTCACACCATTTTCAATCTATTTTATTTTTAACTGCAGTGAATGTTGATAATGCAGGCTTCCTTCTTTGATAAATTCATCTGAGCATACAGAAGAGGTTAGACCATTACTCCTATTCTTAGAGAACTTATGAGGAATCCTTATGGGCAAATGCAGTTCGAAAACTATCTATCATTTGTCTGTCTGTCTGTCTGTCTGTCTATCTATCTTTCAATCAATTAATAATCTATCTATTCGTCTTGTATACTGATCAAAAACGTTGCATTCCCTCTCCACCCCACAAAAATTCCTGGCATTTTCATACAGACACCATTTTCACTTTCCAAATCCTCTTCCATAAGCTTATTCTTCTTGGAAGAAAGTCTTAACTATACACTTAAATTATCACAGTTTCTCACTCTAGTTCTTGATGATACTGGGGTTTAAGAGAGCTACCTTAAAGATAAAGTAGCAAATCCATGACCTAGTTCTACTGAGTGACAAGAATAAAGCTCTTCAGTATTGTAATGGAGGTCTCTGTGGTAGTCCTTTTATTTTATCAAACTACTCCATCTTGCATGTGAAAAAGTTATCACTGGCTAGATTTAGGATTTTGCTATCCATGGTTATGGAAGGAAGATTTTATAACAGTCCATCCCATAGTCACCTGTGCTCTATTGGATTAGGGTGATTGAGACACTGTTGCACATCCTGCTGTGCTGCCCTCTGTATCAAACTTGGCATTCTGATTTCATACAAACCTTGTTACTTCATTGTTTAGGTCATGAAAGGAGGCAAATGCTTTTTCCTTGCCAGCAGATCTGTCTCTGTAGCATCTAAGAGGGTCACCAAATGTTGAGCAATTATATTTGCTGGAAGAAGGCTCTGGATTTAACACTGGAAGTGTTTATTCATTTATTTTTTTCCTGTCATTATTCATTTTATTAACGATTTGTTTCTTATTGTACTGATTCCTTATTTTGGCTTCATATTCTTGCTTTCTTATAGTTTTGACCTTTGAAACCAAAACAATAGACAACCCCTTCTCTTTTGCCTTCTCCTTCTCCTTCATATGATTGCTTTCTTATAGTTTTGACACTTGACCAAAATAAACAACTTCTTCCACCTTCTCCTCCTCCTCCTCCTGAAAATGGCTCATAATTAAGCTTAGCACACTGGTTTTCAAGGCAAAGAACTCTGGAGCAGTGTTTCTTCCAGCTGACCAATAGGAGAATGCAAAAATTGGTATTTCTGTCCCATTTTTTTTCTTACTTGTGCATTTTCCCCCTTATCACTAAGCTATTTCAGAACAACAAGACTTTTCAATGTGATGATGGGAAGCAAAGTTATCCCTTTGCTCAATTTAAGACTGGTGTAAGGATACTGGTGCGCCACAGGGATTAACCAGTTACATGGGGGAGGCCCAATCATTGGAAACTTCCAAGCCCAAAGGTGTAGCATTACCTTGTCAAACCTCTTTTTCTCCTTTGATTCCTCCTGAGCCTCATCTGAGCCAGAAGTTGATGACTCAGGCTTCCCAATGAAGACTACAGGGTCAAACTCTCAAATGCCCCCAAACCAAGAGAGGCACAAAATTCCTATGTGGAAAATCCTTTTGTTGAGCTAGCATGGCTAAGATCCCTAGAAAGTTCTGTATCATTATATCCACAACCTGTCCATAAATTTGCAATAGCTAGGGACAATGGACCATGAGTTAGGACAGCCCAGATAATCCGATAATGTTTTTTTGGAGGGTAGGTGGGTGGCTGGGATGCACATTCATATTTGTGCCATAAAATGCCTCTGTAGAATGGACATATCCCTTCCATCCAGCATCAGGGAAGCAGTACTAGTAGATTTTATATACTAACTTTTAATATCTGCACTGTCCAGCCAGTACTCATAGAAAGTCATTATGCACTAGTTAGAAAAAAGGGTCAGGCACTAAATCTGCAAATTATTCTCCTGTTAGAGGAGTTAACAGTGAACAGAATACCAATGTGGCTGTAAAGTCTGAAGTACAGGACACACATTGGCAATCTGTGCCCTTCCTGGTCTCCTTTAAATGACAGCAAAATGGACAAGCAGATGTAACTTGGTAGCACTAAAGCTCCATGCTACAACCCAGCCATACAAGTTTAGTTGAAAAAAAAGGTTATTTCCAGAGGACAGACCAAGTTTGACTTTGTGTAATCTAGAATAAGGTTCCCAAAAGAAATGGCTTCTGCTATTGTTTATTACTCACATTTCATGGGAAAATGCAGCAGGAACACATTTTGGTTTGTGGCACTCAGGCAGTTAAATCTGCACAATTTCCTTTTTGGAGCTCCAGTTTTGCTGACTTTATTTCAAGGCAATGAAAAGTGCCTCATTTACATTCACATTCACATTAGAAGCCCATATGTTAGCCCTGTTTAAAAGCGATATGCTGCATTCATTATGAAATATTTAGTTTTCTCATACTTTGAAATTATTGTGATACTGTTACAACACTTATTATATTTAGACTAAAATGCATGCTGTTTTCTTTTTCCTAATTTAATCTTTTTACTGTTGCTTTTGTTATCCTCATTGTTGGGTTTGTTGATGATGACAGCTTCCACAAATGCAATTTTATTTTTGTTTACAGCATAACAGCAACCTGCAAAACAGAGAAATAATTCACCAGCCAGCTCTTTCATGTGACAGAATCTTACTCCTCAAACCTATGGCTTCATTAGCAAATGATTTCAATATGCCTTGCAGAAGATCTGAGTCATGAGGTAAGCGCTTTTTACACCCAAGGGTATAATTTAAATAGCTTTTGAAATGGCCACACTTATGCTGGTATTATTAAGAACCAGTGAAAACCCCCATCTTTTCTCTAAACTGCTGGGGAAGTGCATATGGTTCTCTTTCTCCACCCATTTTATCCTCACAACAAACCTTCCTGGTCTCCTTTAAATGACAGCAAAATGGACAAGCAGATGTAACAGAAAGATGATGACTATCCTTAAACTTTTCATGAACTTAAAGTTGAAAGGAGACTTCAAATTTCTCTGAACTTAATCCAACACTTTAATCCATAGACCACTCTGATCTACAGAATAATTTTGGAGGATGGAGAGAGGATGGAGTGCAGGAATTTAAAGCATACTCAGCATAAAAATAGAACTTAAATACAGTGCTTAGCTAAACATAAATACATGTATAAAGGGCTGATTGGGAAAACCATATATAGTGTTACTTCTTGCTTTGGAAACTGGCCTGAAACAAAACTGATTCAGTCACTTGACAGCTGATCTACAACTGTCTTTGGATAATTATTATTTTCTTGTGCAGTCTTTGAAAGTCAGAGCTCATAGCCAAAATATTGAGATAATTCTGGCTGGGATCCTCAGGTTCGTTCACTGGGGTCCATATTAGGGCTAACATATCTGAGTTGCAGAAGCCTAGAGTACCCCAATGGCAGTGTAGAAATAAGGAGAATTCTAGCAATTGTCTAGATTTTTGCTGCCCTTAGTCAGTATTTAACAGAACATACATGTGTGAGCAGAACAAGCCCATTAAGGATGCTTAATGAATCAGATGCAAAATAATTAGTAAGGTATATTAAGAAAAGTACATGTTCTGGCAGAAAGCCTGTATCTCTAAGCTTCTTTCTGTAAACCCTAGGACCAGGTAATCCAGTGAAGCTGTTTTGAAGGAGATTTAAAATAGAAAAGGAAACACTTGTTCATAAAATACTTCAGTGGTGAATGGAATTCATTATCAGAAGGCAAAATGATAGCTACTAACCTGGACACTTCAAAGGTTTTAAAAGAGGATTAGTTAAATTCATAGGGGGCAAGAATATCAAGGGATGATGGTCTTAAAGACTCCGTATTATTTCCAGTTTGCCAACTGCCTCGTGTGGCACAGAGTGGTAGGCAGCAGTATTGCAGCTGAAACTCTCCCCGCGACCTGAGTTCGATCCCAGGAGAAGCTGGATTCTTGGGTAGCCGGCTCAGGTCGACTCAGCCTTCCATCCTTCTGAGGTCGGTAAAATGAGGACCCAGCTTGCTGGGGAAGGTGATGACTGGGGAAGGCAATGGCAAACCACCCTCCTCTATAGTCTGCCAAGAAAACGTCGTGAAAGTGGCATCACCCCAGAGGGTCCGACAGGACTCGGTGCTTGCACAGGGGACCTTTCACCTTTCACCTTTCACCAACAGCTTACCTCCTAATGCCAGTTGCAGAGGAAGAGCAGTGGGAGAGAGTTCTGCTTCCATCTCCTTCTTGTGAGCACCTCAGTGAGCATACAGACTTTTGGAACAATAGCTGGCATTCTAGTATAACCTGTAAAACAGATTCCGATTGTTTCGAATAAAACATTACTAAGCTAGAAACAGTATCACTGATTTGAATAAAGGTAGGAGTCCCCCCCCCCATTCTGCTAATACTGTGTTATTAGAAATCGCGTGGCAATTAGATTTTTTAACTCTGATTTATAGAGATTTTCCCAGAGAGGCAGAAAACACACACACACACACACACTCACATTATTTAGAGCTAAGTATATGTCTAACCTCCAGAACATTTTGTTTTCCTTCTGGACCACTTGGATCCAAAGATCATTCTGAACACCATACACCATTTTCAGTTTGGAAGATTCACTTTCAGGAAGATGTTGGACCACCCCCGAAACACTTGGATCTTATGGTCCAGAGGAGAAACAGAATTACAGAGTTCTTCAGAATGTCCTATTCCCAGAACAGTACGTTTTGAACATCTTTAATACAAACCCAGTGAGAGCTCGACAGGATCAGATTAACAAGATGATTTAATCCCAGAATCTGTTCCTACAGTAGCCAACCAGATGGCTTTATGCAAGTCACAATAGGATGTGAGTGCAATAGTAATCCCCTTTTTGTGTGTGTTGTCCTGTATCAAGAAGAATACACTAGAGAAAGGATTTTTTTCATTTGAAAGCAAACTTAGTTCATTCTGCATTTTGTGACCCATTGTAGCAATACACGAATAAGACTTAGTTATCTCTCAAAATCCACATTTCTCTGAATTTGCAAAGCAGTGTGGCCAACATTCTGTGTCCCACAGTGACCAACCAGATGTATTCAGCAAATTCCCAAAGGTGGATAGGAGGGTGATACCCATTTTCAGCTCATGCTTTGTTTCATCTTTCTCCTTCATTTCAGAGATCATAAACAATCTTCAAAAACAGTAGCCATTGTCAGCCTGATCCTCCATTAATTATTTCCATTGCATGTAGAAAAATGTGCACAAAAATACATACTAAGTTTAGTACAAACTTCTAAAATTCAAACTAATGTGAGAATGAGACAAATTGAAATTGCAAGTGGGAGAACAGAGTAATTGAAATGTTCAGATTTGCCCATTCCTAATTGTATGGTATTTTGCCTCCAATACTGGAGGTAATGTGTACTGTGGATTTTATGATAGCTTTATTCTATTTTTTCTCTAATCCTCTTTTAAAGCCATTCAGGTTGATGGCCATCATTACAGTCTATGGGTCACAAATGCCAAAATTTAATAACAAGCTGCATGAAAACATTCTCCCTTCTGTCTGTGTTGTATCTCCCACCATTAACTTCACTGGACGCCTGCAGGTACTACTATAATGAGAATAGACAGAATTTCTCTGTCCTATTTTATTCACAATCTGTATAATACTTAATACATCTCTATTGTACCTCCTTTTACTCTTTTTTCCCCAAGCTAAATACTGTAAACTTTCTTTGTAGGAGAATCATTCCAGTCCCACAGTTATTTTGTTTAGTCCCATAGTTGTTTTGTTTAACCTTCTTTATAGGCATATACAAAACATTTTGATCTCATTCAGATTCCTTTTACTGCAAATGGAGTCAGTATGTTTATGATAGGAATACATTTTTTTCTTCTGTTTGTTCTTTATTTGTCTGTTCTGCTTTTTGAGCAGTACTCTTCAGAGTTCTTTTTTTTTTTCAGAGAGATCACACCTATTATTTTAAATGGTCTGGAAAAAAGTCTACAAAAATATTATAAGAAGTGAGAATAAGACTTTTTCAACATGATATTTTTATCTGCAGGAGATATTTTTCTTTTTCTCCAACTCCATAGATTATTTTTGAGGTACAGTGAACAGATTTCCTAAAGCCATTATGATTTACCATCCTCATGATCTTCAACATAATATTTCCTTTTATTTTTTTCAGAAATAGCCAAATTTGGGCTGATAGTTTCATAGGAACTACCTTTCATGCAATGTTAGTATTTTTCTATGTCATGCTATTAATCTACATGAATGAATCAGTTTAGCGGAGTCAGCAATGATGCCCTAATAGTCAATATGATTGGACATTTTGACAATGCAATCTATTGTATCTATTAACACACTCTTGAACCTCCTGTATAAGCTGCTGGTTGTTTTCTTCTATCATGCTCATACACATACTTATTAATTTTTAAGGAAGTGTTTAAAAGTTGGCTTGAACCTATGAAAGACTGGCTCTCCTACAATTCATTGGTATTTTTCTTCAAGAGAGCACAATAATGTTTGCCATTTTACTGAAGTTTGGGCTTAGTGAAGAATAGATTGGGAGAGCTGCAATAGAGATGACCAAGTATTTTGGATCCTCTAAGGTTAAATGTCTAGACAAACTAAAGGTCTCCTGCAGTATTCAACAACAGAACAAATACTCACCTTCTACTGGCTGCTGCCCTTTTAGCCCCAAGATCAAAACCCCAAAACTTCATTTTGGGGAAATTGAATAAAATAGAAGTAGGAAATAGGTCACCAAGCAGCAAGGAAAAGATATAAAATCTATATCTCTGGGCACTTATCAAAAGCACGGACAGATGAAGACTGCCCTTCCTTAGCAAACAGGGGGGAGTTCAGCCATTAACAGAGAGAAAGTGGAACAAAATGTACAAGAGTTTTGCCACCCTAAAATGCCTATGTATAAGTGTTTAAAAGTCGAATACTTGCTGGAAATCTTACAATTTTTACTTTTCTTCTAATAAATACTGTTAACCATCACTTGTGTTCCTTGGATTAACTTTTTCTAGTCCAGACTGCAAGGAGGCTGACACTTATAGTATATTTCCTTGGCAGAAATCCTCTGTACATCATTTGCACATGCTCACATGAAAGTTTGGCATTCTCTAGTCTGCCAGCTGCTAACCCAACATTTTTTCAAAAATGAGACACTGGGAATAGGAGCTATCCAACCAAAATACTACAGTAGAGTATTGTGATTACAGGTAGTCCTCACAATGACTGCAATTGGGACCGGCAACTCCACTGCTAAGCGACATGGTCATTAAGCGAAACATCATGTGATTGTGCTGGATTTACAACATCAGTTCCGGTGCAGTCATTAAACTAATCACCCGTGGTCATTAAGTGTGACATCACATGACCGTGACTTGTGACTTACTGCCAGCTTTTCCATTGACCCTGCTGGTCAGAGGCCAGCTGTGAAGCTTACAAATGGCAATCACATGAGTGTGGAGACACTGTAACAGTCATAAGTTCAAGGACTGGATATAAAGTTACTTTTTCAGCACTGTCATAAGTCTGAACATTTGCTAAACAGGGCAGTCATTAACCAAGGATTACCTACATTATTTCAACATAGATTGATTTAGTACTGCTATGGTATTGGACACTTAGATGGTTCTTCAATATGATTTATTTATATTTCAAAATAAGCCAAAAACCCCCCCACAAAATTTAAATAAAGGGGGGGAAACACACAGAGAATCTTTTGTGCTCTTAATAACAGTATTCCCATTAATTAAATATTAGCCTCATAAATCAGCAATAATATGTGTGTTTCACCACATGATGTCACACTATGCCCACAATATGGGAAGATTACCTGCATCTTCTAAAACCAGCCATTTCGTTTGTATGCTTCAGCTAATGTAAGTTTGTTATTAAGAATGGAACTCTGGTCTGTATGTCCCCCCAGCTCCTTGAATGATGTTCTCAGCAGAAGCTCTGTGCTCTTTCAAAAGGCCTCTCAACACCATACAATAAGATGTACTAGGGGCAGCAAAATGCTACATAAACAGGCTCCAATATAAATGGAGGCAAACTGACAGCCTTCCTATTCTTTTTTTTTTTTTTGCTCTTACGCTATTAGCACAGTACAAAAGAATAGGATTTCCCCCTCAGGTAAAATCTGTGCGCAAATTGCACTGCTAACAGATGGAGTAAGAATGCTTGTCTGCACTCACTTGGTGTACTGCTCAACCTTTGTTAACAGATGGAGATCAACAGGGTCAGACATAGTATGTCAACAGCTTGGTACTAACAAGCACGCCTCCAAACATATATGCCAGGTGCCTCTAAGGCTGAGATTATACATCATGTGGACAATTCTATTTTGTAATCCTTTAATTTAATCTAAAGTAATAAGCACCTAGATTTTTATAGATTTCTACTGGATCAAATCCAAGCTTGTCAGAACTGATTCTAATCAACTTCTTTTTAGCTAAACAAATTATGGGTTGAAGATGGATCAAATATTTTTCCACTAAGAAGGGTGGGCAATCAGTTTCTGGCCATGACTAAATTTTAAAATCATTGTCATCATCTATTAGGGCTGCAGGGATTGTGGTGATATCTTTGGGATGGATGGACTGCACATTTAGGCCCTTTCCCATTTGGGGTGGGTGGGTGGGTTGAATTAAATAAAAACAAAAACTTGAGTATTATACCTATAGGATGCTTAATGTACTTATTTGGCTTTTATTTTTTAATGGAAAATGTGTCATTAAATCTTGACAATATGATCAAGGTCAAGGAGAGGTCCAAGGGATTGCCCATCCCTGATATACAGGTTAGAGGGTAAACTAATTAAAAATGGTAGCTCCATATCAGAGGAATCCCAGGATGCTGTACATACTATTAGAAAAAAGCAAAAAAATATAACAAAATATTTCAAAATAAGAAGTATGCATTATTTTTAAAAATAAAAGATCATCTCCCACAACTATGAGCTACTGTGCTGTAGGACACAAATTTTGGAATCAACTCCCCCACTGAAATCTGAAACTCATTAATGTCTTTGACATTAAGAACAAAATGGGGAGGGTTTAACAACAAATATAACACCCTGACCCACTTAGCAGAAGGATGGGATAAGAAGGCAATACATTTGCAGCCATGATGCTGAATGTTGAAGGGTAAGCTCACAGTGTGATAACATCACAGAGCAGGTGAGTGCCTAATTGCTATCGGGGAAATAGATTATCTTGGAGCAGGGGTGCTTACCATGTTCAGAACAACCATCTGTCAAGCATATGTAGTATGGAAGTGAGGGTTTTGGACTGGGTTTGGGGAGACCCAGATTCAAGTCCACATTTGATCAAGCAGCTTGGTGGATGATTCTGTACCAGGCCAGTCACAATCTCTCAGTTCAACCTACTTACAGAGTTGTTACAGGGATAACACAAATGGAGACCTTCCAAGCACACTTTGAGCTCCTAGATCAATGTTTCTCAACCTTTTGACCCTGGAGGAACCCTGGAAATAATTTTCAGGCCTCAGGGAACCCCTGCACACTCAGGCTCAAATATAGGCCAGGAGTTACAAAATTATTATATTTGTTTCATTTGTAGGCCTGGATATATGCACTAACACTAACAGTGTTCTTAAGCTAAACATGAAGAATGAAATTTACCTCTTTACTGTGAAGTTGCCTGAATTTGAAATAATTTTTAAAATAAATCGTAATCTCCCAGAGAACCCCTAGTGACCTCTCGCAGAACCCTGGCTGAGAAACCCCATCCTAGATGAGAAGATAAGCAGGCAATATAGTTCAATGCCTACAATAGGCTTTATTTATTTGCTTTCTTTTACTGGCCTTGTTTTTTAAAATGTATTCTAACATTTTAAAATGTTGTGTTCTTGGAATCATTCATTTTTGAAGAAACACAAGATCAAAGAAAAACTAAAGACCAGAATGAAGAGATAAGAGTAGCACATAGAGAGATAAAGCAGAATTCAAAGCAGAGGGACAGTGGATCAAGGACAAGGAACCAGTGGGATAAATTAGCCACAAAAGTACTCATTTTTATGTGAATTTCACATGGGATACAAAAGATTTTATTGCAGAAATGGTATTCAGGGAATCAGCCCAAATGTATGTTGCTTTCTTACACATTTTACTCAAAAAGAGAAAGGCAGTTTTAACTCCCAATTAGTGTGAATAATAATGTTTAATAAAGGCACCACAATCTTTCAGCTTGACTAAAAGATGGCAAACTACAACCAAGCTATGACTGCCAAAGTCTGTGTTCTAAACAGACAATTTTCATTGTAATTACAGCCCTCCTCTTCTTAAAAATGCCAGTTAAGTCAAATTAAGTTGCTCTGCAATTGGCTTTTCTAATTACTACCAATAGTTTATGGCAACCCTAAGCAAACAGAAACTCAAAGTGGTGGTTTTTATTTTTTGCCACAGTAGTAATTTCTTTTTGTAGAACCAATTACCCTGGCAAAAACAGAGAAAAGGGGAGAGAGAACACTTGAAACTACAGCATATTTTGTTTTCAGTCCATCAGTTTCAAGCAAGGTCTGGGATCTTCCTCTTTCCAATGGATGTAATGTAAGGATAAGACAAAGGAAAGTTGCCATATAAATTATGGAAGCAGATGAAGACAGGATTCAGCAGTGGTTTAGACCAGGGTTTCTCAATCTTGACAACTTTAAGATGTGTGGACTTAAACTCCACCATGCTGGCCAGGGAATTCTGGAAGATGAAGTCCACACATTAAAGTTGCTAAGGTTGAGAAAGGCTGGTTTAGACAACTCTTGTTTACATGCATATAAGTACAGCAATGATGGGGACAGTATTACCGCTATGTCATTTTAAATCAAGCAAGCTTCATCTGTGATGCATTTCCATCACAGCTGCTTAGCTAGTGGCCCCACAGGAAAGACTACACAACCATACAACTGGATTCGTACAACATACTGAACCAGAAATTAGCCGTGTACATTTTAACCTAATGGATTGCGCAACCCAGACAATGGGTTAATTCATGCCACCCCTTTTAAGCATACTCAGCACATCCAGATGCAAAATGCCTCTGATAAAGCAAAGCAGCTCAACTCCCTGTTTAGCAGAAAGAACAAAAAGAAAAAAAGTTGATTCTTTGTGAGAGGCCAAAACCGAGTGTTTTCACCAACCTGCAGTATGTCAACATTGCTTTGCAGCTGCTGCCTTCTATTTCCAGCAGCAGATGTGGAACTTTCCCCATGAGTGGTAGGACATGATGATTTGGTGTTGTGTGAGCTCAGCAAACTGGACTAATTGAAGAAAGTGTGGTTAAGTCAACTGTGGATAAGTGTGTTCTGTGAAGACAGCCAGCATGAGATTGATCGTGTTTTCCAGTCATAGTTCTAACAAACAAATATTAGGCTACCTCCATATGTGGATTCTGTTTGAAAACAGGATCAGGCGTCTATGATCCCATAATGTTGCTTATTTATGGCTTGGCCTCAGTATAGTTGAAACTGCTGAGAAGCTAATATTTTTTCTTAAAACACTTGGAAGAGCTGTGACTCCTTCAAACATGTGAATGAGAATGTCTTCCTTATCTCAGATTCCATCTCCTAGATTTCAGTTCATTTGTAGGACCTTTATGGGCAAAGGTGGCATGATGGCTTCACATTTTTTTTAACATGACCATTCAAACAAACACAGCCTGAAGAACATGGATGGTGGAATTGGTGTCTAAACTATTTATTTCATTCCCCTCTTCTGTGTAGTGGGGGCAAGATACCCCCCTTTTTTTTAACTTCAGGAACTAAGGCAGCTTACTATTTGACATTCTTTATTCTTGTTCCCAGTTGGCAAGGAGAACAACCATGTACCAGTCTGAAACTTTCTGAAGATCTGGGAACTGAATATGGTGGCAATGTGGAATAGATCTTAAAGAAGAATTAGGCAACCTGCAAATATGTGTTGGATTACTGTATTTCAGTTGCAAATATCTAGAGAACCACTAGAGGGCAGCAAAAAGACTTTTCTAGAGGACTTTGCTACTCTCTGATGGTCTATGTAGTACCATCTAGTGGTTATCAAGATACATATCTGCATATTGCTGTCAGATTGAAGACTTGGTGGGTAAAGAAGGGTCTTCTGAAATATGCTTTGCCTATCACATCACTTTAGGCTGCTGCAGGCACTCCTGCATATGTTTTTTAGTGGCCTGGTATGGCTGCTGTGGTGCTGGCATAAATCAGCAAAAGGAGAAAGAGAAGGGGGATAGGAAGCTCAGTTCCAGCCTTGAAGTGCAGGTGTACGATATACAAGGGCTGATGAACTGATATGGCTACTAGCCAAGACTGTTGTGAGGCAGATGTAGACAGCATTCCCTTTGGTCCAACCTTGTACATAGGTGTTGGGGACTAGAACCCTCAGCTGTTGGGGGATGTGCTGCCAATCTAACCCAAAATTGGAGAGAGAGAAGAGAGGAGAGAAAACAAGGGGAGAAACAAGGAGATAAAACATAAACTACAAAGAATAGTAGCTGGAGAGAAAAGTTGAAGAGTGAAGTTGATGTGATTGTGTGGAGCAGTTGTCAGTTCCCTGACTGGATGGGTGGCTTCTCTGAAAGAATAGAAGCAAAGTCCCAGAGAGATGGAATCTTCACCCAAGGCCCAAGATGGGATGGAGGCAGATGGCTGGCTATGGACAGAGGGTTGGAATCTTTGGTGAAGCCCTAGTCTCTGGGGAAGGACTGGGCAGCAGGCTCTCAAGAGAGGTTTGTCCTACAACAGAGGAGATACAGACAATGCTCAGCTGAGCAGATCCAGGAAAGGAGACAAGTGACACTGAGCACACTCATTCGTAAATCCAGCACATTCCTTCGTTTTACTCTAACTTGATGATCCCAGAACCTGGGGAGGAAGACAGAGTGAAGTGGGAGGAAGTTAAGCATTTAGGAGGAGAGGCAACTAGAGGGGAAGAGTCTCTGGGAGAGAGACTTAAGAGGAAACCCAACACCGGGTAGAAGCCAGGATCTTGTAAATAAAAAGGTAAAGGTTTCCCCTACACAGTTGTGTCTGACTCAAAGGGGCAGTGCTCATCTCCATTTCTTAGCCGAAGAGCCAGCGCTGTCCAATACCTATTGTAAATAGTTTTGCTATACTGTATATAGTAAAGAAGAAGCATAAACGTCTTATTGTCTTGGTTCCTCTGTGCCAATTGCCATCCTTGGAAATTTAAGTATACCTCCAGTTCTAAAAGAACCCAGTCACACCATGGCAGACCCAGCCCTCTCCAGCCCCCGACACAGTTTTTAGGACCACTCTGCTTTTGGCAGAAGAAGGGACCAGATCAGGGTGTTTCTCTGTACCTGCCTGGGTGGAGCTGAACTAGTAGTACCATTAACATTGAACTGCCACACTCTGATTTCAGAACAGGGAAGAGACTGCTCTTTACTTGACAGGTCCCCAATGGCATGGATCATTGCTGTCAGATTGAAGACTTGGTGGGTAAAGAAGGGTCTTCTGTCTCAATCTGACAACATCTGTCAACCATCCTAGCTGAGGTACTTTGGAGGTAGCGCAGTGCAGTAGGAAAGATCTCAGTGAAACCCCTGTTTTAAAATAGTGTGAAAACAGCTAACAGGCATGGAGGACTGTCCTAACAATCAGGAATCACGCCGAGATGAGGAATAGGTCTCTAGTGTTTATTACTGCTACATAAGACAGAAAATCCTAACAAACTGAAGAAGCATGGGAAAAACCCAGACAGATAAACCCCAAAAGTTAAGGCGGGTCTGATCTGTGTCTCTTTGAATGGCTGCTTAATTCCTCAGTACTACGCATGTGTTTTCCCCCCTGGATAGAGGCCCCCTCCTGCTCGCCATCAGTACTCATGACAAGGACAGTTGTTCCCACATGGAACAACAGGTTCCCCTGCTGTCAACTGATAGGCTACTTTTAAACAGAGGTCCAACATATGGACCTCTTTATGAAAGAGTATAACATGTAAAGTGTTTAAACTAGCCTGAGAAACAGATGACAGGTGCTGGGGGCCATGTGGTAAAGCAGGATCTCTCTGGCTTTACCATGCTATCCCTTAGCACCTTCAGGCTGCATAAAAGGCACTGGTAGATTAACTCCCCAGTTCTCCTGTCATTCCCCACCCTGGCATTCTGCCTGGGCTGGGAGAAGGTAGGCAGGAGAATCTGGCCACAGCCCCTCTCTACCTGCAAAGTCTTCCATTTGCAGCTATCTGAGGAATGGGGGAGGACCGCCCATTAAAGCAGCAGAGCCTCTCCTGCTTCACTAGGCAGCCTCTACTGCCCCACAGATCAGCTGGAAGGGGTACTGGACAACTGCTGTGTCCATGGATCAAGCTGTACCAGATACATCCTAGTGGTTTATCCATCTGCAAAACCCACTTCCTCTCCAACCCCACCCCATATTAGGGAATGCTATTAGCAGTTGTTTTTCCCATTGGCAGGTAACATTCTGTGGGAGTGAAGACAAAACCAAGAAATCCACCAACTGCTTTTCTTGTCCTGCATTAAAGCTGTAACAACAACTCACCACCTCATCATTTAGACAGAATAGGCTCAGTAATCTCAGCAGCAAGTTTTATGCTAGCATACTTTTCTGCTTAACTCAGAGACAGGTAGATTGCATGTTAGCATGGCCTTGTGGATATTCTCTTAGAAGCCTTCCAAATAAAGGAAGTACTCTCTGGAGAAGATAAGCTCCCATTAGCCATATGATATTGTGACCAGGAACTTACAGCTTTGAGCAATTTTGACATCTCCTTATGGCAATATCATCTTAAGGCAATAAATGCTTTGTGCTTGAAGGAATACCCCTTGCAGTCATTGGAGGGGATTCTTGGCTCATCTCACCTCCCATCTCTTAAATTTCCATCACAGCACCATGCTGGCATGATTAGATAAAGAACCCAAATGCAGAGCTTCTGACATACTAGCATCAAGCGTTTTGAAGGCAATGGAGTTTGCGATTATGGCAAACAAGAAATGTGTTCACTTATTTTTGTGAAGAGGAGGAAGGCACATGCACTTAAGCATGGACTTACATTGGGGTGGAGGGCAGGGAGGTAGAACATACCAGTCATTTACTGTCCAGCTACTGAGCACTGACAGTTCTCTGTGAACTCTACAAAGTAAGAAAAATGGAAACATGCCCACCTGAACGCATCTTAATTGAATAGATCTGAAAAAAATCAAAATAGTTCAGATCAATCTCAGGTGTTCAAAAATGGTTTCAGAAGAATTGAAAGACTGAAAAACTCACCATCTGGAAGTGCTCTAGGAATGGAAGAAAGAACAAAGGGAATATCAAGCAAGCCAAGGTTCTGTCTGAACTGTAGAGAAGAGGTCTGCGATTCAAGATAATGGACATTCAGCTACTCACAAACTTAAGGAAGGGGAAGCAAGATTCTGGGGATTGAGAATTTTAAGAACGTAAGCACAAACTTAGGAAGAAAATAAAATAAGTGGGGTGATCAAGGAGGGACTTTGTCACTCAGAATGAGCTAGAAAAATTGGAAACAACAGTTTTGCTATATGGAATGGTGATCCTTAAAGGGGTGATTTCTAGGTGTGCAAAAAGGAAGTGATTGCTTGGTCCCTGATGAACAATGTAGAACATTACACAATTTTTCTTAGTACATTTGGTAGTACTTGGCCTGTAGGCCTTTGCTCCTTAGTGTTCCTGTAGCCAAATAAAAAGTACAATGATGTTTGATAAGATCATAACTGGAGAAAGTGTTCCTGTTTGCAAGCTTAAGGCAATCTATGGTAGTTGAATTGAAGGCTGGAGGTGCTTGTCTATGTGAATGTAGAAGTTATGTATGAAATGACCATTTAATTTGTTGATTGCAGCAGCCAACTTCAATTTATCTTCTGAAACAAAACTAAAAAGCAGATTTGGGCCAAGACGCTTTGCAAGAGGACACAGACAATAGCAATCAAATCTAGCTCTCTGGGGAAGGTACATGCTGGATTAATACATCATATTAATCCAGAATTTGGTTTACCTGGTTAAGGCATAGAGCAATGTGAAAACCCATCCAATTATGGTTTATTCAACAAACCATGGTTAAGAAATCATAGTTTAACATGTTGTGAACCAGTCACAAAGGAGTAGCCAGTGCAAAGAGGTTTTTAAGAGGTGTAGATTTGTCTTTATTGCAAACTATATTATCAGTACCTTTAGTTGTAGCTAAAGAGGTGAATCTTCAGCAAAGGATCATTACCTTGTCGTGGTGCTGGAGCTTGAGCACCTCAATGATGCCATGAGCTAAACCGTGAAGGGCCACCCAAGACCGGAAGGTCATGACAGAGCGGTCAGACTAAATGCTATCCCTGGGGAAGGTAACGGCAACCCACCCCAGTATTCTTGCCGTGAAAACTAAATGGATCAGTACAACCAGAGATATGTCGGTATACCATCGGAAGACCCCCAGGTCGGAAGATGTCAAAATACTACTGGGGAGGAACAGAGGATGAGTTCAACTAGCCCAAGATGTGATGACGCGGCTAGCTCAAAGCCGAAAGGACGAATCCCATGTTCTAAGGATCAACACACCATTGGAACCTGGAATGTAAGATCTATGAGCCAGGGTAAATTGGATGTGGTTATTGGTGAGATGTCAAGATTAAAGATAGACATTTTGGGCATCAGTGAACTGAAATGGACTGGAATGGGCCACTTCATATCAAATGACCATCAGATCTACTACTGTGGACAAGAGGACCACAGAAGAAATGGAGTAGCCTTCATAATTAATAGTAAAGTGGCTAAAGCAGTGCTCGGCTACAATCCAAAAAATGATAAAATGATCTCAATTCGAATTCAGGGGAAGCCATCTAACATCACAGTGATCCAAATATACGCCCCAATCACAGATGCTGAAGAAGCTGAAGTAGAGCAGTTCTATGAGGATCTGCAGCACCTACTGGACAACACACCTAAAAGAGATGTTATTTTCATCACGGGAGACTGGAATGCTAAGATGGGCAGTCAAATGACACCTGGAATTACAGGTAAGTATGGCCTGGGAGAACAAAATGAAGCAGGACATAGGCTGATAGAATTTTGCCAAGACAACTCACTCTGCATAACAAACACTCTCTTCCAACAACCTAAGAGATGGCTTTATACTTGGACTTCCCCAGATGGACAACACCGAAACCAGATTGACTACATCCTTTGCAGCCAAAGGTGGCGGACATCTATACAGTCGGTAAAAACAAGACCTGGAGCTGACTGTAGTTCAGATCACGAACTTCTTCTTGCACAACTTAGGATCAGTCTAAAGATATTAGGGAAGACCCACAGATCAGCTAGATATGAGCTCACTAATATTCCTAAGGAATATGCAGTGGAGGTGAAGAATAGATTTAAGGGACTGGACTTAGTAGATAGGGTTCGGGAAGAACTCTGGACAGAAGTTCGCAACATTGTTCAGGAGGCGGCAACAAAATACATCCCAAAGAAACAGAAAACCAAGAAGGCAAGATGGCTGTCTGCTGAGACACTAGAAGTAGCCCAAGAAAGAAGGAAAACAAAAGGCAACAGCGACAGGGGGAGATATGCCCAATTAAATGCAAAATTCCAGAGGTTAGCCAGAAGAGATAAGGAATTATTTTTAAACAAGCAATGTGTGGAAGTGGAAGAAGACAATAGAATAGGAAGGACAAGAGACCTCTTCCAGAAAATTAGAAACATCGAAGGTAAATTCCAAGCAAAAATGGGTATGATCAAAAACAAAAATGGCAAGGACCTAACAGAAGAAGAAGAGATCAAGAAAAGGTGGCAAGAATATACAGAAGACCTGAATAGGAAGGATAACAATATCGGGGATAGCTTTGACGGTGTGGTCAGTGAGCTAGAGCCAGGCATCCTGAAGAGTGAGGTTGAATGGACCTTAAGAAGCATCGCTAATAACAAGGCAGCAGGAGACGACAGCATCCCAGCTGAACTGTTCAAAAGCTTGCAAGATCATGCTGTCAAGGTAATGCAAGCTATATGCCAGCAAATTTGGAAAACACAAGAATGGCCATCAGATTGGAAAAAATCAACTTATATCCCCATACCAAAAAAGGGAAACACTAAAGAATGTTCAAACTATCGAACAGTGGCACTCATTTCACATGCCAGTAAGGTAATGCTCAAGATCCTGCAAGGTAGACTCCAGCAATTCATGGAGCAAGAATTGCCAGATGTACAAGCTGGGTTTAGAAAAGGCCGAGGAACTAGGGACCAAATTGCCAATATCCACTGGATAATGGAAAAAGCCAGGGAGTTTCAGAAAAACATCTATTTCTGTTTTATTGACTATTCTAAAGCCTTTGACTGTGTGGACCATAACAAATTGTGGCAAGTTCTTAGTGGTATGGGGATACCAAGTCATCTCGTTTGCCTCCTGAGGAATCTGTATAACGACCAAGTAGCAACAGTAAGAACAGACCACGGAACAACGGACTGGTCTAAGATTGGGAAAGGAGTACAGCAGGGCTGTGTACTCTCACCCTATCTATTCAACTTGTATGCAGAACACATCATGCAACATGCTGGGCTTGAGGAATCCAAGCAGTGAAAGTCTTTGTATTTCTAGGTGCGAAGATTACTGCAGATGCTGACTGCAGTCAGGAAATCAGAAGATGCTTAATCCTTGGGAGAAGAGCAATGACAAATCTCGATAAAATAGTTAAGACAAATCTCGATAAAATAGTTAAGAGCAGAGACATCACACTGACAACAAAGGTCCGCATAGTTAAAGCAATGGTGTTCCCCGTAGTAACATATGGCTGCGAGAGCTGGACCATAAGGAAGGCTGAGAGAAGGAAGATAGATCCTTTTGAGCTGTGGTGTTGGAGGAAAATTCTGAGAGTGCCTTGGACTGCAAGCAGATCAAACCAGTCCATCCTCCAGGAAATAAAGCCAGACTGCTCACTTGCGGGAATGATATTAAAGGCAAAACTGAAATACTTTGGCCACATAATGAGAAGACAGGACACCCTGGAGAAGATGCTGATGCTAGGGAGAGTGGAAGGCAAAAGGAAGAAGGGCCGACCAAGGGCAAGGTGGATGGATGATATTCTAGAGGTGAGGGACTCGTCCCTGGGGGAGCTGGGGGTGTTGACGACTGACAGGAAGCTCTGGCGTGGGCTGGTCCATGAAGTCACGAAGAGTCGGAAGCGACTAAACGAATAAACAACAACAAAAGAGATGAATATACTGTAGGTGTACTAAAAGTCAGTCTATTAAGAAGGCAGCTTGCTAATCCTCAAAGCATACTTAAAGCACAGCACCATAACTTAGACATGTGGGATCAGTAAGCAGCCAAACATGTCAGTCAGCCATTTAATTTTGGCCATGGACCAGCAAAAGAAAACAAAAGAGTCAGAACTGATTAGTGTAAAACAAGCTTTAAAATCATATAATAATACAAGTAAAATCAGAAGTTAAAGTTTAAGAATTTGGGGCAGCAACACATGCTAATGTTACATTTGTAGCTATGAGCTAAAGAATTCAAATGCAGTATCAGTCTTACAGAACCTCACAAAAGCATCCTATTGTTTTCAAGAACCACTTCTATTACTTGGACTCTCTGAAATTATATTTTCATTGTCCTTTCTCAGTAGATGACATTTTCTTCTAAAACATCCATCTACAGCGTAATATCTTCCATATGTGCTGGAATTGGGGTCTTAGAATTAGACTAGAATTCCCACTTACCATGTTTGTCTTTCATGGAACAGTCATCTCTCTCGTTGTCTGCAGCCTCTCTGGCTTCCTATCTCCACACTAATGCTCAAGAATGATCACAAGGAAGGTTTTCTCATTAGTAGCGCTAATGATACCATTCAAGGGAGAATCTGGTCACTGAAAATTGTTGGAAATCTTTTCTCTGGAGCAAATGTATAAATGGTACTGGAAATGTAGCTATTCTTGTCTATATTTTCATATTTACTCCAGATTGATAATATGCTACCTATCTGCACACACACATACAGTACACACTTCGTCCATTAAAAGTATTAAACATTTTAATATAAGAAATAAAACATATGTTGATGCAAACCAGCCAGAATCAAATATACCAGCAGTACTCGTAGTCCTCGTTTAGTGACCACAACTGGGACCGGCAACTCGGTTGTTAAGTGAAGTGATCGCTAAGTGAAACCATGACTGTGCTTATGATTTTACTTTAGCTTTCCTTTGCTTTACAGACCTGCAAAGGTCATAAATGCAAGGATTGGTTGTAAAGTTACTTTTTGATCACTGTCATAACTGCAAACAGTTGCTTACTTAGGCAATCACTAAACAAGGACAACCTCTAATTTGAATATATATTTGTCTCTCTGATAGCAACATTGTCAAACAGGGCTTCTTCTCAAATTTTGCTATTGAGTGAGTCAGAAGTATACATTCTGTTTCTTCCTTCCTAGCAAGAGATTATCCAATAAATAGGTGGAATCCTGGCTCAGTTCAGGATAAAATTCTAAGATTTCACTCTCCTCTCTTTTAATGAGTGTTGAGTTTTTTTATTGTTAGGATCGCCCTGTTCTGGATGTCCCTGTACTGCAGCAACCCTAAGCAGCAAGCTACTCCAGCCCTATTATGAGGAGGGCAAGGAGGAGATTACCTACTTCTGTCTGCACTGAACCATGATTTGTCTTCCCCTCCTACTGGTTAGTGGGCTCAGCTTTCAGTTCAGACATACACCAGAAAAGGAACATCAAACAAACTGCAAGCCTTCATAGGAGATAAAGTGTTTTACAATTAAGTGAGGTGCTACAGAGTTGGGAGAATAGTGCTGATCATCAGTTATTGGTAGCTCTCTGCTACACTGCAAATGAATTCAGTCCGGGACAGCATTCCAAATTGCTCACACAAGCTTTCTTTTATTATTTCTATTTGGTTATGCTCTGACTCCCTTCCAGAATTGTACTTAATGCCCTCGTCTGAAGTTGTTCAAATGGCACCCTATGGCATAGTGTGACAGTGAAAGGATATTGCCTTTGAAAGCTGCTAATGGTCCATGAAAAGAAAACAGCAGAAAATGGGGAAGTGGTTGTTCCAAAATAATAAAGAACAAGGGGGAAACGTCTTTGTGCTCAACCATTCTTTGCTGTCAGATATTCAAGAATGACAAATCGTGGGTTTGGGGTAAAAAAAATGCATTAATGTTTGTCAAGCATATGTAAAACTATAAGAATGAAGAATTTTAAAATATGAAAATTGAGTAACAGACGCTCTCACCAACAGCTGCAATTTATTTTCTGTAGCTTGGTTCCCCTAAATAGTATGTTAGCTCGTAATTTATTTCTGGATGGTACCAGTTTATATTTCAGTCAAAGATCTGAATGGTGGAATGTTTCCCCAATAAGAAGATACCATGCCATATACTGAGAATTAGCAATTTTTCAGTGAGAATTAGAAAATTTCACTGAACACCCTCTCTTATTAGAGGAAGGAGCAAAGGCAGATTTCATGGCCAAGGGGTGATTTTTTTTTTTTTTTGCTGAAAGCCATAACAAACATATTTTGGGTACTATAAACATAGGGAATAGCAAGGACACAAAACGGGTAGGGCTACAATGTTTGCTTTTATTTTTAAACCAAGTTTAAGAGTCTCTGTCTCTAAACTACATTCAGTCTATTTTAAGGTTTGCACTGTACTTAAAATTTCCTGTTTCCTAGCTCAAAATGGTGGGAAAGCGTGCCATTACTTTTTGCATTAGTGGTCACAAGAGACTCTGGAGGAAACACAAAGGAAATGTATTGGTGCTATGTGGTTGTTCATCTGTGCAAGGAATCCTGTCTTTTCTACCCTTCAAGCAAGTTGCCCATGACTAGGACTAATCTTGCCTATTGTTTTAGATTTCTAACCCAGAAGACTAAGTATCTAATAGGTATAGTGATCATACAGCCTTTATTATAAAGGACAGACCTTTATTTCAGAAAGCTGTCCACTAGATTTATTTAATTTAATTATTTGTTTTCTTGCCCATGCTCTTGAATTTTCCTTTGTAAATCAAAGTTATAAACGTAAACAATTAATTTTGTTTTTATCCTTATGACCCTCTTTCAGATTTGCTCTGTTCTCAGGTTTGTCTTTTATTTTTTCCAAGAAAATATGTTCACTGTACATAGCTTAGAAGATAAAAGTATCAGGATCTTTATATTGCTGTGTAGCGTTACTGTGGCCCAACATAGCTGGAATCTGGAACTGTGTGGTCTCACCATAATGGTCTTCAGGTTTGTCTTGTTTTAGAAGATAGCTCCATGGAATTGTTTTTTATCTACGGAAAACTCGTGTGACAAAAGATGATGGATGGATGGATGGATATGACAGAGAAATACTTATTGCAATTCCGTAAGACTGTATATGTATATTGAGAGTCAGTATGGTGCAGTGGTTAAGGCACTGGGCTAGAATCCAGGAGACTATGAGTTCTAGTCCTACGTTAGGCACAAAGCCAGCTGAGGGACCTTTGGGCAGTCTCTCAGCCCTAGGAAGAAGGCAATGGCAAACCACTTCTGAAAAATGTGGCCAAGAAAACTGCAGGGACTTGTCTAGGCAGTTGCCAGAAGTTAATGCTAACTCAACGGCACAAATATATGTATATATGCATGTGTGTGTGTATACACACACACACATACACACATATACACACTGTGCATACATACAGTACATCCATCCATCCATACATATAAATGTTTCTTGGCAACATTTTTCAGAAGTGATTAGCCAGAGAGAGTGACTGACCCCAAATCACCCAGCTGGCTTAGTGCCTAGGGCAGGACTAGAACCCATGGTCTGGTTTCTTTTATCAGAAAACAAAAGAGAAATGCTATATGTCATGAACAGGTTACTAGGCTTGCTTTTAATATTTACATGCCAATGGTAGTTAAGATTATTATTGATAAAAATTGTGAAAATGACTATGGCATCTGATCTTTATTAGTCCGACAGTGCAGTTTATCAATCAATGTGAGAAATATTTGTGTTGCTTTATATATATCGGGTATTTAGAAAAGAGCCATGATAAATAGCAACCCTTAGTGCTGAAAGTTAAAAACTAGTGTTAACATTGTTTCTTTTATTTATCTTTCAGATAAATTCAAATCAAATCAAGTTTATTACAGCCCTAAGGCCAGATACAATCAAGATATCTAGTAATAATAGTAATATATCTATTTATCAGAAAAACAGTAAGATAGGATCTCAAATTCATTAATAAAACTTCTAAAATAAATCAAAATAAAATACTATTTTAAGAAATTTTAAACCTAAGTAATGTTGTGGCGTATCATGCAGATGGTAGCACAAAACTGAGCAGATAAATGTCAGACATGCTTGTAGAACATCTAGCAATCAGCACTGGCAAACAATATGCCATTAAATGGCTGCTTTTTAAAACTGTTTATTGTGTAAGGAAAAGATATTAATAAATAATAAAATGATGGAAGTAGACGTTTTACGAAAGGCATTTACTTATCTTCAAATGTGATAGTAAATATTAACATTTTCTAATATTTCTATCAGCATTAACAGTCGTCGTTGCAACATATGCAGAAAATAAGTCCACCTTCGTAAAGAAAATGGACTCAAGAATTGAAAGATAATAAAAATCATCATAATAAAAACCTTTAAAATGCTAGATCTTCAAAAAACAGCCTAGAATTTTAGAGATTTGTATGGGAATGATAGTGATAAGTTAAATAATGGAATTGGAGAAAATGCTATAAATTTATTTACTTATTTATTTATTTATTTGCTTTTTATAAATAACTCAAGGCGGCGAACATACCTAATACTCCTTCCTCCTCCTATTTTCCCCACCACAACAACCCTGTGAGGTGAGTTGGGCTGAGAGAGAGTGACTGGCCCAGGGTCACCCAGCCGGCTTTCATGCCTGAGGCAGGACTAGAACTCCCGGTCTCCTGGTTTCTAGCCCGTTGCCTTACCCACAAATGTTAGTGTCCAAGAAAAAACAATGAAAAAGAAGTCATAAATATTTCAAGTATGCTGAAAAATCGTAAGGCTGTTGGTGTAACTGGAAAAATGTTAAAATATGGATGCAATTTCCTAACAGAGTGGCTGTGCCACTTATTTCACATGTGTGTGAAGACTGCATCTTTGCCTGACAGAAGAATGTTGCTATAGTCCCACTAGTGAAAGGTGGATAGTGAAAGTAAAAGGTAACAAGCGTGAATGCAAAAACTACACAGGAATTAGTTTAAGTGCATCTGGGAAGGCAATCGGCAGAATTTAGACTTAAAGGGGAAAAGGGAGACAATGAGCAAAATTTGGGAATTGCAGTGTGACTTTAGGCTGGGATGTAGCATATGATGGAAGTAAAGCATACAGTATGTAAGAATAAACAGAATACTTAGAGAGTGGTTCGACTCTGAGCAAAGAGTAAGAGAAGAATATGTGATGTCCCTTGGATGTTTAATACATCTATGATGAATGAATAAGCTATGCTTGTACAATGAATACCTTAGTCCATGTATATTTTGTTTACAAAAGTACACATTTATTCATATCATGTCTTTTATATGCAGAAGATGCAATGCAATACTGGCTGAGAACACCAATGATGCAATGAACGCTAGATTGTATTATGCAGTGAGGAGTACGGATCTGAAAATTAATAAAGCAGATACCAAGACAATTGTGTTCTACAGGGAAAATTGAGTAAGAATTGCTAGCCATACAGAAATGGCAAAACACTAAAGGAAATAAATGTGTGCACCTTGGTAGAATGTTCACCAAAGATGGGAAAACAGAGAAGCGTTAAGACACACAAAGCTGGTGGAGGTCTATGGTGGTGTGAGGAATGAATGTTTGTCAAGAGAACCAAAAAGGCTGTGCATAAGAGTGTGCTTCAATCTGCTTTGTTATATGGAAATGAGAGTTGGGTTGGGTGTGCCAGGAGAAATGTGGGTTTCTCCTTAAGTAGTGTATGTGGTAAAACAAGAAAGGATTAAAAAAATCAACGAGTGCTGAATGAATGAATAAAATGGACAATGAGTGGTCAGTTTAAAAGAAGGACACTCAAGTGGTTTGATCATAAAAAGAGAAAGAACGTAGATCAAACTGCAACACAAATATATGAATGAAGAGTGAAGAAGGGGGAAGAACAAAAACATAGTGGTTGGCTAGAATAGATGAGATCCTCCAAAGGCAGCTATAAGAAGTTTAAAGAACAAAAAGAATTGTATGAAGCAGTGGACCGATATGGTGGAAGCACCAATGCTTTACAAAGATAGAAAGGGAAGGAGAAATATAATGAACAGTGCTGATGTATACTCTTTTGAACTATTGTCTTTTTTTTTTTTTCATATATCAGGCCTCAAATTTCTTTGGCTGGCTATTTCTGATTTTTTTTTATGTGCTCTCCTAATGTTGCTTATCATTAAATGGAATTATATCATAGATAGGTGTGTATGTGTGTGTTGGAGGCCAATCTTTTTTTTTTCTTTAAGCTATAAATATTTGCTTTTTCATTGCAGCAGCTGCTCTTTAGGGAAATTGGAAGGTAACAGAACGATGAAACTATGCCAGTTCTTATAGCATCTGAGGAGACTTGGCATTTTGGTGATGGTTTTATGTTTTCAACATGATCTAAACATGCCAAGCTATGCTGAGAATCTGGCTCCAATTTATCCAGAATTTAATGCATTTAGCCAAGAAATAAATCTATTTTGCTTTTTAGCATCTCCCTAGCGTAATTGTTCATTGGTCTTGCCAGGGTCATTTCCCTCTTTTGCCCAAATGGCACCATAAAACAACAACAATAGCAACAACAACAATAATAATATTTTGTAGGGTGAAAAATGCTACCCTAAGAGACAGACATGTTTATTGTGTACTGATTTCCCCACAGAAATTAATTCCAAACAAATTTACATTCCACATTTAAAGAAGACATAAATTATTCATATTTCCTATCATCAGCATTCGGCATGTCTTACACTGGGGTACCTGTAATTTTTCAGTTTACCCATTTAAAAATTTCACTCGGTGTCTCATTAGCATGTGTTTTGTGCTGCTATTCCACTGAGGTAATTTAATAGTCTTCAATAGAATTATGTTCAATTAAAATGTGTCGGCTTTTACGATTCCAGATCTTTTTAGCTTGTAATTTAATTGCTTTAGGCCTCAGTTTTACTTAAGTACTGTTGACACACCTTGCTTACTAACTCCACTCACAAAGTATGGAAAACTGAAGAGCGTATGTTGAAGATCATATGTAATGCCACTTTTATTCTCATTCATTTCAAGCCCATTTCTGCAGTCTTACCCAACTGGGGCACTTTTGCCTAAAACAGTGATGGAATAATTGTGGCCTCCTTCAGAGGCATGATTGTTCTGTGTGCATTTCATGAATCAATTTAAAACAGACCTGGTTGGAATGATGTCTGGCTTCAGATCAGGGAACAGTCCCTTAAAATTTTGTAATTTTATAATAAGGTTGAGCCAAGTTGTCTTTTGTTAAGACAATATATAGTATCCTGGCTTCTGAACACTGTGATGTGATAGTTCATATAGAATTGTTGACTCACCTCAGTGGAAAGTGTAGATTTTTATGTGCCAGAAAAGGCCCCATATATTTGTGTCTGCCATTGAAATCAATATTTCTTGAGAATAAAAATTCTATTCAATCACAGGGTAGAAGCAATAGCCAACACACCTTGTTACCAAACAACAAGAGATTTGAAGAAGCATTTGAAGAGATTTCTAACACACAAGACCCTTTTCTTTGCCAAAGCAATACTAGCCAACACAATGCAACATGCCACAAAATGCAACAATGGTACCAGACGTAATAGTTTTCCAGATAACAGCAGCAGCACAAATACTTTAATATAGAGTATGTCAAAAGTATACTTTCCCTTATAACTAAAATGCTTTGTAATGGGGGCTGATAAATTCTGCACTTGATTCTGCAGGGGCATCCATTTTCTTTCTTTCTTTCTTTCTTTCTTTCTTTCTTTCTTTCTTTCTTTCTTTCTTTCTTTCTTTCTTTCTTTCTTTGTTTAAGGAGAAATGGGTATGATATTGGCCCCAAGAAATAAAGGCTAATCTCATGGACTAAAGACCTCATGGTTTCAAGGTCAAACTTACATCTAGTGGTTCAAATAGAGAATAGTTGTCTTTGAATGAAATGGCTTACAGTTTTATTTCTGCATGACATGGTCAAGGTCATGTACATTTATATTTTAGTGTTTTTAGTGAAATGGTTAAACATATGCTTAATGCTTCTTTTGAAGTGAAACCTTGATTTTTCAGACCTCAGAGCAACAGCCTTGACCTACAGAAGACCAAATTCCACTGCAACCAATGTCCTTTATGTGATGTTATTGGGCAAATGTTGCCTCTGATTTCATTTGGGTCAATTTGCATCATTTGTATAAGGAGTCGCTGCATAGATGGTATAAAATCACTGCAGTAAGATTTCCTTCAATTTACTTACATTTATAAGGGAGCACCCTGTTTCTGTTTTATATACATAACAGTGCATATAACAGTGATACCCACATCTCAGTGAGTTTTTTTATGTTGTTCAAGCACCAAACCATACCACTAAACAGAATAGCTAATAATAAAATATATCATGATGATGGCAGCATTAACTCCCACAGGTCTCCTTGTTATCAACTCATGGTACCTTGATAGAGAAACTGTAGCTAACTCACAGAGTGCACCAGAAAGTGGATAAACATAAAATTAAGCTTTGGTAACTCCTTAGGACAAAGGTACTTTGTAAAATTGTTTCTTTTTTTTTATTATTTAATTACTTTCCTGTTTGAGAGAAGCATAGATTCAAAATACTAGTCTCTAGTTTTTCCTTCCAAGAGATCCATAAACAGGTTAAGGAATGAAAAGGTTCATATATACTGTAAGCTAGAGAACCACAAATATTTACTTTTATACAGAGGTGTCCACAGGGTATGGTCAAAAAAGTCAACATGGTGCCCATGACAGTGCAAAGTGACACTTTAAAAACAGGAAGAGTTTCAATTGCACTCACAGCTGCCATTTTGACTTTTTTGACCACACTGTCAGACACCCCTGTTTTTATGTAAGTATTTGTATACTGTTTTATATCATGCTCTCCTATCCAAAGAAAAGATCTGTATACAATTTTGCTGCTCATGTACAACTGCTTTGTGTCATTTTTCATAAATTGTAAATAATATTTTAAAATCTAATTCTTTTCAGGACAGCTATCTGAAGGTGCAACTCAGTGCAATGTAGACTAGCCTCCTCTTGGTGCACCCCAGGCAACATGACTTGTCACAGCTAAATAGTCTACACATCTGGCTGCTAGACCTCACAAGGATTTCCCAGCAAGCAAAAGCAGCATGAACATCAAACTGCTATGCCATACAATTAAAAAAAAAATCTGAAGGTTAGGGGAAGGAATAAGAACAACACAACCCTTTCTAATATCCAGTCCCCATCCCCATCCTCAATCTATAACGTTCTGCTTGATTTGCTTCTGATAGGAGCTTGGGGCAAGTTTCATTTCTCCAAAAAGCTGAAGAAGTGTGCTACTTTAGCTGACCAAGTTTTTCTTCAGGAAGAAGGCATTATGAAACAGGAACCTACCAATGGCAGGAATGGTTTAAGTGATGTTCATACAAAAGATGCACACCTAAATACTTCATTATTTAGTGTATTATGCAACAGAAATGTCAGTGACACTCCAAGCTTTAATAACATAACATGAACAATAAACCCAGCCCAGATTACAAGTTTACAGCATAAAAGTAAGACACATTTGTGAAGAAAGGAATGGAATGGAGAGTTAATCAGGAAAAACCAGGCTGAAGGGCTAAGCGATGTGCTCCAACTGAGACTGCCACAGTCTCATGGAACAGCTTGCCATCTGAGGTTCAGATGGCCCTCTCATGCTTTGTCTTTAGAAAAGCAAGGAAGAACATACTTTTTCATCACACCTTGGGGGTCTGATGCTTCTGCTATCTGTAAATTTCAACTGCTATTGTTCCTTTGACTTCTGTTTTTATTGTTGTTAATTTACATTATTGTAATCTGCTCTGAGTCTTTTGATCTGGTGTGTAGAAATGAAATGAAATATTGAATAAATAAGTTCATTGCAGTGATACAGAGATATTGGTGGGAATGATCAACAAAGGGTTGCTGCAATTTAATTTAATTTGGCTTAATTTAATTCGACTATTACAAAACTCAAGACATCTAAAGCTTCCAAATGTTTCCCCCTTCCAACACTGACCAAATCCAATTCTCTAGCTTCAGCCGTGGGACCATCTTGGGATGCAGTAATTACTGTGAAACATTTTTCATATAACTAATATTGTTTTCATATGAAAAAGGAGGACAGTTTAACAGCTTTCTTAATGAATGGCCTCTCAAATGCCTCTTCCTCTATAAGCTGACAAATGATCAGTCACTGACCCTAATGCCAATTATGTCTACAGCACTGTATTTCCTATTGCAGATTGAAATAATTTGCAACATTTGAGCAGCAGGGGACAGAAGAGAACCAAAAATTCATAGAGTGTTCCCAGCAATCCACAAAAGATACATCACATTGGTTTTATTGTCTTGCCAGAAACCATGAGGGGACTCTTTTCAATTCTGCCAAACGAAAGAAGTCACACTACTACATAGCATGTATGATGTCTCAAGAATTATAAAATTAAAATGCTTGTTTGGATTCAGATCTTATAAAGAAGGAGATTCATACAATCTCTGTCTGCCTCATTTTCTCTGTCTAATGGCTTTTAGGTACAAGAGGGTCATACAACAAAACCCTCAGCTGTGTGCTGTGCCTTCAGGTAACAGCAATTCCATGCCCCTTGGTGTTCTGTGTACAGTGAACCTGTTTAGTCATTACTGACTTGCTGTATGTAAGAGCAGACTTTCAAAGTGTAAAGTGAAGGACATTGAGGTACCCCCACCTTCAACTGCATTGATAGGGTCTGAGTTGTCTATAATTAAACTAGGAAACAGATCTTGAGGTCACAGTGGAAGGACCAATGATGATGTCAGCTCAATCTGGGGTAGTTTTGAAAAAGACAGATTCTATGCTAGGGTCAACAGGAAAGGAACTGAAAATAAAACTTCCAAAATTGTAAGGCTCGGTGGTGCTTATGGCATGTCTGCATCTGAGGTTCTATGCACAGTTCTGATTGCCATACATGAAAAAGGTTAGAACAGAGCTGGAAAAGATGCAGAGGGCGGCATCCAGAAAGATCAGTGGGTGTAAAAGCCTTCTTTATGAGCAAAGGCGAGAACATTTGGGACACTAACTTAGAAGAAAGAGCTACTGAATAGTGACACGTTCAAGGTGTTTACAATCATGCATGGTGTACAAGGGAACAAAGAAAAGGTTTTCCCCCTCTCTCAGAACATTAGGACTGGAAATAATCAAATAAAGCTGCTTGGAAGGAGATTTAGAACAGACCAAAGTAAACACATCTTCACACAGTACATAATTCACCTGTGGAATTCATTGCTAAAAGATGTGGTGATGGCCCCTAACTTGGATGGCTTTCAAAGGAGATTGGATAGATGCATGGAGAGCAGGCCTGTGAAAGAGTTTTGCTCGTGAAGATTACCTCTTACCTTTGGATTGGGGGCAGCAAGGAAACAATGGTGGGAGAGGGATATGCCTCCATCTTCTGCTTATGATAGCCCTGGTTGGCTACTATGAGAAACAAATGCTGCCCTGGTTTGTTCTTATATTCTTATCCTTACTGTACATCTCTTCCTCTCTATTGGGGGTGGAGGGGTGGCACTTCATTCTGTTTCCCTGCTCACCCCATTTGCTGATACTCCAGTCCATTGAGTCATGGGTGTGTGGGAAGACAGTGTAATTCCCCCTCCCCCCCTTTTTTTTGCATATTTACAAAATGGTATGTTTTCTGTGTGTACAGATGGGAGTTTGGCTCCAGCTTCAGGAACAAGGAACAAATAAGATCCTGCACCAAAATTACATTTGGAACTCCAGCTACCCCACTCCATTCCCAACCATTCTTCCCAAGTCTTGGGGCTTTCTTCACATTCCTCTAATTGCAGCAAAAATATGCCCTGGTAACCATTTTTTAGGCCATGGCCTCCTTCATCAAATTTCCAGCCCATAGCTGAAAGTCATATTAGCTGTTCTAGTTTAAAGTCATGTTTTCCCTTTCTCTTTTTTTAATAGTAAATTTTACTAGGTTTCAAGAGAAGAATAAAAACTACAAAAACAAACAAACAAACAAACAAAAAACTACAAAGAAAGAAAACAAAACTAAAAAAAGTGTGGAAACGCAAGAGAAAAAAATTTCAAATTTACAAAAAGATGTGGCTTCTGACTTTTAACAGCAAGGATATACAAAAATTTCCATAATCAATCTCTGACTTTATATTAAACCAAAACACCACATTATTTCTACAAGTCATTCTACTTTAACACATGATAAAAATCACTAAGTACAGTTACTCCTCCGACCTATATTAAAATAAAGAAAAAAAAGTTCATATAAACCTCCTAAATATGTTTTCCCTTTCTCCTGACAAATTTTTTGCTCGTGACATAATGTAGCATTCTTCATCAGTGGTGAGCAGAATGGCATGATTGGGAGCTGCCCTTTAGGCTCTTGTGGGCATTTCTATCCTCTCATCCTCCTCTCCAGTGTTTCTGCTCCATCTGGAGCAGAAACAGACATCTAACATCTGCAGAGGCATCCGTCTGCATAATGCCTGACCAACACCTTCTGAAGCATTATATGGGCTGCATCTGTACACAATTCTAGCGCTCTTCTGAAAGAGCACTAGACCCAGTTTTAAACACAGGTTCAGCACTCTTCTGAAAGAGCACAAGAGCCAAACAGGACTAGTGTTCTTGATATAGTACTAAGTCCTCTCTGACAGAAAGTCAATGTAAACAGCCATGTGTTGCTGATTCTGAAACCTGTGAGTGCAGCTTCTGCCAACAAAGCGTTTGCTGTATTTTTACTGAATTTAATACTTTGGGGGAGGGATTGGCATCATTGTACCTATTCAGTGGGCTACCTCTGGGTGTTGCCAACCACGCCACTTGCTCCCAGCACTGCAATTCATCTGTAGTTCCAATAGCGGCTGACCCTCCGCGTTTACTGATGGCTCCCTCCTGTTTTACCTTATCAGCCAGGCTATTTTTGAATGTCCATTTAGTGCTCTTTTAGAGGAACGCTAGACCCATATTGCCAAAATAGCCCAAGTGAAAGTTTACAGGTCTGGAGCACTTGTGTCATATTAGCCAAGCCACTTGACAAGTTCCAGTCATCCTAAGCACCCATCTACCATCACTAGCCTCACTCCACCATATATTATGGGGAGCAATTAGTGCTTGGTTTTGTGGCTGTTTTTCTTACTGGAAGGTAATGTTTTGCAGGAGAAATGAAGTCAGGGAAATTCACTGCTCACTTTCCTTAACCTGTCCCTCATTAAACCAGTATGGACAATACCACTTGCTAGCCTTTTACTCAGGCAGAATAGGGACTGGTAATAAGGGTAGCTCAATTTATCTGCCAGCTTACAGACTACAGGGTGGTGCTAACACAGCTATCTGGCTGTGTCCTCAGAACAAGCTTGCTTGTTAGTTCTGCAACCCCTTCTGCTACTAATGAACTGTGCACTATTTCATACCAAGGAAAAGATGGTGTTCTTGCTGTCAGCAGCAGTGTTGCTGCTTCTTGCTGCTTACACCTGCTCCTATCCACAGTGTTTTCAGGGCTTCAGAAGCTATTTTTCTCAACTGAGGAGCAGAAGGAGCAAGCTCTTTATGTCTGTGGAAGACGTAGGCTGCCCAGAACCCTGAATACTCTGAAATACCATATATGGAATAAAGTGGCGATTTATGTTCACTTCCCCTTGCTTCAGACATAGCTGCTTCCCCAATGGTAAGAGAGGAGTATGGTGATCAGGGGAAACCACTTTTGGCCAATCAGCTTTATCCAAATGGCCAGATGTTCAGCCCATGCGCAGAGCCGAAGAATGCAACCAGCCACTTCACTGGAGGCAACAAGGACCAAAGCCAACCTTTTTCAACAGCAGCTGGGTCTTAAGATTGTGAGAAGAAGAATGTACTGGAGGATTGGAAAGGCAGCCCGTTTTCTCTGATATTGCTTTCCCACTCAGGTGTAGCTTGTTATGCAAAGGCAAATTAATTTCAGGTTACTTGTCCCTTCCTCCAAGAACAGCTCAACTACAGCAGCAGATAAAGGAGGTGGGGGCTGCTTTCTCTCTCATTTTCATAGTTTGCTTAGTGGGATTAGGAATCTTTTTCTCTTCTGGCAGGGCCACTGTGACACCAAGTCGAATGGAAAGATAGATGTATATGTATGTACATGCATGCACATGCGAGATTACTGATCAGCTAGGTGGGAGGAAAGTCGTAAAGGGAGCAAAGCGCTACCTCCATTACATTCAATTAGAAGCGATATACCAGGCAACTTAGATTCCTGAGGATACGTCTTGCTGCTATCACCACACAGAATCATCCTCTGGGCCATCTGCCGATGCTTTAGCAAGAGAAATTAGTTCATGCAGCTAAATAATATCAGTTATCAATTGCTGCATAACAAGCACCTTTTAAAAGGCAATCTACAGAAGCTAGTTCAAGAGCTGCTAATATTAGAATGATGAAGAGAGAAGAGGGAAATACGAAGTCATTGAAAAGCCCAGGAGCTAGGCTGCTCCCAGATGGTTTTGAGGTCAGAAACTATGGCACCCTTTAGGATCTTAAAAGCTGTCTCAGCTTGTCTTGTCTTGTCTCAGCTTATTTTCCATGGTTGCATCGCTCAGTTGCTGGGCAGAAAATTGTATCTCCAAATGGTAGAAGGATTTTTAAAATATACAGTTCAGCACACAAACTCATTTTGCACTCAGGATCTTAAAAGTAAATTTTGCTGGCCTCAATTTACCTTTCTGTGCAATTAATTTGTATTGCTTGGCTGATGGTTCAGAAAAAAATGGGTATATTGATTTCTGTTTGAATCACCTCAACCTTTTCTTTTTAACTGATGATCTTGATTTAATTTACACAGTTGGATACAACGGGTGGCTGATCTGGATTCAAAAGAAGGTTCTGTATGTTGCCGGGTGCATATTTTCTTCCTTTCCTCCCAAATGTCTTTTGTTTCAAACATCAGCTAGATCAAACTCCTTTTTCAAGACTGAGGCTTATGGATGAATTTTGTTTCCAAGCCTAGACAAAGCTATGCAAGGGCATCCGTGGGTGGAGAGGATGAAAAAAGTCAGAATTTATGTGTGACATTTATAAAAGGGGAGCAGGGCTTCTCACACATAGTCGCAGCTGCCATCTTGACTTTTTTCCTACACACACACACACGGAAAGTTCCCCTAAAGTTGTGCTTCTGGATGTTCTGGGGCCAAATTCTGTTCCATGAACAGTAAGGCCTACATGGAAAGTCAAATAATGAATTGTCAGGGATGAGAATTAGGAATATTCTGTTCTCCATCTTTTCAAAATCCTGCTTGTTCACTTGTGTAGTATTTCGTGTCAGACACCCAATATTTGAATTAAAATCTGTTATATTTTGAATTATTCTAAGTAAAGAATTTTCTCTTTTCTCAATTATATATTTGTCATTGTCTTACAAGTAACATTATTTATCAAGCAGTGGATGAGCTCTTTTAGCCCATCTGAAACTATCTCTCCCATGCAAATACATGTCAATTTTGCTGTCATATTTTCCCAACTTATTAAAAGGGTTGCACTTTGCCAATATAATTGCAGAGTCGATTCATTATTTACAATCCGAGTCTTAGCCTACATATCTACTTAATATGGGTAAAGTGTTTAGTTTTCCATTGTAGTCCAGCTGCATCACAGGAATCAAACTTGTAATTGCCTCTTTGGGATTTAAAATCATTATATTTGTGCTTTAATGTTCTCTTTTGTTTTGCTTGAATCACTTTTCAGGTCTGTGAAGTACAGCTGGCACAATAAAAGTTTGATCAATGCATAACCAATGTGGTGTGTATTTCTTCCAGAAATATAAAACTCAGGTGAAAAATGTTAATCTAGGAAAATTATCTTTGTCAGCTACTTATTTTTGGAATTTAAATTGGTTTCAGTGTTGAAGAATATGACTTGGCCTGGGGTTTTCCAGTCTGGATTTTACAGCAGTTTTATCTTCTGTGTACTTTTAGCATACTGAAACATAAGATTGTTTGATGTAGAGTTTCAATTATCAAAGAATAACTTTTTGTGGCTCTTAGCATATAATATCTGGTCCTATAATATAATAGAAACACCAGTGATGTGAATGGATAGCATTGAGAGCAGTTGACGTCATTTACATTTTCAAAATCTCTTATCTTTTACAATACTTTTGTTATCTCTATTTTGAAAAAAAAAACAGTATTTCAGGCATAACTAAAATTCAGACACTGATTGCAGTACTAGTATTATAGCTATTCTAAAAAAGTAATTTCTGGGGGTGGAGGCCAGATCATTTCCAGTTCCCACAGCTTATCCAACTGAAAAGGCAAAGATACATTCTTGAGCTGTTTGGGGTAAACGTCAAATGAAAACGGAGGCAGAACGAACACATTATTCCATTTCTCTTATTTCATACTCCTTTGTAGCAAAAGAACAGAGGGCTTCTAGAGTGTTTTGATTTACTATTACAACTCCAGCCCAATACTACCTCCCAAGATAGTAGCTAATTTAGCTACTGTTGTTTGAATACACCAAGTCTGATCATGTGCAAAGTAATTCCTTCTCATATAATTTTCCATTTTTATCAGTGGCTGATATCAGGTGTGTCTGCAGAGAGGGCCAAAAAAGTCAAGATGGCAGCTGCAAGTGCACAGTCGAAGCCCCATCCTATTTTTACATGCATCATAGTGCACGTAAAACAGGGTGGGATTTCTCACAGCCACCCTCTTGACATTTTTAGCTACCCTGCAGACGCTTCTGTGATTTATAAATACATATCTATTTTGTTTTCTGTAAAATTTATTCATATTCCATAAAATGGAAATAAGGTTGAAGGAGATTTTAGTTCAAAAAACTCTGAAGGGGAGGCCTGTCTAAATTTTTAATCAGTGTTTAACCAAGTCTAGGCTGAGTAGCTAGTCAGGATATGCCATTCAATGTAAATCCAGTCCAAACTACCTGTTTTATTTATTCAGTTTCATCAATTGTTTTACAGTTAAAAAAGAAATGCTATTCATTCAGGGATGTTTGTACACAATGTACACAAAAATACATTTTTAAAAATGTAACTATTTCTAATACATATTTTTAATGCACCTACTCCTAATATACACTTTTTAATAGGTAAATACACTCTTCCACTTCCCCCTGTGTACACTTTTTGTGCAAATGGTTATGCAGAGATTGATGATGTTAGCAAACTCCATACCTTACTGCCTGCTGTGCCACAAGAGACTCAATTTCGGGAGTCAGTGTTTTTTGGCAGCCACTAAAATTTAGAGGTTTGTTTTACATATCTATAAGAGAGACTGCTTGAATTGTAAATGAAACTTCAGTTAGAAGTAGTCCTAGTATGCTAAACTAGAAAAATCTGAGTGAACAGACTTCTGAAAATGAACAGAGTCAAACTATCTAATACTAACTGGTCCATTTAGTCTCATACTACCAACACTGGCTGGAAGCAACACTACGATTTCAGCAGCAGTTTTCCCAACTCTACCAAGAGATGTCAGAAGTGAACCTGGGATTTTATACATGCAAAACAGGAGCTTAACCACTGATCCTTCATTATACACATTCTACCGTCCGAATTATAAAAAACAATCTAGCACTCCTACAATGTAAATGTTCAAACTAGAATTGGAGCCAATTTCCCAAATCTTCAGTGTTTTCATTACAAATATAGATATTTAATTCAACCATGATTTACTCAGTTTCCTGGGTGCATATGACACATTCAGCGACAAATTTAACCACACTGGCAGTATTCACACAACATCTAGACAAAATGTGCTTGTCTAGTTTGTGGCTTGTGTCAACCCACACAAAGTTTTCTGCATTGCTGCTGCTTCCATCAGTCTTCAGTTTTTACATGGAGAGTTTTTGTAATTAAGCTGGGAAATAGCACATATGCAGTTTGTTCTTCCATTAAGTAAAAGGAATGGTAATGCAACTCTGAACACTATTACATAGTGACATTTTTAAAAAATAAATACATTCAGGGCTTAGAAGCACACAATCATCATGTCTAGCACAGCTAAGTGCAAAAAATGCACTTAGGCAGAAATGCTTTGCCATGACCTTCTTCGAAAACGTTTTTTGACTTCCCAGTCTTACCATTCCTTTACAGCCATGGAATTCCCTAATGGTGTCCCCAGTACTAACCAGGTCCAAGTCAGCTTGGTGCAACCACCTGCTGAGATTGCCTCCTTCATACATTAGCATGCCAGTTTCCATTTTATATGTTGCTCCTAAAGTAGCCAAAATGACAGCAGACACATATATTAGCAGAAAGCTTGTAAAAAAAAACCCTAAAGAAATATTTAGAAGGCACAAATCTGAAAAGCATCCTAATGCAGATTTAAGCATGACTCCTGGGGAAAGGGCACAATAGAATGAGAACTCCTGAAAAGGCATGAGCTCAACCCAAGAATGACAAGGCTCAACCCAAGAATGACAAGGAATCAGTCCAGCCAAACTTCAGTTCCTTATTTGATCATACCGTATAGACAGAATCTTGCCAGTCTAAATCTACTGTACTTTAACCTAAGGGAAATAAGCTGGGAGGCTCTAGGGCAGGGCTAATCTGAATCTCTGTCTTCCCGTCTTCTGTCTCTAGTCTATGTTGTCTCTTGTCCTGTCCCCCTCCTTGGAATGTGCTCCCTCCATACTGAGCACCAGCTGCGCTTCATGTAGTCCATGACAGCATAGTGGGCATCCTGGAACCCTAAACAGAAGCACTCCATAAAGCAACAATTTATTATAGACAATTTGTAAGAATCTGCCCAGAGAGCTTGCCTTTGCCAGCATTGTCACCAAAGAAGTGAAATCTTCCTCCTGATTTTGAAGAGAAGGACCTTTGAATAAGACTTACTTAGTCCTTCACATCCCTGCTCCAACAAGAAACTAATTATCTACCTTTTAGAATAGTTACCTATTAATTTCCTGCTTTAATTGTTGTTTCAGTGGCCTAAACTACTTTTGATGGAGGAATGCTCTTCCAAGAGCGTGGAGGACATTTCCAACTCTGTGTGAATGCAGCTGTTATCTCTAATCAGCTTGACATTTTGATGAATCTTTCATCTAGGAGTAAGTTGAAAAGCTGGGAGCAAAGCAAATAATATAATGCTGTAACTCTAATTTGAAAGGTACACATCTGAAGTTCATGATGCCACGATGTCAAAGTCGCCAGATGGCAGCATTTGGGATCTGTTGTCCTTATCATGAAGCCCTCTTCCACTGTTCTAAAGCTCATACTGTATGTAATGCAATGTAGAATTGTGATCATCCTTGCTTAATATCTACTGCTGATGAACCCCCATCATTATCTATGGGCCAAGTCATCCACAACTAGCCATAATGACACAACTTGCATTGCAACATCATGTCTCTGTCCTTTTACTTGCATTGGGATGCTGAATGCTAGTATATAAGGGATGGACTCTGTACTATGACATATTTTGGAAAGATGAGACTACTTTTTACATACTTCTAATATGAAATTACTGATTAATGTTGGTAAAGTTGGTAAAGTTGGATGATGGAATTGAGCAGCTTTGTGGAAATGGAACTTGCAAATTCTGTTGCAAGAGTCAGATGTTCCCTAATGCTGGCAAATGAATCTCACAAATTCTTGCTCAAAAATATATTGAAATCATACAAGTAGCTATATAAAAATATCTAGGACAAGATTCTCTATCCTACATCTGTCTTAGGATGGCTGACTTAAAGAAGAATGACTAGAAGCTCAAAATGATGTAGCTCAGTCGTATAGCATCTGATTTGTTTGCAGGGCATCTTGAGGTGAGGGAGGGGGCTCAAGAAATAGTTGCCATGATTGATTCAAGCCCTGGCCCTTTTTAATTTATATCTCTGTGTGTAAAAAATCCCAAGTTCAAGCCCTGGTATCTCCCAATACAGCTGAGAGAATTACTGAGAGTTATCTTGTCTAGAACGTATCAGCCAAACTGACAGTATTTCTTTTTGAAACAAACTAGGTAGAAAGGAATTCACCTACTAAATTGCATATTTTGAGCAGATTTCTAGGAATAAAACAGAAGCTTATACAAAGATATCCATGAAAGGCGTTTTCAATCAATTAAAAAAAACTTAAACTGAGCAATAGTTGTAATTTCATTTAACTTATCATTTTGAAGTTCATGCCTGGAAAAAACTTCTATTCATTCATTAGAATTGAATGAATAATTCAGGACCGACAATTAGCATGTTTTCTTCCAACAAATTACCAACTGTAAAGGTTTCTATTGTTTTCTTACTAAGTATTTAAAGCACATTATTTATCTGATTATAAACATAACCCAGCCTTCTACAACTCAGTGCCCTATAGATGTATGAGACTGTAACTTTCATCATGCCAAATATGCATGATTGGGTAAAGCTGAGTTACAATTTCTTAGTATTAGAAGTGGACATTGTTTAAGTGAACTTGCGCAAGCATACAACCATACTTTTGTATAACTCCTATTATAGATAAATTGTCAATAATATTCATATTGCCCTGAGCTTTTAATTTTGGCAGTTGCATTGCTCTGGGGTTCATATTAAAAAAAATAGCCTTACCTTCATCTCTGATCTCAAGAAGCTATGATTAAAAATACAGTAATTTGTCATTTTTACTCTTTAATGCAAGATAGTAAACCAAAATGTGTTCAAAGAACTCTTTTCTTTGATTATCTGTTGGCAGTAATTAAATGGAAATAATATTTTTGACACAGTTTATGAGTGATCTCAATGAGAATTTACTTGATATTGATTTTACTTTTAATAATGGTCAGGAAAATAGATACCACGTCTTTTTTTCCCTATGGAACATGCAGCTGGAAAGCAGACAATGGAAGAGAGAATAAAATGCATACCAACAATTTAAACCTTTTTTTTAAAGGCTGAGTAAAATACAGTACACCCCTTTTGTAGAGAGCTTTCTTTTTTATACCACAATTCAATTTGAAGGGGCTATCAAGATGTTTTCTTTTTTTTAATATTTGTGTTACATTATATTTTATCTGCTATTAAGTTGTCTTGGGCACCATTGTGTTGAAAGCAGGATATAAATTCAGACCAACATGCAAACACTCATATCTTAGAATTCCATTGCAAGGAAAAGGGAACAGAAAGCAAAGTGGGCCCAATGTAAGAAAAACCAATTTTATACCAAGCTCAGAGGTCTACAAACACATATTTTAATCATACATTTTTCTAACAAAGAAGACACAGTGAACACACACACACACACACACACACATGCTCATGCTTATTCCATCCTTTTTCGCCTCATCTGGCAACCGCTTTCCGGTCCAGCAGATACTAGCATCTAATGAGTCAAACTTCCCATTTTCAGACTAATCAGTCGGCTGCACTAATTGCAAATGCAAATATGCAAATTTATATTAATTAATTACTCTGCTAATTAGTTCTGCGGTCTTTTTGGGTAATAAATCATTGTGCAGTGGAAAGGAAACAAGTCCTGTCCCATTTCACCCCACATAAAAATTTAATGCACTCATTGGAGAAAATATCTCTTTAAAAGTCTATTCCGATCACTGTGCTCCAGCTGACGGAGCTCCTTAAGGTAGGCACCATTGTGAAGAGGCTTCTACATCTTCAGCAAATGCCATCACTAAGGTGCCTGTTAGCAATTTAATTATCACATTATGGGCTTCAGAAAAAAAACTAGTTTGCTGTGCTGCAGGCTGTGACTTCAAGCTCCCTGGCTTCACACATTTTCCTGCAAAACTTCTCAAAAAGATGAATAGGCAGAAGAAAATATTGCACTCTCTTAAACTGGGGACCATATGGATTGCAATGGGTTTGCATGAGTTGTGACCAGCTAGGAATCCAGTCCAATAGATAAAGACCGCCCTTCCTCATCCTGGTATGCAGGGCACATTCCTTTGTCATTTTATCTCTGGTGCTTTTCAGATATCCAGCTCCAAGAGACATCAAGTTTTATGCCATGAAAATGCAGTAAAAAGGGAAGTAAGGTGGCAGCAAAGTGTGGTAAGTGGTTGTTGCAATTGTTTGCTATAGTAGTCTTCTAAATGTTCTGAATACAAATGTGGAAGACCCAGATGGCGAACTACTCCCTACAATTAAAAAAAAATGCTATGGATCCAGGTTAATCAGTTATTAATAAATGGAAACTTTGTTCATTTTCTCACATTTTGGTGATGTGTAAAATTGGTGTTATAACACTGCAATAGTTCTGCACATGTCCATGTTAGACTCATCCAAAGATTGCATTGTGACAGATATAACCTCCAAATATGTAACATAAGCCTCCACTTCTGTTGCAGAATGGGTATCTCCTCATCCTGATTAACCAGATAATTAAAGTCTTTTTAGGACAGGCAATGTGGGCAGTTGCCCCAGGCCTCACACATGGATGAGCCTCTATCCAAATACAAATCAGTACTTGAAAGGATCAGATAGAGGCCTTTCATTCTAGGCACAAAAGGGCATCTTTTCAAGAGTGCTTCAGTATTGTGAATTTCTCTCACACTCCTACTTTCCAGATCAATAACTTAAATAGAGGGGAAAAAAACAGGAGGGGGGAAGAATAAAATATCTGCCTAATAAAAACAAAATGGGGTGGGGTCTTAAATGTTCCCAAGCTTCCTGGAGTCTTAAAAAAACCCTGCACGTGATCAAAAACAGGACAAAGTGCAAAGTGTTACTGGTGAATCAGCCATCTGGAAATAGACAAATAAATTGTATGAGCAAAAGCACTTGTGAATGAGGAAGCAAAAATAACAACTCATAGCCGATGAGGTCTAGGAAGACAATCTTACTAATTCCAATATGATAATTGCAAAGATATAATCTACTACTCTGTCATACCAATATGATGCTTACTCAAGTCAATATGATGGAATAAAAGCTATATGCCCATTCTCCTAAACAAAAATAACTCCTCCTTTTATGGTGGCAGATCCTGATACTCCACAGGGATCCAGAGAACTCTTTTTTATCACTTTGGTAAAAATGATGATGTTCAAAACTTGTTTCTGTGGGGTGGAATGTGCTGTTCACACACAATTAGTACTTCATGCTAATATACTGCTCTTAAGGATTTCAGATTCCCAAGACCTTCATTTAAAGGTAACTGTCATCAGCTAAAAATGTCTATTCTCTGTAGAATTCCCTCTCTACATTCTGCCAATAAAGGTCCTTTCAACTTGCTCTGGCTTTCAAAATGGTGATAGTGTTTTTCTCCTTTCTAGAATGTATCTGTGACTTAACATGGCCAGTGTTTATATCACTGTGTAAAAGTTTGGCTTTATGCTGGCAAGGATGAAAGGAGTTTTAGTCTGACAAAACTGGAGGATGAAGGGTAGAGAAGCCTGCTTTAATGAGAACATCGTTAAACTGTTGAGTTTTAATTGTTAGCTGATTAATTATTTAATGATTAAAACTCTTTTTAAACAGCTAAAGACTGGAACAAAATGTTTGCAAATAAATAATCAATTAATAACACAGGAAGGAAGAGATTTGATTGCATACATTTCTTCATGGAAGCATCAACATATAAATCAGCACTTGTTGCGAGAGTGCTTGTTAATGAATGAACTTTTTGGCATTGTAATGTTTTTGTTCCTCAGTCTGCTTTCTTTCTGCTTGTGAACTATTGCATATATAAGACTAATTAGGCCATTCTTCCCCAATGTGACACACAGGATTACTGGAAATAAAATCCAGCATGTCTGAAGAACAGGGAAAGGCTGAACTAGGTCTTGTCCTTGAGCAAGTACACTGCTGACAGAATTATACCTTCAAACTCAGAGAGGAGCTCACATAGCTAAACATCACATACACAAATTTTCCACATGCACCAAACCCTTCAAGTCAGAAAGAGGGTTTATCTAACCTGCTCCATGACACAGGGCCATCTCAACAGATGCTTCTTGAAGAAGAGCTGCAAATGCCTCTTCTCCTCCATCCCTGAGTAGCCAGTTGTCTGGAATTACAACAGACAGCCTGAGTTGTTTAAAGTTTCCACTTAATTGAGCTCCATCCTCTGGCAGATTCACTTTTTCTCTGCCCGTTTTTGTCCATTCTGCTTCCATCTCCCCTCCTATAGAGCTACCATACCTGGGTGCAAAAATTGGGATGACCACTAAATGGGAGCAAAAGGTTTGGCATCTTCAATAACTCTTTGCTGCCCACTAGTGGTGATCTGGATTTTTGCAGCCTGACTTCTCAAGGGATGGGATTTGGAGCAATCGAAGTTCATGGAGGCAGGAGACTGCCCCTTCCAAGAGGTCTGCATGGTGGAGAGGGAATTAGGAGGGGCAAAATAAATGGCTGAGCCTTGAAGGAAGCATTTGAGCCTTTGTCCTTTCTCTTGGCTGCTGACAGTACAATCTAAAAAGTTTGAATTGAAGTCCTGCCCCTTTATCAATTCATATGACATTTATATGAATACAAAAGAGGTGGGGTTCAGTTGTGCATGCCATCTGGATATTTTTTTTATTCCCCCCCCCCACCATTGGTGTACCAGGACAACTGATGCAGCCATGATCTGCCAATAAAAAAACCATGTACCTTACATGTAGGGGGGAAGAGCCAAGATGGCAACAAACTAATAGTTCCTAAAATAAGGCCAGTCACAAGCCTCACCAGAGTGAGGCTTGTGACTGGCCTCACTCTTTCTGGCTCAGTCCCTACAGCCTAAAAATGCCATCCAGAGGCAAGAAAAGAACCCAGACCAGCCTGGTAATGATACTGAGGCCCATAAATCCAATAAAGCAGAGAAAGAGATGAGGATTGACTCCCATCTCGCAGAGACAACACAAAATGTGAGTAACAGATGTACAGCTTCAGGATTCCCTTCACCCCCAAAGAATATGAAAACACAGAAGCCAATAACAAGACAGGCCTCATCCCCGACCCTCCAAATCTTCAGTCCAAGTCACTCCCCAGAGTAGCGGAGGTAACCTCCTGGAACTAGTCTCCTACTTACCCCACAACCACATCACTCAACCTTTCCATGAGGTCTCCCTTTTGCCTGCAGAATCCCTAATCTTTATACTGTAACAGCTAAATGGCATTGCAGTCAAGATGGACCGCTTCCAGCAAGCCCTTGATCTGCAAACCCTCCATGGCAATCAGGGAGTTAAAGCTGCAGCAGGAGCTGGCCACGTTGGCACTCTGGCAGCCTTTCCTTCAACATCAACAGGGCATCCAGAAGCAGTTGGTGCAGCCAACTACTTCCGTGTACTACAGAAAAAGCAACTCCTCCTAGAAATCTATCAGAATGCCCATAGATGGGGAAGATTATTTCAGTATATGATTACTGTAGCAAGACTATTATATGCACAAAGATGGAAAGATTTGGCACTACCCACCATAGAGGAATGTCTGGTTAAATTGACAGGACTGGATGAGATGGCCAAACTGACTTCTTTAATTAGAGAAAGGTCATTATTGACATTCATCAATGACTGGAAACCCCTTATGGACTTTTTGCATAAAAAAGAAAATGATTTTGTGACTTACGGTTTTGATGATTAGAAAGAATAGGTTATAGAAAGAAGGGAATTATAATGTAATCTTAAGAGAGAGAGGTTTGATTAGAATTGTATGTATAACTGCTAAGAGGAATATCGGAAGCAATTTCTTTGTATTTCTTCTCATGTGTTTTGTTCTGTTCTGTTCTTTTCTCTTTCTTTTTTCTATCTCCTTTTTTCTTTGTCCCTTTTTTCCTTTCTTTTCTTTTCTCTTTCACATTTACTATATCTCTTTCTTTGAATGTACTTCTTATTATATATGTAAAATATTTTACTAAAAACTATTTGAAAACGAATGCCCATAGATGGAACAGCAACAAGATTATTGCGACCTACCTATCTAGCTCCTAAATTGCCAATGTAGAACAATTGATTTGATTTGACTTACATATGCTTTTGTGTGAGTGTAAGTGCATACATATGTTGGAGGGAGAAAAGAGAAAGTTATCTCTGTATGAGAGAGAAAATGTGGGTTGGGGAGGGGAGAATCTGTGTAGGTTTCATGAGTGTACATATAATTCTTTATTGTTATAGTTGGAGGTGAGTTTAGAATTTTTTAAAATCACTTATCCTTTCTTTTCTTCAATTATGTCATCCTTTTTTAGCATTTAATAGGTTATTTTAAAGGCCACCCTAGTCCACTCATTTTAAGTAGAGCTGCACAAGAATAAAGCTGGCCAAGTAATTTTGGTATCTCAAGCAAAAATATCCTATCACAGACCTCTCCAGTCAAATAAAAAGACAGCAAGAATGAATAAATGAATGAATGAATGAATGAATACAAACATAGATGATGAGGCAGAGACAGAGACAGAGTCAGAGAGATATGCAGTATTTTTATGACTTTGAAAATTAGTTATGTGAATAGGCCAGCTCTGGCTCCTGGTAAAGCCATGGGTTTTTATAAAATATATTTTGATAAAAGATGGTTTGCTCATTCAATTCTGGACTATTAGATTGCTGTGTTGGTATGTTGTCTGAACCTGGAGCATGGGTCAAATTGTAGTGGCCATGGACAGGAGGGTTAATCTGTGGTTTAATCCTCACTTGCTGACTTCTGAAACAGAGTTAGGTGACTGGACATTTATTTGTATATGTATTTAAAATTGCTTGCTAATCTAATTACAAGGGTCTGGCAGTGCACAGGAAATAAGAATAACACAACAACATCCTACTTCCAATAAAATGATACCATACAGCAGTACAAATGACTGATTGTCACCCCAATCATACTGGACCAAAAGGGCATTTAAAGAAGATGGACTTCAGTGACTTCTAGAATGCAAGGAAGTTTGCAGCCAAACCTCTCTCTAGGGACAGATATTCCCTAGATAATCCAAATTGGAAAATATTCCAATTTTTGGTGGCTGTTATTAAAAAAAAAACTGTAGTTGAATGAGTTGAAAAAAGGTGGTAGGCTTCTAGTAAACATTCTCTCATCTTATCCACAATGACTCCAATCTCAATTGAGTAATCAGTTACATTAAAAATGGGGGGAGCGGGGTGTCATTGAGCCACCACAACATTTACCGACATACTGAGCAAAATGGCTGCTAGTAAACAGGGGATGGCCTCTGTTTACTATTTCATCAATGATTACTGTGCATTGAAGCTTAACATGTCATGTGAACACCCTCTGAAATGTCTGAAATGGTATAGCAAAGATGCAGGTTCTGTGTGAATGAATGCAGTGCAGACTTAATGTGCTCTTTCAGCTAAATACAAAAGAGAGAATTATGAAAGAATATTTGAAGAAAGCTAGAGAGATAAAATTGGCTAATAATTGATTTACTAATAATTACAAATCACAGCTATTATAGATTAATTAATCTGTATGAAAGTTGCCTTATCTATAGATCATTCAGAATGTTAGGTCTCTTACATCTTGATTGGTTTATCTGAATGCAACTGAGAAAAAGATACTAATGAGTCAAAGGATGTAGGTATTGAGATAAGCATTTTAATGTTTAAAAGACAAAATAACTTATCTATGAGCCCAACACCACTAGGGATCAAGCTGTTCTCCAATTTTAACTGCCCCCGTGCATTCTGATCCTTCTCAGCTATTAGCAAACATTTTTCCCTCAGAAACTTCAGGTTTACCACATCCGCTAAATAAGGGTTTTGACAATTCTCCATAGGTTCTGGATAAATAATTCATACCTCCTAAATGGGGAATGGACTTTGTAAGTGATTTTTAGAAGTCAGCTTTAAATTATTGAATTGAAATAAATAGTTGCATCTGAAATCATGCACAATATATAATTTGCAGCAAACACCCCAGACTCTTTTTATTAACATCAGCTTTTGTCCTCAGTCTATAAAGCTATCATGACATTGATTCTAGAAGCAATAAGAGCTGAGACTCTTCAAAAGATCCAGCAGATATAACCACTTATTGAATGCAATAATTGATTACCTCTGCAGGATTAGATGACATCTTTTGTTATTGAAACTGTGAAAATGTAGCTATTAATGGCTCCAGGAAAAAAAAAACGTGTTTCCTTCACCATTTATTTAGTTACTTAGCTAGGTATTACTATGATGTTTATACTGCTCACCTTGTCTGTGATTCTGGGTGATGTCAAATAGTAATAGAAAAGTTATTAAATAAATACTTCATGATTAAAATAAAAATAAAATACAGATCAGCAATAACAAGAGCAGCAACAAGGTAGTCCCACAAGTATGGTGCTAAGTGTCAAATCCCTACTTAAAAAGAAAGTTTTTCAACATCTTGAACGCCAGCTATGAGGCAACCATGTGCACCCCAGCGATATCACATTCCAACTGCCACCACTCTCTTTCCTCAGATCAAGGTGAATTTCGGAGCTGATAATAACCGTCTCTTCAGAACTTGGGTGGCCACATATCTGAATGGATAAACAATTAGGTAAGAAAAGAATAGGGCCATCTGATATATTAGCCATTTAAACTTTCATATCTGCCCAGCAGTGGAAAGTGAATGGGGATGATCTCTTGGGAGTGTTGCATTCAGCTGGCAGTCAAGATGGGGCAAGCTGGAAGAAGGTGTCCTCAGTTCCACTGCCCAATTACAGAATGCTTTCTCCTTGCAAATTTCAGCTGGCGCTAAAACTACAGTAGTTTGCTTCTAGCATCAAGTAAAAACCCGCCAGCAGTTCACCATGGCTTTGGGCTGAATTTACAGTGGATTTCAACTACTGTAGTACTCTTTTATGGTCTTTGGGGGTTTTTTTGTTTTTTGTATTTTCCCTTGGTTTTAACTCTTGTAATTTACTATAGGTTTAACCTTTCAATTGTGAATAGTTTTATTTTAATATGTTTTCTTCTATCCTGCTTTGGAATGATTTTTAATTAAAAGCAGTCTACAAATTGTTATGCATAAATATCAGTGCTAAACAATGTTTTTTATTGTTGTTATTATTATTACTACTAAATGAGACATTATCTATTATATCTTATCTGGGGAAAGCTCACTAATCAACCTCATAGCTTCATCCTAAAAGGAACATAGGTAATATAGATGTCAACTTGTCCATAATAATAAATCTATTATGTATGAGGTACTGTCAGAACCAAGCTTGCCTCTGACTCAGAATTAGTTTCACTTTCTGAGTCAGAGGAAGAATTTAATTATTTAATTATTTATTTATTATTTTTATTTATTTATTTATTCAATTTCTATAGCCTCCAATCTCAACCAGTGACTCTGGGTGGCTTGGATTGGAAACTTACTGGGCTGGAACTGGAAAAAGGAAACTCCAGCATGACTCAGCAGAGCGGGAAGAACTTACAATGCTGATTGGGCAAGATCCGGAGGAGGATTTGAATACACCAATCAGTGCGCGGCAGAGATGGGCTGAAAAGCGCACGAAGGAGAAGGCAGCCCGATTGGCTGCAGGAGACTCCAAGCGTGCCAAAAATTGGGATAAAAGGCAGCCATGCAGAAAGCGAGCTGCCGGAGACAAATGATCCTCTAATCCTGCAGCTTCGGGAGAAGAGTCCTTACCGGTATCAGAGTCAGCGTCTGTGGCCAAAGAGGAACCAGCTCTCGAGCCCCACTCTGAAGACAAATCAAATCCTGCATCTGCTGCCAGTGAGGAAACAGAGTCAGACGTGCCCAGCAGCCTTTGCCCTGTTTCCAGCCGTGAGTCTCCGCAATCCCCTCAGCAGCATGAGCAAGCCTTGGCTTTCCAGCGCCACCACTTGTCCACAGTTCTATGCGACCGCGCTTCGCAGACTCCATCATGTTTCAAAGTTTCACACCTGAGTTCATGGCACACACAGTCCTTCCAGCTGAGTCCAGCCTAGTTCCAAGTTCCAAGCCTGGCTCCAATTTTCCAGTGCAGAGGATCCAGCCTAGTCCGGGGCTTCCAGCTGAGTCCTGTCCTGCTCCAGTTTCAAGCCTTGTCTTCAAGTCTTCAGTTCAGAGTACCCAGACTAATCCAGAACCCCCAGCCAAGTCTAACCTTGCTCTGAGTTCGAGTCCTGATCCAAGTCTCCCGTTCATCCCTGTCTGTTGTTCGTAGTCCTGTTCCAGGTCCAGTGAGTCTGAGATTCAGCTTCAGTACTATTCCAGTCAAGAACTGTTGCCTCCAGTTGGCCAGTTGGGTGTCTTTAACCAAGTCTCGAATATCAAGGACTTCATTATTGTAAATCGTTATTTAATAAAGATTATTCTCTAAGAACCTGTCTGGTGCTTAGTCTGAACAGGACAGGTACCTCTGGCCAGATATTTTGAGTTGGAAAAAACTTATGGCCCTTTATTTATCCCATTTACTCTCTTTATTCCTAATTCATTTATTTATTCCCTATTTAATCCCTGATTCATTCCTTCATTAGATTCCAATGTCATTTGATTTTTTATATAGTCAACAATTAAATTATCTATATTTGACTTAATTAACAGCTTTTTGTAATGTGTTGAGTTTCTAAAAGTCTGGGTTTGTATCCATCATTCTGCCAGCAGTAGGAAAGCCCATGGGGATCATGTTGCTGAAATTGCACAGAGGAGCACATCTGCCATTCTTAAATTCCTCAAGTCAAGAGGTCGCCACTATATACCTGCAGCACTCAAATTATCTGAAGCCAAGCCAATAGCACAACTCCTTTATGATGCCCAGCTTGACCCCTTCTCCAATTTTGCACCATTAGAACTTGTACAATCCAAATTTCTAAGATTGGCCCTTCAAGTTCCAAAATGTGTCTCTAATGCCACCCTGAGACTAGAGACAGGCCTCATGAAAGTGGAGACTAAGGTGTGGGTGGTCATACTCAACTATTGGCTTAGATTACCCCTTTTTTCCCTTGGCCATTAACTATGTGGGATGAGTTTCAGTCCACATGGAAACAGGCAGTGGCAACTAAAATCTCATCCATGGGCTTCTCTCCAGGTCATCTACTCAGCATGGGATATGAACAGGCCAAAGCACTCATTAAACAATGTGTAGCAGACACAGAGCACCAACTGGATTTAGCCAAGTCCCCAACCTTTATTGCCAGTGAATCCAACAGGTATTCTGCCTCCCTATGACACACTTAACTAAACCTGAGGTACCTAACCATCGGAGGGCCTTTACTCTGGCACGATGTCATGCCCTCCCCTCAGCTGTCCTTGAAGGCCGATACAGGAAGATGCCTTACTGGAGAGACAAGGCCCCTGTGATTCTGGTCACATAGAGACAACACAGCATGTGTTTTTCCAGTGCCTGTATCACAGAGACATGCACACTAGCTTCATCTTACCATTCTTGTATAAATACCCAGGGCACTCTGGACAATTTTACACCTCCCTGCTGCTGTCAGATTCCAACCCTGCTAGGACATACAATGTTACCAGGTTCTGCGCAGCAGTGCTTAAAATTTGTGACGATGACCGGTGCCATAAACTAGTTTTAATGAGCATCTAATTCATCATACTAGAGTGTTCTGTACCGATAGCCATACTAACCTTTATGCTCCCCTACACCCATCTAATGCTCCTACCCCTCCTTTTAGTTCTGTTCTGTTTTGTTTTGTTTTAGACTTTTGTGATATCTATATCTATATCATGTATATCTATATCTATATATACAGTATATAAAAGCTTTTCTATTCCTTAGATTTTAATGATTTTCTAGGCTTTTAACTGACTGTACCCCACCCTCCTTATGCTGGTCCTTGACCATAATAAAGATTTGATTTGATTTGTTGAATTGTAGTCTTAAAAAATATATTCATTCAGTTAATAATTTCTGTTGACAAAGTTAGGTGCATTCCATGTGTCTTCAAATTTTTTATTCTGGACACAAAACATCAATTTTTCCTACATTTCAGGGAAGGATGGAAAACCACTTCTCTGGCTGTTGTGAAACCTCTGAAGAGCAGCCATGAGAACACAGCAGCAACACTGAAGTTCTGAGAATAAGACATTTCATATCATTATCTCCCCAGCACTGAAATCTATTTTATTTTATTGTGTTTTAATTTTCTTGTATTGTCCGCTATTTTGGAGGCCTACTCTCAGGTAGAAAATTGGTATATAAATAATATAAAGAAAGAACCACATGCTTATTTGGGTGGGAAACTGATACATGTTACCTAGTCACAGTGTTAACTTAGTAGTCAATTGGCTATGAACATCATCCCACAAGCTTCAATAAAATGAAAAGTATTTCTCAAGGGTTTGGCTGCAGCCATATTTTTGTTATATATAGACAGGTTCTTCAGGAAAGAAGGCTCTAGCAGCGCAAAAGCTGCCTTTTAGTCTGAGGAGAAGGTGGTGAATCAGATGCCAGCTCCCCACCAGATAGTTTTTGCTGCTGGACCTTCTGAGAACACAAGAGGGAATCAAACCGCACACTTCAGGGGTGGGGGGGAGTTGGTGTCCGACCCAGGAGGTGGCAGCTGACAATTCCCATAAGAGAGCATAGGTTTTTGGACCAGAACAAGCCTTCCTCCATCACCTGAATTTCAATTCAGCCGAACTTATTATTGAATATACTGTAGTGCTTAAATAATAGTAAAATGAGGTAGCCTTTTATATTCTCTTTCTCTCTAAAACACATGTATGCTCAAACTGGTGTGTGTGTCTATATGTGTGTGTATGTGTGCATGTTGGAGTAAATGTCTACTGGAAGAGGAAAAAGCAAATATGCAAAAAAACAAAACAAAACAAAACCTTTCACACACAGCCTGAGGGCAAACAGTGGAATGAGAAGGGTTGGGGGAAATGGTTGCTACAGACTACATAAGCAAAAAATAAATATAATGATTGGCGAAAATGGCAGTAAAACAGAAAAACCCATTTCTCTATAAATCAGCTTTGTGATCAGAAGCTTCCCAGGAGAGATGATCCATCTCATCCAACCAGTGCAGTCTCTGGAGGAGGGGGAAAAAACTGCCACTGAGCATCCTCTGAATATTTATCTTTCCAGGGAATAGTGATCTGTCACCCTATCTTTATTTCTACACTAGGTTTCTGAAATATATTTTCAAACAATTGGTGGTAACATCTATTTCCCTTCTGTACTAATGCAATATATAACCAGCCTTGTGGACTGAATCCAAGTAGTTTGCCAGGATTAAAGGTGGAGCAGAACAGAATGGTAGTCCCTCACTCTTAACCTACGATTAGGTTGCCATCTCCTGGCCACCAGGGTCCAAATCTTGTATCTTTAAAATTACATCAGAAGAGAAAGAGAGCTTCCGTCCTAGACAAATAAGAGTTATGGGTGGCCAGGAATGACTGCGATGATGTTCCCTGTGCAAACGTACTTTCTTAGGCAGTTCCTTAAAAGAAATTTTCTTTTCCTGGGTTCTTTATTATTAATTCTTTCTCCAATCAAGGATTGATTAGAGATGCATTTGTGCTCTTCGAGCATTGAAGGCAAATATTTGAAAAGCCTCAGGAGCATGAGGTCTTCTGGTTTATATCCCATCTTTGTTTCTAGAGCATTTAAATACACAAACAAAGCAGGACAAAGGACAATGTTAATCTAACATAACACCATGATGAGAATTACAAATGGGCTAGCACATGACTGAGAGCTTCTTCCTTCAATATATGTCTTAAGACAGATGTATGCAACCTAAGAAAGCAGTAAGGGTGGCCTCAGAGTATCTCCAATCAAGCATGTCCCAAATGTTGCACCGGCCTTCACCAGCTTGATGCTCTTAAAAAGTTGCCCAGCTGATTAGAGATGCTAGTGCTTCATTCAACCTGCCTGGGTTTATATAGCAGCTTGCTTTGGAATAATATATGCAGATTTGCACAGTTAAGGGGAAAGTTATAAATCAGTGCAGGGTGAGTAATCAACATAAGGACTGCATGATATACTCCCCTGCCATCCATCACTTATAAAGCTTTTTCCTTCCTTCTTTTTTAGAGATTGTCTAATTATCTAATAGCAACAGCATGGGATACATAGGCTAGAGGAGACTTAGTAGAATTATTCAAAGATTTTCACTCGACTACCAGACATCTTGAAAGTACGCATTAAGAGATTATCCCATTCCTGCTACTAAGACCAAATATATCCTAGCATTAGCTCTTGCCTAGATTCAGCATTTTCCACCATATGTGGGTTGCCTGTATATATTCATCAGTATGTGCACAGGGGCCCTTTGTGCAATTGCTGAACACATCACTTTTGGGTGTACCTTAGCAGGAAGATGCATTCAGCAGCATTATCACACAACCTCACCATTCACGTTTTTAGGGTGTGTGAGGGAGTGTATGGTCCACTCGACTACACACTGATAAGAGCAGGCATAAGTACGGGATGAAATCCACATTGTGATGTTGTAATGCAACCCCTGTCCCTTATGTATTTGCCTGCAGTATCAAGATGCAAGGGTGAAGCTTGCACCATGATGTTACAATGCTCTTTTCATTGCCTTCCCCAACTGAGTATTGTCCAGTTATGTTGGGTTTCAATGTCCATAATCCCCAACCACCAAACCGTTTCCAAACTGAAGGATAAAATCAGGATGGTTGACAATTCTGAGCTCATTATTTTAAATGGCTTTGAAACATTACTGAGAGATATTCAGGGTACAATCGTTGTTAACGTTCAACTGTGTGGCACTGACTCCAGTTATTAGAATAGATACAACTCCACCCAAATGAACCCCAAATCAGCATATAAAGTTTGAGGCATTCATTTGGAATGGTTGTGATTTTTGCACTTGCATTTGTTAACTTTCCATCAACATTTCCCTGAATTAAAGAATCTCTAAGTACATATCAACCGTGAAGATCATTATAGTTATGGACCCTTAACATTAAAATAGTTTGTCTATGTGTGCATGTGCATTTATCTACTTACTCCGGCTCTTTCACCAACCATAGGTTGAATAGCAATTAACACTAGACCACAGCGCATCCAAATTAACGATAGCCCTGCCAATCCTAATTGGTATTCTAATTAGTCTGACAATTCTACTAATTAAGGACATTAAACTTTTTAACAAAGGCTATCTTTCCTTTTGTATTGCATGTGTTAAAATAGCTTTGGAAACATGGTCGGGGTGGAGGATTGGGAAGGTTCACTTACTGTTACTGAGCTGTAATGATTTCTTTAAAGGTTTCAGATGTCTCAGTTTTGTTCTTTTCAAATAAATAGAGATGAGTTGTCCAGAGAAATTTTTGACAAAGGGATTTTTTCCCCCATAGATTAAAGCCACCACAACATGCACAAATGCCAGTCCTACTGGAACTCTTCACATGTTTAACTTTAAGTACAAAACCTGACATAAACCTCAGAACTGCCTTTAGGAAAAATGCAGGAACAGCCTAGGATACAGGATACAGGGAAACCTTGTTCAGGCATTTTGCTAGTTTTAACTAGGCCTAAAACAGGGGGACCAGATGTCCGAGGGTAAAAACCGGGACACATTGATTTGTATACATTTATATCCTTATCAGTACTCATTCATAACTCAATTTCCCAAGAATCTCACTCCAAGCAAAAACTGAAACATAGCAGATTTTACCCTTCAAGAAAAGTTAGCTGCCCCCAGAAAACATCAGAAAAACGGGATGGAAATCACTGCTTTTAACAAATCTTTTGTTTTTCAAGAGCATATTGTAGAATTCAATACACTGGGATTTACAAATGATTCTTTAAAGTTGGAAATTCCATTGGAATTCTCTTATCTGTCCAAGGAACAGCCCATAATGGAGAAAACCCATTCTACATTTATGTCAGGCAGATGTATGGCAAATTGTATTAGGAGGCCAATAATTTTGGAAGTAATATCTGTTCTTCCAAAATGGGCAAGCATTTCTAGCATTTGCCCACATGCTTTTTCCCTTTGTTCCATTCTGCTCTTTTGTCTGCATATATTTCTTGACACATGCCTGTTCATCCAATCCCCAGAGATACAGATGATACCCATTCTCCTGGGGTTCCAGAAAGCCCTTAGGACTTCTCTCTCTTCCTGGGCCTGGGGTTAATATGTATGTGGGGTCCTGTTGGGTTTTATTGCTATTATTATGGCTGTTTTCAGTCTGGGCTGCCCATTTTGATTTATGTTTTTAACTGTTTTAAGAGCTTGTTTAGATTTTGTAAGCCACCCAGAGTTCCCAGAATGGCTGGCCACAGCATATTTAAATAAATAAATAATCAAATAATTCTTGCTTTTTATTTGTTTTGCAATTTTTGCAGTTACAAATGAGAATGGGTGTTCTACTTCTTCCCAAGATCTTGTTTAGGAGGGTCCCTGAGAATGTATGCAGCTCATTGAAATGTGCCCCCTCCCCATTCTTTAGGTAAGTTACACAACTGTCATGGAAAGGAAGAAGATAGTTTTGGAACTAAACTGTGTTGTTCCTTGCTCTTTCAGAAAAATCTTGAACTGCAGCCACCCAAAACATGTATCAACTAACCCTTTCTTCACGTCTATAATTTCTGACAACCTCCATCACACTGGTGTTTTGTTTTTTTATATTGGACAGAACTATTAATTGAGGATTTATTTTAAAAATTCCCTTCTCACCCCTATGGGTGGTATGTGTCTTCCTCAACCTTGGGTCCTCTACCAGAGGCCTGGGAGTTTGAGGGTTCTGCGTAGTATCTTAGCTGCACTCTTCTGGACAGTCTTTACATGGACAAGACAAAAGGATTTAGTGTGTGTGTGTGTGTGTGTGTATATAATCTGTTTCATTCAATACAAATCAGCCCTTATTTTCCAGAAAAAAATCCTGATTTATTTTCTTACTTGCCTTTCCCCACCTCACCCGATTAGATAATTCCCTTTCCCTGGAGATATTTCACTTCCAAATTTGGTGTGATGGAATGCAGAGAATAAGCTTCCCCAGTCAAGTTTCCTTCCTGCTTTGAATCAAAGGAATCCCATAATACTGTCCTTTGGCCATTGTAGAGAAAGTTAACAGAAGTAGAAAAGCATCTGGAGGAAGCTGACTAAAGCAATGATATGCAATCCTTAATTATATAGTTCAACCAAATCCCAAAGACCCTATTTTTGACTCTTCATGGGAATTATGAAGAGTAGAAGACAGAAGATTTATTTAACTGGTTTGAGAAGAAAAATGGGATAAAACACCATTGACTATATACTAGACATACCGTATCTGGGCTACCAAAAATCCACTAGATGGTAGCAGACCAGACATACTGTAGCATGCCTACTATACAAAGACAAAGCCCCGTGTTCTTTAACATCTCTGGCCCACAGCAAGCTTAAAGTTTAGGAGTGATGTTAATAGGCTTCAGCCTTTCACAGAACCTCTTTGACTTCAATATACAGAAGACGAGCTGCTGTGGTTCCTTGGACTGATTACACATAGATAAATATTCCTTAGTTCCTTAGTCCTTTATATCACTGGATGTGTTCTTTAATCCAAACTTTATGGAGTCCCGATGACAATTCTCTTTAGTCTTCATCTCTATAATTATACTGGTGATTAGGACTAAATTGGTCATTAGGGTACAACCATTCACACAATCTCAAACCTTCAGGGGGTGGTTGCTAGAGGATGGAGAAATCTGCCAGCTTTTGAGCCAAGGTACTGTATATAATCAGCTCACAAAGTTGTTGTCAGAGCCCTCTAGAATGAGTTAAAGTAGCCTTTAAAGGGAGTGGAAAGATGAACACTAGCTAGAATTACCATCTATTTTCCAAGCCCCTGATCATGTGCCTTCAGCACTTGCTATAACCATTGCATCTTGAAAGCCTATACAAGGTATCTTCTTGTAGTAAAAAGCTTTCCTTGTTGGTCTTTGTAGATCAAATTGTTGTTAAAGGCACTGATGTATGGTCTAGTTATCTGGCAGTCTAAATGTTAATATGTAACAGCAAGAGATCTAGGAATAATTATGCCATGAGCCTATCTTTTATATTGGGGTCAGTAACCCAATATAAAAGCACCCACAGACTTCAAGGATTTGTGTAAATAAGCCAAATTTTCATGAGGTAGCCAAATCTGAACATAAAAGATTTTGACATCCTTGATTTTGTGTGAAATGTAATGTATGTTGCATTATAAAGTTGCTGAGCCTTGTTTTATATGGGTAAGTTAAACAGGGAAAACAGTATCACCATCAATCCACTCTGAAAGAAAGGTCTCCTGTAATTTAATTTAATTTAATTTAATTTAATTTAATTTAATTTAATTTAATTTAATTTAATTTAATTTAATTCCTATCCCACCTTTATTATTTTTTATAAATAACTCAAGGCAGGGAACACACCTAATACTCCTTCCTCCTCCTCTTTTCCCCACAACAACCCTGTGAGGTGGGTTGGGCTGAGAGAGACGGACTGGCCAAAAGTCACACAGCCGGCTTTCATACCTAAGGCGGGACTAGAACTCACAGCTTCCTGGTTTCTAGCCCTGTTCCCTTAACCATTAGACCAAACTGGCTCTTTAGCAGCTCTACATACTACATTGCCTAGTGATTGGAAGAATCAAGGAAAGACGTAGCATGTTGTGTGCAGTATTTAACTTTTTGTTACATTGAAGGCCTTCCCAAACTGCTCTCAGCTATCTCTCTTTAAAAATAGCTTATTACTTTGAATCTATTGAACCTTAAACTTAGGAAATAAAATTTCCTGCATTCTCCACTCATTAGCTTCAGAATAACTTCAATCTGGTAATTCAAGCAATCTGCTAACCATCTATTCAAGATGCATTCACTTCCTTATGACATGGCATTCCAGCATTAAGAAATAAGTGAAGGGCAAAGGGAAATATGGCCTGTTCCGGAACATGCCAGCTGTCTAATAGAGCCAGTTGATTTCCAGAAGGTGCCTGGGGAGATTCCTGAGATCCTGGTGAGCAGTTATTCAAAGGCTTCACTTGCCAGTTGAAACGCTATGGCAATGATAGCCTTAGGTGGAATTGTGCCTAAGCACACTGCCCTTGTTCACTGAACCTTATAAACAGAGGAGTTCCATGAAATGAAGAAGCAGGAGAGATGCTTAGAGTAATGCTGGCAGAAGACAAGGACTGAATTTGACCTGATATGGATAAGAACTTACATTGCTATAAGACCAGCAAGATGACAGATTTGTTCTAATTGTATCAGCAGATTGTTGCCCTGGCATTGTTAAAAATGACCCAGACCTTATTAGGGTTGAATGGACTGGAAGAACAGTTAGTGTGCCAGTGTGAAGAGCTGTCAAGACATCTAGAGGGTAAAACTCTCCACAAATCCTGTGGAGGTGACTGAGCCTAGGTCTTGTGAGATTATCTGGTGGCCCTGAGGAAGTTGACAGATTTCTCTGTGAGATTAGTTCTGCTGCCTGTAGTTTAGATACCTGCCCTTCTTGGGTCAGTCAACCCAACAATATTAGATAACTTTTGTTCTGTCTTCAACCTTCCCTCTTTTCAGGGAAAGATATTGAGAAGGGGATAGATTTGCAGCTATGGAAAACCCTAAAAAATGGATTATCTGGACCTTTTCAGTTGGATTTCAGGCTTGGATATGGTACCAAAACCATACTGATTGTTCTTGTGGATTACTATGGCATGACTGGAATAGGGGTAGTATGATTCTCCTGGGTCTCCTGTATCTCTCAATGCTTTTGATACCGTCAATCATGGTATCATACTGGGTGGCCTCTGAGAGTTGGGAGTGACAGAGTTTTGCAGTGCTCCTCTTCCTTCCTGAGAGGGAGATTTCAATCAGGATAGTAGCAGGGGGAAAGCACCCCAGGGACCTCTGTTTCACATGACTCTCATCCTTCCTGTTGAACATCCAGTTGAAACTGGTGAAGTCATCCATCAGTATGGGGTCAGGTACCATCAATATGCAAATTATGCCCAGCTATACATCTTGACCCCAGGCTAAACATGAGATGTGATAAAGGTCCTATCCTGGTGCCTTGAGGCTGTTATGGTCTAGATGTGGAAGAACAGGTTAGGGTTAATCCCAGCAAGATGGGATGGTTGTGGGTACAGAAATCTTTTGACTCCAAGAATATTTCATCTATGGTTCTTAACATGATCACACTTTCTCTTGCAGAATGGATTCATATCCTGAGAGTCTTCCCGGACTCGTAGCCCCTGCTTAAAGACTTTTGCATAATTACATATGGTGTGCCTGTTATGATGATTCCTTGACCAGAAGGCTCTCCCTGATGCCTCAGGCAGCACCACAGTAATTACTGGATCACTGGATTGGAATTGGATTGCTGCAATTCACTTTACATGGGGCTGCCCTTGAAAACTACCTAGAAGCTTCCACTGGTCCAGAATGCACTTACCTGAGTAGTGATGGAAATTATGAAGTTCTCCCATAAAACATCATTACTCTGACAGCTGCACTGGTTACCAGTTCCTTCCAGGTACAATTCAAGGTGCTGGTTGTCATCTCTAAACCCCTACATGGATCAGGATCTCATTATCTGATTATTACCTTCTCCCAGTCATTTCTGCCCATCCAATAAGATCAGGAAGGGTAGGCTTGCTCTGAACCCCTTCTCTTAGGGATTGTAGAGTAGTAGAGTAGTTTTATATGCCTAGGACTAACATATAAAAGCTGCAAAAATCTGGACAGCCATCAGATGGCAGCAAAGGGGTGTGGAAATCCCTAATCCTCTTCTGCCATGTACTGGTCTTCCAGATATTGAGAGCCCTAAAAAATAAAAATGAAGGTTTTACAAATGGAAAATAGGAAACAATATATTTTTTAAAAAACCCTTAGTATTATTCTTACTAATGTCTCACCACGGAATCACTTACGTCCGTGTGTGTATTTGTGTATGTGTGTGTAAACCAGGCATAGGCCCCTCTATCTCAGGCAAATGGTTTCTTACTATCACTTCTAATGTTCTCTGATTGTACGAGGAAGGGAATTCCTCCTTAATAATAGTTGCACAGATTTGCCAGCCTCGATATTACTTGTTTCTTCTGTACCAGCCACAAAAATATGGCCAGCAGTGTAAGATGTGATGATAGACATACCGTCATCTTTTTGCACCATCTACCATAACATGGCACCACCCAATGGTCCCAAAATGCGAGCTTTTGGGAACTGATAATAATACTGTTTTTGGGTTTGGTTTGGTTTTTTAAACAGGAGAGGGCAGCTTCACCAGCTAAATGATGGTGCTAGCTGGGCCTTAAAGAAAAAAAATGTAGGGCTATCAAATAAAACTGTAGTTTCCCAGAAAGTTTAATCAGGCCAGAATTATTGTCTCAGAGATAATTAACTTCTAACAATCTATTGAATTGCAATTTTAACTTAAATGTTGCTTGCAAATTATTGAGTATGCTACAGTCATCTAAATTTGTGATATTATTTTCTAATCTGAATTGAAACTTTCTAAAAAGTTTGCACATTCTTTTTACTAACAGTTCAAGAATGTCATGAGGCTCAAAAACTAAAATCTGAAATTCGACTATATTTACATTGAATTTCATAGTAATTGGTGAATAATTAAAGATTATACACACAAAGTAAACAGTTTTATATCCAGGTAACTAAATAGTTAACTACCTTCACCTCCCTCTTTGAAAAAAAAATCAATGGAATGTCTTTACTGGAAAAAAATTTTAAAAAATCATCTTGGAGTGGTATTCAGAAATCTGTGATTAATTTTAGTGTAATCTCTTTCTGAACAATCAGGCAATGGAGTTACAGGCCATAAAACTTGCACTAAATCTTGAGTAGAAAGGCAGAGTACAAACAAAAGTAATGAGTGAAATACAAATAAACAACAACCTGAAGTACAATTTCGTCATTTTAGGGAGTCTGAACTTTCAAACTGAAATGTATTTAAAAGCCTTGTTCTGTTGGACTATGAAAACTGGAAAGTTAGATGTCCCGTATGAAACTTTTGGAATAAATGTGTTTTTTTCAGCCCGCAGTACTAAGATAACCTAACCAGACCATTTCTTCCAGATTAAATTAAAAATCAAGAGATCAATCTCTTTGAAACTATCATATTTAAACTTTGCACAACTAACATTAAATATAAAATGCCTAGAATCTATAAGCATCATACATATTTTTAAAAAGCCCACTTCACAAAGAACTATATAAGTATAGTTATAATTATATAATATGTAATTATATTATATACACCTTTAAAGGAGTATTTGGATTTACTCATTTCTCACTTTTTGCAAACTATTGGCTTACTGATTGCAAAATTTTAGTTCCTCATGTAAATATGCTATTTTGTAAGGAATGTTTCTTCAAAACTTCAAGACAGGATATCAAGAATAACTCTCTGGTCAGCATTTATAGACAAAATATGTTCATTTTTATCAATCAAAGAATCAAAATCATTTAGAAGCAGTTTCTTGCCTTATGAAAGAAGTGCACCAAATATATATGTAGCCCGTAACACAAATGATGATTGACATCTGCTCAAGAAAAGGTATCTGTTTATTGTTGGTCATAGGCATCCATGGGGTTGGGGATGGGAGCAAAAGAGATAAAACATGCAGGGTGACATCACAACAAAAATCCTGTGACTTCTGTAGCTGTGACCAAGGATGAAGGTGCAGGCTTCAGATTGTGAGGTCACCCTCAATATCTCGTTTTTCATCACCACAATTAGGAGCGGATGCCTACCCTGTTGGCTGCATTATGTTTATTACCTATTACTTTTTAATTTTACTCATATTTTCATTGTTTTGGTTGCTTCTTCACCCAATATATACTGGTGTAGGGTCAGGGGTATGCAACCTTATTTAAGATTGAGGCCTTTGAACAGTGGGCTGAGGGTTGGTGGCATCACATCAGTAACTCAATTTTGTTTAATTTAATTAAAATTGAATTGATATTAAATCCTGTTCATTATTTATATCTATCTATCTGTCTGTCTATCTATCTATCTATCTATCTATCTATCTATCTATCTATCTATCTATCTATCCAGGATGATATTCAGAGGTAACAAGTATAAGGTCCTGCATCTGGGTAGGAAAAATCAAATGCAATAGAAGAGAATATCTGTAGCTCAGGGTTGAATTGTGCAGTCCAAGATGCTAGAAAACCACACCCCCACCAAAATTGACAGGGCAAGCTACTCATAAACAGGGAGCAGATCCCACACTCACTCGCACTGATGATGTTACCTAGTTGGGTAATGAAACATTTGCAAGCAAACAACCAAGCTCAGAGAGCACCAAGGAATCCCACAAAATCAAATGCGTGGATGCCAGAATAGGGATTCCTTTGTTGAATCTCCAAGTCCACTTTGGCTGCTGTTCTCTGACTCAAATATTCTACCTTCCATCTCTATCCTCCACCCCCAGGTCATAGCCATCTATGAGCTGTTGTTACTGTTTTACAGTTCCTTTAAATAATTAGTTCACAGTGATCAGACTGCAGAAAACATTACTCTTTGCAGTCATTAAGTGGTCATCTGGACTTTTGCAGCCCAGATTTGGCAATCCTAAACAGGGTTCCTTTTAGAAATGCTCACAGATGTAAGGATTTACTCTAAATAAATGTACATTAATAATTGTAACTCTCAGTAAAAAACAGACTATATATTTAATATATATACTTATATATTAATCATATAATTAATCAATAATTAATATTTATACTTATATATACTTATATTTCTATTAATATGTTATTAAAATGTATTATATTAATTAAAATATGTATGTATATGTGTGTGTTTGTGTGTGTGTAAAGATACATTTCTACATTTTCTACTTTAATATGGCCTAATGGCTAATCAATAATAAACTATACTATACTAAATTTTCTACTTTCCACTGTAATGTCTGCAGGGAAGAAGAATATGTGAATATGTGAAGAAGCCACAAATAATCTGAATTTTTAAGAAACTGTTCAGGTATTGCAAGGTAAAACATTTTCTGGGGACATGATTATGTTAGATGGTGCCAAGAGGGTTATTTAGTCAAGCCAGCTGCATAAATGGTTGTTTGTGTGTGTGTGTGTGTCTTTACTATCCACGACAGCAAATATTCTACTTCCCTTTTAAGCAAATACTGAATATATGCTGGCTTCTAACTCCTCATGGCAGAAATCAAACTTTTCACATAGTCTCTTTATCCTGATCCAATGAAAGTTATGGGACATACACACAGACACACACACACACACACACACACCAAGTTCCTCTAGCAGTCCTTAGGCAAATGTCTTTTTCACTCCTCAACTGAGAATCAGTTCATCTCCAGAATATGGTTATACTGATGTATACTGAATAAGATCTCATCAAAACATAGTTTCACATTTAGCAGATTTCAGACAAGGGCACTATTTCCACTCCCAAACTCCATCACTGTTTTAGGGGCAGAGAGAGGGACTTGCTTTCAAATCTTCCAAGCGTCCTGCCATGATGTGATTTTATTTGTTGTTCTTTTTTTCCCAATGCAGCTTAAGTTTAATTGCTCAATATCTTTGTGCCTTACACTTAATTTAGAACATGCTGTGTGCTTTGAAACCAACTGTTCATCTCAGCATGTACTCTCTGTATACTGTTGTAGTCTTTGTGCCAAATCCCGCAGACCTGAAAGAATCAGAACTCTTGCAGACACCAAAGGACAATGTGTGGTCACTGAAAGTCTGTAAATAGTCACACAGAGTCTTGGTACCCAATTAAAGTATATGTGGGGAATCCTTCACTGAAGAATAATATGGGGTTAGTCCATTAAGAAACAAATTAAATCAGCACATGCATAACAACTAGCAGAAAAAAAAACAGAAGGCATCAGGTCCTGAACTTCTCAACTTCTACTTTTATTTATTTATTTATTTATTTATATATGTAAAGTATATATAAAGTATATACATATATAGTGTGCATGCATGTGTGTGTGTGTGTGTGTATATATATACATACATACATACACACACTGTATAGTATATATAGTGTATATATATATAGTGTGTGTATATATATATATACATACATACATACACACACTGTATAGTATATATAGGGTGTGTATATATATATATATATAGTATGTGTATGTGTATGTGTGTGTGAGTGTGTGTGTGTATATATATATATATATATATTATACACACATACATACATACACTGTATATATATATAGAGAGAGAGAGAGAATTTTTATTATAATAGTAAAATCTAATACAAACTAAATTTAAAGAAAGGAGAATAGAGAGGACTAAAAAGTGCAAAGAAACTCTTCACCCTCTCAACAGTTACAGTTATCTCTTCGCCCCATAACCCATCTTTATAAACATATCCATAAAACGTCATCTTTTCAGTCCTGGTGTTAGCAGAAAGTGCATAAAGGGTAGCCAGAAGTAACAACATATCTTGTTTTAACCTTGATCAAATAAACCAACTTCATATTCCTTCTTTTTACTTCTAACAGTCTTAATCTTTAGTTCATTCAAATATTGTCATAGGATTTGATTTCTCTTCACTTCTTCTTTGTCCCATCGCAGAGTTCTTCAAGGCTTTAACAAGCCTCTTCTGTAAATCCAATAGGAAAAAAAATTATCCAGGTCACTCTCTTGGTTTGTCATTTGTATTTCCTTTTTAAATTTTAAAACCTCAGCCAGTTTTTTTTCTATATCCAGTGAAGCATCCTTTTCTAAGTCATTCTCTTGGCCTGTCAGTTTTAAATCCACTTGCAATACCATCTCTGTCTTTTCAGATAAAATTTGTTCTACATCCAACATTTCTTCAATGACATCTTTTGGACATAGTCTATCCATAGAAGCAGACTTCATTACTGACATTGTTGATACTATGGCTATTTACTGATTCCATTCTTCAAAAGTCTTCTTCAATATTTTTATTGTCATAACATTTTGCATCATCTTATAGGCTTGAATCTCTTTCCTATACCTAAAATCTTTAGTTTCCTCTGGTGTCCAGTTCTTGAAATCATAAAATTGCTTCTCTATGTTGTGTCTTATAAAAAACAAAACAGGATCTATTTCCCACACGAAGCTGTTTGTACTTTATAATTATTGTGAAATCTTGTTGTAAAAGTTTCAATATTCCAATTTTATCTGGATCCTTAGTCCGTTTATCACTTTCTAAGATCAAAACCTTATTTAGCTTTTTGCTGCTTATTTCAGATTCTTTAAATTCTTAAGCTTATAATTAAAAAAAATTTCATGCAGGATTGAAGGCAGACTCACCCAGAGTTTTCAGACTTGTCAGCCTAAGGTCTCTAATAGCTTAGAAGTAGTTAATCAGCAAGTGATTAGAAAGTGAGGTTTGCAAACAGTGTCCTTTAAAAGTCTCTGCTGTTACAAGCAAGATGGCTAATCCTGTCATCTCCTGGTGCTCAAACCCACCCAAAAAAAAAAAATGCTGTCCTGTTGTTTCTACACAGGGAGCAGCCATCTGGAACACATGTGGGCAATTATCCATCCTCTTCTTATCCAGAGAGGTTCCAAAGAACCAGTCTACTCACTGGTTCCTTGGTCGTTGCTGCAGTCATTGGCAGGGCTGCAACTAGGGTCTGTGTCACCTGGGGCTAGCATGGATTCCACGCCCATTTTGGCACCCCCCTCCAGCACTCATTTTGGGGCTCCCGCAGCGCGACGCCGGGGGCACATGCCCTGGTTGCCCCGCCCCCCAGTTGCGGCCCTGGTCATTGGGTCCGCTTTCACAGAGCTATCTTCAGTTTGCCATACCTCCCGCAAAAGTCAACTTCTCAGCACAAGAAAACAGCCCCAATTCCTGCCCAGTTGTGCAGATCTTGAACTTGATGAGGGACTCAAGAATCAACAGAGTATTTGTGAATTTGAAGCAAGGTTCAAAGCCCATTAGCTAGCCTAAAGTGTCCTGACCCAAATAATGACAAATAATGTCCTTTCCTGTAGCAAACTATAGGGAAAGGTCTCTAATATTAGGGCAGCAGCAGAAGCATAGCCTATTTTAAAGCTTTACTCACATTTTAAAGATGATGTCTGCCTTGAGCTTCCTGGGGACTTCATGGTTGTATGTGTATATGTGTGTCTTTACTATCCATGATATTCTTTGCCATGCCGATCCACTTGCTATCGTTCCAATTTTAGCATATATCTTGCCTGTTCCTTTTGCATTCTTCTGTTCTGAGTGTTCCCAGTCTAACCTGGTAGTGGTCTTTCATCCAAGTACTAACTGTGAGGAAGTTGGTATTTACCAGATGTTGGACCTGCCGTGTTGTGGGAAGGAATGCTATATTCCCTGCAAAATGTTAAATGACTTGGTTGATTCAAGTCACCTGTTTAGGTCAGAAGTGACTGCAAGTTGATCTTAATAAATGCAGTTAATTCACCTGTATTATGTTGTTGCCTTATCAAATGCAAATGGTCCACTAACCATGTCTAACTTTCCTTAGCTTTTTCAAGATTGGCTAAGGTAATTAGTTGCTGCCACTTGCTGTGAGTGGGCTTGCGGTTGTGCCTTTGAGTCAACCTTGATTTCTGGCACCTACAGGGACACGTCCATGCAACTTGCTTGGGAACTCTTTTGGAAGTGGTTTGCCGTTGCTGCCTTCTTCCTAGGGTTGAGAGAGAGTGACTGGCCCAAGGTCCCCAGCTGGCTTTGTGCCTAAGGCCGGAACTAGAACTCACGACCTCCCAATTTCTTGCACACTCCCTTTAACCACTCCGCCAACCTGGCTGTCAAACTAGGTGTGAGTTTAGATGAGTTTAAAACGTTAAACAGCATACGGAGGCAATAGATGTATTTTGTGCAGGGAGGTTGTGGTGGTTTTGCTGTTGTTCTAATACAACAGAAATATGCAAGCAAATGTAAAGCATGGAACAGTGATATGGAAAAGATTAGTTGAATAAATAAAGTAACTCACCTATTTCCATTAATTGTATGACCAAGGTCTAAAATGGTCCACCTGCCATACTGGTAAAAAACCAACTGTTTTGGTAGCCAGTGATAAAGCTAAATAAAAATACAAGGCCAAGATGTCATGGTCATGCAGCTTTCAAAGTAGAGATAGGGGATCGATTTATTTGATTTATATTTTTAATGTTAATGTACCCAGTTCTCTTTGCCAAAACCTCTACATGAATTGGAACAGAATTAGATGCTGATGTCCATCCTTCCCCTAATTTTACAACTGGTATATTTGATTTAGAGAAAAGTATACACAAGCTTGGGTAATGACAAAAATATATTAATGGAAATTGCTAGCAAAAAAAAAAAAGGAAAACTGTATGCAAAAAAAGTGTTTATTAGCAAAGGAAGCACAAACAAGCCTATACATTATTGTGCAGATTTTTAAAAAAAAAATCACAAAGTTACCTAGAGTCTTCCCCACCATCATCAGATACATGCCTGAGGTATTTTTATTTATATTTTGCTTTATTTTCAAAAGTGACTTTATAAATCCAGATGAAAATGATGTTTTGCAAACTCCTATCAAGTTTTGGGGTGATGCACTTCCTCTACAATATTTGGGCAACATGTAAATGATCACCCTAGTCACAACTACTAAGAAGGCTACTACTATAAAATCTGCCCTGTTTTTTCAACCTTAACATGCTAGCGCTGTTTTACCGGAAGTCAAATGCATGTTCTTCATCTGCTTAACCTTCATCAGGGCTTTCCAAAACTCTTTCATCAGAGTTCCTCATTGCTCCCACTCCACCAGCTACAATTGTCTGAATCCTGCAAGGAGTTCCATGCTTGCTGCAAAGATGGTTCTAAACCTGGACAGGGGGAAAACAAAGTTTGTAAAGAAAAATGGCAAAGCAGTTGCTAAAGCAATGTTTCTCAACCAATGTTTCTCAAGCTGGCTGGGGAATTCTGGGAGTTGAAGTCCACACATCTTAAAATGGCTAAGATTGATAAACGTTGGGCTAAAGGATAGCCTTCTTCTAAATATTTGCTATCTCAAATATCACACCAGCCTGCCTTATGGCAAAAGAAGACGGCTGCACATAAAATTTCTTTGTCTTATGCACATGCCCACTCTTATGGGTTAAGTTTACCACATATTTGTCCCCATGTCTGTGGGTCACGTAGTCCTCAGAAAAAATTGATATTTTGTGTTTGATTCTTTTAAATATATTTCTGCCCTGTATTGTTTGTAATACTGTGAATGCATGTTAGTATCATAGGGTTGTAGTGCAGAATATGTTTTATGAAGAAAAATCAATAGGCAAAAATATTAGCTGTGCAGAGTGGATGATTTTAAAATCTTGACATTCCAGCTATTTTGCATTGCAGCAATTTCTTTGAAAATTGCTAAAAAGCCAATTGCTTTAAAAGACTGTGAACATTAACGTTAATAGAGCTTTCTATGATTTACTGATATCCTTTTTGTGAAAAAATAACATATGAATATGTATGTAGGTATGTAGATACGTATGTTTGTGGGTCATAGACATATGATATGTGATGATATATGATATGTGATACCTTAGTAGAGGAAATCCTTTAGGAAAAGAAAGAGGTTGATGGAAAATGATCATACATTGATTGGGAACATTACACTCCCCAGCCTGGTAATTGATTTACTATATACTACAGTATGTCTGCTTTTTTTAGAACAACTCTTAAAAACATTAATTTTTCAATGATTTGTAAACTTACAATCCTATGCATTAGTAACACACTAAATATAGATCTGTTTTAAAAATTAACAGCTGATTCCAGGGCCTTCTAGAAATAACCCTTTCCATATTTCTTTTTCTTTAATAAATATGATTGAATAGTCTGTAACATCTTACTTAGGAAAAAAGTATCCAGCAGCAGACACAAACAATATTCAGTCTGAGCAAACCTGGTGGGAATGGGACTAGGAATAAAGTTATTCCTTATTTAAATTTGCCAGGTAAAACCAAAGCTTGTTCCCTCTTTTAGATACAGTATCTTTCTTTCTAACACATAATCCTGATTTAGATTATAGATAATAGCCTGCATTTTTCCACGGAAGTAAAAAAGTGGAGAATCTGGAATTCGTAAATTAGAGGTTTAGAAAAGGGTGCCTCGACTGTTTTTTCCCCCCTGATTTCTTTTAAAATATCTGTCCAAATTTAAATAGTATATTGCAATGGTAATAACATCAGAGCCAAAGAATGCTAATGTAAAACTTGGGTCCGCTGTGAATTAAAAATGAATCATGAATATTTGGTAGGGAGAAAATGATTGAAATCATAGTGGAAATGCTGACACAGACCTGTAACAAAATGCTATTATGTTGTTTTTCATTTTAGACAAAATAATTGGGAAATAATGACAAGATTTCACAGTGCTTTCGATATATACTGTATATAAACACACACACACACACACATATATAAACATATATATGTTTATATATTATATTTATATATTATATTTATATTCATTTATTTTCTGGGTGTGCGTTTCTGTGTGTGTAAAGCAGCAAGTCAACTATTGATTATATGTGACTTCTTGGCGATGGTTCCTCATGAAAAAGCAAGGTGGAGTTTGCCAGTAACACTCTGGCATGTTTGGCTGGATGGCGGAATTAACTGTTTCTTGCCTGCTATATCTAATGAAGCAAAGAGGGGGAGAAAGTTAGAGAAGAATACAGAACGCTGAAAAAGTCGCTAGCAATAACAAAAGCAAACACGGGTTGTGTGAAGAGCAGGAAGAAAAAAAAAGAGAGCTAAAAATTCCAAAAATAGATAAACTGTGGATATTGGAATAAATAGAAGCAAAACTGAAATGCCCACTTTTTAATGGTTTCAAAAGATGAGTCCTAAATAAACCCCAGGAAAAAACTGCTTTGCCTCTCTCGACACAGATTAAAGCCGTTTGGGTATGTGGACCGTGTTGTTGTCTTAAGGGAAAAAACTATAGAGTGGCAGCATATGTGTACTGAGAAAAAGACTAATTTGGGGAAATGTCTTAGTAGCCCTTTTTTCTCCCCTCCTTCAGAAATGCCCCAGAGGCACTTAAGAAGAAACGGGAATTTTTCTGTACAGAAGGGAAATAAGTATACAGTGATTCAGAATCAATAGTTGTTTTTGCTCTCACACTGAGAAATTTCTCCCAACAAGGCGAGGTCAGAAACTATTTCTAATATCCCTGACATCTCTGTCAGCCTTGGCACAGTTCTTCCTCTTCAGTTTTACAGGTCCTCTTTGAAAAAATAGGATACCCAGTGCAAATAAGTACATGACTGTCTCACCAACATGCCAAAAATCCTTTCTGTGATCAAATCAGCCCAGTATCAAGTAAAAAAGGAGAGTTACCTGTGGGTAAAGATAAATGGGAAATGTTGACATTTCTGCCTGTTCAACAAAACTCACAGAAATTCACCTCTGCATGTGAAATGAGGGTGTAGATTCCCTCCCCCCCCCCCCCCCGCCTGCTCGCTGTCTCCCCTATCAGCCTAACCTTCTGTGTTGATACATGAATGCTGGTACCCACTTAGAGAGATGCCAGATGATCAGTGCAGAATGAAGGTCCCAGGAGAAAAGATCACATGGTTTTCTCTGCCCTGTGACGTCACCAGCAGATGGCATGGGTACCAGCTCTGGCAGTTGGCATCAATGTCACTTTTTAGAGATCAATGAGATAGTGCAGATATACACAGAGCTAGACTCCAGGAGACGATGCGACATTCAGATTGAAAAGATTTGGAAGGCACCAAAAAAAAAAATGAAATCTGTTAATTGAATCAGATTTTTTTAAGGCCAAGGTAATGCAAGTAAATAAATATTTGTGTGTGCGTGTGTCTGTGTATTTAAGTAGTGCTGCTGAGCATGCATGGAAGAGTTTAAAGATACAGGAGAAGTAAAGGTTGTGTTTTATCAGTGCTGTTATTTGTTGCTGCTTCTGTTTCACTGTTTCTGAAATGTTGCATACTTTCACCGGTTATGTAATACTGTGAGGCTGTCGTGGATAATACTGAGAGTTGGTATTTTGATGGTGGGCTTAGTTTAGCTTAGTTTTTTAAATTGAAAAAGCTGCCTCTGCGTCAAGGTTTCTTCCGTACTTGATTGTGAATTTGTATCTGTGTGTTTATCCGTTAGACAAACCTGAAAGTCTCTTTAAAAAGTGACCTCGGGGCAGAAATAATGTAACGAGGATTTCTCTCCCCCTTCTTTTCATTCCGGATTCAGAACACACGTGCACAATTGCAGTCAGAATCCTGAAACCATCCTGTCAAATATTAGCTGGAGGGAAACGTCTGTTCCTTGAAGAAGACAGATGCTACAGTGAAGTATGAAAGGGTTTAGGCGTGCCTCTTTTTTATTTTTATTTTAATTGATAAAGGAAAAAAAAAACACCAAATACCTTTATTTTAGAATTGGAAAAAATTGTTTAGGATGTTCAGCCTATCGTTTTAAAATAAAAAAGGAACAAGAAATGTATTGCCAAATGCTTTCTATGAATATTTTTGCTACTTTTCCAGACCTACTTTAATAGAAAAAAAATAAATAATCGGTGTATCACACATTTTCATACTGATCATTAGAAAATGCCTCTCCACTTTCATTAAGTCATTGAATGATTCATTTGCCTTCTTTTCCATTTTAAGTCTTTCAATTAATTCAGATTTATTGTGATGATTTGTAGAAGAATATGTGCAAAACATTGTTATATAAAAGTTGATTTTTTTCTCATCATCTAAAATATTTTAAGTTTTAAAATTATTGTCTTTTTTGATACTCAAAATCATTTAGATACTTGAAATGTATGCATTTTATCTTATTATTTTAAATGAATTCCACCTTGTTTAAATATTGAGCTTTTGTGTTAAAAAAAAACTTTAAAAGGGGGGGGAAGTAGTTCAGTTTTAAAAAGTGTTAAAAGTGTCCATGTTTTGTTCTGATTGTTATATTGCATTTTGAATGTATATCTTTGCATTAAATTAATATGCAAATAGAGGAAATAATATTTTCTCTTTTAAAATTGCTCTGTATTGAGGGGGCATTGGAGTGTGTGTGTGTGCATACGTGTGTGTTTAATACTTGTATTAAAATGTAAACAGACACTCTAAAAACCTTCTGTTGGCATTCTTTCAGGTCAGATAAAATTATAACATCATGTTAACATTACCGTTTGACGAATCTGTTGTAATGCAAGAGTCCCAGATCTGCAGAAACTTTTCCAGAGAAAGCGATGACCCCAAGCAAATAAAAAAGCCAGAAATCTTTGCAAAACAGATCATGCACCAAGGGACAAGTATTAAAAGATCTCCAGCAGAAGACACAGAAAAAGAGGAAGGGGAAGATGACCGAGAGGAAGAGGACGAAAATGGTTTGCCCAGGAGGAGAACTCTTCGGAAAAAAAAGATGACCAAGATGAGAATGGATAGGGTCAAATTCAGGCGCCAGGAAGCGAATGCCAGGGAAAGAAATAGAATGCATGGCCTGAATGATGCACTGGATAATTTAAGGAAAGTGGTCCCTTGTTATTCCAAAACACAAAAGCTGTCTAAAATTGAAACTTTGAGGCTGGCAAAAAATTACATATGGGCTCTTTCAGAAATCTTACGAATTGGCAAGAGGCCTGACCTGCTGTCATTTGTGCAAAACTTGTGCAAAGGTCTCTCCCAGCCAACAACAAACTTGGTGGCAGGATGTCTACAGCTGAATGCCAGAAGTTTCTTAATGGGTCAGACAGGAGAAACGGCCCATCATACCAGATCTCCCTACTCTACTTTCTACCCGCCCTATCACAGCCCAGAGCTGAACACTCCCCCGGGTCATGGAACGCTTGACAGTTCCAAGTCCATGAAACCCTACAATTATTGCAGCACGTATGAATCCTTCTATGAAAGCACATCTCCTGAATGTTCCAGCCCACAGTTCGAAGGCCCCTTAAGCCCTCCCCCAATTAACTATAATGGGATATTTTCCCTCAAGCAAGAAGAAGGTTTGGACTATAGCAAAAACTACAATTATGGCATGCATTATTGTGCAGTGCCACCCAGGGGTCCCCTGGGGCAGAGTTCTGTATTCAGGTTGCCTACAGAGAGTCACTTCCCTTACGACCTACATCTGCGCAGCCAGTCACTCACCATGCAAGATGAATTAAATGCAGTTTTTCATAATTAATGAGGAAAGTGAAAATAAACAGTGGTCATTCACCTCTCTGTCTAATTAAGATAAAGCAGATGCTTGTGCCCTGGTTAATTGATGCAACTCTATTAAAAATGTGTTTGCTAGGTTCAAAAGTGTGTCAACTGTTGTGGGCCTTTTTTATTTCTATGTAATACCAATAAGAATAAATAAGAAGAATAATTTTACTGATTTATATTTAATCCAATTTGGATCCTGGTAAGCACTGTGAAATTCTGTTTCCACTGTTTTTCCTTTAAGAATTGTTTTTTCCCCTTCCCCCACTGTTTGCTTGATTTTGTCAAGCAGGGCGTTGATATAAAATGGTTGAGCTGATCAAACACACACCGTAGAAAGTCTGCAACTGTATTTTAATTGTACAGTCACTATACAAATGCATGCTGCTCAGATCTGATGAGTTTAAAATGATGTATTTATAACAATTAGAAATGATATATTATGTAATGGGGAAGAAGTAAATTTTTATCTTGAATTTTTGGGGGGTTTGTTCAAGGAAAAACCGTTGCAGGCATCATGAGATGCAGTAGAGATGGTGCAGCAATATTTTAAGCTATGCAAAAAAAATCTAAAGAAAGTGCATCTAAATAAAATAAGTGGTAGTCACTTACCGTTCTTCAGCTTAAAATCTGAAAGAATTGCTGGCAGGGGCTACTTACAATTCTTGAATTTTTTTGTTCGTTTTGCATCCATCATTTTAATATAAACCTCACATAGCGTCTGCACTTCTTTTGTATTATTCTGCCTTCACATGTAGAGTTTGTACAACTGTGTTTTTCTTGACTTTCTTTAAATGCAATTAAAACCTAAATGTTTTTGATCATGACGTCAGTTATGACATACTGATATCATATGGTCATATCAGTGGACTATTGCTGCCTTCTTCTTTCTGTGGGGTGGTTATATTCACAGGCTAAAAAAAACGTTAATATCCACTAATATAAATCAACCGTTAAGTCAGTTCCTATGAAATAAATGAATCAAGTCAGAGCATTGAAATCAGAGTGCCAAGGCTTGGTAGTAAAAGTAAACTCTACAAAGCAGACTGATGACTAGAAGTCCTTGTGAATGTAATTCTTCAAGGACTGCTCTTATAATCCTTGCTGCAAACTTGATTTGCACTAAGTATGGTAAATTATGCATAGAGATTCAGTGCATGATTGGGATTACAGCAGATTAGAGTTTTAGAATTACAATAAATCAAGAGTTAATAAAATCCTAATCCCTCATTGTGAAATTCAAATATTTCACAATTAATCAAAATACTTGGATCAATCAAGATATGTTTTTTGTCATCTTAAAAAGATGGCAACTGAGGCAGTAGGCAAGTGTGGCATTGTATAGGCACGTAGTCCTGCTAAGAAAGCCCTTTCTATGGTGGGTATATAATGTGCCTCTGATGAAAGAGAAAGTTAGAGGGAGGTCTTATAGCTTGGACAGGTTGATATGAGAAAAGGTACTCCCCCACCTTTTCCAAACGATTGAGGGCTTTAAGCTTCAATCAATGAAATAGGGGCAACAGTGGGGGGAAATCTAAATACTTTCCACACCTAGCCTTTGGATATTAGGTAAAAAAAAAAAAAGTAAGCATGCATAAAAAGCAGCATGAGGACATGCTGTTGTACATGTCCCAGCAAATGTATTTGGATCTGAAATCTAAGGTTTTGTGGCACACCCTGGTCCCATCATCAAAACTTGCTTACTTTTAAGAACCTTCTATTGATTTCCAAAGGGGATTTCACTTTCAGATAAGGGTGCTCTGGGTCAGTGGCTTTTATCTACTTTGGCAGTATATCACTTTATCTCAAAGCAGTCAAAATTCTTATGCCACAGAAGTGTTTACATAAACACAAGCTCACAGCTTTTGATATTTCACCGGGGTTATTTGGGAAGATGAGCTGAGTGTTACCATTTGCACTCCTCAAATGTGTTTTCTGAAAAAGAATACTTGATGCTGCATTTCCATATAAGAGACTCATTTTCAGTAACCTTGTGTAGAGTAGGGAAATTCAGAATTTTCTCTCAGAATACAACCCAGGAAAAACCCTATATATTTCTGTTTGGTGCTTTTTTTGTAAGTCAGCACAAATTAGGGGAGGAAGTTATCTGGCGTCCTGAAGGTTAAAATACATAGTTGGTTTGTAGCATCTTGTATGATGGCTCAGTAGTGTGCTTTGAATTAGGGTTTTGTCCCCCTTTAAAGAACAGTTTTCTCTGCTAGTTGTCATCAGCTAAACGTACCTCTAAAACTTGGTTCCATCATAAATGTAGACTATGTACTTTCTCAACACTTGGCTGGCTAGCATTTAATGTCTGAGCATTTCTACAGTATATTCATATGGAAGTCAATATGACTTGTTAGTCATGACCTATTTGCCCAATTGATTTCAATGAGTCAGTTCTGAACTTGATTACATCTGGATAGAATCCATTAAAAAGTATTACTTTTGAGGTGATGAAAAGCATCTATCAGTAATGTAAGGGTAATCACTCCTTGATGTGCTTAACATATGGTGAAAATGAGTGCTAACAGGGACTTTAATGTGCAGAATATAGTACTGAAAAAGTGTTAACAACTACATCTTTTAAACTGGAGAAATCTTGCATGGAACTTGGCTCATAGGATCAGGGATAATGTATATGAGAAATGGTCAATAACTAACATCGCTTGAGAAAAATAGTATCAGATAAGAAGAACCAGAAGAAGCTTTCCTTTTATTTGTGAACCACTGGTAACATTCTGAACAGTGTTAATTTCAGTGTACATGTATGTTATACAGTATATCAAAGATTCAGGGGTGCCAATTGAGTAAATATATATAAAAAAATAGACATAGAATGAATTTCTCAGCCACCACTAATTACTACTGCTCTTCAGAGCAAGTAATATATTGTAGTCCTGTTTGGGCATTCAACTGAACACATGTAGGACTTCATGCTAGGTTGTGGACACAACTGCATCTGTGTTCCTGCTCTTCCTAGTCTTCACACATTCAGCCAGAGGGTGGAAAAGGAGGCCTACTTTCCTTCACCTGGATCATACCCCTCAGCAAAATCCAAAGCTCTACTAAAGAAGGGTTCGAGAACACACAGACAGGTGTACCATATTCAGACTAATGCAAATATACATCTCCTTCCTGACTCCACTTGGATATGTGGAGGTTGAGGAAAGGAGAACTTCCCAGTCTGACTCTCCATACATTCATCTGGATCTCTGTACGTTCATGAAGAATTACAGACAGTTTCATATGACTGGCCTAGAAGTATGCTGAGTTTCTACAGAAAGATATACACATGCATTCACACATTCATCAGACGTAAGAGCAGGCTGGCCTGGATCTTGTGCAGAACTAATGATAAGACACCATGACAAATCACTACTGATAGATGCCTCTTTCATGGATTTGCTTTGTCTCATTTCAATGCTCTCTATATTTGTGACCATCTCCAGAGACATAGCTCTGAAAAAGAGAAAAACAGTCAAAAAGAGAGCCCTTTTAACCCACAATTTTTTGAGCCATTTGGAGTTGTTCCAGTGCACTGGATATATTCTTTTTCCAGTCTTTCCACTTTCAGCTTTCTGGGCAAAGTTATAACCATTGCAATAATGCTTATTCTCAGTGTGGTTTTAGTTGCCACTCTGTCAGTACAAAATATAAATAAATAAATAAATCAGTGAATCACTGCTTCAGGGGCAAACTGAATATGACATTATTCATTTTAGCAAACCTTGTGTGTGCAATGTAAATTAAATCTCTGGCATGAGGGGGGATGGGATGGCTTGTTACTGTGGCATGGCAGAGGATCTAAGATATAATTTGGGATGGCATATAGCCCACTTGCAATGAGATGAGAGGTCTAACTGGAACCAATAACAGCTTTCCTCAAAACTGCAAATAACTGTTCTAGCCCCTCCCCCATTATATTGGAGGTACCTTAGGTTCAAAGACTCAAAAGTGACTTTCCTCCATTCTGCAATTCTGATCTCCTTCACATTGTCTCCAGAGTTTGCTATTTATTTAAAATAATTTGGCTTACAAGATCTAAGAGATGAATGGTCCATCCAAGATACTATTTGAGTCTGGAATATAGAAAGGGAGAATATGGTTAGTGAGGGCTTCTTAAGCATCCTGTAAACGTTGACAATTTGCTTGGTCAAATATTGTCAGTATTGTTTAAAGTTGTTGTTTATTTGATCTGATTTGCCAGTTGATATTTCAGTGAGTTTCAAAGGTTGCTTTTTTTTTTTTTAACAACTGTTAAACAGAAACAGTAACAAAAAGAAAAGCTCTCTTTCTCAGCCTCTTTCTCCCTTTCAGGTTACAGTGTGCCCTGGCAGTGGATTGGTATGGCCAATCATACAGTGTTGCTACTGGGGTCTTGTAATCATGACCTGTCCTTGTGCTAGTACCATCTTATCTTTTATTTACTTATTTAGTCAATTTGTATAGCCACCCATCTCAAACCAGTGATTCTAGGCAGTGAACAATCATTAAAAAAAAATAAGAACAGTTAAAACACAATACAAAAAAGAAATTAAATACAAATAGCAGCTAAGAGACCTTCTAATCAATCTGTGTCAATATAGCCAGGGCATGGGGCCCTTCCCACACTCAGGACCTCAGGCCCAGGCACATAGCCAGGCCTTACAAAAGGCCATCAGGGTCAGGTCATCCTAAGCTCTAGAGGAAGAATGTTCCAGAGGGCAGGGCTATTGCAGAAAAGGCACACCTCCTAGTCCCCACCAGCTGACACTCCTTGGCTGACAGGACCCAGAGCGTGCCTATCTTGCTGTACCAAACTGGATGGGTAGAAACAACTGGGATAAGATGGTCCCTCAGGTAACCCAGTCCCAAGCCATGAAGGGCTTTAAAGGTGAAAACCAGCACCTTGAATTGCACCCAGAAACTCACTAATGTAGCCCCCAAAGCAGTGGTGTTATGTGTGCCGAATAGCTGACACTGTTTACAACCCGTGCAGCTGCATTCTGTAGCTGAAGCTTCTGAATGCTTTTCAAGGGCAGCCCCATGTAGAGCCAATTGCCATAGTCCAAATGGGGGGGTCATGAGGGCATGAGTGACAGCGAGCAGAGCCTCCCAGTCCAGGAATGGCTACCACCTGCTCTTTAACCTTTGAACAGAGAAAGCTCTTCAGAAACAGCAAGATTCCAATGCCTTGTGATTCAAGGGGTGACCCACCAGTGGGGTCCTGTTGATGGGGATTCTTGCCTCTCCCAGTCTCCCAGCTCCTGGGCTCCTGTTGTAGCAACATGTTGGCATGATTAAGAAAAGATGCCCCAAAGTGTGGCATTACAAGTAATAGAAATTTAGAAGGCAACAGTGGATTATTGTTAGAAAATGCTTGAGAGCTTTTAATACATTTGTTCATCATTTCTTTTAATAATCAACATCTCCATCACACAGCTTCCCCTCTGAGATCTGTTGCAAAGCAATGGACAAACATTTGCAAATGCATGTGTTTAAATGGGACGTAAAAGAAAAGAAATGCTAGCAAATTACTTACTTATTTATGAATAGGGGGAACAGATGTTTTTTAGGGACAGAACAAATTATTGGCCAGCTTGGAATAATAGTAAAGGAACATAGATTGGCCCACAGTTACCTGACCTTAGCTATTACCCAGAAACAAGCAGCACTGACTGGCTGATGGGTTTTCTGTAATCTCTAGATATGCAAATATATAGACATGAATGTGCTCACATAGACTTGTTCAAATTAATCTGCAAATAGTCAGAAGAGGTTTGATCTGTCCCAGGCATGTTTTAAACTTCATTGAAAAGGTTTAGGATAGTGTTTCTCAACCTTGGCAACTTTAAGATGTGTGGACTTCAACTCCCAGAAGTGAAGCCAGCAAGGGGAAGGAGATGAAAAAGGGTGGCCATTTGAAAGCTGTCTGCTAAAATGAAGAAAATTTGGGGAAAACCCAAATCAGCTCACATCTGCCCCATGAAGCTATTATGCAAGCATAACTGGCAGATCATGGAGAACTAGTTTTTTTTTAAAAGCCTATGGTTTAAATCTATGATTGTGAACTCAAATCACCTCCAACAATGTGACAATGTTTTGTGCGTCAGGAAAATTAAAAAGGAAAACTGAAGGCTCCTGCTAGAGCGACATCCAAACCAGTGGATAAAAAAGCCTGCAGAGTCCAGATTATAGTTTTATAGCAGGGCACAAGTTTCCTTTGCAAAAGATCCCAGATGGCCTCTCCAGGCATGTCCCCCAGCTGCCAAATGTACTCAGAGAAAATCACTCATACCAACCCCTGATCATTTGCAAATGGAACTGATGATTCTTTGCATCTATTCGCTTCATCTTGCTTCCTGAAGCGGACAGCCTGCTCAGAGCCAGGGACTTCAATGGCAGTGGGGAGGGCGCATAATCCTTGGAAGAACTAATCAGGAAGAGTTCTTTCTTCAATATGGAGGTTGTAGGATGCTTCCTTGTGAAAATAATCCTCAAATAAGGCTATCATGGACAACTGATTGGATTACCCAGGACAATTAGAAGATATGCTGCTTGTTATACAACAGTATTCTGGTGTCAACTGATTCCTTAATCTGGCCCAATTTGTTACACATTCCAAGAAGTCATCTATGAAGTCAGCAACACACTTATATAGTTAGCAACCTACATTTTAAATTATTATTTGTAATGTTCCTGAAAATATTATGGTATTGAAACACAGATGATTACTCTACAATTAATTAGTTAAATGGCAATGTTATCAACACAGGACAAATAGTTACTATTTTTGGCATAGGGAACAAATTAGGACAGAAATACTCTCTCCAGACTTTTTCCAAATCACCTTTTCTTTGCTGAATAAGATACAAGAGTTGTTTTTCTGATAGCTACTGGGCAACCAAGGACCTAGTTACTACTGATGCACCCTTTTATTTGACTTTCTTAAGTGGACAATGCCTGAAAATATTGCTTATGATTATGATTTCTGGACAAGTTGAACAAATCAGGAATTAATTGTGGGGATATGTGACTAATGAGTACTCCCAGAACTTACATGGGGCTGGCCTTTGGATTCCTTGGTATTCTTATTGGATCCATGCCTCAAAGAACCATAAGCATCTGATTATTTGAGTTCACTGCCACTTGAGGAAATACCTTAAATTAAAATAATACACGGTTTGTGGCTTTAGTTAATGAAAGGAGCACTTTTCTTTACAATGAAACCTAGCGCAAAGGAAGTAAATGTCCATATCTCACAACTAACTAAAGCACTGTAAAATAGATGCAAAGTTTCAAGTTCTCCAAATGTTTCCTCAAACTCAACATTAACTCTACAACCTCCATCTCAAGACTGAACAGCAAGAATCCACATTTGAAATAGATGGACTACTGGTTTTTCTTTTTTCTGCTCCATCTCTTATTGCTTTGCTTTTACATTACATTGCAAAACAAAAGCATTCTGAAGAACATTTGCACATCCTTTAGCTGGTTCTAATGAGCACATGAGAACTGAACATATTAGGTATGGATTTTTCCCCACATTAATCAGCACAACAATTGCCATGGCTGTTGCCCCAAGTAAATAAAAAGTTTGGAGAGATGGGGAGGAAGCAGGGAGTCTAGTCAGGAAATAAGGAGGATAAACCCAGGAAACCCCTCAAACATGGCAACATCATTGAGACTGGGTTGATTTTTCACTTCTATTATCCTTCCCCTTTTTCTTTTTCCCTTTTCTTTTTCTTTTTTTCTTTATATTTCAAATTTCTGTCACCTCCCATCTCCTCCAAAGGGGGACACTTTTGAAAGGAAAACCTAGTTCTGGCTTTAAAATGAAACTTCCTTATATAATTCAGTGTACAAATTTAAACTGTTTGCATTCAACCTGGTAGCTGCTAGAAAAGCAACTTCACTATTTATGCAGTGTAACAACAAAGAAAGATACTAGGTCTAAAATTAAGTTACAGTCTCAGAGCTGTAACATTTATACCATCACAATCAATGTATTTAATATCTGTATAGCATTTTATACCACACAGATAGGATATACCAGGTGAAGCTGAAACTGGGATATTTGTATAACCTCAGAAAATGGCAGCCATGGTATAAAAGGCCCTGACAAGTTCCTCTGAGTTTGGACTGAGAGTAAGCAACTTCTTAATAGAAGAAAAGTTAGAAAAAGTTACAAAAGAAATGGCTACAAATCTACCAATTCTTGACATTTTAAACAAGAAACTTAAGGACAACTCCTTAGAGAATGCCCCAGTGTAGAAATGCCCTATTTCTTCCTATGCACAAAATTTAACATACAAACAGTTGTGTAAATTCATTCACTGGACATTTAGATAGATGGCCTAGTCATTATGTTCTCATACAATTGAAAGGCTGACTAACCTTTTCCATTAAAGGAAAAGTCTGTACCAGAAACGGTGTCGCTGAACAATAGATCCAGCATCTCTTATCACTGACTATGTTGGTTGGGCCAGTTGGAAATTGTAACTCAGCACCACTGAAGTTCTTGCAATTGCTTCATCTTTGGCCTACGCTTTTCCTTCCAACCTGTGAATTCCAGGGGTAGATTAATGGAAAGACCACAGAAGAAATAATGAATGGAGACCCTGTTTTCCTTCCTCTGATTGTAGCTGCATGAAGGAAGAATGTGTGAATAGAGAACCAATAACCAATCCTGCCAAATACAGTTTTTATACTGTAAGAAGTTAGTTCTAGGAAAGCCTAGTTCTGGACAATTAGAGTCAATGTGGCATCACGGAAGACTCAGCAATTCATAATACAGAGAATATTATTTTTTTCAAGCTTTTCCCGTTATAGTTTACTTCTGTTCTTCGCAATACACAGAGGTAATTTAGCCTTAAGTCTCCAAGCAAATGTAAAACATTTTATCTTAGCCTGTTTTTTTTCCAACAGTGAGGGAATTATTAAGTAAGATCTCAGCTCTTAAAACGATAATTATGTACACCCCCCTATATAATATATACACACATGCACAAACACACACACATGTGATTCTAAATGTATTTAAACCTTACTAGTGAACATGATGCTGGTTATTAAAAGGTAATTCTGGAGAAATTAGCTTGAAGCTACAAAATTAATATAATTCATTTATTACTTGCAGCCGCAAATCAAACCGCTGTTAACACTGCTGTACAAAATTTAATAAGCACAGTAAGATTCCATATGGCTGCTGTTTTAGAATCCTGGTCACTCTGCCGAGCCATCAGCAGAATAGGCTTGGTCATGCTTGAAGTATTATTGCAGATATGGTGTAAGATAAATGTTTGCAAACCACGAAAAGAAATTTGAGGTGGTATGTAGAGAACCCATTGATCAAAGTGGTTGGAATTCTATTGACTTTGGAGGGAACTGCAGCAGACATCCTGGAGTTAATCCGACTCCCGCTGGATTCACTGATAAATTATCCCACTGATCTCAATGGCTCTCAATTACATTTTGCCGTGATTCAACAGCTCCAGTTTGCAGATGAGTCTCAGAGGTACCCAAAGAATCCCATATACACATGGGTTACCTCATTCTCCTTTGCTTATTTGACAGTGTTCACATGCATTGATAAGACTGTTCTTAAAGCAGAACTATCGATTGCTCTGGTCAGCGTGTACTCCCAAAATGATATTTGCTGAGCTAATTTGAACGTGAGGAGAAAGGACTGAGGAAAGTGGATAGGTGACTTATTAAAACATTCCTCTCCCTTCTGATTTCTCCACAACGCTTCCTTTAAGTTGCTTTCACCACAAGATAAGGGATTGGTCCATGAAAAATAATCAGGTAGAGTCCTCTTTGAGCTATACTAATCAAGTGTCTTCTACCTACAGTGGTGTTTTGCACTATAGACCATTTCCTCAGTAGTAGCATGGAAACATTATGCTAAGAAAGTTCATATATATTCTAATATGAACTCCTATTTCAGGACAATATATCCTGTATCTCATAATAAATATATTTGTTGAAGGTGCCACAAGATTCTTACTGAACACCAGTGGTGCTGCCCAGAAATGTCCACAGTAGTTGTCCAGAAAAGAACTGGCTAAGCAATAAACTCAAAATGCAATTTAGCAAAGTGTTCTTGCAATTTCTGTTCTTTAATCTCTGTTGGTGATTCTGCAGAGTAAAGCAGAACTGGGGTTGAGCCCAGTTGAAGTACATTAAGTTGAAAAACCCACAACTCCCTTGGGCTTCTTAATTGCTAACATTTTTACCAAGTTGTTTAAACAGAATTGTGATTCAGCTTAACCATATCCATGGAGTCCTTGGTGCTCTCTGAGCTTGGTTGTTTCCCTGCAGATGTTTCATTACCCGACTAGGTAACATCATTCATGCTAGTGAGTGTGGGGTTTGCTCCCTGTTCATATACAAAAAGGAAACAAAAAGACCAGAATACATCTTCTCTAGCAGCCAACATCCAGATAAGCAGGGATTAATACCAGACAAGCAGTCAAGCAGAAACAATACCCTAATCAAGGAACTACCAAGGAGAAAACTATACCCCCACCAACACTGGTAGGGCAAGCTACTGTATATGGACAGGGAGCAAACCCCACACTCACTAACATGGATGATGTTACCTAGTTGAGTAATGAAATGTCTGCAAGAAAACAACAAGGCTCAGAGAGCACCGAGGATTCCAGAGTTCAACCCTGAGCTACAAATATTCTCTTCTATTGGAATCAACTGTATTCCTTGCAGCAGGAAAAAACAAAAACCTCTAGATAATCTCCCTCCAACCTGGCATTTGCCCACAACCCCCATTTGGCATTCTGGTGGTGGATGATGGGAATTGTAATCCAACTTCTCTAAAGGACATTTGACTTCAGAAAACCACTTGAGATTACCTCTAAATGGTGTTGTTCACAACAGCTTGGGACAACAAAGGGAAAACATCCAGGCACGTACATACTGCAAGTTTCCTCAGCATAAGGAGAACGTCAACAATAGCACATGAGAAAGGTGTATGAGCATATTCACCCACTCACACACAGACACCCCTGATTAACTTTTGCAGGAGGAACTAACACTGTTTGCCTGTGTGAATGCTGTGTGAACATAGTTGTCAAGAGACACAGCAGCAGGAAGGAAAAATAAGAGAAAAAGAGAAAAGGGAGATAAAAATAAAATCCCAAATTGTCACCTATAATAGTCTCCACACGTAATTCTTTTTTAAGGCGCAAGGAGGATGTAGAACTATAGGCATGCTGAATTTGCTGAAGATGTGTGCTCTGTTTCCCCTGCCGCAAAGAGATTGTTCCAAGCCTCTCCTTTGTCTGCTGTGTTCTCGTGAGTGTGCAGACCTGTAGGGAATAAAATGAGGCATCGTGGCTGCATCTCCTGGTGTGATGTTTTTAAAACTTCATTTCTAGCAACATATTCCTCAGATGCTCTCCTCAATTTTCTTGAGGCATAAGGACCAGTTGATTATGCAAATGAACACAGAGAATGCAGGAAATGAGTTAGACACAGAAGGAGTTGCTGGCAAATGCCACCGCTTCCTAAGGGCATAATGGTGAGAGACAGCTGTTACTGCCAGCCCCAGAGCATGGGCTGGTGGGAGTTGCTTTGCTCGGCTGCAGTGCTTAAATTTTGACTGTGATTCTCTTGACTTTGGGGGAAACCAAGCTCTTTGGTTCTAGCCTTTGCTATATGTATGTATGTATGTATGTGATTTATTTGATTTAGGTGCTGCCTTACTCCAGACTGACCCTGGGTAGCTCACAATGTAAGAGAAAAAAGAAAAATAAAAGATTTTTTTTTAAAAGGTAAGATAAAGATACTGTTTATATATTGCTTTTGCCTGCGATTGCTCTTTGCTTTCCATAGGAGTGAAATTATGAGATCCAGCAGAATGGATTCCACATATGATAGACAACACAGTTTAAATGGAGTCCACTAGTGCCTGTCTTTCTCTGGTCCATGCATACAAAATTGTGTGTGTGTGTGTGTGTGAAAGATGCATCTAAATAATATTGCATATTTCTGAGACAACATTTACAGTTACATTTTTTAAAAAGCTTACATCAAGGAAAAATCTAAAACAGGGTTTGTGTGTGTGTGCGTGCACATATATACACAAACACATATCCAACAATATATATGTGTCCATATACTGTATATGTTTGTGTCTGGAATACACCCATACACATTTAAGAAAAATATTTCAGAAAGTTTTCAAAATGAGGATTCTGCACTACAGTAGCTTGAAAACTGCTTCCGGTCTCCCTGATCCCATGATGCTGGCAACATTCAAGAGATGAATGGTGAAAGTTGCAGTGTAGTTAAACTATTTTATTTTATTTTCTAATGCTCTGGAATACCAACACTCTATGTAAGGTATCAGTAGGTTGCTCCCTCATCACAGGGAAATCCTGCCTTGCCTTGCCTTCTGGTAGTCTCCTTAGTGGTCACTTTAGTCACATCAGAAAAATCACCTTCTATGATGACTGGATGGATTTGCACCTAAACGGCTCGTGTTTTGTTTTTACTGTGACCAGGCAAGCACACAAAACATGAAGTAAGGATATAGCTGGAGGGTACTGGCCTTCCACCCCACCCAGCTTTTTTTTTTTATTTCCCTCTTCTGTAAAGTCAAAACGAAGGGCACTCTTTTTTTTCCACTCCAGGATCTACTGCAGAATTTTATGTTCTCTGGCCCTTCTTCACATTGTTTTGAATGTGATAATGAAGGTAACAACTGGAGAAGCTTGAAAATGTTTTGTAGGGGTTGAGGGAGAGATGCTGGAAGGGTCCTATGGTAAACATTTTATAGACCCTTCAAACATAGGATCAAGTTCTGGGAATTAAAGACTCTACACATCTGACTCAGGGAGGCTGCTGAAAGCTTCCCACAGCATAAAGTAGATTTTTTTTTACAATGCTAGGCAGAGTGACTTATGCATGTATTTATGCATCTCTTAAATCTCTTACATGAGATGTAAGACTCTAGGTGATAACAGGTGCAATTGTGACCCCCATGGCTTCAGATGTGCCCTACTTTAGGTCTGAAGACAGTATTACTTGTAATGCAAGGCAACCATTAGGTGTGTGACTGAAGCCTTCAAGGTTCAACAAGCCTAGGACCAAGAATAATTTTTTAGGAGTATACTTCTCAAAACACCAAAAAGGGCATAGAAAACCAGGAAAAGGATGCAGGCTACAGGGTAGAGCAGTGTTTCTCAACCTCAGCAACTTTAAAATGGATGAACTTCAACTCCCAGAATTCTAGGAATTGAAGTCCACCCATCTTAAAGTTGCTGAGGTTGAGAAACACCACTGTAGAGTAAAGGACCAGCCATAACACACTGCCCACATCCATTACTATAAGAGTAGAAACTTAGATGGCCTGTGCAACTTTATAGACATAGACATATTAATGAATCCCAGAATTATCCTGTATACAATGGAAAAAGTAAATATTAATGGTACAAAGGCTAATATCATTACCCTTTGTACCACTAAGTTCCATGCTGAACATCAAGGATAGCAAGAGGGAAAAAACCAGGAATGAGATAAGGGCAAATTGCCCATGGTTTCCATCCTATTTCAGAACATGAGCACCTATCCAAACGGCAAGTAACTGGCACTACTAGGTGACATGCTAATTTGGCTAACTTCCCAGATAACTCTCTTTGGTGTGGCTAGCTCAGGCCCCTGAGGCAGGTTTTCGAAACTGCTCAACCTGGTTTAAAAGACTTCTTGAGATGAATCCATTGTCTTGCTCTATAGCTTCTCTATTAAGACAGAAAAGGTATGAAAGGGTGTGTACAATGGGTTTGAGCATGTGTGTGTTGTGTGAGAGAGAGAGAGCGAGCGAGCAAGAGAGGTGCCTTCCATCTGAAGTTACTTGTATTAGCACTGAAGATTTATTTCAAGCAAAGGAGCTGCCACAGACTGCCAAGTTAACACTCTAGTTTAACTCATAAATATTCCATACATTATCCATGTATGTACATGAATAAACAGATGCAGAGACATATATATAAACACACACAAATATCTCATCATGACTTGAAAAAAAAACATGGTAGGCAAAATGGGTGTATATCCTGTTATTTTTCTCAGAGTCAGAAGAAAGTAAGTAGTTCATAAATTCCTTCCCGAGCTTGGGGATTTTTGATGTAATGAGTTTTACAGTTTCAGAGGCTGCTTTACTAATAATTATGTAACAGTAATTAAATCTGAAAAAGGCTGTACTCTAACTATGTTGATTTATTGCATCTCCAGCAAAGTGCTCCTAAGGCATGCATTGGTTATATTCCTCCCTCCTCCAGTTTTTCTTTAAATTCTCATGGAGCACTGGGTCACAGATGGTCTGAGATGCAATAGTTTCCCTATTAAATTCCTAATAATCTTTTTTTCCAAGACTGAGTCATGGAGGCCTGGGGATTTCTCATTTTAATTAGAAGGTTTAAGGAGCTAACTCTGTTTGAAATGTCCTCCCAAGATAGATGGGTGCAGGTGATCCCATTCAGAAGAAATGATACACTGTCAAGGCTGGTGGCTCATTTCCATATTAGATTGCAAGAATTGCTGGCAAAAATCCGAACCCGGATGTTGATGAGGTGCTGCCAAAGCTGCCATGAACTTTTACCAACTAAAATGAAAGGAGATAATTTCAAGATTAAATTTTAAGACTGGCTTTGGCCCTGTTATAATTTCACCCACTGAGTTCTGCCTTCAGCCTTTCTGTCAGAAGTCCATGCCTGTGTCATAGAAAATATCCTCCCTAAAGAAATAGCTTCTCAAATACAGCATTAAGTAGTTTGCGTAGTCAACAGCATCACTAGGAAAGGGAGCCCACAGGAAAGGGAGATGACCAGCCAGACACTGGGAAGAAATATTTGTAGCAGCAAAGAGGCCTGTTTATCCCAACATCCAACATTCTTGTTTTGGAATATCAGAAAGAAATTATGGCAGCTCAAGACTTTGCCTGCCTATCTTTTAGCAGGACAAAAACAGAATAACATAAGCCCAAATTTTTGGCAGAATGGGGGAGAAGTGAAGCTGAGGAAGCGAAGATGAATTTGAAAATGGTTCTGATCAGGTTGGGGACTGGGAGAAAAACATTCCTCCTCCCCGCAAATCCCCCAGTGTCCTGTCCCAGGCCTGAGACATACACACACAAGTACAGTTCAAAGACTTTACTTAATTTGAGTAATTACAGCAGTGGCAGGTGGGGGGGTATATGCAGATGTAGTCATGATTTCAAACAGTCCCAAATCCCTTGGAAACTTACAAGCAAGATCCCTGTGAGCAAAAGTTCCAAGCAGCAGGCACAAGCATTGTCAGGGCACAGTCCAGAGGTCGTAGAGGCATCACAGGTCATCAGCCAGTCGAAGTTCAAAGGCACAGAGTGCTTTTTCAGAAGCAGGAGTTCAGGGTGCCACAGACAGACTCCAGTAAACAGACCAATTGTTCCCAACAAAGGATGGCTTGCTAGCAGTGGCTCCAAAATAGAGCCCCATTTGGTGCAAGCAGTCACTGGTGGGAATGCCCTTGCCTCACCAGGAGCCATGCAGACCTCTGTTCTGCCCTTCACTCAGCCCTACATGCTTTAGGACTGGGAGGAGGTCCTGGATCACACCTCTCATCTTCTGCTGCTTCTAGCTGCTCCACAGGCTCTGCAGCCAAATCAGCCTCAGGTGTCTCCCTTCTGCTTTCTGAGGTAACCTCCTCCTCCTCAGAGCTGGCCATGACACCCAGTGCATCTCTATGAGAAAGGCAGATGGGCAATGGCTTCGAATGCTGTTGACTCCTCCATTCTAAGTCCCGCCCCTCTTCCTTCCAAATCAAGAGCAGAGCGTTTTGGAGGAGTTCAAAGGAAGTCCAGAAGCTTTCCGTAATTGTATATATTAAAAAAACATAGTCAAATGATGAAGTTCATGTGCATAATTACAGATACTACTAAAAAGACCATACTGTTTTTCCATAGGTATTATTCGTAGGTAATATATAAAGCTATCTAATAAGCACCCCTGCAAGCTTTAAATCCAGAGTTAAAATTGCCTAGTTTCCCCATTGCATGTGGTCAGTTCCCCATTCCTTATGCTCTGCCAGCTGATGCTCTGTCATTAGGTTTGTAATGTAGAAATTAGGTTGATTCCTATTTACCTAGGCCTAAGACCCAGTGAATTTCCAGTGAGTTTACTTTTGCTACCACATGATAGAGCATGTTCAAGGAGACAAATCTCCTTTTCTTTTCATTCCTTTACCCTTACATAGACACACTTAGCTTTGCAAACGGTTTAATCGCATCCACATCTGTCTGTTCACAAAACACTGCTGAAAACCCCATCTGCCAGTTTCGCAATCTCTCTTGAAAATACTGTAAAGAAATCTTTTTCACCTTTTTTTTTTCACTACCATCACCACTCCTTTCCAAATTTAGCACCATAATAACTATTTGGCATGGGTTACACTCTAGGATTTTTAAAGCATTCCAGAAGAATTTTTCAACTTACTGTATACAGCCCTGTGACATACCCTAATATGATCCCCATATTGCAAACTGGGGAGACTGAGATTGAGAGTGACTTCCCTGAGACTGTTTTATGAGTTCATAGCAGAGATAAGATACAAACTACATTTGTAGCTCAGTCTTTTCCAAATTGACTCTAATCTATTTCTGTAGGTGAGTCCCATTGTTTGATGATTCCCTAGCAAGGGCAGTTCTAATGATATTACTACACTCAGTTATATTCCAAGTATCACACCACTACACTATACCTGCTATTTCATAATAAGCAAACTTTATACTAAGCTATTTGTAACTTGAGTAGTTTTGTGAAAGCTGTGTATGCTAACACATTCAACTCTGATGGGAAACCTTTCAGGAGTTGAGCTTCTGTAATCCACTGAGCTATCAGCACATCTGTTTGAAGGCACTGTGATATGAATGTTAGTCATAGACCTGTGATGAGAACAGCAATACCATAAAGACCATTCCTGAGAGCAGGAGAGCAGCACAGGACCAGTGCTTGAGATCTGTGAAAGTCTGAAGGTGTGGAATAGCAAACAGGAGTTCAGTGAAGTTTTAATGCGGCAATACGAATAATAGGAAGAAGTAATCCCCTTCTTTTTTCATGTATGCACTGCATTAGATGCATGTGAAAAGGGGGAAGGGCTTTGATCACCTAATTGTGCTGCCATTTTGATGCCAGTGGCCATCACTGCAGACAGTTCACTGCAGACCTGAACTGAATGCTTAAATAGTTATGTGCATTTAGTGAAGCTGAAATTTATTTCCTTCAAATTCTTACAGTGTGACGGATGAATTACAAAATGACTATGTCACTGTCCATATTTTTTTACACTAATATTTCTCAACTCTGATGTAGTGAAATCCACAGCCATACTGGGAAAAGGACAATTTTTGTTACCTGACCTTGCAGTGTGCTCTCACCAGCCCTAGTTTCAAAATGTTCATAGATTTGCTTTTGCTTCTTGCACAGATGGTATACATGTCAGACGTTTATCCATAGAATTTTAGCTAGTAAAGTAGCATTTTCTTTCACCAGAATCTTATCTTCTCATAGTTACATTTCAGGAATTATCAGTATGGCTTTTAAAACAGCTGCAACCTTTTCTCAGCCTCATGCAGAAGCCTGAAAAAACTCAGGGTGCTTTAACAAATAGCAGAAAGGCCCTATGCTGCATTAAGTTTGACAACATTTCTTCCAAATCCATTTATGTAAGTACTGGTCATCGAAGATTTAGACTACTGCTAACCTCTCTACATGAGGTTGCCCTTGAAAACTGTTTGGAACCTTAGGTTTGTAGAAATTTCAGTGATGAGAAGGTGATTTGGAACCAATCTTTTTAATGCATTAGCTGCACTGTTTTATAATCTATTTTGGGGATTAAATCAAGACGCTGGTTATTGCTTTTAAAAGCCTGAACCAAAAGTGAGGACCCAATTCCAATTTGGAAACAATCCTGAGGACTGCATTTCCTTTATCTTTCTTCTACCCGAAGTAATGTATATGTTCATTAAGGACACCCCAGTGTCAACAGTCATGAGTTGCAGAATATAAGGATGCAATGTCTGGGCCAGGGAACACTAGATTTTGCTTCAGTGTGCACATTCAGATGCACAAAAAATCCTTCTTTGAGTACTTTGTTTCAAGTTCCTTTTCCGTTGTTTTTGGGAACATCTTCCTATATAGTTCTTGTCTGGGGATTCGTTTCAGTGAATGATTTGGTCTTTTGAAATGGTTTGATGTGGCAATAAATGATAAGCTGCTTAAAAGAACACAGGTGGATAGAAATGTTCTGATATATACATTTTCATACCGAACTGCCTGTATCTTGCACTTGGACAGTGCAGCCCTATTCCATTTAATTCAATGGTACTCACTTCTATGCAGGGTGGCATGTGCTGTACCCAGGCAAAGCAATGTAAAGAATAAAAACAAGGGAAGATTCAGAGTGGATGGGCTGCTGAATCTTGATGGGCAGGATCACTAGAAGAAAGATAAGTACAAGAACTGCAAGACTAATATGCCCCCCTATTCTAAGAGTATGTTGTAGAACTGAAGGTTCTATATATAATGCATTCATTTTTGGTTTCTTCTACCCTCAGAGCTCCAGTGCAGACAGCCAAAATGTTCATGGCAGCATGGAAGCTTGCTTGGGTGATTTTGCATTTCTGTCTGCAAACCAAGATAATGTCGAAGTTTGGGGAAGGAAAACAGTTTTAAGACTGCAAAAATGAGAATGCCTAGCAAAATGAACAGGAATGAGACTTCTAAAAGAAGTAGGTGACTACTATATTAGAACAGCTGGTAGAATAAATGAGAGTAAAGTAGCTAAAATTCAAATAAGTAGATTAGGACTTGGGGGCAACATCTTTTGTATGGGGGGAAACAAGTCTGGAAAGTGGTATAGCAATTAGGTGTGTTGGACTAAGACTCAAGAGTCCTGGCACTCAATCTATTGGAAACTCACCAAGTAAGTTCGAGCCAGCCAATCTCCATAGAGGCAATCGTTTTATTCAGCCTAGTAAAAAAGCTAAGATTCCCTTGGGTTAAGTTTGACTCCTAGTGACTACATGAACATGTTTCTGTAGTTTTCTTGGCAGTGGTATGAAAATGGCCTGCTATTGCCTTCTTTTGGCATGTTTTTTAAATTACACAAAATTGCTACAAGCTTTTGTGTTTCAGGAACTCTTAATCAGACAATGTCACTTTTCATCAATTTTTTTAAGGAACTCTCTAGATTAAAACTTTATTAGTAAAATCATTGTTTCTATGTATTCTGATTTTTTTTTCTTTCTTTCACAGTCAACATGGCTATTATTGCTTGCCTGCCTGTCTGCTTTGGCAGTCCAGTTACCTCAGAGCAGTTGTTCTGTGGATAAAATTTGACTAGTAGGGATTATTATCTATGCTGCTTTTATTGGTCAGGGACCATAAATAAATAGTTTGAATCTGAATTTGCTGTCCTGAGCTTCTAGAGCAATGGAAAGATGCACAAATATTTTTCTGCTGCAGATTTTACCTATAAATAATCATTAGCCCCCTTCCTCATACTTAATAACAAACTTCCAGGAAAAAAAATGTTTTAATATAGAGAAGAAAGCTCTGTCTAAATGGCAGATATTCTCCAGGCTCTTCAAAATTTTGTCTATAAAACCAGAACAAATAATGCCTTTAAAAAATGTTAAGATCCGTTGCAGAATATTGGTACATATGAAGTCATGATACTCCAACAAAGTCTATTACAATTTTCTGCCTAGGAAAACGTTGGAATTTCTAGAGATTCTTCCCCCCTGCAATGGAAATGTTTTATTTCCTCAGTGTGCAGACAAAATTAACTGCACAAAACCTTCTGATTTAAATATTTGCAGGGAAGTGAGAACGGCACACTATTTCCTCCAATTCAGCCGTCCATCCCCAAGGTTATTCTTAGGTGCCTTGTAACCAGGCTTGACAATTCCATATGAATGCTTGTTATTTCAGAGTGTGGTGCACTATTCACATCTCCCTTAATGTCTCATTGTGTTTTAGAGCGGGGGAATGCTTCTTTAGAAGACAGCTGCTTAAGGTTCATTGCAGCACCCTGCACAGCCAATTCTTGTGCTTTTAGAAAAAATAATGAGCGTATCATAGACTTTCAGCAACCCATACACAGTTGTCAGAAAGTCAGAGCGTACTATAGCTGATTTAAGACGGCGTGCAAGAGGACATACTTCCTAAAATGTAGCTTCATTTATTCTGCATAGCTATTGCAAAGCCAGCAGCAAGCTCCTTTTATGTACAGGCAGAATCACTGGCAGACCTCACTTGCGCTGTTTAATATGTTGAACAGTCATTTCTAAGGAAGAGCTCTGAACTGCATAGATTTAATTGAGGACATAAAAAAAAATATTCACCAAACCTCCCTCCACCCACCAGCATGGCTGCCATGCACATCTTCTGTATAAACAGGAATTTAGATCAAATTTAGAATAAGCAAATGTTAGTTCCTGTTAACAACTTCATTTGTTGCAAAAATTGGTGGGGATGATGATGATGATGATGAAAAATCTGAACTATAAGCAGAAGGTTCTTTTCAAACTGCAGGTAGTCCTCAGTTAGAGATCACAACTGGGACCAGCAACTTAGTCGTTAAGCTAAGTGAAACCATGACTGTGCTTATGATCCTTCTTCAGCTTTCCTTTGCTTTACAGACCTGCAAAGGTTGTAAAGGATTGGTTGTAAAGTTAATTTTTCATCACAGTTGTAACTGTGAGCAGTTACTAAATGAGGCAGTTGCTAAATGAGGACTACTGTAATACTTTTTAAACAATCATCCTAATTGGAAATCTTTCCCTTCTTACCTCTGCTAGGCCTGCTATTATTTTCAGATATTCCATTTTACATGAATGTGGCAGGACTCCATACAGTAGATAATAAAAATCAGGTAAGGAAGTAGGGTCCTCCCACTTCATCTGGACAATAATCTTAGGAAATAAGTTTAGCCTGGAAATAGTGATTGACTCAGATTCAGTCAGTGAGCTTTGTGGTAAAATGTTAAGCCTAGATCTCCACAATCACAGTCCAACATTGGGACCACTGCACCACACTAAGCAAAATAGAAACTATGTCAGTATTGAGGGTAATGTCAAGTGCTGGTGGAGAAAATCTTTAGGGGATAAAAATAATAAATAAAATCCCATGGGGCTTTTCCCCCTAAAACAGTCCAATAGAATTAAACAATCACAATAGCTATTGAAGTGTTTATTGAGAAAAAATCAAAAAGGAAATGGGAAAGGAAAGGAATGTAAAGGAGAATAGCGTATCCTTGAAGAGGACAATGCTGCTTGTTGGAAGCCCTAAACAAGGGCACTCCAAACTGCACCATTTTGTGGTGGGTCCTTCTTCTTTGTTACGTAAAAGTCATGATTGCTGCCATTGACTGATAGTCTTCCTTTTAAAATATAATTCCATTTCAGCAAGTCCCTTTAAATTGTTAACAAGCAAAAGTTACCACAATATGACCCACATGGTGCTAAAGAATGTTCTGTTTTCTCAGTGAGATAAAAATTAGGTCAAAGCCAATGAGAAATATATTCTATTTCACATATTGAATACTAAATCAATTTGCAACGATAAGACATTCTGCAAATGCCTGTGGGATGAACGGATGTTTCTAGAATTTGCCGGATTCTGCCATATGTTGAGCTTTTGTTAAGGCTAAGGAGGAAACTGTGAGCTTTGCCAAACTATGAATGCGTGTGCAGGTTTGGCTTCTGTGATATATGCTTATAATTCTGCTCTGGTAATGAGAAGGGAAAGTATCCCCAGTGCTGTAATTGTGAGGAAAATCCAATTATTTTCCTTTTCAGATTTCTGAAATAAGAAACAAGAAATCCAGATCTTACTGGCTGAAAGGAAAAAACTGCATCCTTTAGAAGGAGAAAGAGACAGTCCATATAGTCCTGCCTACAAAATAAGTTGTTCTGACAGTCTCCCTTTAAGGTCTTATAGAAGTCTAAGATCCCAAAAGATTATTTATAAATAAACTAGGGGGAAATTCTACAGAACAAAATGGCATGAGAGGTGGAGGAGGGTGAAAATACAGGAACTTTAATAATTTAGAGGGAAAAAATATGATTTCAAGAAAAGAAGAAGCTATTGTTCCACCTTTCCACCATGCATGACAGGTGCAGAAGGGTAGTACCTAATATAACTGATCTTTGACACAAGAATTAAGTCATTTTTGCATGAAAGCAGGTCATTAGAAGCTAAATTGAATTATAAGTAATACCATCCCTATGGAGGATTGTAAATTAATTGGTTTTTAACAATAACATTTCTGTGTTTTATTAAAGCAGTGTAAGAATTCAGCAACGAGAAGAATGCAGCAGATAAACAGGGCAGGTGTTGATGATGCAAATGAAATAGATGACAGATGGTTAGTAGCACGATCACTCACTGCGTGTGTATAATGGATAGAGGTAATCAAATTCCTCAGTGAATTGGTGACTTTCTTTACATCAAGAACTTTTTGCTGAGAGACACTTGCAGAGCTGTATTTTAAACATTTCTTCCACTCAGTACCATTTCTGCTATTAGATGGCTGCTGCCATGCTGATTCCCAAGCTGTAAGAGCTAAACCAACGTATTTCGATTAGCTGAATATCCCTTAATAAAGATGGATGCTGCTGTCCTCTTTTCTCTCCCTTTCTCCTACACTCTTGCTTGGCACCAGGAATGTGAACGTTTTCTGTTCTTAATGAACAGTTCTGTGCAACCTGAAACACTGCATGCCATAATGTCACATGGAGTTTCATTTAGGTTGGATCTTTTGGATCAAGCCACAGCCTTGTTTTCCTGGGCCTGCCCAAGCCGAACAGAAGAAAGTGCACAGATGCACCCACCTACACACGGTTTGCAATTACAAATCACATCAACTCTGAATAAGAAGACTTCTATGAATAAAATTTAAACCAGCTAGAATCTAAGTACATCTGACTTTTTAACTAACACTTTTAAACAAATAAAAGAAGCTCGTAGTTACAGTGTAACACAGTTTCTCCATTGCAGTAACAAATCTTGTGGAAAAGAACCCATGAAAGCCTTTCAACCTGAAGTATCCTTACTGTACATAACACCTTTAGAGCTATGTTTGGGCAGAATCCACATGACAATGAATTCCACTATGGATTATCATTTTTTTGAAAGAAAAAAAAACTTCATATCTACCTCAATTGAAAGGTTCGCTGGAATTATTACTGTTGTTGATGTTGTTGTTCTAAAAGTTAGAAACCATAGTTGCTTCCCAGTGTGGCTTTATAATCCAGTCATTGACTTGTTCAAAGAATTTTATGGAAGGATCAAATAACATCATCTTCCATTTATAATTCTCATGTGTTTTCTCATAATTTCTTCTTAGTTTTCCTTGACACCCCACCCCAACACATAAAGTAGTTTTAAAATGCCTTTTAACTGGAAGCAGAGCTGAAGGGCAAAATTTATTTATTTGTTTGCTGCACTTCTATCCTGCCTTTCTTTGAGCTACAAGCTCCTTCCGTGAGGCCTCCTATGACTTTTTTTCCATATCCACCACCTTTTAGGCAAAGATTGATAGGCCCAAAGTCACCAATGAACCCAAACAGGGACTGAACCCTGCTGAAAACCCAAAAGCACAGCATTTTATTTTAGCCCTTCAACCCAACATGCAGCTCTTGGCCTTCTTTTAAACCTTATTAATTTTAGAGATTCTGTCTGCTTTTGATTCTGGCCCTACCCACTGCTAAAAGGTAGACTCTAACCAGCTTTGACCAAGAGAACACAGACCTCATAAAGAAAATATATATATATATTCCCTGTACTTGACATTGGTCAGGGATAGATTGTCTGTTGCCCAAAGACCTCAGTCAGTCTCTCAAACTTCAACCAACTGTGCTGTTAAATTTCATTTGGCAATTAATGAAAATTGCACAATTTCCTGCCATTTTATAGGGTGAATCCTAAAACAGGCTTAACACTGTTAAACTCCTTTCCACAAAAGAAAGAAAAACCCAGTTCATCCAACATGCATGCAGCATGTCCTCACTTACATACTGTGGTTCTTGACCCATTCAAAAAATACTCAGAATGGCCCCTGGTCATCAACGTATTCATGCTGTTTCCTCTCCTTTCTGATGAACTGTACAGTTCTGTCTGAGCAACAAAATTCACTAGGAACATGCTATGATAAATTTTGGAATTATTATTTGCTGGTGTTTTCTTTTACTATTGATAATTCAAGATAAGATGGAGTTCTCACATCTTCATCAGGAGACTGGGGATGAATGAACGTTATCTGAGTGAGTTTGATCTATAAATTTAGTTTTAATTGTTAATTTAATATGTATTGCATATTTCATTAGCAGTAACTTTTTAAAACTTTTCCACTTATGTGTAATACCTTCTCTTTTTATTTTAGTTTACTGAAATATAATATACCAGGCATTCTTTAAAACCAGGATTTTTACCATTAGTGCTCCAAATCCAAAATTCATTCCCCAAGGTTGTCTTCCTTTGCAAAGAGACATATGTTTTTCTGCCTCATCCTTTGAGTGCTGTAGAGTGATTTTGGACTTCCTCTTAGCTATGTTGTGGAGCAGATGTTATCATTTTGGAGGTTACAGTTGTTGCCTGCTACACATCTTTCACTCTGCAGCTGCCCACACTTCCAGAACTGAAAGAGCCCTATGAAAGGAGTTCCTTTGTAAGCTCTTACTGACAGCATAGAAATCCAAGAAGCTTCTCTGTTTTGGTCTCTCATGAACTTGACTGTAACCCTACAGAACTGCAGTTGTTGACATTTCTTCTCAGATGTTAAAATAACTGGGGCAGTTTGGGGTACGTGCATCTTGACTCAAAGGTGGAGTGGATGAAGAAGGATTCTGCTTTTCTTTATTTTTATTTTTTTTTAATTTTACAATATTTACAGTATAGCCCACCTTGATTGACAAGGATCCTGGATGGGGCACCACAAAATCAGAGATGCAAACAAAAACAAATAATGGGACATATGCATTCCTAAAAATCCCTATAAAGAAAAATCTTATGGGCACCCGTGACTAAAACTACCCTAAGGACTAAATGTCCACTGAAATCGCAGTTTTACCTAATTTACAAAACACTGATAGTGGAGGGGCTGGTGGGGAGAGGCTGTTATAAATAAGGGAGGTCACCAACAGGAAGGCTTCTTGGCTGGTCCATGTCCCATGTACTTTTCAAGGAGAGTAAATAACTCATGCATTTGCTTATGGTTCTACTCTCAGACAATTATGAATCTGGTATTTTCTCCCTTAAATGTTTGTTTAAAATGTCTGGTTTTATTCTTGGGTGATCCTGCTCACTCACTGATCATGTAATAGAAGTAGTAACAACCCTAGGAGACTTCTCAGATTTAACTCCACCCTGATATAATTCAAACAGGCAGTGCTCATAGGACATATAGGCAAATCAGTCAGCTATCAAAGAATCAAATAGTTTCCTAGTCTTTTCTTACCTGAAAAGTAAAATTGAGGGGTAAGATATTCTTTCTCATGTTTTTTTCCAAAACTGCCAGCCCATTTCATCGCAGCACTGGTTTATATCTCTTTGTGTGATACTCATTCTTTTATGAAGCTTTAATACCATAAGTGATTATTTTGGTTTATTCATGTCTGTACTTCCAATGGGCACCTGCCAACAATTTAACTGTTATTAAACCGTTTTACTATCTCTAGCAAAGGGAGCACAAATTCTGCTGAAGACAAACTAGTTAGGGAAGTTAATTCTTTTTTTATGTTTCTTAGTCAAAGATGAAAGACTGCTAGGTGATACCATAAAACCTAGAAGGATGAGCTCTACAGATCAGAATATCTTCTGGGGGAAAGTTATAAAACATGATTAGAAATTTAACTAAAAAGCATAGTAAAGGATCACTTGCATCCATCAAATGATAATGTCCAAGATATAACCAGAAAGTTCAGATGGAAAATTTCTTTTACACAGCCAAAAAGAGAGAAAAGAGAAAATCAGGCTATTCTGAAATTGTATGTATTGTATTTGTGCCTTCAAGTCAGCAACAAATCTTAGGGGGCATGGTGTTCAAGAGGGCAGGTGCTGCGACCTTTACCTTTTTGCATAAAAATGTTTTGTTGGAATCAATATAGAAAGCCATATTGCAGTTTTCTTGGCAAGATTTCGGAAGTGGTTTGCCATTGCCTCCTTCCTAGGGCTGAGGGAGTGACTGGCCCAAGGTCACCCAACTGGCTTTGTGCCTAAGGCAGGATTAGAACTCACAGTCTCCAGGTTTCTAGCCTGATGCTTTAACCACTACACTAGACTGGCTCTCTTCATTCTGAAATTACAGTCATTCAATTTGTTAGGGAAAAAAAATGTTTTTTTTTTCAAGAGAAGACATTTTGGCAGAAATCTCTTGCTGGCTGGGGGGTGGGTGGGTGCAGTTCTGGCACTTACTTTTACTATAAGGTAATTGAGGGGCAGCAGCATCTGCTATGGGATGTCACAGCACTCATAGAAAAGGCATTTTCAATCCTGTGACACTGCTTTAATCAGATCCCACCTTGCCACCGCCACCCCTCCTGGCCATCACTGCTGAGGGGCATGCTAGACTGTCCTATTCTCCAGTTGCTCATCTTCCTGCACATAAATATTTTTTGCAAGGGAGGGCATAATTTGGGAACTCCTCCTATGGCACTCTTTCATAATAGCAGGGGAGTTGCAGAGTGATGGAAACAAGTTTGACAGAAAACAACAATGACAATACCTTTCCATTTTAAAATAAGCTGAAACAGCAATTCTGAAGAGTAGTAGAAAACAAAAGCAGGTACAAAGACTTTGGGGACTCTTGGGTTAATTCCAATTCAATATTAAGATAAATTAATTTCTCCAATGACTGAACTGCTTACTGGGGTTTCTACTATAATACTAAACATGATATATATATTTTAAATGAAATGTATTATCATCTAGCTGTTTGAAAGAACTCCCTTTGCTCTATAAAATATAACATCTCAGCATGCATCTGAGTCTTCACATGCAGAGTGTGCCCTCTCTTTGTTTGCAGAACACATATGTTTTCACTTGTCAAGCTTAATCATATTATAAGTTATTTACACCAATTTAATTGGTACTGCTGCTAAGCTTTATTTGCATTAATAACACCACTACAACATGGTGATCTAGCAAATGCATTCTTGTCAAAGTAGTTTGTCATGACCCAAATCAGCCTCAAATAGGACAAGCCCAAAGCTGATTCAGAGTTAACTTTATGCTAATCTTGTTCTAATCGAATAAAAGCATTTGTTAAAATGTCAACGTATTTGTGTCAGAAGGCTCAACTGCATTGTTGAAACAGAAATAGCAGCCCCAAACATGTACATTAGACAAATGAGATGTGGCAGAACAGGAAACAACAAGAAGAAAGCATTGTCATTTTCTTACTGAGGATTGTGGCTGCAAATCCCAGATTTCTAATGGTGTCAGAGTCCACAATCTAATGATTGATGAATCGTCTGATTGTGTTCATCTGCCATGATGAGTCAACATGTGTCAAGAACCAGTTGGGAGGGGGAACACCAAGGAGTGTGAAACTATTCTGTTTGGGCTAAGGGGGAAAGTCAAGGTCGTACCATCGCAAAACAGACTGTGCTATTGAAATTGAACTGGAGGTGAAGCTTCCTAAACCAAAACTGTACTCCATGTCGTTGAAGGAGCAGGAGGTATTACAGGAGTTTATAGACAAAAACTTGGTTGGGGGTTTCATTTGGCCCAACTCCCTGATGGCTGCTCCAGTACTCTTTAGAACAAAAAAAGGTGGCTCATTGAGATTATGCACCAACTACCAAGGGTTAAACGCTATATACACCATGAACCAATACCCTCTCCCCCTAATGAAAGACATGTTGTCACATCTGTCAAAGGGGAAAGTCTTTACAAAACTGGATTTGAGGGAAGGTTACTTTTGGGTTCGCATTCGTGAGGGGGATGAGTGGAAAATGGCTTTTAACTGCCCTCTTGGGAGTTATGAGTACCTGGTTTTACCTTTTGGGTTGAAAGGCAGTCTGGGAGTGTTCATGCAGTTGATCAATGAAGTCTTACATGAACATTTGTACAAAGGAGTGTTAGTCTACCTCAATGATATTTTAATTTACTCAGAAAATGAGAAGGAGCATATGTGCCTGGTATGCAAAGTGTTAAAAAAGCTCAGAGATGCAAAGCTGTATGCTAAGTTGTCAAAGTGTGAATTCCACAAAGAACAGTTGGACTATTTAGGCTACAGAGTGTCGAGCCGTGGCATTGAAATGGACCTGGGAAAGGTGCAAGATGTGGTGGTGTGGGAACCTCCTAAAACCCGGAGGGAGTTGCAGAGTTTCTTGGGCTTCGCCAATTTCTACCAGCAATTTATTCTAAATTTTGCTCAAATTGCACTTCCCCTGACAGATCTATTAAAAACCAAGGGAACAGGGGAACTGAAAAAAAGCAAAGAGCCCCGGTGCAGTGTTGAACTAGACAGTAGAATGCCAGGAGGCTTTTAATCATTTGAAATGGCTGTTCATGGCAGAGCCCATTTTAAAACATCCAGACCCCACTAAATCCTTCATCATATAGACTGATGCCTCGGATATGGCAATTAGGGAAGTATTGTTGCAAAAAGGTTAAAATGGCAAACTGCACCCATGTGCTTACTTGTCGCGAACATTTACCAAGACTAAGCACAGGTGGCATGTGTGGGAAAAGGAGGTGTTTGCTGTGAGGTGGGCTTTGCTAAAGTGGAGACATTTGTTAGAAGGGGCTTCAGAACCTGTTGAGGTCTGGACTGATCATAAGAATTTGGAGTCACTGAAAACTCAGAAAAAGTTGAATGCAAAGCAGATTTGCTGGGCTCAATTCTTTAGCCGTTCCAATTTCACTTTAAAGTATCTGCCTGGGGGAAGGAACTTTTTTGCTGATGCTTTGCCATGCTTACTGCAACAGACTAGCCAGAGAGATGAGGTAGTGGATACAGTGTTTCCAAAGCAACAGTTAGGTCTGGCTGTGGTTACTTGAAGTCAGAGAAAGTTAGAGAAAGCAGAAGCTTTGGCTGATTTAAAACAAGTGCTGAGCCGAGAGCTACCAAACAACACTTGGCTGCAGGAAAATAAAACTTTCTTAAGGGAGAGGGATGGACTGTGGTGGGCAGAAGGAAAAATTTATGTTCCAGAGGCTTTACGCAAAGAGATTTTAACATGTAGCCATGATGCCAAGTCAGCCAGCCATTTTGGATTAGTAAAGACTGCATTTACTGCATAGGCAGTTTTGGTGGCCAAACCTCATGCAGGATGTAAAGGAATATGTGGCTAGCTGCCACTGAAAAGAAAAAAGAGGGAAAACTTCAAGGGTTTCTGCAACCAGTAGTTGACCCAACCCAACCCTGGAAGGAGATTGCCATGGATTTTACAGGAGAGCTACCAGAAAGCAAAAAGAAAATGGTAATTTGGGTGGTGACAGATCTCTTCTCTAAGCAAGACCATTTCATCCTGTGTGCCGGCATGCCCATGGCCAGCCAACTTGCAAAACTGTTCATTCATCATATTTATAAATTACACAGTGTCCCTACTAGGGTGATCAGTGACTGCAGTGTCCAATATACTTCTAAATTCTGGAAATCATTTTTAAAATTAATTGGTGCCTCCCAAGCCCTCAGTTCGTCAAACCATCCACAGACGGCTGGGGGGATGGAACGTCTGAATGCCACCCTCAAACATTTTTTAAGATGTTATATAAATTACCAACAAGACGACTGGGTAGACCTTTTGCCCTTTGATGAATTTGCATATAATAATTCGGTTCACCAGAGCACAGGTGTGTCTCCTTTTCAAGTAATGTATGACCAGGAGTTTGTGCCGATCCCCGAGCTGCCACAGGGGACATCCAAATCACTCTCAGCCAGTGAGTGGATGGATCAAATTTGTTCAAATTGGCCAGTGATCCAAAAAGCACTAACTGAGGCTAAGGAAAGTTACAAAAAATATGCAGATTACAAAAGGTCTCCAGAATGGGAATCCAAGGTGGGAGAAAAAGTGTATTTGTCCACAAAATTCTTAGGGTCCCTGCAGCCATCTAAAAAGCTGGGTCTGTAATTTGTGGGGCTGTTCAAGATTGAGAAGATCATAAACCCTGTCACTGTGCAACTAAAACTCCCTAAAAACTTGAAATGAATTCATCCTGTTTTCCACTGCAGCCTATTGAAACATGTGTGAGAATTGTTTTGCTGGCACCCAGAACAGCCTCCTCCCATGCCCACGATGATCAAAGGGGAACAACATTTTGAAGTGAAAGAGATCTTAGATGCTCAAAGAACCAGAGGGAAATTACAGTAAATTACAATTAATAAGTTGGAAGCATTTTCCAGAGCACGAATCAGTGGATAGTAAACATGTTTGTGCTCCAGAACTCTTTAAAAAATTCTATGCTAAATATCCTGACAAACCCAAAGACTAACTCCTCTCTTCCCTTTCTCTGCAAATCTTTAAATTCCTTTCTGCAATCTCAATTAATCAAGGTTAAAGTTGAGATATTAATTTTGGTGTAGATTGTGTTTTTTTTTCAGGAGGGGCAGTCTGTCATACTCCACAATCAAATGATTGATGAATCGTCTGATCGTGTTCGTCTGCCATGATGAGTCAACACATGTCAAGAACCAGTTGGGAGGGGGAACACCAAGGATTGTGAAACTATTCTGTTTGGACTAAGGGGGGAAGTCAAGGTTGTACCATCAGAGACATATGTGCTTGGCATGCCTGACTGTTGGAATTAGGGGGGAAGAGATGTAAGGGGGTAGCAGGGTGTCTACTAACTTTTAATTAGGTAGTTTAAGCAGGAATCTTCTTATCTGCACACATTCTCAATAAATCTGAATTCTGCATATTTCAATTGTGCATGAGTCAGATCATTATTGGGATCCAAAGTGTCAGTTCTTACAATAGCCTGTACATTGTAAGTCACAGAATCCTCCTGAAGATTTGGGGATTTATAAGGTTTATATCTGAAAATTGGGAGCCCATTTTTGCCTCAGTTGCAGCCCCTTCCTGCTCCACCCAGGGCTTTGAACCTTGGGAGAAAGGAAAGGTGATGGTGGGCATGAAGGAGGGTACCTAGGGTGGGTTCATCACCAATATTAAGACCAGGGTCCTTTGTGCCAATGGATGATATGACCACAGCTCTTTTCCACACTGGTTTTATAATAAATATACATTTCTTACTTACAGAGACTTTGGCTTCAAGCTTAAGTAACTAGGGAGTTTAAAATGCCTTAAAGAAATCTAGAGATATGATGTCTTTATTAGAGCTTAATGATTCTAGTAGAGTCCCACTGGATACCTTTGTCCCTTTAGAAAATAAAATAGGAAGGCTTTATTCAAACAAAAATTAAGGACAAGTCACGTCTGAGTATTATATCTATGGGCACAAAGCCAAGCATGGATACATCTAGCTCAGTTTGGGATCCAGGCCAAAGCCCAAGAGAACCAGTTGTTTGATTTTATAGCTAGTGAACAAAAGTGTGTGCAAGGGGAAGGGGGAGATATGTAAGACATAGAATATGGTTATCTGGTGATCAATGTTTTAAGCTCTGTTAAGATGCAAATACAGGAATATATGTGCACAAAGAGCATAACATTATACAACTCTGTACTCATATTTATATCAGCAAAGGAATGATGCAAGAATGAAGAGTGGAAAAATTACTAACACACTACTAGATCATTGTCTCACTCCCAGAAAAATTCCATTCTCTAAGGGAAAGTATTTAACTATGAGTGTTACAGTGCTTTGAGAAAAGGGATAGGGGTGCTTTTGTGTTTGTATACCTATTCTCTCCTGTTTTCCAGAAATGTAGTCATGTTAGTCTGTTGCCAACAGCATCCAGGGGCACATGGAAATCAGAGTTATTTATTTATTTGTTTGTTTGTTTAGCGAGTTTATATAAATAAATAAATAAGATCCTGCGGGCACTGCCCACTGTTGCAGCACAAGTCCCAAATGTAATACTCCAAAGACTAAAAAAGAATTCTTTAAAGTGTCATGAGATTCTTTGGTGTTCTTATTTCCTGATGCTTAGTATGAATTATATTCAGTCTCAAAGTATTTGGTGATTGATGGGTCTACCTTCAAACCAGAGGGAAGTCATTCCATGTCCAGATTGCCAATTCTTGTCTTGATCACATTAGCCACCCAGAGTCACTTTGGAGCTGGGCAACACCAAATCGAACAACATAAATAAATGAAATGCTGGTTGAGTGGTGAGATTGTGCCTGGAGGGTAAGTGGAGAGATTTGACTTTTGCATTTTACTCCATAGTAATTCTTGAACATTCTCTTCTTCTGAGCAATTTCTGAGCCATTTTAGTTAGCTGACCTGATCTAACCAAAGCTGTTACATGTTCAGGTAAAAGGGCACTGAGCTTCTCCACTTTATTTCCATCACATACCCAATCAACTCCCTGTTATGAACACCACTTTCTTTTGCACAAACATCTCTTTCCCTGAAATTTGGCAAAAGCAGACCCTATAAGGAGCTATTGTTATTATTGCACATTTCATTATGTTATACGCATTTTTTTAAGAGAAGAGACTATGGATTTTAAAAACTTATTTCTGCAAAAACTGGTATGAGGTAGCCCATCATAATACTCTAGTTGTCTGAAAATTGTATCTCGTTCTGTGGAAGAACAGTTTCTCCCGTGCTAATCCATGCTTCATGACAATGCTGGGATTTCTGAAACTTTGATTCAGGCGCCTAAAAAACATTGGGCGGTCTCCGTCTGCCTCTGTTTTCAAGGGAGAGCATCTTAGCTTTCTAATGTTTCCCTTCCCCTAAGATTATGGTAATGGGGTGAATGTGAATGCAAGAATAAAATGGGGAAAAGGACAAAGTCACTAGGGAACTAAAGGAAATCAAAGATCAGAGAAATAATGTTTGCCAAGGAGAATATTGTGTGCTTTCAAATGTGAAGATGAACATTAAAGATGTATGATACAGTACTCAATTCATTGGGAGCCAGTTTAGTTTGGTGGCTAAAGGCACCAGTCTAGAAACCGGGAGACCATGAGTTTTGGTCGTGCCTTAGGCACAAAGCCAGCTGGGTGACCGTAGGCCAGTCCCACTCTCTCTGCCCTAGGAAGGAGGCAGCAGTGGCAAACCACTTCCGAAATCTTGCCAAGAAAACCACAGTATGGCTTTCCATATTGATTCCAACAAAACATTTTTATGCAAAAAGGTAAAGGTTGCAGCACCTGGCCCCTGAAACACCAGGCCCCCTACTATTTGTTCAGCCCCACCCTGCTAGTATTCCATAAGACTTTGAAAACCCGGATGTTCCTTCAGGCATAGACTGTTTGTCAATAAGATTCTGTGGGTTTTTTAATGCTTTGATTTGGGTTTAGCCTCAGATGTAATTACTCTATTACTAATCACTGTTGCTTTTTCATTATTACTTCTTTGGATTTTTAATCCTATATTGGCTGCCCGGAGTTGCCAGTTTGAGATAGGCAGGAAAGGGAAGGAGCAGGAGCAGGAGCAGGAGAGGGTAAGGGGAGTGGGGAGGGAGAAAAGGAAAGAAGAAAGAGGAAAGGAGGGCAGGAGGAGGAAGGGGGACTGCAGCAGCCACCTTTCTTGATTTCTGGTGACTTCTTGGACATGTCCATGTAGTTTTCTTGGCAATGATATGGAAATAATTTGTAATTCATTTCTACCCATTTGTTTTTCTTCCCTGTATAACTTAGAGCCCTGGGATTTTCTGTTGTCCTTGCATTGAAATACTAACCAAATCTGATCCTGTTTAAGGTCACATATAATATAGTTAAATGTCAAAAGGGAAAAAAAACAAAGCTGCAAAAGAAAAAGAGGTGGCCTAATCCTTTTAATACAAGGAATCAAAGGTTACAAAACCATCAGGGAAGACTGACAAAAAGCTTATTGAGAAAATCAGTCTGGAAACAGGCTATCAATTAATGAGTTCAGTAATTAGAACTTACTTAATGACAGCTATATGAAGATTGCCAAGCTGATGAATGAATGCGACTGTATCTGTTAACAAAGTGTATTCTTAAACATGCATGCTATCCATAGCATGAAGTCTTAACCTTTATTCAAAATCCTTTATCTCCTTGCAAATAAGAACAAACAAGCATTCCGATGCAAGATATGACAGGATAACAACTATAACGAACAATTGATTTATGAGGTAGCTTTCCTTTGTTTTCAGATAGACACTGATTTCCTTTTACCGGTCGTCTTCGTCAGATACTGACTTGGCCAAAAGATGGCTGCATTTTTGGCTAGTCTAGAAATCACTTCCAAGTCTTAAGAATTTAAACATGTTATGTGACCATGGTGCTTTTCTGTAGGCAGTTGTCATCTGACTGAACACTCTGTAATTTCCATGTTGTGCTGGTTGAATGGAGGCAACTCCAGGTTTTGACCAGCTCATGGGTAAATACACTGTTGGGGGATCCTACGCTGATATGACAGTGATTCCTCCTCCTCCTCCTTGATAGAGAAGTGAGCTAGAGCACAGAAGGCAAAGAAAAGAAATAGTAGCTAGCATCTCATATTCGGGGAATTGGAGAAGACAGGTGAGTGAACAGCAAGGTGCAATTCCCACTTGGTTCCAGGCAATAGTTGACCTTTCTAGCAAATAAGGCTTTGGCATCTTCCCAAAGTGTTGACTCCTAACAAGACTACAGTTGAGCCTTCCTTATCTCTAGCAAATTAAAGGCAGGCTTGTCTCCAGCTACTTAGGGCTTACATAAATTATTGAAATGATCACAAAGGATCTCTAGCTGAGTGTCCATCTAACTTGCATAATCTGTGTAAAGTGCAGATAGGTTTCTGTGGAGTCTCTGAATTCTCATGTGAAGAGTAGCAGTTCAATTTCAATGATAGGACAGATGGAGAAATTCCCAGGTTTGGTCTCTGGCACCTCCAAATTCTGAGGAGCTGCTTCTAATCATTATAACAAATATTTAGCTAGATGGAACAACAGTTTCTGATGTTCCTAAAAAAGTAAACAACATTTCATCTTTAAAAAGTCCTAACATGCAGTACATGCCTTCTCCTTGCTAATCTCCATGCTACCTTGCCAAAAAGATTTATTGGCTCCATCACATAGTGTGTCACCACTGCACTAAGCACATCTCCACAAAAGACTGTGTGTCAGGGCCTGTCTGATCAGATGATGTCACCTTACTGCGAGAGCTGAGTTGGCAGCGTTGTTTTGTCCCTACCTCTGAAGTGGGTTATTTGAAACCAGAGCAAAACTGGCTGTTACCTTTGCAGGATTGAAGCTGATGGGTGGTCCATTTCCCCACTGCTTCTCCCTGTCTTCTGGACCCAAGTGAGCCATTCCACTGCATCGCAGTTATTGGTGGGAAAAAGCCTCAAGCCCCCTGGCTCCTTGCACCTTGGATGGTCCCTGCAGACAAAACAATCAGAAGTCCTATCAATGCAGTGCATCCAGAAATAGTTCAGATAAAGCCTGCTGTACTGAAAATGGAATTGCTGGACATGCTAGCTGGGAAAGTCGGGGAGTTGAAGCCCACATGTAGCTTGTGGCAATCTCAGCACTTTTCCTGCATTTCAGAACCTGCAGCAGTGCAAGCAGATCACTTTTAAGCTGCTTTGGAGTGACAGGTAAGGGGGTGCCGTTATGCTGCATGTCAAAAGGTAGATCAGGGAGTTATGATGTAAAACATTTGCTGTTTATTGAATGGCTGGCATTCATGATAAATGATAAAGTGCAGCATTTGGAAAAGGAAGAAGATGCAGCACTAACTTTGTGCTAGGATAGATCTCCCTCTTAAAATGAGCTAAATAGTGCAGGAAAGTAAATTTGAATAAGTAATAAGGCTGCTTGGTTTACAGCTGTAAAGTGCTTTGGGTATTATAACTGTTTGCATTTTATTGTCTAGAGGTTGATTCCAGGGGAATAAAATATGATAATTTCAAACTTTAAGCCCCCAAACAACATCCCAAATCACTTGTATTGTTCTATCCTTTTCCCTAATTCTATATACCACAATCTTATTTCTGGAAAATAGAATTTGCAACTTGCTTAGGATGGAGTTACTATTTTCTTTTGCATATATCCATAGACATACATGAACACAGCTCCTGTAATGTTGCCAAAGTATGAAAATAGACATTCAAATAATGTTCTGCTTTCCCTGCTGAGCAGGGATCTATTCTGCCAAGTGACCAAGCAGTGATCAGGTGCCCAGACAATTGGTTCTTTTAGATCCAGAGACAATAAGCACACCCGTGGATAAAGAGAGTTTAAGCTTTATTATAAACTTAAGCAAACAAATTTAAACAGAAACACAGTTTAACCAGAAACATAGTTTAGGCAGATTAAACAAAAGCATAAAAAGCATAGCATAAAGAAAGGAAAAATCATTACATACAAAGCAAGTTGAAACACTATCCCCTTAAGCTGTCAGGAGCCTCTTGACCAAGACTGTGGAGATACCCCAAGATGGCTTAATTTCCACAGCAAAAGCTCCCAAACTCAAAAAAAAATTCCTAAGGTTTTATCAAAGTCTGGCCCTAAAACCTCGGGACCCTGTTTCCATGGTTGCAAGATATGACCTTGACGGGATAGTTCCCAGGGTCTGGAGCACCTGTTTCCAAGAGCCAGGAAAGCTATACAGATAAGTTAGTGCTTAACAGAAACAATCTTGGGGTTTTCTCTTATCTCCCTGCCCATTCCAAACAGAAATAAAAAACAAACCAGCTAAACATTAGCATAACTCAAAATAAACTCTAATCTTCTTCGTGTGAGGGAGAAAATCAAAATATGTCAATTCAACCCCTGGAAATAACAATGGTCTTCCACATTGCCACTACAGGATCTAAATACACAAATATACATAGTGGCAGGGGTATCCACACAAAGGTCAAAAAATTCAAGATGGTAGCCACAACCATGCTATCAAAGCCCCAGCCCTTTATGTTACATCTCATGGTTGTGGCCACTCTCTTGAATTTTTTGACAAATTCAAGTTTGTGAGGCTGAATAATGTAAAGTCCTCAATGCAGGCATTAATAGTGTAATTCTATGTTAGGTTTTTTCTTTCAGAATGTCTGTTTTCGGGATCAGGCTACATAAATCAGTGGGACTCTGGTCCAAGTCAGTGCCACATGTTCTCACATGCTGTTCCATCTAACTTCTCAGAGAATCATTTTAAAAAATGTTCCTAACATCCACCTTTGGATTTATATTTGTATGTATATTCCGCAACTTTTTTCTACTCCACAACTATAATATTTCTCCCACATAACTCTCCTTGCTATAAGGTTTATTTAAATGCAACTTAGGCCTAACATATTCTGTTTTGCTTCAATTTCCAAATACACATTGAATTTTACACTATTTCTCTATGATTATTTTTCCGAACTTTTCTAGCCAGGAACAATTGATGGCAGGTGGCTCCATTCATACTGTCATCCAGACCATGCCAGACTGCTTTGGCAGATCACAGTATTTCAAGTTATAAAATAATCTATCATAGACTTCTTCTACAATGCTACTTTGGGAAACTTTTTTCAAATCCTATACCTAACATCTGCACACTAAGGATCCCAGGAGCAGGGAAGCAATCTTGGTAAAAAAAAAAATCAGTACTGACCAGCTTTTAGGTATTCACAGTCACACTCTGTGATCTGAAAAAATGTGGCTTAGAATAAATCCAGAGTAGCAGTTGGCAATGTGGTATCCATACATAGCCATCCACTGCTAGTCACAGTAATGAATAAAGATGAAAATGTGTTGTGATGTCATGATACAACTCCCACCCTTTTGTATTTGTGTCCCAACATCAGCAATAACAGAACAAGCCAAAATTATGTGAGTTAATATTCCAACTCCTGAACTGCATCTCTAGTAGCAGAGCAATTATAGCCAGCCTTTGTTGAATATCCTCTGCAGTCTCTAGCACATGTTTCTCATTGTGTTAACCACATTTTAAGATCCCTAGAAATTATGGAAACACTCTGCCCAGTTTGAGGACAAGACATTTCAAGCTTCTTTTCCCAAAGGTTATATAAGCAATTAATATTGCTTTTATTTCCTTCCTTCCATCATCTAAAAATGCATGGCTTGGAAACCTCAGCTGAGATTACCAGAACCTTAGAACTTTAGTAGCAGAAAGAGCATCAACTACAAAATGCCCAAATAGCAAATGCTTAACTTGAATAAACTACCAAGAAGCAGTAGGTGATGAATTAAATTCAGTCCTATAAAAGTGATACGAGAGTTTTAAAGACTGCTTAAATAGCGCTAAGCTAATCCAAGAGAAAAATGTTATGGGAAGCTTAGTTCACTACAGCTGGGCAGTGATTTAGATTTGAAGGGGAATAGGTGCTTCAGAGCACATGGGTTGCTCGCATAGCACCCACTGGTAACTCCTCAAGGCAGTTCTGTCTTTTCTTAGGATTGTGGTTGCCCTCCAAAGCCACAGTGCAATCCCAGGAAAAGATGCATTTGGTTGAAAGAGTTGCCCACAGATGCTATGTGCACACCCACCTACCCTCTGAAGAAACTTTTTACCTTGTAACACAAAGCACTGCACAGTCTAGAAATCACTTTAAAAAACAGTAACCTTAACACAAGATTATTCTGCAATGTACAATTTTCATAGTTAAAGAATAAGAATTATGTCTGTGATCCCACGTTTTCCCTATATATTATATACTGTATCTTGCAGCAGTTTGGGCAGGTATTGAAAATAATTCTTCTAAAACTTAACAAAATTTCAGTAACTGTCCAGTTGAGGCTGGAAGGGAGCTGGATTTTGAAGTTCCTTTTTCCAACCACCAACCAGAGCTAAACAAATACCTAATGATAGGCCTAAGAATTCATAGAGTGAAATACCCAAAGGATGGCTGTCATACGGAAATTGTTTAGAAGTATATAAATCTACTTAAAATAATTGAAAAAAATAAAAGCTTGAAACTTAAAAACTAAATTTGAGCCACCTGTCTAGATCTTGTTTTATTTGTACTTAAATAAATTCAAATTCAAATTGACAGTCTGAGAAAACTTTCTAGAAATCATTGCAGTATATCAGAAGATGCAGAGTCCCATTTAAAACCACAGGCCCTAAACAATTTTGGAATTCTTACTGAGACTGAACGACATCAGCCTGATTTACCTAATTTATCCAATAACCAGGCAAGATATCAAACTCTTGTACTAATGAAATAGATATAGGTTTATATCTGAAAAAAATAATACATCATCTACACATAGCAGCATTTTATACTTTTCCCCGTCTACAACAAATTTGGAATTTCTAAAAAGGGAGGGCACAGCATCAATTTTTAAAAGAAGATAATGCTGTTGGAAATCACATTAGGGAGTGAATAAAACCTAAATGGCTGATGATTTAAAAAAAACACATCAATTTTAAATGGCCGTCAATTTTTTGATTACAGTGGTATAAATACAGTGGTATAAATAGCACAGTAAGAAAAAATTAAATAAATGCTGTCTATCTTTCAGGATGGTTTGAAATGTCAGAGTGTGTAGAAGATCTTAAATTTATAAGATCTGAATTTGCTCAGGCTAAAAATATTCAAGTTGGTTATAATGATATATCTTGGCCCAATAACTAGCATCCATGGGGAGGGGACAAGGGGAGCAAGTGATGTCACATGTCATGATAACATCCTGCAAATGATACAAATTATGCAATTTGTGTTGTTTGTGCAGTGGCTTCATGATGTACTTGACATCCTCATGGCTTCCACCAGACAGTTATGAATGCAAATAATATTTATGATTCATAGCCTTGTTTATATATTTGAAGCTATTTTGTAAAAGAAGTAGTGTCAAGGAAGAAGTGTTATTTTTGCAAAGGCAATATATATAACACACACAATTCACAGTTCTGTTCTGGTACAAGAAGCCACTTTTTAAAAAGAAATATTTTTCCAATGTAGTGGATTTTATTATTTAACTATCTCTAATTGTTATATTTGTGAGATGAAATAGTCTCCTGGTGTTTCACCAATCATTGATTAAAAATAAAATATAAATTGCAAAAATAATTGATCTGCAAATTGTAATAACCTCATCTTCATAACAAAAACATTGGGCACTTTACAAACTCGTAATTCTGATCATGTTTATGACCCATATGTCATGTAAGAAGTATAAATTCCTTTGATCCACATTTTTGTAATTAAAAAGTTACAAATTTCATTCATTCAGATTAATGAATAAATATTACATTTCAAGATTAACCTTATCTTTTGAATTGTCATAAACTATCCACCTGGGGCGGTTAATGGTCTTGATGTCTTCCACTATCTTATTATCTTATATATCCTGAAATGACTGAAATGTCTATGTGTGTGTGTGTGTGTGTGTGTGTGTGTATTAGTAGCTTTGTTATTATGATCAGGGACCAACATTAAATACAGTTTTAAAACAGTAAGGATAAAAAGATATGGATCATTATAAATAAAATAGGACATTAAAAATATTGTAAAGTCACTAAAATATCCAGAGTGAATTTGCTAAATTATTAAAGTTATTAAACAAATTATCAATTACTACAAACAAAAGGAAGAAAATACTTAAACTGCAATTCAATAGTGACTCCAGTTTTAAGCTACTTAAATGATAACTCTAGTACAATAGGCATAAATGAATGAATATAAATGTATTAGCTATTACTGTTATTTTACTGTTACTGTAAAATTGTAAGATGACATTTTTACAAATGTTATTGTAAATGTCATTGTCAAGGTACAAATTCTACCCTGAGTGACTATAAGAAGAAGTAGACAAAAAGAACCCCGAATTCATGTCTGTGGCTACAATAATCGACGTTCTGGTCAGTCATGTCCTGACTGATTTGACAACTGGGAAGGTTGCTTTCAGTACTGGTGTGAACTAGGTCTCTTAAAGTAAAACTTTCTGATGGGTTTCAAAAGAATATGAAAAATGAAGTTACTGACAAGAGGAATCCTGGACCTGTCAGAGGTCCACTGTGGTTGATAGAGATGACTACAGAGTTAAAGCCCATTTTGATGGCTGGGATAATGTTTATGATTATTGGATTGATGCAGACAGTCCTGACAGACATCCTGTGGGCTGGTGTGGGAAAATCGGACATCCTCTTCAGCCCCATCTTAGTCCACTGGAGTTATAGATGCTTTAAAACAAAGAGGGCACCCTATCTCAGGCAGCAGAAGAGTTGGACACATTTAAAAAAAGCCAGGCATATGGGCCATTACTGTGCTGTCAACGGCCCATATTCTCAGATAAACCTGAAGTAAGAACATACTCTTTAGACAGTTGAAGTGGCAGAACCCTCTGAATAATACACCTATGCCCTGGAACAGAATGTCAGAAATAAATGAAAGGCCAGCCTTTTCATTAATCAAGGCAGGCTACATATTGTTATTCAATTACACTGTAACAGAAAATGTTCCAGTCCCAGTCATACTGTTGTGAAGACCATCATCAAAGGAAGAAGACTTGAGGGTGAAACTTCTCTACAAAAAATCTCTAATGGGTAAGAAAATAACTGCAAGAGAGAGCAGGCCAAAGAACTTGTTGTAGAGAATGAGGAAGATGACCTTGACAGAAATATGCAGGAACTGCTTCCTAGGCAAAAGGGGCTGAAGCATTGTTTAAGTCCAGAACAACGAGATAATGGCTCAGGCTATTCCCTAATTCACTGGAGTATAAGAAGGAGGAGGAGGTACAGCACAACCAGACTTGCAAGATTCTGTTATTATAGCCAATCTCAGTAAGGGTCATTTTAGCCTTCCTGTGGAGTTGATTTCCTGGTCTGATCTACCTAGTGGGGCTGACACTCGTTGAGAAAGTTGGATGTAAAGAAGTGTGTGTGGGGGGGGGGGTCTTTAAGTGAAACCAAAGCTATATCTAATGTTACATAATCATTTTATCTAATGGTACATAATAATGTTCCCATCTTCAGTTGGTCATTTTATGTACCAAGCCACAATTCCTACATTTCCACTGCAGTTGAAACAGGAGAGTAAGCTGTTCTACGGTGGTTGCAATTCAGGCCAGAGAGGTTTCCAAGAGGGGCACAGATATGGTCTCAGAGTACATACAGAGGTGTCCAGGTTATGAGGAGGATGGCAAGATGTTGAAAATGAGCAGATTGATGGACAAGTGTTCCTTCTAATGACCCCAGCAGATATAGTCAGAATAATGGGCAAAGAGATCTGCAGGATCCACCTCTTTTGTCAAAATGATGAAAGCAGCATGATTATGTTGTCACACAACCTTTTTGTATGTATGTTCCTCATCACAACACATATACAAAAGCATAACAGCTTGCATCATATTAGTCCCATGTAGCTTTTGTCATTTGCCTCCTTGCAGCCACTGCTGATACTGAACATTAAACTGATACCTACCCTAACATTGGTCAGTCTGATCTTGATGTTCAAAACTGCTGACAAGAACTCACAAAACACACACACACACACACAGAGAGACACTTTTATAAAACTTTGAACTATTAGAAGCTAGAGCAAATCATTAAGACCTTTTCTCCCAATTACATAATGCCAAACTAGAAAACTTGCAAAATCTAGATTCCTCCTCCCTCCCTCCCTTTCTCTTTCTCTCTTTTCTCACTAAAGATATGTAAGGGATTTTTTAAAAAATAAAGCAAAACAAAACTGAATTTTCTGTATCATTAATTTTCTTAACAAGCCATGACAGTTGGTGGTGTTTGTTCTTTCTCGTTATGTGTGTCTGCAGAAAGAAATTATCCTCCCCCTCCGAATGTGCTAATTTTTCTATTGTTGCCATCTTTGTCTACAGATAGGGGTTTTTTTTAATGCACTTTCAAACAAGGCAAGCATTTGGAGAAACAGTTTGCAGACGGTGCAAAATGTTCTCAACTATAGATAGATCAAAAATTGAACCTGGCTGAGAAGCATGAGCAAAGAGAGGCAACAGAAGCTGTGGTCCCCAAAGCTACCCCCAACCCAAAGCTGAGAGGGTTTTAGGCAAAGTTTGTATGAAATTGGGGGCAGAAGGCAAAGTTGGACTGTGTTTCGTTTACAGCACCCTGCCAAGCTTTTCTATCCAAACCTCTGCATAACAGAAACTTCACTAAAAGCTCAAGGTCAGCATCATCACCATGTGATTACAGATGGAGCAAGACATTTTAATGGAATGGAGATTATGCCTAGTCTTGATTTTTATTTTTATTTGATAAATGTTCTTTTATGGAATTGATTTTGATAATTTAGCTTGAAACCTCAAGCTGTTAAATCGGAATAGCTTGTGCTGACTGTACACAGTTTTTTTTAAGCCTAAATTACAGTCTACTTATATGGGGTGGGGTGGGTGGGGAACTAATACATGACTATTGACTTTATTGATGAAGTAGGCTGTTTATCCATAGACACATAGAGACACACCCATGCGTAGATACACACACACACACACACACACACAGCAGAAAAATAAGCTAAATCCCAGCACACTCTCATGGCATAATAAGAACGAATATATCTATTATGGTATAGGTAGCATTGGACAAGAAATTCTGCAATTTTCTCAACCAGTTCTTACTCAGTTTGGAGAAAGAGTTTGCTTTATATATTCTTTCAAGATAGAAGACAAATTTGGAGAAATTCTCATGGGTGGAGCAGTGGAATATAGTGTTCTGGCTATTACTTTGTTCTGAGATGGGTGGGTGGGTGTGTTTGATGTCCTGTGTTTCATTGCACGCTCATTTCAACAGTGGTCTGTAGTTCCACTCATTTTCAATGCTTCAGTTAAATCCAGAGAGAAGACCTAACAAAGGAACTCTTCCTGGAGGTTTCCTTTTTTTTTTTTTTGTGCCAATGTTTTGTCACTGTTGCATAGATCTTTTTATAAAATATGTCTTTCTCATGGAGTATATTGCAGAACATCTTCACCTAATTTCTCTGTCCACAGATTTGTTGGAGAATTTCAAAGGCTCGTTTTTGCTCAATTTTAGGGACACGTTTTCATGAATGTAGATGTAGATGTCAATGTAAATATAGATATAAACAAAAATATATACATCCACATATACTCATTGTTGGAGAGGGAAGAATAGTAAAGCAGTTATAAGAAAAAGTGAAATATTGGTAATGCAAAGATGATTACCTATCTCCTTCTCTAGCTTTCCATTTTCTAACACCATTGCCATGTCTTTTACTTTCCCCAATTCCCATGGGTATATGTATATATGGATACATTTCTCTCTCTCTCTCTCTCTCTCTCATAATACTTTATTCACTTGATCAGGATCCCCCACATGACCCCCCATCTCTGCAATTCATGCAGCTGCAGCCTGATGCTAGAAAAAGATATGTAAGGTATGAGGAATTGCTAGCAGGTGCTATGTGCTCCAAGCATCCTTTTGCCTTTAAATTTAAAATGCTGCATGGCCTACTATACTAGTTTAGACTTCATCAGGAAATTCCGTTTAGGAGCCTGTGTACAGTGTCAGATATCAGCCTGGTATGAATTTTCTAATGATTAGTATGGATCAAAGATCTATTTGCCTACTAAGCACACATGCTCTGATTTTTTTTTCTATAAATGTATACAGTTTGCAAGGGGACGCGGTGGCGCTGTGGGTTAAACTGCTGAGCTGCCGATCGGAAGGTCGGCGGTTCGAAACCACGCGGTGGGGTGAGCTCCCGTTGCTAGTCCCAGCTCCTGCTCACCTAGCAGTTCGAAAACATGCAAATATGAGTAGATCAATAGGTACCGCTTCGGCGGGAAGGTAACGGCGTTCCGTGTCGTCATGCCGGCCACATGACCCGGAAGTGTCCTATGGACAACGCCGGCTCTAAGGCTTTGAAACGGAGATGAGCACCGCCCCCTAGAGTCGGACACGACTGGACTACGTCAAGGGAAACCTTTACCTTTACCTATACAGTTTGCAATTTACATCTCCTAAATGTCCGTCCTGATTTTCTTCCTGACACCATGGCATTCAGGACAAAGTCAGGAACCCGCTCAGCTCCTCCACCCAAGCAGGCTTGAAGCATCTACATGTACAACCAAACTAAAAAGACCATGTATGTAGAAATCCACATTTTTCAGCATTTTGCATGGCAGTTCACAACTAAAAAAAAAATGCATATCTTAAGGAAAAATGGACATAATAGAGAGAGAGAGAGGAAAGATGACCTCAGCCAAGGCAAAGTGCATAATTAATTAATTAGTTTCACAGATTTAGAGAACCCCTAACTCTAACTGATTCTGGATGCTTTCCATAATAAAAAGTCTGAACAATAAATATAGAGAAACAGATGATAAGTATCCAGAAAAAAAAAAGCCATACCAAACCAATCTTACAAGGGTTTATCTACCACCCTGCCCCAGGACCTGCAACAACAGCCAGGTTTTCACCATCTTTTGGAACATTTTCAGAGTGAGACCCATGTGGATCTCTGGGGGAAAGCTACTCTGGAGAGCAAGCACTGCAACACCTCTGAGATGCCAATAGATGACATTGTTTATTTGAGGGGACCCAAGTGCACCCAATTTGCCAGATCTTCCCGGATGTGCAGAAACAATTGGAGATAGACAGTCTCTCAGTCAGCAAGGCCTTTTGCCATGAAGGGCTTTAAAGAGCCTTGAATTGCACCCAGAAATGAATCAGCAAGCAGCATAGCTCACAGAGCAGTGATGTCACACAGGTAGGAAAAATTATACATAAATATGTGTGCCACTAAACCAGCCATATCTTAAGGAAAAATGGACATAATAGAGAGAGAGAGAGGAAAGATGACCTCAGCCAAGGCAAAGTGCATAATTAATTAATTAGTTTCACAGATTTAGAGAACCCCTAACTCTAACTGATTCTGGATGCTTTCCATAATAAAAAGTCTGAACAATAAATATAGAGAAACAGATGATAAGTATCCAGAAAAAAAAAAGCCATACCAAACCAATCTTACAAGGGTTTATCTACCACCCTGCCCCAGGACCTGCAACAACAGGACCTGCAACAACAACCGGCGGGAAGGTAACGGCGTTCCGTGAGTCATGCTGGCCACATGACCCGGAAGTGTCCTATGGACAACGCCGGCTCCAAGGCTTTGAAACGGAGATGAGCACCGCCCCCTAGAGTCGGACACGACTGGACTTTACGTCAAGGGAAACCTTTACCTTTACCTTAAACCAGCCAATCTTTTAAACCCTTTGAAAGAACTCCAAGTATATGACTGGAGTCAGAGTCACTCCCCAGCATCCCTCAGTGTTGATCATATAGGTAGGGCTGCAGGGAACTTTAGATCAGCAATATTTAACTCTGTACTCCTGGTCTGCACTCACAAGCATCCCAAGCAGCAGCTCTGCAGACTTGCCAGCTCCTTGTGCAAAGTCCAGCATTTCTTGCAACATCAAAGATCTGGGGCCAAGACAGAGCATAAGACAGCAAAGGATTAGTTTAGAGAGAGGAGCTGTACACTTCAGATCATCATGCACTATCTTCACATGACACAAAGCTTTTTCCATTATAGCCATTTCTGGGAAGATCTACCTTTATCTTTAAGTATCTTAAGAAACTCTGATTTTAAATCTTCATCAAGGCCCAAAAACTCCAGCAAGGAGATTTTATTTATTTCAAATGGCAACTTCCTCAATGGACCAACAAAGGAGACAAGCTTAGATAGCTTTAGAAGTGCCTCCCTGTTTGAATCTTTTTCATTCTATATACTGGAACTTCTCTAATGGATTTAACTAACGGGAAAAATTAAATGAGAATATTGCTGTCTATAGTGCTGTTTTAAGTGTGTTTTTTTTCCTTAATGCATGAATTTGGTAATTAAATCTATTTCTGCTGGTCTCGTGGCCATATGTCGGCAATATGTAAAAATACATCATGTTCTTCCCCCACCCTACTCTATTAAAAAAAAAAATCCTTTTGTTCTTAGTACAGACTGGTTGTCAGATTGAGCTCTCCAGATTCCTGTGTGCTGGTATCCATAAGCTTTTTTTTTTTTTTTGCCAAGCTGCCAGTCTGGAGCGTCACACCTTACTGCCTTTAAAGATTGCCCTGCAGAGATAGAGGGAAATGGCAATTTTTACATGATGCAGCCTGGTGGCCCAGGAGATTTGAAGTCAGAACTGGTGCCAAAATTTACCCAGGAGAGTAAGCAGAGGCAAAACAGCAAACCTGGGCCAAGGAGGGGTGGGGAAAAGGGGGAAGGGGAAAGGGGAAAAGGGAAAAGGGAAAAGGGAAGGGAAGATGTCAGAGCCACAGAAAGGGTGTGTGAAAAGTATGGAAGGGGAATGGACATGGTGTCTGCATGTGTGCATTAGAAGAACTGAGGTCTTAAAGAATGTCAAAGAGAAGAGGCTGGCTTTTTAATTCCTCTTTCTTTCTTTATTTCCTTTCCTTTCCTTTCCTTTCCTTTCCTTTCCTTTCCTTTCCTTTCCTTTCCTTTCCTTTCCTTTCCTTTCCTTTCTTTTCCTTTCCTTTCCTTTCCTTTTTTTTTTTTGCATGCCCCAAATTGTAGTAGATTGCAGAATGTAAATGAGACAATTATTACACCAATGCTCATCAAGCTGTGCTGGAAAGACTTCAATAGCCTGATGAATATGCATGCAAATTTGTTAATTAAGTTAATTATTCTGCTGAAAATTCATTTGTCTTCCAAGGACATTTTCCCAATGATTTTAACATGCTTCTGCCATTAGTCATGCTCCATGCTATTTAACATTACTTTTTGTCCACTTTTTTTCTTTACTTCTTCTCTCTCTCTTTCGCTCTCTTTTTTTTAGTTTTAAAAACAAAATGATTGGCTCTCTTAATTGAGCCCTGTGATCCTGGAAAAGAGACTTACAGCTGGCTCTGTCGGAATCTCTTATGATACATTTCATTTAAATATTTGTTTAACTTCAAAAATGTCACCTAAGAGAATAAAAAGCTGCCCCGCCATAGCATATGAGCTATGCCATTCAGAAAAGCTCCCAGAGGTAAATCGAAACCCATTAGAAGGTATCCCTCCATCTGTACTTTATTTAACACCAATAGTTTCCTAGCTTCCCCACAAAAGGTAAGAAAGTCTTTCCCTCGACTTCTCCCGCCTTGGAGCATATTATGGCATATGCAAGATGTTTGCAGACAGGAACAAGGTCTGGAAGACTTTTCTGTCACCATGAGGCCCAAAACTGGTTACCATGGCAACCAAAGGGAACACAGAGTTTAAAATCGCATCTAAATGGCACAATGACATACTTTGAAGAAACAGAAGGGCAAGGAAGAAGGAAGGAAAGAAGGAAGGGAGGGAGGAAGGGGAAGCAAGCATAGGAAGATCACCATAATATATGACTTCCCTAGTTTTTGTAACTCCCAAGAATGCAACCTTTTGATTTCCTTATTTTGAAATTTCAACTCCCCGGAGTTATTATATAGCATCCTTGGATAGTTGTCAGGGCCTTAATGTCTCCATTACACAATGCCTGTCTGAAGGTCCTGTCAAACAGAGTTTCCTGGACCACAGCTCTAAGTAGCATCAGACTGGGTTTAGCTGCCATTTCAATTTCCCAATATACTTTTTAAAAAATGTTTTGCAATGGGAAATTTATATATACAGGAAGGTTGCATGTGGGCTTGGCTTTGCATTATTCTGCAGGCAGACAATGAAGTTGTGTGTGTGCATGTGCATGTGCATAGACATTTATGTGCTCCTGTGCTTCACATGCAAGTGTTGCTAATACTGTTGAAGTTGTGTAAATGCAAAGACTACTCATACAGTACCAGTTGTGTTAGCTTGTTGAGTTTTTGGTGGGTGTGTGCTCTTGTGTCTTGTTGATTTCAGGTTCTATTTTAAAATGCAAAGATTGTTGATTTGGGCTGCTTTGTCAAGCTTCTTTTTAATGTGCATTTTATGCATAATTTGATGTGTGTGTAGATACACACTATGCACACTCTTGTATCTTGTTTTTGTAATGATAAGGTAATTCATTAAATTAAAAAGCTCCTTCCTTCCTTCCTTCCTTCCTTCCTTCCTTCCTTCCTTCCTTCCTTCCTTCCTTCCTTCCTTCCTTCCTTCCTTCCTTCCTTCCTTCTAGCCAACAGCTCCCCTCCATGTTGCTACTGTGGTAATAGCTGTGTTTGTTCCTGGCATGCAGGCTGCTTTAAAAAAACTACAACTATTGTTTGATCTAGTTAAGTAAGTGGGATGGCAGTACTATGGCAAATTAGCCAAAGAGATTTTTTTTATTATTAAGTATTAAGAAAATGGCATTAGAATGGAAGTACAATTTCTGCCTGCTTGCTTGCCTGTTCAGGTTAAGGCAGATGTTAATTGAAAGGAATGTTTAAAAGATTGACCCTTTTGTCCTGCTAATGTGTTGCTTGGTGTCTCAAAATTTCTTTAAGAGCTAAAAATATTTGTTGAGAGAGCTGTATGAGAACATTCTAATTTAAAATAATTTTCCCATCAGTTAGCACAGAGAGCTATGTTCCTATGGGGATTTCTTTTAATGTTTTCAAAATTTTACATAACCTCTTTTGCCAATTTTTCTGCACGCTGACTAGCTGGTAGCAGTCAGCATTAATTGCCATCCTACCTGCTGCTGTGGCTCTGGATGATAAATAAGGGACCAGCAACTGATCCCTAGTTCCCTTTGTTTTCTATGGCTAGAAAACTTTGACAGAACATGGGACAAACTACTTCAAAACTTCTTTCATTAGAACACAACCAACTCAAAAAATGTTTGAGGAACCCTTCAAGTTTAGATGTCTTATTCAGAGCTCAACATATGACATATCCCTACTTTTAACCAGAACTTCTTCAAACCTGATGGAAAGCACCACAATTGGCAGTAAAATAACCTAGATGATTTCCCTTGGGATGAAACACTTACAAGAAACATATCTTCCCCTAACACACAAGAAGCTTACATGGGAGAGACTGTCCTTTTGAATTGTAAGATACAATTAAAGAAAGCTAGTGGGAAGAGGATTACAAAAGGTAAGAAAGATTGGGATAATTAAGGAATTAATTAGCAAAAAGTTATCTTTTGTGCATCCTATATGCAATACTCTACACAGCCTTGAATGGCACTGTAGTGTCACCAAGATCGTAAACCAATTAGGATGATATTTTAAACATTGTAATTTCTGCAATTCCATCTGCTTTAGACGGTTTAATTAGGGAAAGTTACAAAAGCCAACTGTATCAAGATTTTTTTTAAAGCAAGCCCAAAAGCAAGAAAAGCTTTTTAAAGCAAGAAAAAACAGTCATTTTGTATACTATATATAAGTAGTCAGACTGAATGAGAAAGGTATGGAAATTGGATTGAAGGTGCCACCCTTCCCTATTTCCCTCCCTCCGGGAAATACACTAAATATATTAAAGGCTTTGGATAACTGTCAGAACCAAGCTTGCCTCTGACTCAGAATTAGTTTCACTTTCTGAGTCAGAGGAGGAATTGGAAACTTACTGGGCTGGAATCAGAGAAACAAAACTCCAGCATGACTCAGCAGAGCGGGAAGAAGTTGTAACGCTGATTGGGTGAGAACTGGAGGAGGAATTGAATGCGCCAGTCAGTGCACACCAGAGACAGGCTGAAAAACACGCAAAGGAGAAGGCAGCCCAATTGGCTACAGGAGATTCCAAGCGCGCCAAAGACTGGGATAAATGGCAGCAGCGCTGAGAGCAAGCTGCCGGAGACAACTGATCCTCTAAGCCTGCAGCTTCGGAAGAAGAATTCCTACCAGCATCAGAAGCAGCGTCTGTAGTTGAGGAGGAACCAGCACCTGACTTCCAGCCTGAAGAAGGGAAATTCGTGCCTGCTGCATGTGAGGAATCAGCGTCACCCGAGCCCAGTAATCTGTGTTGTGCTTCAAGCCTTGAAAGCCTTTGTTCTCCTCAGTGGCATGGCCAAGTTGGGAATTTTCCATGCCGCCATTTGATTGCAGATCGCTGCAACCACACTTCGCAGACTCCAGTGAGTTTTGGAGATTTTCACCTACTTTGTTCAGGATTTGGATTTGTGGCACACACAGTCCTTCCAGCCGAGTCCAGCCTAGTTCCGAGTTTCAAGCCTTGCTCCAAGTCTCCTGTCCAGAGAATCCAGCCTAGTCCAGGGCTTCCAGCCGAGTCCAGCCTAGTTCCAAGTTTCAAATCTTGCTCCAAGTCTTCCGTTCATAGTTTCCAGTCTATTCCGGGGCTTCCAGCTGAGTCCAGCCTAGCTCAAGTTCCAAGCCTTGTTTTCCAGCCTTCGTGTAGTAAAATACAACCTAGTCCAGAGGCCTCAGTCAAGTCTAGCCTTGCTCTGAGTTCAAGTCCTGCTCCAAGTCTTCAGTGCATCCCTATCTGCTGCTCATAGTCCTGCTTCCAGGCCAAGTGAGCCAGTCATCTAGTGTCTGTGCTGTTCCAGTATTGTTCCAGTTCAAGAACTGTTGCCTCCAGCTCTTGTGTTTCAGTTGAATCCAGTCTTGTCTCCAGTGGAAGATCCCCTTCGCTGCCTTGCTGTGCCAGTTTACCTTGGGTCATCTAGTCTTTGTATTTCAAGGACTATTTGATTGTAAACAGTTAATTAATAAAGAGTTTTTACTGAGAACCGGTCTGGTGCATAGTCTGAACAGGACAATAACAACCAGTGCTGTTGCCTTAAAGAAAAATATTTCATTTCCCATCTCTTCTCTTGAAATTAATGCTGAAATCTTGGTTAGTAATGAAATTTAACGGTGAATGTGTGCACAGAGCTAAAATTAGCAGCTAGCATTCTTGGTCAGTTGTCTACAGACCTCTCTGGGTCCTCTACAATAAGTGAGAGTAAGCAGCCATCATGAATTTTCCACAGTGCTTCAGAATAATACTAAGTCAGTTGCTTCAGAGCATTGTGAGAAATTAACATTTTGGTTTGTCCATTCATTGTTATCGCTTGGAAAGAGGAGCTGTCTGAGTTCAGTTCTGCTCCACTAGATGGAGACTTAGATCAGGTTTCTTCACCCTGAACCTGAGGCAGAGGATTAGGAGGCTGTAGAATTCAAGACAGGCTGTCTTGAGTCACTTTTGGAGTCATGTATCTTTGGTTCTAAGAAGGTAGTTACACTTGGATGATCTTCTCTGGACTCAGAAGTTAAGCAGCCCACTTAGATGGGAGACCTCCAGAGACTGCCTTAGTTGTAGGCCAGACTGGGAAGTTAAAAAAAAAAATCCAGAAGAAAGCATACTGTAAATGGAAGAGAAATACTTGTTGATTTTCTAAGACCTCCAACTGCTTTATTGCAGTTGGGGACCATACTCTCTTACTAACAAGCTAGCTAGCTATCCTCAAAGGGCTCTATAAAATGTTGCCAATAACATCAACAATATGATCAGAGTGGGCAGGTGCTTTTCTTTTAACCATATTTGAAAGGTTTGGTGTGGGGTTAAAGGAAAATTAAGTGTCTTAAACCTCTAGGTTTAAAGCATCCATTTTGCTCTTTCCTCACTGAAAAAGAACTGATTTTTTGGGAAGTGAAGGGTTGAGAATATGTCAATGAAGATTCTCAGTCATCCTGGTGGAATTGTCTGTAGGTTGAGTCATGGCAACTGGATTTCTTTCTTTTTGGGAGAAACGTTTCTCTGCTTGTCCAAGCAGCTTCTTCAGTCTGGGCAAAGGTTTGCCCAGACTGAAGAAGCTGCTTGGACAAGCAGTGAAATGTTTCTCCCAAAAAGAAAGAAATCCCGTTGCCATGACTCAACCTACAGAAGAAGGATTGAGAAGGGTTTAAGCAGTGAAATAGGAGCCTTAAGCCTATAATCCTCACTGAGATTCAGATTTACATTTATTTTGTAATATGTTGTAAATTTCTTTAATCCTGAAACAAGATACCAAAAACAAAACAGAACAAGAACAAGAAGAAAAGTCTGACTCATACACCCTACAAAGGGGCTATATCCCCTGAGATTAGATTGGCCCGGACCCTACTGGCCTTTCATAAAGTGTTGAAGACTTAGATGTGCTCCAGGGCCTGAGGGCTGGAAGGTTAGATGGGCCACTGAGAGGTCTTTGTCTATTGTTTTGTCTGGGTTTACCCTCAACAACCACTGTAAGTTTTTACCCTTTGTTAATATTCTTTTTTATTGTTGTAGCATGTTGTTAGCCACCCAGAGTTGCATTTGTGAAATGGGCAGCCATATAAATTGACTCAATAAATACATACATACATACATACATAAGATGATACTAATCACAATTAGATTTTCACAACTAAAATCCCCTCTAGATTTGCTGAATTACACTACCCATAACTGGGTGTTCATTGTCCATGGTGACAGGAAGTCATGTCAGTTAACGTATCTGGAAATATCGGGTAGGGAATGTTTGGTCTAGATTAGGTTTGATTTGTTGGAGAAGGCACAATTTTACATAGTAAAAGAACAAATTCATAATGGTTTCTAGCCTACAAGCAGACAAGAATTGCCATTTTCTCCTTGACCTCTCTTTGATACAATACTAAATTCCAGTTTAGGTGTATTTTCCCCTATGGATACTTGATATGTCTAGAGTGAAATAGTTCAAGAAATTATCAATACTTGCTAATATTATTTATACTGGCATCCACAACTGGAAGTGACCAAACTATGCAGTACTGACATCTACATTTGAGAGATAGGTTCTTCACTTGCCCAGCTGTGATCACAAGACTATAAGTTCCTCAAAGGCACTGGGTCATAATCAATTTTTAGATATGTCCCCCACAAAGAAGAAAATGTATGTAAGGCAAAATGGGACATTGGCCTATGGTCCCAGGATCATAGAGCCATATTGTGGTTAGTTTCCCCACTTGAACCACAGAGGAAGATCTCAAATTCCTCCTTCTGTCTCTTCACCATTTCTAATGTAAGTTGTTCACAAACCTGATAAAGCTCATGTCTAGCCCTATATAACAGCTCACAACCAAGAAAGCAAGATTCTTACAGATTCAGTGAAAGCAGATTTGTTGTAACAAGAAAGGGATTAGGTTACAGAATCTTGGAAACTGAGTATGTGTATCTTGGCCTCATTTATCAGTGAGTATGTTAAGACAGGTCCTCCCTATTGCCTTTGATCTTCTTTCTAACTACGTCTTGACTTAATGGGGAAGATACTAATAGCTTACTTAATACACAAAAAATATCCATATGTTCTTGTTTCACCTTATTTTGGAAATGTCCATTTTTGTTCTCACCCTGAGAATTTTATAGCCCCAATCAGGACATCCCCGTTCAGGGCTGCAAAAAAGAGACAGATTGATCAGCTCTTTGTGGCAATTCCTATCCATTGCTCTCTCTGTATGCTGTTGTTGGATTACCTGGGACTCTGGATTGTTACAAGGAGTTTTCTGAACTTGAGATTTGTCTTTGCAGACTCTTTTGCAAAAGTATGCTCTTCGGACTGTTTTCTACACTGTTTTGAGTTTGCAGGATGGTTTGTGTTATTTCAGTTAAAGATTCACTAAGTACCTTCAATGTCATTAAGTACCTTGAGTTCATATCAGAAGCTGGCTGCGTGCATGTAACTGGCAGCTCAGAACGGTGGAATGTTCCAATCAAGTTTAGATTCATCTAGCTTTTTTTTCCTGATAACATTGCAAATTCAATTAAGCTGGTAAGCAAGAACTTGATCAACTGCATCCTTTCAGAGCTTTATATTAAGTGCAAATTTGCATTCTAAATCCTCCACATCCAAAATCAATTAACAGTCATGACACCATCATGTTATATCTTTATCCTGGCCTTTAGGGAGGACATTATTTTCAGGTAACGTTGTCAACACAGAATATTTTACTAAAATAATGTTTACATGCATATTTGTAAATCTGGCTGAAATTTTGCAAGACCACCAGATCTCATGAGATTTTGGCAAACACTTACCCAAGATCTCACATGATCCCACATGTAAAAGCTAAAACATTGCAAGATTTCAGATGATAACAATATCAAAATCACATGAGATTTCAGGCATGTACAATTTTTCATTAATGTTTATGTATTTTGAAGTTCCACAGATGATACCAGATGGTGTTATGGGTGCCTTCCTCCAACGATCCCCCAGTGAAGCAGAAATGATATGTTTCCTATGCTAATCTGACCCAGTAGCGTCTATAGCTTCACCAGCAGCCATAGCAGCAGATTTACCTGCTCAGATTTACCCCAAATCTTGGTCTTAGGGGACTTAAACATTCATACTGAGACTCCTTTAACAGATACAACTCTGGATTTTATGGTTTCCAATGGCTTCATATGGATTGTTTCAGAACGTATACGAGGCAGGTCATAACCTCAGTCCTTTTGTGCTGGATGGGAATAGTCCATATACAGGGGTTCAGAAGTGATACTGCTGTATAGCCATAGACCAACCACTACTTGATAAGGTTTGAAGCATATTCCCATCTGCATGGATGGGGGCAGACTAGATTGGTCCTTCTGAGGGATCCTACTATATTCCAGGCTACTCTGGGGAATGTTTATTTGAACTTAGTTGCAAACCAGCTGTATCCCTATCTGAAGAAGAAAACCTGGCTTCAATGACTCATACACTGATAACCTCAAGATTGAAGATTGTGTTTTTTTATGGGATGGCCCTTGAAGATTGTCCAGAAATTACAGCTTTCCTCGAAGGCAACAGCAGACATGATGAGTGGTGCCTCCTGAATGTCCCACATAACCCCTGTATTGAAGCAACTATACTGATTGCTGATTGCTTTTCAAACCCAATTCAGGGTAAACTGAATGGTAGATGGCTTATATGACTTAGGACTGAGCTACTATAATGAGTGCAAGGTAAGTACTGAAGAGATTCCAGTGAAGCATGGACTCATTTTCTTAAGAAACCATCCTCTGATTTTCAGATGTTCAAAATCAATTGACATATTAGAACTGCACCAAGTTCATTTAGTTTGGGTATTGCTTCCTCTGTATAACAGATGTGTGTGATTATGGGAACATGGAAAAAGTCTTGCAGCAACAGCTGTTAGTAACTGACTGAAACTTTGGTGCACAGAGCATCCCTGTATCATTAACGAGACATTAAAGAAGTCATTTTTTTTCTTTTCTATTAATTGCAGCTTAAGATGGTATTGTCAGAACTAAGATAATTTGAAACACACGTGTATACTCACACCTGGTTTAGTTAAAGCAATTAGCTATTTAATTCATTGTATTCCAAATATTTTGAAGAAAAACATAAGTGACTTAGAAACAAGGATAGACCGTCTGGTATCTTCTAGATAGGTAAACCATAATCTCCCATCATTTTCAGTTAGTTTGACTAATAGCAAGGAAGTATGGGAGTAGTGATCCAGTGTATCTGGAAAACATCAGATTGACTACTTCTGACCAGGAATAATGAGGGTAAAATGTGAATGGTATCTGAACAATGTATACACACCCAAATACACACACAAATACATGTATAAGCATAGAAGGAGATCTGTATACATACACAGTGGTGGGTGGGTGTTTTTTTTAAATCATGCTTTCTACATCATGTAACCATTTATGAGCAGATTCCTCTCTTTAATATTCCTGTCATGACGTACTAGAAAAGAAGAGACATTTACTCCCCATTTGGGTACTCGGTACAGCATCCATTCTCTGGGTAGCATTTTGGCAGGTAATGACAAAACAATTGCTTTCCAAAAAGTGAAAATGGTCCCCTTTGGTTTAATGAATATGGGTTGAGTTTGTGAAATGCTAAATGTTAGCAGCAGGCTTTTAAAAAGTTACAATATTAAGTGAAGTTATCCCTTTAAAAACAAACCTTGTGGCTTTACTGGGGGTGGGGGTATCATTTGTTCAGTAGATGTGAGAAAATAGATTCCATTGAATACTGCTACAATTGAATAAAAATCTACTGAGTTTTAGCAGAATATCCAGCTATTTTGTTCTATTCCATCAAGTCTTTTTTCTGGGCAAAGACTGAAGAGAAAAACATGTTTTCCCTTCCTTGGCTGGGAGACCTCCTTTTGTTTTTGGAACAGGACCAAAATCTACTATAATAGTAGGGGCTTCCACCCTACCTTTATACAGAAAATACAGACAGTTGTAAGACATGCCATATGCAGCTCCCCACCCTCCCCACCCTTCTTTTTGTAGATGCCAGAGCCCCTCTGCAAAAGGGGAGTTGATTATGCCTGAAAATTGTTGGCATAGCTTCCTGAGATTTTGAGCAAGGCGGAAGACTGTAGGAGTTGCAGGTTGGGGTACTTGTTCCTCGCACTTCACTCTCCTCTTAAATTGTTCCTCTCCCCAAAACTAAGGTCTTCTTCATCTTGGATGAGGTTTCACATGCAATCTTTCTGCATGTCAGAAGAGTAGGTCTGCCAAACTTCAAGTGGGACGGCTCTTCTATTCCATTTAATTGTGGAACTTTTTCTCTAGAAGAGAATATCTGTGGCAAAGCGTTTAGATGTACGTCAATTGTATCATTACCAGGGATCCCCACATACAACATAGCTAAAGAACTTCCAAAAAAACTTGGACATCTCACAGAGGGGAGCGAATACTCTATCAACTTCCCACAATAGTGCCTCCAGAAAACCAAAGACCTAAAAATAGATGAAGATGAAATTATGGTTTCATTCGATGTCACAGCTCTCTTTACATCCATAGACCCAGCACTAGTGAAAGAATCCATTGCTGCAGTTCTACACAACACACCTGACCTAACCAAATACACTAAGATTGAAATGCCCAGAATCATGGACCTCATCGACCTGTGCCTCACCACCTACTTCCAATTTGATGGACAAAGTTACCAACAAATCAGAGGAACGCCCATGGGATCATCACTGTCAGGACTCATAGCAGAGACCATAATGCAGCATCTAAAACCTATAGCACTCCCACGCATACAACCAAAAGTATGGATCTGGTATGTGGATGACACCTTCATCATAATAAAAAAGGAGCAACTAGAGAAGACACATGAAACAATCAACATTTTCAAAGGAATAAAATTCACAAGGGACAAAGAAAACAACAGCACACTACCCTTCTTGGACATCTTCATCAGTAGAGGAAGTGATGGCAAATTAGAAACACAAATCTACCAAAAGAACCCACACTAAACTAGTGCTCCATTACCAAAGTAACAACCCAGACTCCCACAAGAGGAGCTGTGTAAGATGAGCACAAATGCACTGCAGCAACCCAGAACACCAGAAAAAGGAAACAGATCCTCTATACAGCATCTTGCAGCAAAATGGATACCCACGCAACTATCAAAAAAATGCCTGACCACGCATCCCACTGAAGCTAGTACAACCTATGCAAAGGATAACACTCCTATGCATCAAAAAATCTCAGAAGCAACCCACAGACTGCTACAACCACACAGCAACACCATAGCACACAAACCAAATAAAGCTCTCCTCAACATCTTACATAAACCAAAAGACCCAGTAGCCCAAGAAGAAAAAACAGGTATCAACTACAACATAAATACAAGAACTGTAACAGCCACCATGTAGGACAGATAGGCAGAAGACTAGTAGAGTGCATCCATGAACACCAACTAGTAGTCAGAAGACACGATGAAAACTCCTTAATCTCACAACACATGGACAGACTCAACCATACTTTCAACTGGGAAACTGAGCATCCTAGACCAAGTCAAATCTAAAAATGCTAGGGAATTCCTGGAAGCTTGGCACTCAGTCAAGTCGGCCATCAACGGCACATAGAGGTTAACAGCATTCACATACCATTCAAAAGAGTCAATAAAAAGCTAAAAAGGAAACTCTTGCATAGGCACTCACATCTTGGATGACAAAAGAGTAGCAAAATTGGAATGCAACGATGTTGGGATCTTTGTTGATGTTAGATATTTAGCAACTGCTATAAATTTAAATCTCTAGAAGAGATGGTAAATTTCACAGCTTTGCTTTCAGAAAGAACAATTAGAGAATGCATTACTTTGGATAATGGATATGCCCTGGCAGTATAATGTCAATTAAAAATAGCAATTCATTGAAAAAAGAATACATAAGGAAAGCAACATTAAAATACTGGTATTCTTGGGCGAGCTGTTCACATTTTCTATTGCCATAGTAAGAGAAGAAATGTGGAAACTGACAGAAGAAGGCCTATCAAAATGCATTTTGTAAATATGCTTACTGCAGGTTAAAGTATATTAAAAATGGCTTTCAATTCTGTATTATATTTCTCTGAAAGAAGCAGATGGTGCAGTGAAATCTGGATTCAGATTCTATGGCTTTGAGTCTGGATATAGGGAAATGATGCTATTTCAAATCAGATTATTGGCTCATCTAGCCTGGCATAGTTCAATCAGTCACCAGTTCTTAAGACTTTGTAAGCTCTCATTAATAGTTGCCACAAATACAAAGGAACTCCATCAATGAACTGTAATTAAGAACAATGGCCATTCCATTTCTCCAATCCAAAACTCAGCTTCTTACCAACCTTTCACTGTTCCTTTTACAGAAATTTCCAAAACCATTAAGTAACAATGAACAAAAGCAGAATTACATTATTATTTTTGAACTGAAGCCCTTTGTATAACATGCTGGGAGGTACATTTGGCAAATTGAATGGGGCTAAGACCGAAACTCAAGTTGCTTTAATTTAAAATTATTTAATACTAAACTAAATAAATCTGATTAATAGGTTACTCCCCATGTAGTTAATAATGTTCTTTTGTTTTCTCATAAAAAATGATGGGTTGATGACAATTGCATGGGAATCTGCATGGGAAAAAAAAATCTTGAAATGCAAAGGAGTGATCATAGAACTGTACAAAAAATAATTTAGTTCCCATTTCTTCAATTCAGCTGATATAAAGTGCAATAAAATTGCCCCTGATTTATTCTACCAGACTGCAGCTGAAAGACTGCAGACTCAGAAGGAAAAAAAAATCTCTGCACAGAAGCAAAAAGGACAGCTCTCTATTTCTAGACATCTTTTGTTAATATACAGGCATGCTCACTGCTTTCATCATTTTGAAATAAAGAATTGTTCTATTACAGAGTTCCTTACCACACTATGATATGATATGATATGATATGATATGATATGATATGATATGATATGATATGATATGATATGATATGATATGATATGATTTGTCTGCTATTTATGTAAACTACCTATGAATCAGTACCACGTGGTTCATTAATACTTCATTAAAATTAGGTTTTGCCCATAGGTGTCTAGTACAAATCACAGTGACAAAAAACAACAACAACCAACCACAGACATAGTGATGTCATGCTACAGCCTCTCGCCTTTTGTACTAGTTTTCTTTTCTTTTTTTTTCAAGAATTTTGTTAAGTTTAAAACAGACGAAAACTACAAAAAAGCAAAAAACTACAGAAAGAACAAAGAAAAAACTAAAAAAGTGTGAAACACAAGAAAAAAAGTATTTTGAAGATTACATAAAGAGGTGACTTCTGGCTATCATCAACAAGAATATACAGCAAATTCCATAATCAATCCCTTCCTCTATATCAAAAGAAGATCACATTATTTCTATAAGTTATTCCATTAGCACATTATAAAAATCATTAAACACAATTGCTCCTTCCCCTTACATTAAAATATATACACATACATACATACACACACTGTGTGTGTGTGTGCATGTATGTGTGTGTGTATATATGCATGCCTTGTGTGGCACAGAGTGATAGGCAGCAGTACTACAACCGGAACTCTCCCCGCAACCTGAGTTTGATCCCAGCAGAAGCTGGATTCTTGGGTAGCCAGCTCAGGTCGACTCAACCTTCCATCCTTCCGAGGTTGGTAAAATGAGTACCCAACTTGCTGGGGAAGGTGACAATTGGGGAAGGCAATGGCAAACCACCCCACTATAATCGGCCAAGAAAATGTCGCGAAAGCGGCATCCCCCCAAAGGGTCAAACATGACTCGGTGCTTGCACAGGGGACCTTTCACCTTTCACATATATATATACACCCCCAAATCAACCCCCCAAGAACATTTATTTAATTATTTCCTTCCTACCACTATTCTATATATTTCTATCCACTATAATAAAAATCAAATTATAAAAACATTTAAATTGTTTACTTTTATAATTAATAATACTATAACAATCTTAACCCTATTAAACCTAAAACCAAGCAATTATTATTATACCTTATAAATCTTAAAAATCAAACGAACCTTAAAAGCAATACAATAAATCTTAATCCAAATCATTAAAGAAAGATGAAATCATACAAGCCTTAATATCAATCCAAATAAACATTCTTAATTCTCTACCCCACCTCAAAATAAACCAAAACATTTACATACAGTATCTCCATATTACACACAAGGCATTTTTCATACAGAAATCAAGCAGCCCAATTGCCCCCCTTGGAAACTCAGACTTCTCAGTAAAAAACTCCCACAGAACAGAGCCTCTTCTTTCCCATAACATTCCATCAAAAAAACAACTGCATTTGTGATTTGCAATTCAGTCTGCTCGTTTAACTCCTTCAACACCAAAATCTGGTCATCTGGCACAACAAGAGCTTCAATTTCACTGTCAGTAGAAACATGTCCATCCTCACTAGAATCAACTTCTTCTACAACCTCCTCAGCCAGATGAAACATTTTGAAGCTGATATTTTCTGCAATATTGTGCAGAATAGCTTGACAGGTATCATAAAAGATCTGTTTAAACTCACAGCAAATCTCACAATGGAACTCTGAGAAAGTCTCCTTGAAATCCTCCATGTTTCAGGCAGTAGATTATGGCACTCCCTAGATACTTGACTGGTGAACGTAGGAGTTAATGAGTTAATGGAAGATCTCTGAAAGTTGTTGATATAAGAGAAAGTATGCTAAAAAGCAGCCCTCAGAGAAAGTGAAACAGATTTGAAACAGATTCAATGTGTAGGAAAATGTTAAATCCTTCAAATTCAATAAAAAATAATAGCAGGGAGACAATTATTTATTCTCAATCCTCCTCAATACCCAAATGGGAAAACAAGCCAAAGCTTCAAAATATTTTTGAAAATTAATCCCAAAAATAATGACAAACACCAGGAGAGATCATTCCTCCTTGCTGTAGAAAGTCTCTCTTAGAGTACATAACTTAAAAAAATATACAAATTGTGTGATTTAGAAATGGGGTGGCTCAACCTAATGTCCCTTAAAGCTACAGTGTGGCTTGGAAATGATGACATCCCAGCCTCCTGGCAACCCTTACCCGATCAGCGTGAACGCTGTTTGCAATTCTCAGGCTGCAAGTTGCTGTTCCAAACGACAGACGGGATGATTCTGAGCATTTTCTTTGTCCGTGAAATCACTCCTGAGCTTCAGAGAAAAGCCTGCTTGAGCCCAAAAAAGAACTGCTGCTATCAGTTCTGTCTGCAGAGCTCACGGACACAGCTGTTCAGTCAGCCATGTCCCCACCGGAAGTCCTGCCTTTTGTACTAGTTTTCTGATGTTTAACAGAAAAATGTAAGTCACATCATTTGCATTACAACATATACTTAATCTTTCCCCCATGGTTTTGCCCTCCAGTATTAGTACATTAAAACTTCAGGATAATAAGGGAAATTTTACAAAAAAACATAGGAATGTATGTATTCCAATTTTTATATATTCAAATGATTTAAATGATTGGTGTGTTTTCATTTCCTCCTCCCTACATTTTTGTAAAGAGCCTCCATAACAGGGAAAGGAATGAAGAGGAGAGGGCAGAACACATTGTGTGTTGCCCAGTTATGTGCTAAACATGAGATCCTCTGCTCTGGGGCCTGGACCTATGACTTATCATCTAAATTTAACAGTACCACACTCCTGCTTTTTTCTATATGTGCTTGTAATTTACATTCATCATAATCAAAGATCTGGATAAATGTTCCATAAACTAGATCAGAGGTGTGTTGCATGGTCCTTCCTACCACTCATTTGCAACCCAGGTTCTTGAACTTTTTGGGGTGGGGTCATTTTACATTTTGGGTGGTTTTGCAAAAGCTTAAGACACCCAATGTATTTATTTAAAAACATAAACATTCCCATAAATTAAGCAGGTTTTTCTCTTATAAAAACGTGTTAAGGGGCCTCTTAAAACCACCCTAAAATTTCTTGCTGGCTGTCCCTGAAGCTGATAGGCAATATTTACAGGCCCTTATCCTTTTGGTAATCCCATCCTGGTTGTTGAATACTCTTGCTAGATAGTGTGATGGGACAGCTGGTCTCTCTCATCCACCTCTTCCACCACCACCAGGTCTGCCAAACCCAATTATAATAGCCCGGGGTGAATTGGGGTACCCATGGAAAGTCAAAAACTTCAAAATGACAGTCAGAACCACACAATCAAAGCCCCCCTGCTGTTTTGCTTGCATGACCCATTAAAAAAATTTAGGGCTTCAATCACATGGCTCTGGCTGCCATCTTGTCTTTTTGAACCCCCTTGTGGATACCTTTGAGATGAATGTAGCAAGGATTTCCTCCATTGGCATTATTGTTACTACCTCCTTCCCCCACCATTTTAACCAGCAACTTAACAAGGCCAAGAGAATAAAAATTCCTTCTCCTTGTCGTTAATTGGGGAAAAAAAGAAAACAAAAATATATGAATAATTTAAGCCCAGCAATTGTTAATTAATTTGCAAAGACTTAGGCCAACTGAGGCATATTACCAGATTACAATCCTCAGGACACAACTGGCACCAAAATGTTTGTTTAAAGTAGTTTTTATTTTATTAGAAAACACCACAGCAAAGAGAAATATGGATGGGTGTTGGCTTGGAAACAAGGACTGAATTCAAAGAGAACATGCAAACAAAGGAAAAGTAAGTAAACTTGTCCAAAATGGAGACTGAGCCTCACAGAAAAATAGTTATGAGAAAAATCAGGCAAGCCTTTCAGTACATCCAAAATAATTGATTAACTAATTATCTTAGAAGTCTGCATGTGATTGTTTCCTCCCTGAAAGCTAGAAGATTCTCATCCCGATCATTCATGTGATCCTGAATGGGTTCTGATTCCAGGAAGATTCAAGGTGAAAAGCCTGAAAGGAAAACCACTCAAGCTTTAACATCAAGATCAGTCATGTTTACACAAGAATGTGGCCAAAAGTCTTTCCTGGGTTACCTTACTAGAAGTAAAGTTATTAGGTTGCAGTCACTTGCACATCTCTTTGGAACTGTTGGAGATCTCAGCAAATCAGCATGCCTCATTAGCATGTGGATGAGTTTGCTCTAGGATGCAAATTCTCTATGTGCTTCTAGAGGAAGCTGTTTGTTGTCCCTCCCATATTCCTTATCTCACTTCCTCCTTCTTCACCATCTGGGAAGGGAGCATGAGGCTTCCATCTCTCTTGGGCCATGCGGTGGGCCTAGAATTCAGGAGTTTTCCCCTTTCTCCTTGCAGCCTTCAGCAGCAATGAGGGCTGAGGGTCAATTCAGTTTAGGGAAAAGAAAGAAGAACAAAAATCATCATTTTTCTTCTAAATGACTGTAACTGGACCAAATAAATCAGTAAGACTCCATTTACTTACTTTTGAACCTACTTCGTCTAAGTGTGTAATTCTTTATGCTTGGGTGGGCTGTGTGTGTAAGATCAATAACTTATATTTCTCTAACGTGCTCATTAATGCTATTTAAGATCATATTCTTTTTCTGTGTGTGCATCTTTTGCTGTGTTAAGCTCTGCTCCATTCAGTGATCCTAGCTGTCCACTAATGGCTTCAGGAACCAATGGGGAACTATATAGAAATGTTGTCCTTCCTTACTCTACTTTAGAAGGGTAGTAAAGACTGTTCTGTACTGCTGAGTTTTAAGCAGTGTATTATGATTCCTCATTCTTTACTTTTAGTGTCATTTCCCACTTTTATGCATTATGCTTTGATTCTGGGATTCTTGGTTTGATGATAAATCTTAATTAGTATTTTTATTGTACATCAGCCCACAAACTTGATAGACAGGGGATTTAATATATAAATCTAAGAAATAAGTAAGAAACTGAAGATAAGGGAAGGAAGGAAGGAAGGAAGGAAGGAAGGAAGGAAGGAAGGAAGGAAGGAAGGAAGGAAGGAAGCTAAGCATGTTCATATTGTCTTATTCAGCTGAACTGTGCTATTGTGAAATGGGGGCTGGGGAATCATCAAACTGTCTGGGAACTCCTTTTCATTTTGGAGGTGGTTCATTACATCACATATGTAAAGTTAACATGTTGCAGGATGCCCTCCCTATTGTTATGTTGGCTGTCAGACTATACCTTGATCAAGCACAGCTACCAATGATCAGACATCAGTTTTTGATCAAAATGGATGTTTTCATTTACCTTCAAAAAATGAATGAAAAGCTGAATAATGATTTTTTAAAAAGAGATAATTCTCACATTCACATGTGAATGTGAATAAAGAGGGGGGGGGGGGATCAATCTAAAAGTACTCCAGTGCTCCAGAATATTTGTTTCCTTTTTCTTCTACCATTACAGAGCTCTCTTCTCAATTCCATGCAGGAATTCTGACTCATATAATGTCTGCAATTGTGGGTTGCTGTAAAAGTTCACACAGATATGGGAAGTCAATTTATCTTCAATCTGTTTAGGTATGGTTCACAGAATGTGTTAAATATCCCTATCATATCCATGTATGTGTCTTCCCTATGGATTCAACATCACACAGTTCTCTCCACTACGCAAGAAACATTCACAGGTAAGTTACTACCACCACTTCTTCCTTTCCAGTCTATCACTGTTAGGAATAATCAGGCCAAGGCAATAGTTCTTACTAAATAGGTGACCATTTCAGTTTATATTTCCGTTTTGCTCTTAAATGTTTGTTTTAATTTATTATCTCTATCTATCTATCATCTATCTATCTATCATCTATCTATCTATTTATCTATCATCTATCTATCTATCTATCTATCTATCTATCTATCTATCTATCTATCTATCTATCTATCTATCTATCTATCTCTCACAACTGGCTGGCTTATAAGAACAAGCTCCCAGGGATTTAAATTGGGGTTAATGCAGTGTTTAATATGTTGGACCCAGATTCAAGTCCTCTCTCAACCAAAGAGTTCACAGGGTAAGATTGAGCCAAGAGAGCAACTTATTTTACAGAGCTATTCTGGGATAAAATGTGTGTGTGGGGGGGGGGGGGTATAAAGAAATCACTAAGTTTGAAGCCCAATTACCCTCTTAAAGAATACCTTCTCCAAAATGTAGTAATAGTAGCTTTTTCAATAGGGTCTCTATCCTAATAATCAGACCTGGTCAGCACCCAACTTAATAGTGCATATGCCAGATTCAGGGGACCCTCCAATATGGATGCTAGGCTCCTGTTTAATTAACACACACACTCACACAAACACACACACATTTTAAAAAAAACCACCAAAGAGGAGTATTGTGTGAGGCAGAGAGCCATGTGTTCTCCAGAGCCTCTTGTTGGACCTAGAATCATTCCAGAGAAATGAAGATCACTTGGTTCCTTTATTTGGATCATAGGCTATGTATTGATGTCCATGCCATTCCATGTAATGTCAAGTGCTTATCCAGTCATTACTATCCTGGATAAATTCCATAGTGCTACCCAGGTTCTTTTCAAATCTAGTAACAATTGGCTTTGCTAGTTTTGCAAAGTGTCCATGTGTAGTTCTGAGCCTTTGCCATGCAACATCTGGAAGACAGTGAAGTTAGGCTAGATGCAATGAAGGACACTTGAAAAGTTTTCGCCTTATCCTAGCCCTTGTATTCATTTGAGGCTTCCTCTAACAATGGTATAGCAGTCAGGCAGATTACTTGCTTGTTTAACTTATACTCTGTTTTATAATACTAATATGACCTTCTAAGTAGTTTATTTCCACACCCTAAAAGGTCAGGTTGCAATCCTCAATTATATATGATACCTCTAAATCAGCCTTTCTCAACCTTTTGACCCCAGAGGAACCCTTGAAATATTTTTCAGGACTTGTGGAACCCCTGCATGTTCAGGCTCAAATATAGGCCAGAAGTTACAAAATTACTCTATTTGTTTCATGTGTAGGCCTGTATATATGCATTAACAGTATTCTTAAACTAAAAATAAAGAATAAAACTTACATCTTTAATGGGAAGTTGCCCAAATTTGAAATAATTTTAATAAGAATTTTATTAAGTTTCAAGCAAAGATAAAAGCTACAGAAAAACAAAAAACTACAAAGAAAAAACTAAAAAAGTGTAAAACCACAAAAGAAAATGTTCAAAATTACAAAAAGAGGTGATTTCCGACTTTTAACAGCAAGGATATACAACAATTTTCCATAATCAATCCCTTACTCTCTATTAAACCAAAATCACATTATTTCTGTAAATCATTCCATTGGCACATTATAAAAATCACTAAATGCAGTTGCTCCCTCCTCTTATATTGAAAGAAAAGAAAAAATATAAATCTCCTAATCAACTTCCCCCCCAAAGATAACATTTATTTATTTCCTTCCTACTACTATTCTATACATTCCTGTCTATAATAATAAAGATCAAACTAAAAAACATATAAACTGTCTGCCATTGTACTTGATAATACAACAGTTTTAATAATCTTAATCATATTAAACCCAAAACCAGACATTTATTATTTTTATTAAACCGTAATAATCTTAATCCAAATCATTAAAGATAAATGAAATCAGCCAAACCCTAAAAGCAATCCAGATAAATATTCTTAAACCCTTATCCCACTTCAAAATAAATCAGAGCATTTACATATCCCCACAATGTACACAGAGCTTTTTTCTTAGAAAAATCGAACAGCCCAACTGCCACCCTCAAAAACTCTGACTTCTCTTCACGAAACCTCCCATATATAATAACTCCTTCTTTTCCATCAGAAGATCAATTTCACTTATGGCTTGTAACTTGATCTCTCCGTTTAATTTCTTCAGCTCGACTATCCAATCTTCATCCAGCATTTCAACAGAAGTCCTGATCTCACTCTTAGAAGACATATTTCTGTCACTGTTAAATTCCTGTTTCATCCACGACATCCCCAACCAGATGACACCTTTTAGATCTCATGTTTTCCACAATGTCCTGAATGCCTTGCATAAAAACTTGGTAAGAATCAGAAAGAATCTGTTTAAAATCTCATTGGAAGTCAGAGAAGGTCTGTTTAAAATCCTCCATGTCTCAAGCAGTAGATTCTGGCACCCCCAGGAGCTTAACCAGTGAAAGTCAAAGATATGAAAAAATTCCTAAATGTGTTTACGTAAGCGAAAGTGAGATGTGCAGACAGTTCCCCAGGGAAAGTAGAAACAGAAAACTGAAAGTTCAAAACAGCCAATTCAATGTGTAGGAAAATGCTAATAACTTCAAATTTAGTACAAAAATAATAACAGGGAGACAATTATTTACTCTCAATCTTCCTTAATATTTGATGGAAAATAAAGTCCAAAACTTAAAAAGAATTTTTTTAAAAACTGATCCCAAAATAAGTGAAGCACTAAGAGAACCTGCTTCTCCTTGCTGTAGAAAGCCTCTCTTAAGGTACGTGTACTTAAAGAAATATAAATTGGGTGATTTAGAAATGAGGTGGTTGGTCTTAGTGTCCCTTTAAGTCTATAGCATGGCTTGGAAATGGTGACATCCCAGGCTGCTGTTATTAGTCAAGCACAAACGCTGCTTGCAATCTTCTGGCTGCAAGCAGCTGTCTGGAGGACAGATGGGGTGATTCCAGGTGTTTTCATTTTTCCAGAAAAACACTCTTGGGCTTTAGGAAAAACCTGCCTGAGCCTGAAAAAAATGCTGCGTTGTTAGTTCTGCCTGCTTAGCCTGCAGGCACAGCTGTTTAGTCCACCATGTCCCCACCGGAAGTCCCCGAATTTGAAATAATTTTTAAATAAATCGTGATCTCCCAGGGAACTTCTACTGACCACTTGTGGAACTCTAGGGTGCCACAGAGCCCTGGTTGAGAATCCCTGCTCTAAATTACTGATGAAGGAACAAAGTATCCACAGTGTATTATATGCATTCCTTTTCTAAACATTTTGTGTATTTTCCTCTTTGGTTTTTTACAGATGTATTACTTATTTAAGTATTTACTTACCTACTTACTAGGTCTTATATCAATGGTGTGCCGGTAAATGTTTAACAACTGGCTCTGCCAGCTCCATAGCTGCCACCGTGCCATGCCACTAGCCACTGAACAGCTGACTGGCATGCTAGATTTTGTGGCTCATCTCTGCTTTCAACCACCTCACAAAATTCCAGAAAATGTAACAATTAGCTCCAGTGCAGAATTTAGGCACAAGCTAAACAAGCTACAATTTATGACCTCACAATCCGCAGGACCTCACAAAACTTCAGAATATCCATTTTCTGATTGGGCAAATGAGTTCATTATTACTTACAGTTGTAATCAAAATTACTCAACCCCCATTGCAAATCAGGGTGATTGTCAAAATGTACAGACTTTCAGCTGTTTGCAATGAACAAATCAAACAAAAGCAATTGAAATAGCTCAACACACTGAATGCTTCAAGTGGTGTCCCCAAAGTCAACTGAAAATGCAACTTATAATGACTTCTCCAGTCTCAAAATTATTCAACCCCTTCATGGCAACCATCTTCAGTACTTAGTAGAGCACCCTTTTGCTGTTATGACCTGCTGCAAATGAGATGCATAGCCAGACACAGCTTCTGGCAGTGTTCCTGAGGAATCTTAGCCCATTCCTCATAAGCAATGACCTCTAGTTCAGTCATATTCTTGGGTTTGTGTGCTGCACCTGCCTTCTTCAAATCCCACCAGAGATTTTCTATGGGGTTCAAGTCAGGTCACTGTGATGGCCACTGTAGAATCTTCCAGGACTTCTTCTGCATCCAAGCCTTAGTGGAATTTGAGGTATGCTTGGAATCATTGTCCTGTTGGAAGGTCCAATGATGCCCAAGCTTCAGCTTCCTTATAGACGGCATGACATTTTCTCCTGGGATTTCCTGATACTTCAATGAATCCATCTTGCCATCCATATGCTTCAGGTTTCCAGTGCCAGAGGATGCAAAGCAGCCCCAGAGCATCACTGAGCCACCACCATGCTTAACTGTATGCTTCATTCTTCTTCCTCCAGACATACCACTGATCCATCAGGCTGAAAAGTTCCAGTTTTGTTTCATCGCTCCACAGAACAGAATCCCAAAATTTCTGTGGCTTATTTATATGATTTTGAGCATACTGGAGCTGACTTTTCTTGTGCTTTTGGGTCAGTAGTGGTGTACGTCTTGGAGTTCTGGCATGGAAACCTTCTGTCTTTAGTATGGGCCTTACTGTGCTCACTGAAATCTCAGTGCCTGTTGCCACCAAGTCTTGCTGCAGGTCTTTTGCAGTCACTCGAGGGTTTCTCTCAACCTGCCTCTTCAGAAATCTGGTTGCAGCCATTGACAGCTTCCTTTTTCTGCCCCATCCAAGTAGTATAACCACTGTTCCTTTAACTTTGAACTTGCGAACTATGCTTCCAATGGTGTCTCTAAGAATATTCAGTGCCTTCGCTATCTTTTTGTATCCTGTTTCTTGTTTGTGAAGGGCGATGATCTCTTCTCTTACCTTTTTGGGCCATTCTTTTGACTTAGCCATACTGTATTTCTAACATGCAGTCAAACGTGACACTCAACAAACCCCTAGCCAGTTCAGGTATTTCATGTGTTCCAGCTCAAGCACACCTGGCACAACTAATGAAGCCCTTGATTAGCTGCATCAGGTGTGCTTGAGACAACACCTGTTTTGCATACTGTATGTGTGCTGTTGTGATGGATTCTATTCAGGGGGTTGAATAATTCTGAGACTGGAGAAGTCATAAGTTGCATTTTCAGTTGACTTTGGGGACACCACTTGAAGCATTCAGTGTGTTGAGTTATTTCGATTGCTTTTGTTTGATTTGTTCATTGCAAACAGCTGAAAGTCTGTACATTTTGACAATCACCCTGATTTGCAACGGGGGTTGAATAATTTCGATTACAACTGTATATTAATAAAAGTGATGCTGATTACTTATTTTGTCAGCATTTTGTATACATATTAATGTATCTTAAAATTATTTTTAAAATTACATTTAACTATTGTTCTCAGGGTTTCCTATATTATAATCTATGAGAGAGATCAAGCCAGCCAAATGATAAATATGTAATGAGTAAATGCATTCATTTGAAAATAATTTGTATTTTTCAATTTAAGTACCTTGCTATTAAATAATTAAAACATATATAAGTTTTCAATTTTTTTTTGTGGTGACCCAAGGTACTGTTTTGGTACATACCTTAGTGAGACCTTCTGGTGTAACTTTTTAACAAGGGGCCTCCAAGCTTTAGAGAGCTTAAAGCGTCACCAAGCCTAAATCTGGCACTGATGGGCTCTCAACCCAATACAAGTAGGCTCAAGCACATTGCTGCCTTACATGCTGCTCTGAACCATGGAGACGTAGAGTCATAAGAGGCTTAAAAATAGTATAGAAAAATAATAACATCAGCAAAACCAAAGTGAAACAACAAATTGCACTTATGGTAATCTTTGTGCCAAATAAATAAACAACTATCATACATACTGTAGCAGGGGTCCTCCCTCATCCCAACAGTTCCCCAGCTGAAGCCTTTTAAATAAGCAGGTCATAACAGCTTTCTAGAATGTTAACAGGGAAGGCAATAGTTCCCTTATTCCTCCTGCTCATTCACCAGATAATTTCCTACAATAAACTTATTGCGGGATAGGTTGGCCTGAAAGATCACATTTGGTTATCAAAGATATTTCATGAATAAGAAATGACATGATGCTTGACCACTTGGGTGAGTTCTTCCTTTTAGTCTGAGAGTTGTTTCAGTTTGCAGCTTGTGGAAGTGATATGGAAACTGGCCTCCACTAGAACTGAAAAGCAAAATTATTAGTCTGATTTTGAAAGGAAAGTAAGTTTTATAAGAATCCTCCTTGCTGTGGAATTCTTAAATATTCAGATGCTGGAAGTGCTCTGCTGGTTATCTGATGGCATCTTCAATTATAAGCTGATACATGAGATTTAACAAGGTAATCATATTGACAATACAGTATATAATTTGAGATTGTTTTATTTGGAAATCTGATCTACATCAGGTTAATTAGGAGTACAAATGTTAACGAGTGTGTTGTTACTTGGCATGGCTGTCTAATGTTTTAAAAGTTCATATTATTTATTTGCATTTTACAAATTCCAGTTTCTGCCTCAAGTTGAGACACTATATCCTACTCTTGGTAGGAGGCTGCCTGAGTTCACAGTTCTGTTCATCCTTGGATGCCTATGATTGGCATCTTCCAGTGAGTTTGTACTGCTACTCCCATGCCAGTTCAGAATACTGGGTATTGTAGTCAAAGCACATCTGGAAGGCACTAGGTCAGGGAGAGCATTCCAGATAACTGATATCATGCAAAACATATGACTGTCCTTCAAAAATAAAAGGTCCATTTAAGTCTTAATAGAAACAGAGGAATAGCCAGGTTCTGATGTTTAAATAATATTTTTGGCTTTTCTATTACAACTCTAGAATAGAATAGAATATCTCTGAATCTACTTTCACGTCATAACGGTAATCACGGTCAAACTTATTCTAGGTGGACAAAGCACTACTAAAAAAGAAAAGTTACACAAGAAACATTTTTTAAATGTTTCCTTTTGCTTTAGGCAATTAAAACATCTGACATCTTCTCCCAACACCCAGTTATCTTTTTGATAAATTCCCTCTATTTGTGATGCATCTCATTATATTGCTAATATAGCATCATATATCCATGCTGATCAGCGGTCTTGAAGGATTCCAAGGAGTGCAGAACAATGAAAAATCTTTAGGTTGGAAATAATCTGTAAAGTCAACAAAACCCATATTGTCCAAAGAAAATGAGGTGTGCTCAGTGGTCATCAAATGCTGGGGATGGAGAAAGAAAAACAGAATTGGATGGGAGGAAATTGAATAGAATATGGCAATGGATTGATTCAGCAGGATCACTCTGCCCTTTTTTTCCTCCAACCAGCAAATCGTGGGGAGGGAGGGAGGGAGGATCTGATCTGTAGGAGGAGGAAACCTGCCAGCACAGAGGCAGGAGTGAATTTAACTAAAAGGAATTGGTGGATCAGGTAGCCAGGGAGATGAAGTGAGGCCAAATTCCTCTGAATAACAGCCAGAAAAGCTGGCTTCAGAAAATCTAACATCAGCAAAGTCAGTTAGCAGCATTTTTTTTCTTAGAAGAATAATTTACAAGTGTTTGTTATCAGGGAAATCTCAGGTTGGGCCACATCTGTTTGCAGGCTAACTTTCCCCCATGAGACATCCTTGAGATTCGCCAGCCCCAACTGCTGAGGCCAGGCATGCCATTTGGGGAGATTTTAGAGGTTATGCTCAATGCCCAAGGCATCACTTACTGGTTCTGCTATTACTCTCTGTGAACTGTTCATTCTTGAATGATGCAGGGATGATCAGTCGTGGTTAGTGAAGCCATCTTTTGAAGCAGTCTAACTAACAACACTCCCTGCTCTAAATCCCACCGGCTGCCAACAAGCTTCAGAGTTTTCCAAATGTTGACCCAAACATTCAACAATCACTTTGACCCTGGAAAATGCAACCCTGTTGTCAAACAAGCATTTCTTTTCAGGTTTTGCTGATATAGCCAAAAGTAAAGCCTTGTCTCCGTGCCTCAAGGATTTATCCACAATTGCCTTAGCTAGAGGATCATGTTTTTGGTCTATTTCAAAAGTAGAAACCACACTTTCATCTCTTCACCAAGGGCCAACTTGTTTCACCCAGGGAAAGAACAGCAAGGACTGTTGGGGCAGCCAAAAATGTCAAGAGAACAGATGGGAGGGGCATATGGGGAGAAAGTAGATGAAGAAGGAGAGAGTTGCTGTGCTTAAGGAGCAAACAGATTCACATTGGTTTATTCAGCAGGATAGTGGTTTCACTGTGATGCTTGCCCTGTTCAACAAAGAACAGAAGAAAAGAGTGGTGTTGCATTACTGAACAAGATAATGGCCTTGGTTTTCTTTAAGCTGCAAGGGTTCAGCCTTTGTCATCCAGACAAAGATATGCTACTTAAAGTATTCCAAAACATTCAGTTCATTACTGCTGATTACCATATCCTGGCTTCCTTTTCACTGCACCAGCAGCTGCTATCCTGAGATTCCCTAAACCACAGTTCCCATCTTCCAACAAACTCTACCAGGAGAACAGAGGATGGCAGCTCCAAATCATTGATTAAATGTCCCCCAAATGAATCAACAGTGACATGACAGTCCACTGTGTGCTAGATCTTCAGGGAGGTACTAACAAAGCCTGTCACATCCCACTGAAAGCCAGTGCTAAGAATTTAGTTGAAAGAAGACAAAGGAAAGAGCAGAGATAATGGTGTCTCACCACCACAAAGAGCCCACCAATCTAAACATCAGCCCAGTGTTAGGTTTAGGAGCTAGACACCCAGAAGCCCACTGGACAGGGCTTCCCAAGATGAGCTGCCTGTTTCCATGACCACCCCTTGCTGATAAAATCTGATGGCTGTCCAGAAGAAGGCACAAGGAATCAAAGAGAAGGCCTGCAGATCAGTAGAAATGTTTCCAGCTCTATTCTTGCCATCTGTTGTAAATGATAATGCCAGTGACGATGGAGAAGACCATGGCCACCAGTGAAAAGAAGACTATCAAGAAGAGAGCAAGGCCACTCATGGGTTCCATCGGTATCTCCATCCCAGGGAGCTTCATGTTCTCCACCACAGGAAGGAAGACCTCTTTGTCACACTTCTCTTTCTCCAGTGTCCATTCAACCATCAGCTGGTACAATGTCAGAGAAATTATGTTTTGATTGTCTGACAAGTCTCCCATGACAGAAGAGATTCCAAAGAAGTATCCATGTGGTAAATGGACTCCAGGAATTTGATGCAATCTCTCCATTCATGCTTTCTGTCAATATCAAGCAAGATGGTAAGGCTCCTCTTCACGTAGCAGACCACCAGGAAAGTGTTGTGGTCCGGGTTGCACACCATGGCTGTGTAACCACCAAGTTCAGTCGGCCTCTCATCCCTGTCATTGTCATAGGCAAGCAACCCATTGCCAAGACATATGGGAACACATGTTCCTGCTGCTTCTCCTTGTTTGGGTAGGTATCTACAAATACACCCAGCCTTATGAAGTTATCCTTGCTGTCAAAGACTGGCCCTGGCTGCATTCAATCCTTTGTGTACCAGATGGCAAAGCCTCTCCAATGAGGTTTTCTTTCCCTTGCCCATGAATTTTGAAATGCACTTCCATCTCCAAGTTTCTCAAGTAACAAGGCACTCTATTCCAGAAAGCACCCTTTTGCTTTGGATATCCGAACTGAGACAAACAAACTGGGTCATTGCCCACAAGTTCCCACAAGGAGAAACTGGGTGATCCAACACCCTGATAAGGCATGGTGAGCGAGTGCTCCCACTTCAGGTGCTCCTCCATCTGTTCCGCCCAGATTCCCCAAAGCAGCAGCAGCAGCAGCAGTAGCCACCACAAGAGCCCAGCATTCCTGCCACCAGCTTGTCGAACCGCCGCTGCCATCTTCCTCTCTCTGCACTTCAGTACAACCCCATGATCTCCAGTAGGACTCTAGACTGAACATGTCACTTGAAGCAACCTTCTTCTCAGCACTACATAAAATGTTCCACATGTAATTCCTTGTCATAAAGCAAATGGCATCCATTAGAAAATTGGATGCTATGGAAATTTAAGTATGGGGCCTTTTAAGTTTGAGGCCTTTCCTATTCTATTGTCCTGTTTCCATTACATGTCATTTCTCCTTTTTTTTCTTTCAGAAAATAAAGGATTGTCGAAGATGGGATGCTGGTGGTTGAATTGGAGGGGACTGGGTCAAACTCAAAATCTGAACAGGGCAGACTTGCTTTTTTAAACCCTTGTATTTTTAATACTTACCCCATCCCTAGAAGAGGCCAGTCAATGTTATTCTGAGGGGAAGTCATTTCCTTCTTTGGCTGGAATTAAATCCCACATACAATGCAGTGTAAATGGAACAAAAAGCATTTTAGATGTAAACATACAGTATATACAGGATTATTAAATCCCTTGGAGATAAAAAAAATCTAACACAGAATTTAGAACACTATTTTCCAACCTACTGATGGAAAAAAAGTAAGGAATACGATATTCTTGGAAGTGAGATAAAGTACATCCTGTAGTTTGCAAAGATGAAGTAAAAGGAGGTCAAATTACTTTCATTTGAATGTTTAGACACCATTATTTTCCCTCCTATTTCCATTTGAGGGTTCACCTGAGTTTAAAAATGGTGGAAAGGATCTTTTGGTTACAGCGGCCATTCCAAAAAGACCTCCATTGAAGGATTCTTCCATTCAAACGCAGTTGATTATGTATTTATCATTTGTTTGAAATATTGTATACTGAGCAGTTTGCAATAATTCTACAATGATCATAATAATTGTATAAAGACAATCTCAAGGAGAGTTACTGGCTGGGGAAAACTATCATAGAAAGATGATTTTTTTATACGCCATCCTTGAGTCCTGGTGTGCCACAATGAATAGATAAAGAAAGGGGGAAAAAAGATGGGAAGTTGCTCATCAGCTTGTTGGCCATTTCCCCACTAATGACTTCCAGCATTTTCAAGTGTCTTCTGGCATCACCCACAACCATTTTTGACACCTGTCCTCCTTAACTTTTATATAGGTAGAAAGAGTACAGGATAGCTCTAGAGGCCAGAAGCCACTAGTGGAAATCCTGCTTTAGTGCAGCCATGCAGGTTACGCTATTACTGCCTTCCCCATCTCACAGCGAGATGTATATTCAAGTACAGTATAAATTAACAAATACATTCACATATAGAAATCTGATGCAAACCTGTTTGGTCCTGCACTTCTCTTGGCAACACAGAAGTCACAAGGTCTTCCATAAAAAACAGTACAAGACAATGGTTATTTTAAAAAATCAACTGTGCCCCCACCCCGCTCCAATCATTGTGTCTACAGTTTTACAATTCTACAACCCAGCCAAGAAATCTCCACCCCAACACTCTCCTTATCGCTTCAGGACACAAGAGAAAAGTACCTGCTGGGGACCTAATTGCAAGCTTGAACAGTCAGGGAAGCAAAGCTAGGAATATGTGACGAGTTATAAAATGCCTGCAGATTTTACACCCAAACAGAGTCTACAGGAAGTTACCTTGTGCTCAGGAATATATTCCTTTTCCATTGGATGTCTGCCAGAGAGGATTGATTTAATTAAACAAGCTGGATCATAGTGACCTCTAGGGGTAGAAAGAACATTTGCATCTGTGGTCCAAAGAGAGACAAAATGTGCAATTTTCCACTGCAAAAGGACTTACCTGCATATGGTGTGTAAGATTAAAAGAAAAACACCAGGCAAAAAGATGTCCATATACCTTCAGCTTAGCTTGCAACTGTGTTATTAGAAACAACTTATCATGATTCTTTTATTTAAAAAGAGCTTACACAAGAAGCAGGAAGTATTCTGACATTCTTGTCATTCATGCTTGGGGTAACGATTTGTGGACAGTTCTTTGAACAAAGAAGCGGCCAATCTAAAAAAAACCCTATCTATTTGGAATCATATGTCTTAAACTTTAAAGAAACAAGTAGCTAATTCATATTCCTATACTGGAAAAAAAATATTTTGTTTTGTTTTTTGATCCAGTATCCATCTGCTTCCCTTGGACTGCAAACTGGAAGTGACTTTTGGGGAAGACAGCCTTACTGGATTTGCAGACTCACTCGTTTTCCAGTTTAGGATCAAGTGAGCATATTGGGATATACATAAAGCAATATAAGCCACAACTCTAAAAAATCTCATAAGACTTTATCAGTTCTTCTCCTTGATGTATAGCATAACAGTGGAAGCCGCTATAGCCAGCAAGCAAGGGCAATCTATTATTCAATGTCCATGCTTGCAAGAGTGAATTACTCCACTTTGTTATATTTTACGGAGCCAAGGCTGAAAAGTTGAATATATAACCTGTTCTTAAATAATATTATTTCTGTCTCTACCATCATTCCCTGACTGTGGCAATTTGCTGCATGACCCTGTATTTCTGGTCACCACACTGAGATTAATAACAGAAAGGAAAAGGGGAGGGGAAAGAGAGATTTCCTTGCTCATTGAAGCAGCAGAGAAAGGGAGTTGAACAGTTTGGCAAATCAGCCACCCATCACAAACCAGAGCATATTGGAAACCTGGCCCAGATTTCTTCTGGGTCAAGGAAGTGATTCTGCATTGCTACAGGCGTTTCAAGACATCTGGTCACTATTCTGCTCAAAAACACACATGAATGTGCTTTAAAATTAATTTGCAAGGGAATACTCTCCAGTGCTGTTGGTGCTAATGTAAAACAACAAGAACAGCTTAAGGTTTACAAATTGATATCCACATTTCTGACAAGGAGAAACACCATTTTAAAGATTCAGGATGACAGTAGGGTGCCTGAATTCATAGACAGATAGAGCCTCTTTTTGAATACTGTTTCAAACTGTGCAGATTTGTTAGTTCCAGCAGTTGGATAAGTACATCTTCTTGTAGCTGTACTCAGTTACTGCCATGGAGTGATAACTGAGAAAGAGGGCCCAAAATCCATGGTTGGCTGAGGGCCTATAACAGCCTGATGATCTCTAGTCCAGATGTGTTAGAACTACACCTGCCAGAATTCTTAGTCTGATGGCCATACCAGCTAAGCAACCTATAAGTTGTACTCCCAACACATCTGGATGGTGTCAGGCTGGAGAAGGCTTCTCTGTAATATGGTCTGCATAAGCTCAAATCATACATATTTAGGCCAGGCTGAATGAAATTTGCTAGCATAGGCTGCTCATAAGCGCTACACAAATTAAGTGTTAGTATTATAGTGGTTAGTAGTGACCAGTCCCAGTGGATCGGTGAATTGTACTTTTTTCACCTTTCCCATGCTTAAGCCTTATTTCTGTCTGCCAGCACAATACAGCACCTGAAGAACTAGATTAGAACCATGTCTGAGATATGAAGGTAAGAAGATAATTTATACTGAGAAATGGCAGAACATCATTGCCCTTAGCCTTTTACTGTATTGACAATTTTCAGCCTTTTGAGAAGGAGAGAAAGAATGAGTGTTCCACCTGGCAGGTCCACTGCAAAATCAATGACCTTAAATTACAGATTAAATTACACAGTAAATCGAAAATGTTCTAAATCTTAAAAGAATTCAACAATAGGCAAATCATTTCACTGAAGAACAGACACTTGGATATTTCTCTAGCCCAAAATTTACAAGTTTCTATTGGGTTTCTTTTAAGCCCAGTCATTTTTATTTATGTTACAGATGATGCATTGGATGATGGCTTTCTGAAAACCATGCTCATGCTCATAAAGTGACTCAGGACAGCAGTCTGAAATTCCATTCCAGCCATGATGAAGAAAAATAGGTAATTTCTTACAGCAACACTAGAGGTCACTTTAGAACAGTATTGGCTACATTTAGTTCTGGTAATTCTTTAATAAATCAGGGATTGAACATGAGACATTTACTGTGGGAGTCCTGGCTCTTTCATGCAGTCCACCATGGACCCAGCAGAAGTGAATTTCAGTATGTTATAATATGTAATATGTTAAAACTTAAAGATAGAAGAGACCCCTTGGCAATCTCATAGATTTTAGAATGTAGTAAGTGCAATATTTTTTCATCTTTTTTCACATTTTTCTCAAGCCTTGATGGCCAGAGGAGTTATTATGAGAATGCCCTTGATAAAGCGCTGCCCAGGCTTATTGTAAATATGCCAATCTCCTACTTTTTGATATGACATTTATCAGATATTCAGATAAATGGACCTTTTCTTGAGAGGCTTGAATAGATGGAATTCAGTTTTAGGTCTCTCAAAATCCTCCCCCATAAAATCATGTTAAGACAACTGGCATAATTGGCAAAAACTACTATACATTTTTATTGTTTCCCACCATCAGCACAGAATCACTAGGAAGGTGGGTTCAGCCACAAATAATTTCTGATTTACTAGTTAGACCTGGGAGATCAGAGATGGAACAGCTTCCTTGACTGGGTAAGGCAATAGTCAGTCCTTCCAAAGAGGATGGCTTTCAATTATTCTCCACATTCTGTAAAACTGAAGATAATGCCAGCAGCATCTGCAGCAAACCATGATGATGTCAAAATGATGACCTGTGCATAATGGCATCAAGAAAATGCAACAATTACTAATGTATGTAGTCTTTTTGAGGGAGAAATTCATGAAGAACAATAAAGGCTCTACAATTTTAAAAAAATCTGGGGGAAAAGTGAAAATTCTGCCACATTTCATTCAAGGGGATATACACAATATTCCCGCCTCCCATTTTTCCCCACAGCAGCAACTGAGTAGGTTGGGCTAAGAGAGAGAGAGAGAGAGACTAACCCAAGTCACACTGTGAGCTCCTATAGCTGAGAGTGGAGTAGAACCTGGATCTCTCTACTGTCAGCCCAGTACTTTAACCACTACACTATATTGCTCTACCATTCCTGTCCTAACCTGCCAGCAGGACTTGAAAGGATAAATGGAGCTGCAGAGGACCTCGCATATGTATAGACGTCTGCGGATTGCTCTTTGGATCCTGGCTTTTGCCTTTGGCAGTGGAATGGTGGCATTCTTTTGTGAAAACTACAGTACAACCAAGTGGCTGCCTGAACATTTCTGGAATCCCTTAAAGAAAATAGTTAGGAATTTCTGAGAGTTGAAATTCAGACATACTGTATGAGGCAGGCCAGTGTTGGGGAACACTACTTTACTTATCCTGACAGATCCTCTGTGATGGCAATCATCTGCATTTATGGACAGTATCCTCAAGTCAAGTTTCCTGTCTTGTCTGTGGATAGGTGGGGTCTATGGGGGAGGAAAATCACCCAGTGCTGTATACTGGAAAAAAAGAAATAAAAAGGCCCATTTAGTCAACCCCATTTAACAAGGATAGCTATTCAGAGGGCTCCAAGGGCAACTGCAGGGTATGGGCAGAAACATCAAGATAATGGCTGCAACAGTGCTGTCATCATGTAATGACATCACATGCATGTATAAGAGGGGTGGAGCTTGTATCATGTTGGCGTGACACTGCTTTCACCATTCTCACAAAAGCACTAGCTCCTGTGGACGCATCTAGGATTGTTTTGTTTATGATTTTTAACTAATGGTTCAGTGCTGACCAGCATATTTAATAGAGAGCCACGTGTAAACTTCATTTTGAATTTTTGAACTCATTCTGGAGTAGTCATATAAACTAAGATCTTGGATTCTGAAAGAGCAAAATCCAGCCAGAACATCTTTTTTTTCAGTAGATGTTATTAGAATAAATGTTGTGTTCTATGGAAAATAGGCTTTTCAAAATTGGCTGAGTTCATACATCATGCTAAGTGACAAACAAGCAACCATCTACATTTGGTTTAGCATAATATTTGAGTCCAGCCAACATTACAGGGTCAAATATTGTTTGCAGGGTCATAAGGCTATAAGCTCAAAATATCTAGTGGTTTGAATAAGTGAATTTGAATGAGGGAAAGTTTATTGGATATCAAATATGTTTGCAGATATGTAAAGGAAAATTTATTTGGATACATGCACATGTCTCAGATTTGCCAGGATCCTGAATTGTGGGGTCCTTTGGAAAGATTGTAGGACTCTTTGGAATAAAGCTGGATTTCCTCCAAGGGAAGCAGTACCCAACTGGAACTTTCACAAAACTTCATGAGTGGTCTGGTATTTCAGAGGGCTATTGAAAAACAGACATTATGTCTGCCAAAATTTGTACTTTCCCCTTCCTACGGCTATATATGGAAAATGGCAGGGAGAAGAAGAAGGTTGAGTGGCTGTTAGATTTCTATTCTAATTACGCGAAATGATTTACCAGGTGTTCTACAAGGTTGAGTGTTAGATTATGTATTTCTCCATGCTGTTTTCCACTTTTCTTTTGTGGCTGTACTAATCACATTAAAAGAGCTGGCTCTTGAATGTGGTGGGTAAAAAAAGATATTTGTGGTTAGTTATACATAATGTTTCTGATTTCTTCTCCTTTTATGCACCAATCTTCATTCTTCCAAATGTTTCTTCAACCAATCTTCGATGTACTTTTAATACCTCCATTTCCATTCTTAGTTTTTCTTCTAGAACAGTAGTCCCAGACTTGGGGGGGGGGTAGAAGAGAAATTCCAAGGGACATTGCAAGGAGGTGAAATTTTTAGAAAAAAATTAGCGCCATATGAATAATTTTTAAAATTACATCCCATGAATTGCAAATGCCTTTATTTTTTTGTTTTTTTGATGTTCAATTGGTGGAGACGCTGCTATTCAGAAAGTTATATACGTTACCATTCTTTTTTTCTAAACTTTTTTTCTAGCACTTTTATGAATGTTTGGAAGCAATTGGGACTGTTTGTTTTTGCCTCATGATTGTTGGTGGGGAATAAGATATATAAGATAGTAGGTATATGTACAGTACTCATACTAGTAAATGCAAATACCAGCACTTGTAAGTTAGCTTGTAGAGGGTTACCATATGTCTTCAAAGCAGGACATGTCCTTCTTTTTGTCCTCATGTCCTCCATCCACTAGGCATAGCCTTAAACTTAAATATTGTCCAGCTTTTTGAGTGTCTTGTTTTTTGTTTTTTGTTTTTTTGTTTGTTTGGACTGTTTTCACAACAGTAGTCATTCAAATACATTTCATGTATTGTGATCTTGTAAATTATCTGCGTCTTTCACTCATCTGCCTAGATTTACTTTATTTGATTTATTTCCTGATTGATAAAAGGAATATATATTATATATGGCTTTATGTCATTGAAAAGAATAGGATTGACCATCTTCAGTGCATGTTATGCTACTTAGTTCTTAGCAATGCCATGAAACCTAGTCACTTGAGCAATACTTGACAATAAACCACAGTAAACTGAAAGATAAGCCAGTGGAATTTTTTGGGTGCTCAGCTTCAAAATTTGAAAGACGTGAAGTTAGAAATACTCTATTGGAACTTTTCATCAAATTTCAGACAAAGTAGTATAAGCGTCTTATGAACTATCATTGCTTCTTGGTAAAACTTAAAAACAAAACAATATAGAAAAAACTCGTCTGAAGCCTTGCTGGCTGAAAGCTGCTGATATTGTGCTAGGGGCCAAAAGCACAAAGGAACTATCATAAATTTGATTTCCTGAATAGTCAGTGAAAGGTTGGATCCATGAGCAGCTGGAAGAATTTACATTTCAAGCTATGGAGACAGTTAGAGCTTAACTTTTTTTGGTGGTGCTCCCTGAGCTTGGTTGTTTGCTTGCAGACATTTCATTACCCAACTAGGAAATAACATCAGTGCGAGTGAGTGTGGGATTTGCTCCCTGTTTATACACAGTAGCTTGCCCTGCCAATCTTGGTGTGGTTTTCTCCTTGGTAGTTCCTTGATTAGGGAATTGTTTTCTGCTTGATTGTTTGTCTCCTTAGTAGTTCCTTCTACTAAGTAGCACAATGTTGTCAATTATTTATGTTTGATGAAATTTGTGGAGGGGAATGCTTTTTTTAAAAAAAATTAAGAATTAATGACCACATCAAAGACTTCTGATGATATGAAAATGATTTCTGACTTTGAAAAAAATGAATAAACTTTCATGGGAAAAACTGGTTGGTGTGTCCATAGGTGTGCTGATGATGCTTTGCTAAATTTCTTACATTGGTGTAAGAAAACAACTGCTACAATCATGACTCGTGGTTATACTCAGATAAATTTTGGCTACTAAAACAATTCCAAATGATCACTGTGATTTGTTGAATTGGCCATCAGGGCTGCAAATTTTGGGAAGAAGAGTGCTCTAAATACAAAATATTTTTGTAGCACCTCATGGGTGTACATCATGAAACAATTCTGTTTCACATAGAGGCTGAATGGCTTTCCAAATGGATCATGCCTTTGAGTTTATTTCAGATGAAAGATTAAATTTTCTTCAAGCAACAGAAGAAAGAAGGGTTACAGCATGCATTTATAGACAAAATGGTTCAACTTTCAGTAGCATATTTGGTAGACATTTCTAAATCTTTGAACACCATTTTAAATCTTTGAACCTCTGTTTAAAACTGCAAGGAAAAATGTGGCAAATGTGTTGCATGCTGATGTCATGAAATTGTTTATATCCTACTTCAGACGCATTATGTGAAGACCCAGCTCTCTGGAGAAGACTCTAATGCTGGGAAAGGTGGAAGGCAAGAGAAGAAGAGGACGACCAGCAGCAGGGTGGGTGGACTCAGTTACAGTGGCAATGAGTGCACCGTTGGGAGACCTGAAAGACCAGATTATGGACAGATCGTTGTGGAGAAAATCTATCTACTTTATGTGGCCACTAAGAGTCAACAATGACTTGATGGCACATAATTAAAAAATGTAAGTTAGTCCTATTAAATCCCCTTTCTGGAAAGTTTTAGGCAGTTAAAAAACCACAGGATTTAAAGTAGTCTAGGTTTTTAATCTCTGCATTTATTTCTCTCAAATTGGACAGGCCCTTGGAAGGGTCTAGCATGCCTATGTAGTTGATCCCATTTTGTTTGGGTTTCTGAATGTTGCTTCAGATTCAGACCAGCCTCTGATTTGGTGTTTTCCAAACTGCTGAGTTGAGACTCTTCTGTCCAAACTTACCAGGCTATTCAAAGTCATTTCAGAGCAATGCTGCAAAGGAATATTCTGGATATCCAGGCTGAGATGAGCTGCTACCCGGCTGAGCCAGTACATGTGGCTTTGACATATGTGGCTTCTGGGCACCCTTCTCAGAGTGAAGTGGAGCAATGTCAAGGCCTTGTGGAGATGGTGTTTCACTTCCATGAGACAAAGTACATGGTGAGGTTCATCAGGGTTGATTCACACAAGACTAAAAATATGTTACAGGCAAGGTGAAGTGATGGAAAAATTGTATCTTTGATCATGTTGGACAGCTCATTCTGTACTTTATGTACTCATTCCATATCAAATGTAGGCCATCGCTTCTTGGCCTTTTGGCTAAGATCAAGTGTAGTATCTGTTCTTACCAGTTTAATGTAGACCAACCCAAGCAATGTGTAAATGAAACTTCATTTGAGAAATATATCTATATTTTAATTTGTGTTTCGATTTTTGACAAAAAGAAAAAAAATCAACATTCCTCTACTATGCCTTGGTAGAGGAAGTTTAAATAAAAGCAGAAATTTCTTTTACTGTATGTCTTCAAATCTGTTCTGTTAGTGGACATTGTTTTATACACATAAAATTGCCACTTCAACATTTGTATGATATTGGTTGTACTTCCAGTATTTCATTTGGCATGAAATACTTAACTGTGCTTGCCCTAAATTAAAAGGTAGACAAATAAAATTTTCCAGGAAAAAAATGTTCTTATTGCGTGGCTGAATATTTCATAGCCAGTTTGATCTAGTGGTTAAGGTGCTGGGCTAGAAACCAGGAGACTGTGAGTTCTAGCCCTGTCTTAGGCATGAAAGCCAGCTGGGTGACCCTGGGCCAGGCCCTCTCTCTCAGCCCAACTCACCTCACAGGGTTGTTGTTGTGGGGAAAATAGGAGGAGGAAGGAGTATTAGGTATGTTCGCTGCCTTGAGTTAGTTATAAAAATAATAAAGGCAGGATAAAAATAAAATTAAAATAAAATAAATAAAACATTGTGAAAAATGTGAGAAGAAATGTCACAAAACAGCCATCTTGACTTTTTGAATACTCCCCTCCTTCCCCCACAGGGCCACTGACTTTGACAGATTCCTTCAACTCATCCCTAGCCCACTCCTGAGACAGCCTAGAGCCATCTTCAGCTGGTGCAGTTTGGAAGTGGTGAGCTTGTATTTCTCTGACAGCACCCTTTTTCCAACCTGCAGTCATCTGGACAATCTGGACATGGGAGCACCAATGAGGTTATTTCACATGACAATTTACTATTTGTAGTAAACAATACAAATTAAGGCTAAATAAATAAAGGTGGATTAAGGCTTGAACCCTCTATCCCATCCTATTATAATTTAGTAAAGTGATTGGATGCCAGTTTCCTGCTGGTAGATGATGCTGGGTGACAAGGAAAAGGATGCCATGGAATCTACCAATCGCTACCCTGAAACTACTCCAGATTAAATTGTGCAAAAGCAGCCATTTGCCTGGCCTGGGGGCAGCACACTTTATGTCAATAGATTGCCTCCTGACTCAAGGGCAAATGAAGCAAATCAACATGTGAGGAAGAGCTCTGAGGCCACCACTGTTTATTATGGATATGTCTGCATGATGTTGATTTGCAAGCGCCAAGTTCAATTACCAGATCTGACCATCCAAGGGCTTCAGATATCCCTGCTACTCCTGTAGCCAATTTTTTTTTTTCAGGCTTCCATGCAGTTGTGAAAAGAAAAGTGCCGCTGCTTTAAGAGTCATGTGAATGCCAATGAGTGGATTCCTTAACCGTGTGGTGTTACAACTGCTGATTGTAAAGCCATTTTGTTTCTTAATGCTTCTTGTTTTACTTGTTGACTTGACTAGGGATCCTTTTTTTTCGTGTTCTTCGTGTAAAACTGGCTCTTCCTTTGCAAAGCAAAAGAAAGTTTGTGTGTTTTAGATTGATGTCTTACATTTAGTGAAAGTGATTGATTGGAGCAGACTACTTCTGATTATTTGGTTTATTATTTATACCCTGCTGCTGAAATAAAGAACTGAAAGAAATATTGGGGAAAAAATGCAAAAAAGCAAAACAGCCCCACAGAAGCCTCACCCATGCAGCCGTTGTGCTAAAACTTCCGGCACTCTTTGCAGATTGCAGGACAGGTTCAGAGATGCTAAAAGAGGAAAGCCGTGACTTTGGAGAAGTACAGCCGTGGCGTTGGTGTTGAGTCACTCTCCTATCTGCATACGTGGTGCTTCAGAAGTGATCTTAAAGGATGTATAGTTATACTGGGAAGAAGGTCCTTTCTGAGGTAACAGTTTCAAAGAGGAATACCACAGAAGGAGTACTCCATTACTAAGCACCGATCAACAGAAGAAGCATTTCTCATTCCTGGCTCCTGCAGAGATTCTTCATAAAGAAGGAGCACCTAATTAAAGAAGACCAGCTGAACTAGTTTCCCCAAGGCCTTTGCATGCAGAGGAAGTTTCTACCAATGTCAGTGGCCCCTGAGGGTAAGGAGCAGAGTGTCCAAAAAGTCAAGGTGGCAGTTGCAGCATTACAACAGAAGCCCTGCTCCAGACCTACATAAGGTGTGGGCTTCAATTGTGATGCCACAAATCACCATCTCAATTTTTTTGATCCCTACCCATGGACACTGATGCTCAAGGCAATCCCACATGTGTTTATTCTGAAGTTGGCCATACTGGGCTACGTAAAAAGTACTGTCAGGTATGTGTAACCCTTCAACCTGTTGAAATCTAAACTCCAGATTGGCGCATCCTGATTCAGTCATATTGCCCAGTCTGCATCAGTTTTCTCTAAAACTGTTGTGTATTTCACTCCTGTTTTAAAGATGGATGAACTGAAGCAATAATCTTTCTCTCTCACACACATGGTATTTCATTACTACTGTTATTGTTGATTGTCAACTGAAGGACAGGTATCCTCCAGGGGTGCTTGAGAGATTCTGCCACAGCAACATATGTTCAGTGAGGAACAGAAATGTGTTGTGTGTTACAAGCTGGGAGAATAGTTGACAGTGAAACAAAGAACTATGAGTTATGCCAGAAGGAACAGGAAATAATGAAGGCAAACATTCAAGCATCAAAATGGCAGGGAATACCTGGAGGAAAACATACTTTCAAGGAGAATATTAAGAAGCAGATTCAAATGAGAGAAAGTCTTTGCCATCAGCTTGCAAAAATGGGGTCTGAAACTCAATGATGCTGTTTTCACTGATCTGATCGAGTCAAGTCTAGTAAAGTCCAACTTTATTACAGGTCACTGAACCAGAGATCATTAAAATAAATAAATGAAAAATATGATATGTAATAGAAATTACAGTGTAACATGCCTGATAAAAAGGCCTGTAGTCATGCATAACCTAGTTAAGCTGTCAACAACACACAAATTCTACAGACTACAAATGTAAAGTCTGCAACAGCATGGGTTGTCTTGAGATCTCTATCTGCCAAAAGAAGCTGCACATTGAATGCTTCTGTCTGACCTGGAAATGGGCTAAGAAGAGAGGTCTCAGTAGCTCACTACAGTTCTCTTGGTAAAAATGACAGTATAGCAGGCCGTGATCCCAAGATTGAATGCTCCCATCTTTGCAGGGACAAAGCCTTTCAGTGCAGGGGATTTTGTGGTATTTACCCTCCAATACTGCTGATGGTAAGATATTAAAGCAGAATAGTGTAAAGGCCCTCTGAATTTCTTAACATGGGCCAGATATATAATGCTGCTTTAAAATGAAATTTGCTATGCCCCATCTGAGCTATAAAGAGTCACTTTGGAGTAGTGGTTAAGGCATCAGGCTAGGAACCAGGGGACCGTGAGTTCTAGTCCTGCCTTAGGCACAAAGCCAGCTGGGTCACCTTGGGCCAGTCACCCTCTCTCAGCCCTAAGAAGAAAGCAGTGGCAAACCATTTCTGAAATCTTGTCAGGAAAACTGCAGGGTTAGGATTAGTTGCCAGGAGTCAACACTGACTTGAAGGCACCAAAAAAACTCACCACCCACCTCTAAGTGACACCATGGTATATTCAGTATGAGAACCCCAATTTATGTAATTTGTCAATTATTTGGATTTTCCAAGCAGTCTAATAATTATCTGACAGGATAAAACCACCTATCTTCTCTGTCCAAAATGTGAACATTACTGTCCTCAAATGAGTGTCCTTTTTCTTTTAGATGAAGGTAAACTGCTGATTCTGGTCCTGTGGTGTTGCTCCTCCTGTGTTGGGCCACCCTCTTCTGTAAAGGCTGTTTGGTTTCTCCAATGTAGAGCTCAGAACACTCCTCACTGCACTGGATTGCATATACTACATTGCTCCTCTTATGTTTCGGTGTTGGATTTTTAGGGTGTACAAGCCTCTGTCTCAGTGTGTTAGTGGGTTTGAAAAATACAGGTATGTGGTGTTTTCCAAATACCCATTTTATCCTTTCTGACATGCCAGCCTTGTAAGGAATGACCAGGTTCTTCCATTGACTCTGGGTCTCAGCTCTGTCTGCTGTTGTTTTGGGTCTGGGGGTAGACTTAGATTTAATGAAGGCCCAATTTGGATACCCAGAGGCCTTCAGAGCTGTCCTCAGGTGCTGGTTTTCTTTCTTTTTGGCATCCATGGAGGTGGGGATGGTTTCTGCCCTGTGAAGTAATGTCCTGATGACTCTTAGTTTGTGCTGCAGTGGATGGTGGGAGTCAAACATCAGGTATTGGTCTGTGTGTATGGGTTTCCTGTAAATCTCTATTTCTAGCTTGCCACTGGTTCCAATAAGAACCTCACAGTCTAGGAATGCCAGCCTGTTGTCCTTGGTGTCTCCCCTGGTGAACCTAATGTTTGTATCTATGGTATTTATATGGCCTGTGAAAGCCTGTACCTCCTGAGCCTTGATTTAGAGCCTAGAAATAGAGATTTACAGAAAACCCACACGCAGACCAATACCTGATGTTTGAGAGAGGGGTTAAGGAATCCATTCATGCCAAAGTAGAAAATCCTTCCCTCAATGGAGGCGGAGGCCTCAGACACAACTTGCCTCCCTTTTTCATGCTGCTTTTTCATTAGTCCCCAGGAAGATTAAGACCACTTCACAAATTCACTAGGAAGGCCACACTTAACGATCCACTTGGGGATGAGCGAGGGATTTAGGAGTAAGACATCCCAAAGACAATCCACACCTCCATGGCACAATTAACAAAACATTCAGGTGTAGGAACAATGACCCCATATATGTCTTCCACCTTGGAAGACATATATGGGGTCCCCTACCAACTTTTGCCCAGACTGAAGAAGCTGCTTGGATAAGCAGCGAAAAGTTTCAACCAAAAAGAAAGAAATCCAGTTGCCATGACTCAACCTACAGACATTCCCTGTATAATGTAGCACAAATCCCAGGTATTTAAAACAAAGGACTTCTTCAATTATGCATCCTTCAAGGGTCAAGCCATACTTTATGAAGCCCCTTGAAAAACACACAACCTTTGTTTTGCCTTGTTATTGAATGTCCCCTGAAGAAATGGATCAGTGGTCCTAGGCAGAATTCCAGCCTGCCAACCCTGTACTTTTCTAGAGTACTCCATTCTGTCAATAACCCATACTTTTCATGTGCCCACATTCCTGATATGCTCTTTTTTACAGTGAGATCCCCTTCAATTTTGTTTCCTAGTTAGTTTCAGCATTCGACCCAATCCACAATAGTAAGTGATGTCTTCTGGATGGTTGACCGTCAGCCCCACTAGGTAGACCAGACCAGAAAATCAGCTCCATAGGAAGGCTAAAACTACATTTATTGAGATTGGCTATAATAACAGAATCTTGCAAGTCTGTGCTGTACCTCCTCCCACTTCTTATTACCCCAGTGAATCAGGTAGACATCTGCCTAAGCTGTTTCTGAATGTTGTCTTATTGCTCTGGATTTATGTTTCAGAAAATGTTGCAGCCCCTTTTTCCTAGGTAATGGTTCTTGTATATTTCTGTCAAGGTCATCCTCCTTACCTTTTACATTGACACACTATGGTCATCACACAGTTTGTAAAAGGCTGGCAGGGTTGCGGCCAATTTACTCTTGGGTGGGAGATATATGGTGTTGCAGCGTGTAGGCACTGCAACAGAAAAGGCCTGCTTCATAGGTCCCATTAAATGGCATGTTTTAATTGAGGGGTCCCAGAATATGCCCCTCTGTTGGACCTGGTGGAACACAAAGAAACAACCTAGAAGAGATAGTCCTACAAGTAACCTGGTCCCATGCCATAAAGGGCATTATGAATTACAACTAGTACCTTGAATTCCACGCAGAAGCACGCTGGGAGCAGGGGTGTCATCTGGCCATACTGAAGTGCACCCATAACTGCCCAATCTCTGCATTCTGGACCCACTGGAGCTTCCAGATCATCTTCAAAGAAAGCTCCATTGCAGTAATCCACTCAGGAAGGGACTTTTTTACATCCTCCCAAATACCCCTGCCAACTATAATTTCAGCAAAGTTCCTTTCCTTTCCTGTCCTCTTTCCTCTTTCTTTCCTCTTTCCTCTTTCCTTTCCTTGGATGGTCTGTTCTACCACTGGCAGATCCTCTTGCTTCATTCCAACTCCTAGTTCCTTTCTCTCCTTTTGCCATATAGCGTCAGCCACTAAAATTTAGGAAGGGAGTTGTCTCAGTATCCAAAAGGGTGGTATCCATAAGAGGGAGAAATCAATAGGCACAGAAAAACTCCAAGGTTTGAAGAAATAAAAAAGAGGAGAGGATTAAGCATGTTTAGTGGAATTAATGGAGTATCCTAGGAAAAAATGCCTGAATTACTGGCATCCTGAGCATGAGGCTCCATGTAGCCACATTTTGTTGCAGGTCCTTAACCTTGTTTTTCACATGAAATGTGATCAAGCAGTGCCTTTTTGCCTAATAGAGTTAAGGGTTCATATTCAAGAAGTTGATCAGGCAGGTTTAAGCCTGTTAGCTTCTGTCCTTGGAATTCCTTACTTGCTATGATTTACTGAATTATGATCACACTAATGTCTTGCTAATCGGTTTCCTTGCAGGCAACACTGAACGTGCTATTTTTAAACAATATGGAGGAAACAGAGAGAGAGAGACCTGGAAATCTCATGTAATCTGCAGGTTCTGACTCTTGCTCATTAAATACCACTCTTAAATAAACTTAATGGACATAGGAAAAATATGAAGGAATAGGTAAAGTGACGACGTTATCTGCTTCCTAATCTTACATCAATTTTAGCTAAGAAGATTACAAAATATTATCATGGAATGTCAGACATAAAATATTGAGATCCTATCAAAAATGTCTGGATATCAAAATAAGGCTAAGAAAGACACATTTTTGTGAATATTGTTGCAAGTGCTGGTACCAACATCCAGAGGATTAGTTTTTTATAAAGAAAAGGGAGTACATCTTGGATTCAGTTCTACAGCAAAATATGATTTTTCAGTTAATGCACTGGCATAGATAGCTTTCTTCTGCAACAAGGTTACATCATTACCAGGTTAGTGAAATGCCTGAAAACCTTCTAACCTACTCGATTATGAACCACCAGACACACAGCATCTGGGTAGATATTATCTTGTTAAATTAAACATGCACCTGGCCTCTTAATTATCAACTTTAATTGACAACTTCATCTCAGAGCACTATTCTGTCCATGCCACACTGATAGACATAATTAGGCAGTAATTAATGGCTCTTTAAGTGCATTACTTCTTGGGAGTTGGGTTTTCTATTCTTGTCTTGGAAAACAAACATCCCCAACATCAAGGTTTGTCCTGAACAATTAATATAGATTCCTGAGTGCATTTTGTAGGTATTGAGACAATGAGGGAGGAAGAGAATAGGTTTCCTCTGCACAGTTGTGTCCAACTCTATGGGCGGTGCTCATCTCCATTTCTTAGCTGAAAAGCCAGCACTGTCCGAAGACGCTTCTGCGGTCATGTGGCTGGCATGACAGGCATGGAACACTGTTACCATCCCGCCGAAGTGGTAACTATTTATTGTATCTACTCGCATTTGCTTGTTTTTGAATTGCTAGGTTGGCAAGAGCTGGGGCGAGTGCCGGAGCTCACTCTGTCACTCAGGGCTAGGGTCTCGAACCACCGAACTTGCGACCTTCTGATCGACAAGCCTGGCATCTTAACCAGTGAGCCATTGCACCCCCCTACAAACATTTGTATACTGCCTTATTTCAGAAAACTCAGGGTGATTTACAGTACAAAGGAAGGTAAAGCCAACTGCAATGAACCAAAAATAGAACCATGACCTACAAATTACAAAGGCAGTCTATCCATGCTGAAAGCTCATTAGAACAGTATAGTTTTTATAGATTTACAAAAAGGATTTCATACTTCCCAGACCACAAGGGGGCAAGGTGTTCCATAAAGTGGGCCTGACACTGAGAAGATGCACCTCCAGGCCTCTACTCCTTTTGCCTCACCTGGGCTGGGAACCCTCAGGAGCAGCTCTAGAGATGAATGCATGGGATGGGCTAGGTCTGGGTGGAAAAGAGAATCCTGTAAGTACATGGCTTGATAGGTTAAAACCAGCACCTTGATTTGAGCTCAGATGCCTACTGGCAATCAATGCAGCAGCCTATTAGTAGTTGTGCTGAAATTTGGACCAGCTACAGCTTCCAAATCTTTTTCACAGGCAGCCCTGTGCAAAGCAGATTGCAGTGGACCAACAGTGAATAACAATTAATACACTTCAGCTTGAACACATGAGATTGCAGGCCTAAGAGTTATACTTTTAAAGAAGGACAGTGCTTTTCTCTTGTCTCCTGTGAGTTCAAGAGCTAATACAATCAGTTCTGGGTGTGGAAATACATAAATCAGATTTCAGCACAAATTCCTCAGCATGCTAGATGTCAGTCTGTTCTGTTAAAGAAGAGCAGCTGTTTCAGGTACTTTTCAAATATACCAAATTTGCTTCTTAGATGCACGTGTTTTATCTGTTTGAAAAGTGTGGCTATAAGATAACTTTAAATGTAATCCTGCGAAGGAGGCAGCCTTTTAAGATGAAAAAGTGTATTATCTTACATGCTTCAAAATGAGATAAACCAACATTACTGCTTGTGGGGAAAGCACTTCCAAGAGGTCTTATTTTGGCAATATTATGGATATTAGAGGATCTCTCAGCATTCTCTTTTTACAGGACTAGGGCTCTTAAAGGTTGGGTTTTATTTATACCTGTGAAAACCACCTTTAAATTCCACAGTTGCCACTTCTGATGATTAAATGGCAGATCCATAGAGGAACAATAATAGCTTTTTATCATAGATGGAAAAATCACTGAAGCGTCTTATTTTACCTAATGCCAAAAAGCCCTATTAAACCATTTATTCACACACTTTTAGAAAGGAGATGGCTTCTTCAAAGACATCTCCCTACCCAAGGAATTCCAAGATATTTACTGCATTCAGTGGCCGTGTAGGCCATGCTTACACATAGCTAACTTAACTCACTTAACCCAATATTCTTGGTGTTCACAATACACTAAGCCATAAATAACCCCATAGGCTGGGTTCACCCAACATACTACTCTAAAATATGAATGGCTAGTTTGTGGTTCAATGAGGTATGTCAGCTTAACCTTGAAGAATATCTTATCTGGCTCTTCCCACAAATTGGCTCAGTGGAAAGTGATTTGCTTGTTCACCAGAGGAAAGACAGAGCAACTATCCTTTCCCCACGTGGCTGGAGATTTTCTTGCAGGCACAAGGTAGGATAAGGCTACTGGTCAAACCAGACACTCTAGAGAAACTTTGAGAGAATGTATCATTTTCATTATGCCATGATTGTCTATGAGTTCTAGTGACTGTTGCTGGACTACCATATATATTACCAAATAATGAATGAGGAAAGTGATCACAGTACTACTCATTTTACATCCTGTAAATTGAGCTAAGAGATAATACGACTGGCCCAAATCTTCCATGGCTGAAGATGGACAAAGTCCACCTCTAACAAGTTCATATTCCACAGATCACTGAATGGTTGCAGCCACAGTCAAAAGAAGACTTGAATAAGCCACACCTCATCCCTAACTGTGTGTGTGTGTGTGTTATATACATGCATTTGTGAAACATCAAGTAGAATGCCACTAACTTGGCATTCTATAGATGTGTAGGAACTGCAACGTCCAACATTTCCAAGCAGCACTGAAATACCTGGCTGGGAACTCTTGGAAATATGGTTTCAACACAATTGGAGGGCACCAGATTAAGGAAAGCAATTTTAATACATTCTAGATTTTTTTGAAATATAAAAATATTTTTTCATAATATACTGTAAAATATAAAAACATTAAAAAATCTAAACAATGAACAAATTGTTTCTAAAAAACAATAATACATTCAAAGCTCTTGTGTGTATCTAGAAAAGGTATACAGTGCAGTCTTCCTTTAACTGCAATCTCATCTGTTCCTTGTTTATAGAAAATCAAATTATCAAGAAGATAGCCAAACAATCCTTTTTTCTGGATACACTTTTTTTTTTAAAGAAAACACTTAGTGATGGGATTCTTCCTCCTTGCATTCTGGAAGAGATCACTAATTTACCTGAAGGGGCATCGTGAAATATCTCAGTTCAAACCAGGAACTAGGGTTCAAACTAGGATTTTAACAATTAAAGAACTGAAGGCAAAACTGAGAACAGATGTGAGGTTTTAAGTCATCTTTTGTGCCTCAAAAGAGTGCACAGCTTTTGAATAACAAGTTCTGAATAAGACAGCCTTAAAAGGTAACAAGTCTGCTGGCAAACAAAGGAAGGGAGATATATAGACTGGTGGGGTCAATAGTTTGAAGTGTAACAATAACTAACATGCAGTTTGTAACTTCACTGCAGTCAATTGCTTAGTTCAAGATTTGGGAAGGTATTTCAGAGTTCATTTTTAAAAACAAGGGAACGCGCAAATGCTATTCAAATAGACCATGACTAGAGTAGTCAAAACTATCTTCAGAGCAGCCTTCTCCCTACCCACCACCCTCCAGATTTATTTGTGCAGTGATTCCCTGAATTTCACACCAGCAGTCAGTCTTAAAGATCTGGAGGATACTAGGATGAAGAAAGCTACTCTAGAAGAAGGCAATTATTGAACTAGGGAATTATGTGAGAGGAACACAATGGTCCTCTGCCCTGTCCAGGCATTGAAGTGCAACATGTGGAAAGAGAACAGAACAGTGGGCACTGGATCCATCCCCTTCTTGCACTGAAACTTTGTTTAAAAAGAGCATCTACTTGGCAGTGCTGGCCCTACCATTGGGTAAACTGGGGCAATCAATTCAACTGGCAGATATTGGAGTGGACTCTGATTGCTTCAGTTTGAGAACAGAGCTAGGCATGAATGCTGCATATTTCTGATCTCTAAACTTGGATATTCCATCACAAATATAGGGAAAGGTATTGCACTGTCAACTCAGTCCTGCAGCTGTTTTGGATTTTAATTCCAATCAGCCCTGGTCAGAATGCCCAATGAGAGGGATAGTGAGAATTGTAGTCCAAAGTATCTGGCATTACCCCAATTGATGAAAGGTTCAATTGCCAGTCCACCTGATGTATGTACATGGCATGGGGAGAGAGTGCAATCTAGTCCTTTTCCTTATGCAGCAAAGGGTGTTGGGTGGGTCCTATTATTTATGTTTTCTTGAACGTCAACAGAAGGCCCATTCAGACCTCCCTGTTCAATGAATGTCTGTGAGGAGAATCCAGAAGATATGATGGATTGCCTGCCTTAGTAGTTCTTGCATAAGTTTCTCTTCTGTGTTCTAGCATGACACCTAACCAGAGCCAATGATGTGGCAAAGTTCCTATTACATGCCTGAAGTCATGGGACATCCAACACATTCCCAGTACCAGAACAGAATGAGTCACAGGGCTTTCCTTCTGTGGCACAGCTTATACTATCAACAATATTGAGCGGTAAATTTCATAGACTATATGGAAAGGAAGGAGGGGTTCTTATTTTTAAAGCTTTCAACATTGTAGAAAAATTGCATCAGCAAAAAACAGTATGTCAACCTGACATGAAATCCATTTATTCAAACCATGGGGGGTTCATAGTCAACCAAAGCATTCCATACATTTCTCTCAAGAACTGCAACATGATGCACCAGGTACAACATCCATGATGTCAGGGATGCACAACTTATGGCATCAAGGCCACAAGGGTGTCACCCCCCGAGCCCCTTCAAAAGTTGCTGTCAAATAGTAATTTTTCAGGTGACAAAAGGGGAATTATTAAGCACGCATAGAGCAATCATATTTACTGTGTTTAACTCAATTAACATAAAATCAAATTTAGATGTGTCCTGACTGCACAGAGTTTTCTGGAGTGAGCACCATGGCATACCACTCAAAGGTCCAGTATAGCCTCATCCCCAAAACTCACACACTCTTTTGGCCTAGAATCGATGCTAGATAATGACACTCGTAGCCATTTACTTGGGCAATTGTATTGCCATCTATTAGGAATACTTTGTGGGTTTGTTTGCTTCTAAAATGTATTGTGTATTAACTGTGTTACCGAAAGAAAAAGAAGTTTCCAATTCACTCTTCTTTAGCATGAGATCTGTCCAGTTATCAAAAAGATTATCACGACACTGCCTCCTTCCCGTATGTTCAGAGATGAATAGATTAGGCCAGGCCCGCAACTAGGATCTCTGTCACCCAGGGCAACCATGGATTCCGCACCTATTTTGGCACCTCCCCAGTGCGGCACCTGGGGCACATACCCCACTTGCCCCCCCCCTAGTTGTGGCCCTGGATTAGGTACCCTGCACTCACCAGTGGCTACCTGTCCAGCATTGGTGCCAAAGAATGCTTATATGCATATAGCCCTCTGTGAGCTGTTTGGCCAGGGTTCTTAGTCACATGTAGAAGCTTTGCACAAATGCCGAACTCTGAATGTATGGATGCCAGATATGCATGCACAACGGCAGGCTTTGGTAAGGGATGAGAAGGTGTCTCTGGTCAGAGGATATATTCTCTTTCTTCCCAAAGTCGTGTGAAAAATTGTATGAAAAATCCTGTTATGCTGCTCCATTCCTGTAACTGACCCAACACATATTGGAAAAGGTATTACAGTATAGATGGCCATAAAAGCATACAAATCAAAGTATTGTTTTTACTACAAGAACCCATTTTCTCATTCTTTCAGCAATGAAAGTTAAAAATCTAAGAACGTTAACATATTTTGTAAAAAAAAAATCAAGCCCTAGAGTGCAAGATAAAATGGGTAAAATACTTTTTACATTCTAATGGGTCCATTTGCCTTCCCGTGGAATAATTTGCCCTCCCATCTGTCCCAGATTAGAGCTTCCAGCAAAGATCGTGACTTCAGGAATAACCTACTCCCCTACCCCCCCAAATTTGTCATATAAGCAATACCCTAAAATATTCATCACAGACAGTGGCTTAACCTTATAGGCCAATCACAAGATGTTTTAACTTTTTAATTGTTTTCAGAAAAAAAATGTTACCTAAGAATATTCAAAGGACATGCATCAAATGAGAAAGGAAATATTGAGAAGCAAATGGCAACCAATTCAAACATTTAATGTAATTTATATAATAAATAGTCTATGGGGCCTGACTTTGGGTACACTCTGTATACCGCACTGAGCAATCCCCAAACAGAATAATGCTAGCAATTAGCAAACTGGGGTTGAGAATAATGCTGAGCAGAAGCAAATGACAGGGACTTGCATCATTACAAGACTGCATTATTTTTCTATGGGGCAGCCCTCCTTTTTTGTCCCCCCCCCCCATCTCCCTACATGCCTCAAAAACCTCCATTAATCTACCAGCCTTCCTCTAAATGGTGCTGTCCCCAATTACAGGTCTCATCAGTCCCAGCCAGTGTGAGAACTATGAGTGGTCTAATAATCTGGATAGTCCCCGGTGGGGAATTGCTCTTCCAGCCATACAATCCCAGAATGATTTTGGCTTGGCGAAGGTAAAGAACATTCAACCATTTCTGACAGTTTTTTTGTCTTTTTATTTACTCAAGGTTTCTTTTTCTTTTAAAACCTGAACCTTCCAAAACAGTGCAAGTATATTAGAATACAGGTGCACAAACAGGCAGTAAATACAGGTGACAATGATAATAACAGACAACACATTCTTCTTCCTCACAAATACATCTAGACAAAAAAGGTGATCCTTCTACGAGAGGGAACTCTGAAGTGAGAGAGAATGGGGCAGATGGCTTGCCTTAGTCAAATATGTGCCTCGAGGCTCTCACACGCTTCATGTTGTTTTCAGCAACCTAAGTTATATACGGAGCCCTCCCTGCTCGGTGCAATGCCGCCTCTGTTGGGCAGCAAACCAAGGCAAAACATCCGAATGTGAAGTTGTGACGTCCTTTAGCATTTCATTAAAAAGCAACCCAACTATCATCCAAGGATTACTGTTCACCCGAGCATTGAAAATTTCACATTTCTTATGATAGGTTTTATTTGTAAATCTAGCAAACACCTTCCTCAAGAAATACTAAATGTTCATTATTAAGTTGCCAGTCAGTAAAATCCACTTCTATTAGGAAGCTAATTAAAATGCAGAAAGGTAATACAGTGCAGTCCTTCCTTTCTCTCTTCTGTTCAAACTGCACGTGGCGTTTTGTGTCTGATGGCTGAGTCGCATAGACATCCTGTTCCAAAGACAGTATGATTCCCAGTTACCCCCACGAAAAGGAACTTACACATGTGAATATTCAAACATACGGTAATCACATGGATGTGTAACAAACGTTGATTATAGTTATGGAAGTGGAATTTACATAATGGTGCCCTTACTTTTCTAGGGTTTCTCTGGAAAAATTCTTTAAAAAAAGACTTCCCAGAAGAAGACATGGCAGGCAAATAGTTCACTGGATGAATAAACCTGTTATCAATCTATTCAGTGTTTTCTGGATTCTTGCTCTAATGTGAAATTTTACTAAAAGGATGGACATATTCTGCAGTATCACACAGAGCCAACATGTTTTATTGGTTCCCTATGGAAAAAAAAGATTGACAAAGCAATCCTACATATGTTCACTCATTAAATTTGACCTGACTTGACTCTCATGGCCACTCCATATACATGTATATGCCTATGTACAGGTGCATGTGTATACCATAAATACACAAAGGGCAGCCCTAAGGGGGCAAATGAAAGCTGAAAAGCAAATTAGATTTAAGAGGTATAGGAATCCTAGGAAGACCCACTGTGGGTCCATTCATATCTGGCACTTCCAGCAGTGATGGTCAGTTTTCTTGCTGCATCTGGCAAACACAGGGCTAAATGTCCTTTTCACTTGGATTTCTAACATGAATGGTGGAGAGACTCTGACACAACTTGCAGTATCTGTTCGTGTTAGACAATTGTGCAGTAACAGTACTTGATTAATTCCTTGATTCTCAGTTTAAGATCAGGCAATTTTAAATTAGGTACTCACAAGTGTATATATTATAGAGTAAGCCACGACAAAGCAAACATTTCATAACTGGTGCCTAATTAAATTATGGACTTCAGTTATATTGTTGAATATTAAGAGTATACACTTGGGTCTTGATCCTACTGATTTATCTATTAACACACCCAAAGAAGCCCACCTGTCAAGTTGGCTGAATCTTGTCTGCAAAGGCTGTAGTAAGTGTGACTCAAGTCATGCAATTCAGCCACGCTTTTTGCTTAGTTTAAAGGCACCGTGCTTATACCTCATCTCTGTGTTACTACTGGTGTTAATTAAAAGTTCCTGGTACTGGATGAAAAACTGTGAAAGTTTAATGAAAACTGAATTTATGTATTCTTTAATATATCCAGGTAGATATCAGTGTCAAAGCTGTTTATTATAATTGGAAGTAAAAATAATCATAGAACTGCAGAGGAGGAGCAATACAAAGGCAATACAGAAAACCTTAAAAAAAAAAAACCCTAGGTCACAGCTTTGCAAACTGAATGAAGAGTACATTATTAAAGGAACCACATTGTTGTTATTATTAACTAATAAAAATAATATTAATAATAAAAGGAAGCATACTTGAGTCCTTATGCGCTTTCATTCATTTTTTTTCTTTAGTCATACATAGTTTTTTCTCTGTATTGTTTGACAAAAACATGATAGAAAAAGGTTTCTACCCTCTGCCTTTCATTCAAAATAAAATCACACACAGAGACAAAGGCATCTATTGTCTTCTGACCTAAAAGATATAGGTACCTTCACATCAATGCTCAATGGCTTTTTTTACCCTAGCCCCATTGCGATTCCTTTACTTGGGGAAGGTAAGCCAAGAGCAACTTTTTACATCAAAATGAATGGAGATGGTATCCATCCACCCACATCCCTATCTACTTCCCTCCCTCTCATCTATTTATCTAAGAAACAGTCAGCACAGCACCAATGGTTTCCATGAAGGCAAGCTAACCTTCAGCAAAGACAGGCTTCATTGAAGCTCCTCTGAGAAGTGCAACAGAAAAAGCAGAAGTGACCAGACAAACATCAGCAGAAGCAGCAAATTCTTCGAAAGACTTCTCTCCATGCTGCAGAAGACAGGATCTTCATTACGAGCTGAGAATGGTCTTGAATGATCAGCTTTAAACTGCTGCACTTGGTTAAAAAAATGCCAGCACATCAACACGATTCAACATTATGTGCATTTTAGTCCTTTTGTATAATCCATAATACAAACAAATATATCTTTATTTGGGAAGATGATTCTGAATTAGGGGTTATGCTGCATTGTAATTTAGTTTTCAAACCTGAAAATACATCTTTAAAGGCTACTATTTGATCCCTGCCACAGCCTTTGCTTGGAAGAAATAGAATGCTATTTGAATCTTTATATTACTATAAATCATTGCAACTGAGCTAAACCTCTATACCGTATTGGGTGCCATAGTACTGTTATTGCTGTTGAAACTTTGAATTTTTAAGAAGAAATTTACAGGGAAATTGAATGTGCAATGATTTTCCAAGCATAAGTTCATAGATCTTCATCTCAACATTTCTGTGTACAGAGATCTGGAATCTGTGACCCTTCAAATGAGTTGGACTACAAATCACGTTGTGCCTGACCATTGCTCATGTTGGCTGAGAGTGAGGGAATTCCGAGTCAAACACCTGGACCACAGGTTCCTCTGGAAGTAGTAAAGTCATTAATTCTTTCTCTTATGTGAACAGAAAGAATAAGGGCCTCTGGATTTATGGCCCCTGTTCATGGAACAAGACTGAGTATCACTAAGTAAGCCCTCTTTCTTTTAATTATGTCAGTGTGTGGATAAAACAAGCTCCTTTAATGAAGGGGTGTTCATTGTAACTCTAGTTCAGAATACTACACCTAAGTTCCAGCTTTGCAAATTAGATGAAGAGTTCATTATTAACTGACAAAAAAAGACTTTTCCACTCTAATCGTCAAACTAACATTGCTGTAAAGGTTGCTGACCACATAGAAGAAGATGGATTTCAAGTATAGACTTTAAAAGGCTCCAGGTTGATGAAGGAGAACCTACACTCATGGCAGGAAGGACTCCTGTTGGGAGTTTGGGGTAAATCTTATAGAAATAATGTAATAATTCATTTCTGTTACAATTTGTGAAGCATTGGTTTAAAAAACTAGGAATATTCCAACATGCCTTTCAGCCAAATTCTCTCTTGGTGACTTAATAGATAAATCAGTAGGACCAAGACCCAAATTTATAGCCATACATTCAACAGTACAACTGAAGTTCATCATTTAATTTAGGCATCAGCTTTGTATTCACTGGAAAGATTAACAGCTATTGCATGCTAGTTTTTAAAAATATGAGCCATGTTATAATTTTGTAAAGCTGAAAGTGTCTCATTTTACTACGGATCACTTGCTGAAAATATAGTTTCCATCCCATTCAGAGCAGACAGATTTTGGATCAACAATCAACAATTTAAAGTTACCCCCAGCATCTCAAAAATATCCCCTAACAAAATGATCAAATTAGTACATAATTTCTCCTTGCATATATTTCTGTTGGGATGACATTCTACATAATTGATGAAAAGGGTAATGATTTGATCCACTAAGGCTCACCTTATAAACTTCAAGATTTCATAAGGCACCTAATAAACATTTGTATGCCTGCACATGGGCTTAATATCTGCATTAATTTTATGTTGTTTTTTTAAAAAAAACAGATTGTGCCACAAGCTGAAATATTGGACTGGTGGAAATCAGCAACCATTCCAATAATCATTTCAGTAAATTCAGATTCCATATGCATCCCCCCCCCAAAAAAAGGGGGGACATATTTTTTCAGATCAATTGCAAACTCTTTCTTACTGATCTTGCTTCTGAGCTATAAGGCCAGGATGCCACCTGCTGGCATTATTTTTCATGCCTGAATTGCTGCATAATAGAGTAACAAGAGAACGCTGCTGAAAGGCAAAATGTGTGCATGGGATTCAGAAGGTCCCACTTTGAAAAGATCCTTGCTTGTACTTCCAGCTTAAAGGAACTCAGGTAGCAAAACTGGAAAAACCTGTGGCAGAAATATAGGTGAGTCATAGCTCATCAGAAAACATTTCTTTCTGTATCTTTTTAGCTTCATATAGTAAGGCATTTGTTTTAAACTAGCTTTTAAGAAAAAATGATTTTTTAAAAAAATTATCCTGCCCTTTGACATGAACCCATGAGGTGTTTATGTTGGAATATAATCCCATTCTCTACTAAAAGTAAAATGTTGAATAGTTTAAGATTTTTATCCCTTTGAGCATCCTAGATGGAATAGTGAAAACATAGTTTGAAGAATTATCATATCAGTGTAATGTGTGATCCTTTCAAATATTAAGGGTGAGATGCAAATTGAATAACACTTATAGCAGATCCTGTAAAATCAATGGAGCTTAAGTTGGATCATGATTCTTTGGACCCAGCCTGATAAACAGAGGTGTACTTCATAAACTGAATGCATAATACTTAATTTTCCCATGCTCAAAACATTTAGTTACACTGAACACTGATACCTGTTACTGTAATTTGTGAATAAATGTATGTAATTTTAACCTTGCCTATTATAATAAAACCTTATTGATACAGTGAGAAACCTACAGGGCACTCTGTTAACAACATTTTGCTACTAACCAGGAGTCCATTGTCTAAATTTCAGGGCTCTGGTATAAATCTCACTTGAATCAGAAATGTACTGGTTGGCCACAGCAATATCATTATCTTTAAGCAAAACTTCCAACCTGCAAAACAGACTGATCAACTGCAGGGGCACAGCACAGCTGCTAAAAGGAACAGGGCCAGGGGAAATGACAGATGCATAATAATGTAATAACCAGACATTAGATAGTGGGAGTTTCTCTTTTCTACAGTTATAAACTCAACACAGCCTCCTCACTTCATCCCATCTCAGTGAAGACATCCCTTTCCTAGGCCAAAGGAAGTTATTGTGCTGCTTTCTCTAGTGCAATATGCCCTATCAACAAAGCCGCATAAAAGCTGTGAGCATTAGATTGCTATTTAGTTGCAAGGCACTTTTAATCATCCAAAGAGAATGTCACACATTGAAGGCGATGCAGGGAATATGAACTTTAAAAGAACAGCACACAGCCTTTATTTTCCAGGACATCATTTTCTGTGTCAGTATATAGTGCCAACGATTGTATTTGTTTTAACAAACAGGGTCTCCCAAATCTTCCATCTTCACTTTATCGTTTTTTCCCCCCCGACAGGGGATGCTTCAAAAATGAATGATGATCAAAGGCAGTCATTAATTTTGCCCCTCAAGACAGCCCAGTGTGCCATCCACTAAAACCCAGTTCAAAACGTCACTGTGCCGCCTATCTTTGCTATCTGCCTGAGACTGCAAAAATAGGTGCAGGACAGCAAGCCCCTGGCAGGCCACTGAATTCCATTGGTGGTTTGCCAAGCAGTTTGAGGTTCACACAACACGAACCTCTGCTTTAAGTGTAAACAAATGGAACTTCACATTGAAAGCATCAAACCACTGCCGAGGGATAGCTGTAGAAATTGTAAATTACTACTCTTTTTTTTAAAAAATAAAGAATATATATGACACTGCTTTCTTCTACAGAGGGCTACGCAACTGAACAGTGTAACAAAGGGAGGAAAAGGTAAAAAAGAATTGTTTCTTTTTGAAATGTGAGTCATGCTTGGTCCCTGAATAACAGATTTCTTAACGTTTCATGTGAGCAGCTCAAACATTTAACTTTGGATTCTTTTTTTTTTTAAATGAAAGGATTTGGGCTCTATGTAAATCATTATCAGAACTGGTAGATTCTGTTACGTGAAATCTTTCCATTCATTTAATCTGCTTTTCTTCTGCATTGACATTCAAAAGTACAGTATAACAGATACAAACACATATGCATGACCAAAATTTCAGCTGGATATCAGTGCTTTACAGGACAATCCTTTGTGAACTTACTCAGAAGGAAGCCCCACTATACCCAACCCAACTTAATTGGGTTTATTCCCTGGTAAGTGTGCAAAGGATTACAATCTAACAGTGCATTCTCTAATACGCCTACTTAGAAGTAAGCCCTATTGAATTTATTGGAACGTAGCTTCCAAGCAAATGTGAATATAGGACTGCAGCAGCTATTGCGAATCTATCTCAAAAGAAAACATACAACATTGATACAAATATATATATATAAACACATAATCAGTATAAAAGCTTATATTTATGAAAAATATTTTTTTCGGCAAGAGTCTTCCCCTGAGGGTATACCGCATATATGCTGGATTCATAAATATTGTTCTGCACTGCAGCTCAGTAATCCAAGTTCATTTCTTCCAGGATGTATAAATTGCTTCAGTCACCCGACAGGTCTGCAGTGGTTGCCTCAAGATATGTCCCCTACTATAAGGTGATGAAGAACAACCGTGTCAACGGGGCCTCCGAAAAATCTGGAGAAGATTCCTTCTTCCACATATGGAAGATACAAGAGCAGGACCAATAGGGAGCAATTGTGTACCACATGGCCAGGATTTCAATGTTTCCTTACCCCCAGTCTAGTTCATTGGCTTTTCTGGACCCAGTCCCAACTGTCTTCATTCTCTTGTCTATTCTTCTCAGCCTCAATGATTTCTTTGTATTTTCTGCGAAAGAAGCCCATCTGCAAATTTTAAAAAAAGGGAGGAGGAAAGAAACAACTTCATGAATGTTTAGACTGATTTCCTGCATTTTTAATATACACTCAGGTCGCTTCACCACTCTGCTAGACTGAATCGCTTGATTTGAAGACTCAACAGTTGGAATGGAATTAATCAGAGAACAAGAGAGCTCAGATCAGGTTTCCCCAATATGATGCATTCCAGAAGCGTTGGGCATACCATGTGGAAATTCCAAGAGATGCATTCCGATACATACGGAGAGCAGCAATGCAAGCAGAGATATGAGTTAAGATCATATTAGGTGTGGAAGATTCATGGGCCAGGTCATAATGAACACAAGAGAAAAAACCTTGTTGGTCCTCAATGGTCCAAACAAACAAACAAACATGAAACTGAGAAAGTGACAAGCAGAACATGAAGTTCAAAACACTTATCTATTGTTTATTCCCAGCATTCAGATATAAAGATCTATGTGATCTTTGCTTTCCTTTAGCCTGAATCAGAATTTCTTCCACAATACTCAGTTTGATAGCCTGTCTTCTGATTCCTTTAATTACCATTGCCCCTTTACTTACTGACAGTACTGCTCTCTGCCTTTTTACTTTCATAGACCCAGATCAGCGAAGGAAAATAAAAATGCCCTTTGTTGTTGAAATGCAGATTTACAGACCCCGACCCCGCACTCAAGAAGGCACATATTTAGGAAGTAAAAGCACCAAAAAGTGTATAATATGGGGAAATAATGTTACAAAAGGGTATTCTATTTTATTAAGAGAACTGCATAGAAAGTCGTGATAGGAGAAAGAAGCATTGAAAGAAACTGATGTAGGAAATTAACCCCTATGCTAAAATATACTAACATACACTAACACATTTTGCAACTTTCCCTACTTACTAGGCTTCACATCCTCCTCTCTCTAAAATTCCAGTGCTATTTGCTAGAACTTCCTGTTTTTTGATAGGAAGAGGAGAAACTCCTTGGGGTTCCATGACTATTATGCATGTACGTATTTTTAGTGGGGCTTCAAGAGAAGAGGCTTGTGCTTCCCCATGAAACTAACATCTGATAATCTACCTTGAGATTTCACCCAATCACCCAAATGGCTTTCCTGCCTTCAATAAGCAGAGTCTAGGAGCCACCTGCCCCTTGGCATTTCAGCAGTATGTTTGGTGGTCACACCTTGTGATTAAGTGGCTGCTTTTAGAAGTAGCTAAGTGGGGAGGTTTTGCTACTCATTAAGATTTTAAAAAACTTCCTTCACCTTAAAATCATTCTTCAAAATGATACCCAATTTCAGTTTAGGAAAAATTCCAGGACAACTTTTTCTTTATAGTACCATATTGAAAGTATCTTATGATATGCTGTAAGAAATAAGTACTTCACACTCACATTAACTGCTTTGGTACAGATTGTCCAGGAGAGGGGTAGAGTTGCAAACTTAGAAGCTCAGCATGAAACCACCAAATTTTACCTCCTGCATGAGTCCCTGGATAGGAATTGCTTAAGTATCCAACTATCCAGAAATATTGTACTGTTTCAGTGCGAGATCATATTCACTGTGCTGGAAAACATCTGCAACCTTTCTGTTCAGTTTGAAATTGTGGGCCACCATTTTGGCTGGTCACTGAATATTAATTGTAGCTTTACAAGTCCCCACCCTCAACTAAAGTAATTTGCTTCTGTAAACAGTTGAGTCTTATCTTCCTTACTGGGATTTTTATGCCATTCCATAAACAAAAATGATTGCAATAAAGAGGTTTGGGTAACCATTCAAGAATAATTGCTCAAATGTAGCAGCATGCCATTGAGATCATTAAGTCAATATTTTGTTCATTGTAATTAAACATTTATGTAACTCCTACTGTTTTAAACCTGTTTTCACCCTCCTGCAGGGTGTGATGTTTTAGTGCACCTCCATCAGTCAGATGTTATTACCCTCTTTCCCAACGCGGAGTGTATTTAAAACAGCTTTGTACATTAGCTTTGATCCCGCTATTTTTTCTTAAACATAGGGTTTTAATTGAAAATCTTTTATGGAATTGTATGCCCTACAAAAGTTCAGTATTTGGGGCCATTTCTGTTTAAATGCATTGCTGGCAAGCAAGAAAAAACTATTATTTATATAATGATCTAAGTATCGGGTTGCATCATCTGTACATGATGCATTAGCACAGCTGGGCTGCATGTCCAGCATCATGTTTCAATCAGGCATCATTCATTATTCTGTTGACCTTTGAGAAAGTTTGCTTATCTCACCTATCAATAACTCCCCATTCTGATGGGCATTGTGATAAAAGGACTGTGATAGAATAAATTTCACAGCTTAGAAATGATTCACATGGTTTGCGTAATTGAGTGAGTTTGATGGACAATAACCTCACAGTAGAGGTTTGTAATATGCTTTATTCATTGCATTAAATAAATAACCATGAGACGCTTCAGTTGGTACAAAATATTGCATTTTGCCTTCTGATAAAAGTAAAGTTGCTGGAAACATATTGCATTAATATTCTAGTACCTAAACTGGCTCATGACTATCCTCCATCAAGGCACTTGGTGATGTCCTGTAAGATCTCAGATGTTGTGGGCTTAGCATACTTAGAGACTATCTTTGTTCCTCTATTCAGCCACTATGTTTTAACATTCTCTGAGGCTGTGTGTGATTCAAGAGCTCTTAAAACACCCTTTTTCAACCTTGGTGCCCTTCAGTCCAATAATGCTTATTGCTATTGCTGAGAATTCTGGGACATGAAGTCCATGAAGTGGGATGGCAACTAGGTTGGGAAAGTTGTCATAAAATGGGAAGTGGTAGAAACTGCACCTTAGCTTTGGCAGCCCTTTCCCCTGGACATATGCAAAAGCATGAACCTGTATTGTTGTTTATTCGTTTAGTCGCTTCCGACTCTTCGTGACTTCATGGACCAGCCCATGCCAGAGCTTCCTGTCGGTATGAACCTGTATATCAACCCTATTACAGGTAGTCCTCACTTAACAACAATTCATTTAGTGATGGTTCAGACTTACAACAGGTTTGAAAAAAATGACTTATGACCAGTTCTCACACTTATGACCACCGCAGCATCCCCACAGTCACGTGATCATGATTTAGGTGCTTGACAACCGCTTCGCATTTATGACCGTCACAGTGTCCTATGGTCATGTGATTGCCATTTTCAACCTTCTCAGCCAGTTTCTGGCAAGTAAAATCAATGGGGAACCTTGTGATTTGCTTAACGACCACGTGGTTTGCTTAACACCCATGGTCATTTGCTTAACAACCACCACACAAAAGGTCATAAAATTGGGTCAAATTCGCTTAATGACTTCGTTTAGCAACCAAAATTCCAGTCCCAGTTGTGGTTGTTAAGTGAGGACTACCTATATTTCTATTCCATCTGACTTTTGCTGGATAGAAACAAAAAGAGAGATTTGTCTGAGGACCTGCAAGATGGACAAGAAGCTTAGGATCAAACATGACAATTTTGTAAACACAGGCTGGGTACAAAGATGTCTGCGTAAGAAGCAGACTACAAATAGTTCATTACAAAAAGATGGGAGAGACAGGCACAAGATTTAAACCCTGGAGCAGATATTTAGAGAGAGAATCAGATCCTAAGCTTGAAGCTGCTTCTGCTATAGTAAGCACCTTCATATCTGCAGTAAGATATCTTATCTACTCAAGTCGAGTTCCTGTCTTCCCAAGAGAAAAGTGAGTTCCAAAGAAAGGCAGGCACCTGAGGGAAGCCTTTAACAGTGTGCAACTTTTCTATAGCTGAGATCAACATTTCGTCTTACAAATAGCACTTGAAAAAGTAGGTGGACAGCATAATGAAGTGAGAGGCCCATGAAGTTAATTTCCACATACTGGTAAGATAGAAAAGATACAGGAACCCCACAATTTATGCGAAAGAATGTGAATGAGTGAGTGAACAGAGGAAAGAACAAACAAAAAATAAGGCAGCACACAAAAATCTAAAACTAAAAGAGACCAGACTACTTCAGTCTCAGACACAAACTTCATATAAGATGGTCTGAATCACTTTAGGCTGAATCCAGTCCAAAGTTACTCTAGAGGGGAAAAGCTAAAACAGCCTTCTACCACTATGCCCATTAGAACTGAAGTTGTTGAACTACAGCATGGATGCTTCTGGCTGGAGGTACTATGAGTTGTAACTCCAACACTTCTAGAAGGCAACAGAATAGGGAAGTCTCAACTACTGCATTATTTCCCTTTTCTGCTTGAGTATCCATTGTCTCACCCACCCACCACATCATATTGACTCATTGAAGCATCAGGTCCCAAACTTACTGTCTAAAGAGAAGCAGTCCACGGACATTTTGACCTCCTTATCAAATCAGTGAGCATAGCAGATATGCCATAGTTGCACGACCACCTTTCAGAGGAATTTAATAAATACAGCAGGACACAAGTGCTGTGTGACTTGCATCTGTCCTTGAAATATGCACATATTTGATTTATCTTTCTTTAAAATGGCTTGCTGAGCCCTAAAGGTGCCTATTCTTCATACAAACCACATACTTTGAGCATTAAAATCTACACTTGCAGTTATGATCAAAATTACAGAAACGCCTTTTAATTTCCTCCAGGGCCAAACAAACAAGAACAAACTATTTCCTACTGTTCTTTTAATAAAAACTGCCGGCTTGCAAAACATCTGCTTCAGAAATTATCACTAAAAGTTTGTTGCAACCATTTCTAGCATTTCTATCATTTCACCACTGGATAAGGAATATGTTCCTCCCATAAGCAGTAAAAGAAGTTGGAAAAGTTAATCAATATTAATGAAGCATGAAATTCAGAATCTACAGGTGATCCTGCTATGAATCCAGAAATAGAGTTGCTGCAATAAGCTAAGAAGTGCACTGAAATCAAGCCAAAAAACAGGCAGATCAGCAAAGAGGGAGGGAGAATTTTCCGCCTGATATATGAAATCTGCCTTGGCTTAGTTTCCAATGCAAACAAAATTTTGCATTATTTATAAGTAACTGTTTAGCACTAACATTCAGACTTTAAGGAACATCTCTAAACTGTGATTCGTCCTTCTAGCTTCCTTATAAGATTGTCTTCTCCCCTTTCCTTTTCTGATATGTGAGTTTGCTTGCATTTTTATTAACTGTAGTTTGGCATATTGTTCACCTGAAGGTAAGCCTGGCTACAGCCTGCTCTATAATTCTTTTTTCTTTTAATTGCAGCTAGCCCCTTTTTCTTTTTTTATTTATTATTAATTTTTCAAGATATAATTAAGACACATAATGCAGAATATAAGACTGATAGAATACAAGCCTAAAAAAGAAACAGGAAAAGCTAAAACAGTGCAGGAATAAACAAAAAAGCGTATCAGACCAGACCTTTTCCAGCACAGGTATAAAAGTATGTAGAAGTTAAGCCCTTACTATTAATTAAACATTTAGTAACATTGTATCTCTAAAATCAAACCATTCAATCATCAAAACCTAAAATGAAGACTTCATTCTTTTGCGTTACAGTTTTAGATTATATTACATTTAACCACATAACCTAGTATGTTAACCACTGTTTGTTAAACAAGCCATGGTAGCCTGATAAGCACATTATGCCAATCTATAATGGGTGGGCTCACATATCACATTAAATCAAAAACATAACACAGAATTAGAGGTGAACAAGACCATTAGGCAGGGAAGAAATAGATGATGTGATTAATGGAAGTGGACATTTTAAAAATCTTGGGGTTACAACCAAGTACGAAGCCTAGATATGTTATTGTCAAGGCAAGCTATGTTTATAACAACTCCAAGCACAGTTGATACATGTTGTTTCCTGCACTAAAATACATGCAATTTCTCAATAATAATGCAGAACTTGGCAGCTTATAGGATAGCAGGCTACCTAGCATCTGCCAAATTCTTGGACTTCAGCTCCCACCAACTATAACTCACACACAGGGGTATGTTAAAAAAAAAGTCAAGATGGCAGCCATAATGGTACATTTGAAGCTCCACCTGTTTCTTATGTGCATCCCATATGAAAAATGGCTGGAGCTTTGATATCAGTCTCATTTCCAGCATTTTGACTTTATTGACCATATTTATTTATTTTATTTATCAAATTTGTCACACCCATCTCCTCCGAGTGGAGGAACTCTGGGCAGCTTACAATATAAAACAATAAATATATATTAAAATTTCAATATAAAACACATTATAAAACAATTTCACAGAGCTACCAAATATAATGAAATCCAAATGGCTATGGTCTCATTCAGTCATTGTATAGGAGGGGCACTTCAAGGTACTAGCCAGCCCCAAGTATGACTATTCTCCTCCCTGCCCCAAGCCCGGTGGCAGAGCCAGGTCTTCAACTTCCTCCAGAAGGCTAGGAGCGATGGGGCTAATCTCACCTCCGGGAGCATGAAGTTCCAGCGGGCGGGTGCTACTGCATATGCATATGCTGTGGACACCCCTGAATATGGACAATATCAATGGATTATAGGAGTTGGTATTGAAAATACTTGAAGAGAAACAGATCTAATTTTGGCTTATAATACATTTGGTGAAAAATCACAGTTCTCTTTAAAGTAATTAGTTAGATTAATATCCTACTCTTCTACCAAGATCTCATACCACCATATATAGCACTCCCATTTTTCTCCACAACAACATATCAGGTAGACAAGGCTAACGGTATGTTACCCAGTGGGCTTCCATGGCTGAGGCTGAACTTAATTACATGAGAGGAACTTCTTTTGCATTTTTATAAATTAATGGAAGTCACGTCCATGGTATAGTGGCAATGCGGAAGACCATTGTTATTCGAGGAGTTAAGGGGCATATGTTGATTTTCTCCCTCACACAAAGATTAGAGTTTATGTTGAGTTCTGCTGATGTTTAATTCGCTTGTTTTTATTTCTGCTTGGCATGAGGAGGAGGGAGATAAAACCACAAGACTGTTTTTTGTAAGCACAAGCCCACTCCTCCAACAGCCTTCCAGAGAGTGTGAAATAGGAAGGAAGAGATAAGAGAAAACCCCCATTGTTTTTGTAAATCTGTAAAACTTCCCAGGCTCTTGTGGACAGGTGTTTTTGGCCTGAGAAACGCCAAGTCAAGGTCAGGTCTCATAGTCTGCAACCATGGAAACATGGTCACAAGGTTTAAGGGCCAGACTTGTACAAAACCCCTGGGCTTGCTTTTGGGGTTTTGGGAGCTTCTGCACAGATCCAGTGTACTGGGTGCTGTAGAACAATTTTGCCACCCTAGGGGCATCCCTGTTGCCTTGGTCAGGAGGCTCCTGGCAACATAAAAGGGATTGGGCATCAACTTGCTTGGTATGTATGATTTCTTACTGTAGACTATGCTTTTTATACTTCTGTTTAATCTGCCTAAACTGTGTTTCTGATTTAAACTGTGTTTCTGTTTAACTCTGTTTGCCTAAGTTTATAATAAAGCTTAAAGTTTCTTTATCCACTGGCGTGCTTATTGTCTCTGGATCTAAAAGAACCAATTGTCTGAGCACCTGATCACTGCTTGGTCAGTTGGCAGAACACATGGCATCTTACTTCTCCTCTCATTCATTTCAGGTTTGAAAAGAGCTCAGATAAATAAATTTTTAAAAGTGTAAAACATCAGGACTTATTGATTTTATGTATGTGTATATGTCTGTGGGCACTGTGTGAATTTCACACAGTGCATAGTTAACCTGTGGAATTCATTGCCAGCAGTTGTGGCAATGGCAGCCAATTTTGATGGTTTGAAAAGGGAACTGAAGAGGTTCATGGGGAATCAGGCCATCAATTGTTATTAATGTTAATGGCTGTTTACTACCTTCTGATTCACAGGCATCATATCTTATACACTGGTTGCTGTGAAGAGACAATATAAGGAGACTATCACCCTTCAGGTTTGTGAACTTCCCAAATATATCCAGTTAGTCATGTGGGACACAAAATACTGGACAAGATGGGCCAATGGCCTGATCCTGGCAGAGGAATTCTGGGAGTTGAAGTCCACACTTCTTGATGTGGCAAAGACTGAGAAACACTGGCCTAAGTCTTCCTTAGAGGAAGATGAGACACTGTACTTTAGATGCAGTCCTACTAGCCCAGAACAGAATGGAATTACCACTTCTCATAATCTCAACCCAGCGTTTTTATTAAGAATGATCATTTGTTTATTAGTAATATCAGTGAAACTGTCTCTCAGTGGAGCTGAAATTCATGAGCAGCTTGAATTTAAAAGGTGATCTCCCAACCTTTCAGCTGAGCAAAATCAGAACTATTTCTTGTGATATGTTAACACCTGTCCAGCATAGCTACACTGCCATCTGCTGCATATTTGGAATAGAACTTTTAGAGGGAAAAATTACATTTCTATCTGGAGCACAATAAAAGGCAATTCGGAATTCACTCAAATGAATGTCGCAGTCAAAAATACACAGGTACCTAAAATATTATGCAATTTTGGCTTTTAACAATCTCACTGTTTCTTTTCTCCCCATCTTTATCATGTATAAAAATAGATCACTCAGACCCAAAATAGACAGCTGGATTAAACAGCGATTAATCACTGCACCAAGAAGAGACAACTAAAGGCTTAAAAGCCCACTGAACTGCCAACAGAAACAGCTTAGGAAAGGTTAAAGGGAAGGCACTGAATGGTATAAAATGTCTTTCCAGTCTCAAAAGTGTAGCAAACAGATCTCTGAAATGGAAAGTTTACAGCTAAATCTGAACTGCCACTTCCAATGCAAGAAGAGACCCAAATATACTGGGAATATGAAACTCCAAACTTGAATGTGGCATAGCATAACCAAGCATTGTCACTGCCTCCTGATCTAACATGCTGCTGCCCACTTAACTGTAGAGCTGTTGTGAAACTATATATAGTTTTCCAGGCTATATTGACAATTCCAAACAGAAAGTCCATTTATACATGCTAAGTAAGTGACCTTATTTTCTTGTGCATATTCTCCAGCATCACCTGGGAATTATGCATAGTGATGGATAATTGATGTTTATTCATGTAATATATTTTGGCCAATTTCCTGAAAATGTTCTTCCCCTGAAAAACAAGCTTCTGTTTTTGTACCTCATTCTTGGGGTGCTTGACAATTTCTTTCAAATTCCTTGTGGAGGTACTTTTGCACTTTTCTGGGGAAGGGGGTTGTGAAGTAACAAAGAGTGCTTTTTATCCTGATACACTTTTCTTGAAAGTTCTGCAGCTCTGTGGTTGCCTACACTTCCTGATTTGGAAAGAAAAAGGGCAAAAGGGAGAAATTCCCTCACGTTTTCCCCTGCATTCAATTGACATATGCGAAGCCAAGGAGGGATCAGACTGCTGGGATAAGGAAAGACAAGACACTCCTATGTACCCACATGCCACCTCATAACTAAAAGAGTTGAGAACCCCAACTTCACAATTTCACTGACGAGTTCTTTTTCCTTTTTTTGGATAAAAAAATGAAGAGAAATATTTTTTTCATTAATTTAAACACAAATTATTCTTTAAAAAGCCAAGGAAAATTGTCAGCATTTGTTGAGAATTTTGTGCCTTCTTTATAAGTTCATGTGAATGTGGAGAATTATCCTTGTATTATCCAGGCTCTTTATTGATCTCCCTTTAAGAACACAGGCACTAATGGCAGGTTCAAAATATAACTGTTTCCCATCTATCAAATATTTTTCCTTAAGAGTATGGAGGATCAGGCCTGCAACTCGGGTCTCTGTTACCCGGGGCAAACATGGATTCCGCGCCCATTTTGGTGCCCCCCCAGTGCTCATTTTGGCACCCCCCAGCGCTCATTTTGGCGCCTCCCTGCCCCCCCCTAGTTGCGGCCCTGTGAAGGATGGGAAATAAAGACTGTTTAAGTGGCACTTGAACAAATGTCTACAGCTTTCTTCCTACCTCCCATTATGCCAAGGCTCTGGTCAGAAGCCACACCTTCACCTTAATGCTGGTTCACTGGCCACTATAAGCTATAATAAAGGAGACAAGGGGAAGGACAGGGAAGCTCGGTTTTAGTGGTTTGCCTGTGGGCTTCATAAGCTTTAGCTCAGGATCTCCCAAGTTCAATTTGTCTTTTGACCTTTGCAATCAATATTGCTTAGGTTATGTATTTTTTTGCAGTCATTCTGCTCCATTCAAATTCCAACTATATTATGACAGTGTCATTTTAACTCCTTTTACCTCTTCTAGGTATTGGTCATGACCCATTCAAATCCAAGATATTCTACAGCTCTGCTGAGTTCTATCCCTTGCTTTACTCTTTCTTGAAACAAACAGGATTTTATCTTTAAGTGAATTGTCCCCATTTTACAGAACAAATTTTGTCATAAAATCATCTACTGCAGTGAAGCTAGTAATATAAATTGTTCCCAGCAGTGTTAAAAAACCGGGTATTTGTTCCAAATACATTTTTAAAAATTGCCCAAGTACATTCATAGTTGACAAATCCAAGCTGGAACACAGCAGTAGTTAAGTTTCACTGTGCAGCATATGATTTACTGAATACATTGCTCCTTTTTTCTCTTGATGCAAAAATAGTTATAAAAGATCTCTGGCATTACTTGAAACACTCTACATTTAGGCTAAACTTTAAACACTATTACTGAGGTCAATCAAAGGGTAATACAGTTTAATTACGATCCATTTTGTCCGCCAAAAATATAGTACATCTGACAGAACATTGGTCTGTTCCATAATTATTAGTATAAGCAATTGCTGTATATTTGGTTCAACCAATGGTAAATACAGATCAAGGAATTAAAACTTTCCAATTTTCAAAACAACGGACCTTTGAAACAATTATTTATTTTTAAAATGCATCTGCTGCGTTAGTTTATATTTATGAGAAGTTTCTAATCATATGTACTTATTTCCAGTTTTAAATTTGACATACATATATGCCTTGGCTGGGGTTCTTAAGAATGCTGGTTATTCTGAAAAGTTGCCTGCACCATAAAAGGACTTCTTGCTTGTCAAGAGATAGAATATGTTTATATGGTGCAAAGTAAAAGCTAAAATGCCTAGCTGGTTTCTGATGTACAGAGTCCCCATTTACTACACTTTAAAATCTGATACACTGTTTACCCACATGGTTGCAGAGAATACAAATATATATGCAGACCACCAACAAAGTCCCATTACTAGTGGAGAAGAAACTGCAATGCCATGAAGGGTGGGAATGATTTGACCAACCTTATTTATATTTAGTGGCAACCGCGCATAATCAATTCTGTTTCTCCAAAGGATGTGTCAGAGTACTCTACATACGAGGAAAAACTATGGTGCTCATATTAGCTCACTCTTGGGCAGCTCTATGTGCTAAAGAAATTTATTGGGCATTTTCTTATCCATTGGAAGGAATTCATTGGACATAAACTAAGAACTTCATGGGTTTGTTTGTAGCAACTGAGGATTCTTTCCTAATGAGTTTTCTTTTCCTTTAGCGGCCAGTTCCATCCTGCCTGGGGCAGGAGCTCTAATTTTATTCTCTCTGAACTGCTTTATGCTATAACCCACTTCACATATTGAACTAAGCCATTGCATATTTTGCTCAGTTTTGGCTTAGGATGTTGTATGAGTCCAACCACTATAATAAGGTTTAGCAAAGAGGTAAATTTAGTAATTCCATCTCTATCTCTTGATATCAGCATAATCAAGTAATGACTTAGTCCATATAGTACATGATGATGAAAATAATAATAGTAATTTTAAAAAATACTAAAAAAATTAAAAGTTGACCAAAATATATAAAAAAGGTGGGATAAAAATATCATTATCATCGTCGTCGTCATCATCATCATCATCAGCAGCAGCAGCAGCAGCAGCAGCAGCCATCTGACTACCAGCAACTCTGAGTAGTTTACAAATTGTTTAAACATTAAAAACAAACAAGAAACAAAAAAAGAGGGTAAAGATGGCAAGATGACAATACCAGATGGGAACAAAGGAAAACAACCCATGTTAAAAGGAGGTTTAAATCTTCCTTGCCAAAAGCCTGAGCGAGGAGTCAGGTCTTCAAGGCCCTCCAAAACACCAGCAGGGCCATTCAGATCTCAAGGGGGAACATTCCAGAGAGCAGGTGCTGCTACAGAGAAGGTGTGCTTCTAGGGTCAAAATAGATGGTATTGTTTAATTGAAGGAAGCCAGGGTGTGCCACCCCTGCCAAAACAAATTGGCAGGGCAGATACTATGGGAGATAGGTGGTCCCTCAAGTAACCAGGCCCTATGTCATGTAGGGCTTTACAAATAGCAACTAGCACCCTGAATCACACCCAGAAGCAAACTGGCCACCAGTGCAGCTCACAAAGCAGAGGTGATACATGGGCAAGCCAAGGTATGCCCATCACTGCCTACACCACTGCTTTCTGAACCAACACCGCTGCTTTCTGAACCTTTTAGGTGGTCTTCAAGGGTAGCCCCATGCACAGCATATTGCAGTAGTCAAGCAGTGAGATGACCAGGGCATGAGTGGTTGTCTGAAGGGCTCTCCAATCTTGGAGAGGGCACAACTGGCACACCAGATGAAACTGGGAAAACATCTTCCTGGCCACAGCTGCCACCTGCTCATCCAGTAGGAGCAGTGAGTCCAGGAACACCCCCAAATTGCGCACCACTTTTGAATGGGCAAGTGTCACCCCATCCAAGGTCAAAGATGGAATATCCCCAGATCTGGGCAGTCCAAACACCCACAGCCACTTGGTCTTGGTAGGATTTAGTTGGAGACAGTTCCTCCCCATCCAAACCCACACAGCCTCCAGGCACTGGGACCTGGATTCCCTCCTCCCTATTCAACACATAACACTAAGAAATGACAACTGACTGAGTTAGTTTAATCCAAAGTCTTTTGGGTACAATTTTGTTACATCAGCATACAATACATTAATTTGTGCTTGTCAGTCAAACCTCAACATTAAAATATATGTTTTGTAAGGTCCAAAAACTAATATATTCTGGAGAAATAAAGTTATAATGCAATGTGACATGGTTTAAAATCTTTGGGCATCCATAATTTTTTTGAACTACATACCTACTACATGGAAATTGATGGCTGGACAACAGAAATGGATTCTCTGAACCCTTCTTATTGCCAAGAGACTAATCCTTCAACTTTGGAAAAATAAATTTATGGACCCAATTATTCTGTGGATTGAAGGCTTGATGTTACTTGCAACTTATGAATGAGTTCTTACAGACATAGACTATGTACAGACTGTTACAATGAAAAAATACTTGAAACTATTGTGTAAAACTTTATATACATATATACGTGTATGATAAGCCCTTATATATTTGATGGCGTTGCTGTTGTTTTTCTTTTTCAGTTCTGTTTGATTAAAGAAATAAAGGTAAAAAAAAATCTCAACAATCAACTAAATCTATTTCAGCAGAAGGATAAGTTCATGTGTGCTTAGAACACAGAATCTTCTAAGGGTTTTGAATTTACAAAAGAGGACAAATATTTTAATCACCTGCCAGTAACATTCCTTTTAGAAGACTGCACATTTCATGAAACTGTCACCACAAAGGTCCAAGACCACTGAAACTGAGTGGTTCAGTTTCAGATCCACATGAACACTAATAATTAGTAATACTTCAGTTGCTTCAGTATTTATTATTAATATAATAATTGTTGGCTGGGTGATTTATGTATATTTGGATAATATTTTTAATTGGTAATATGGAATTGTTTTGTATTATTCATTTACTGTATATTTTTATTGCTATAATCTATGGTCAAAGCAATACAGATTTTCTTAAAATATATTAAGAATAATTTATATTATATTACTGATATGATATAGATGATATGATATTAAACCTTCCCCAATGTTAGCATCCTCCACATGTATTGGATTACAGCTCCCACCACCTTTAGCCAATTCCCTTGCTGACTGGAGACCACAGCGTAGCTTTCTAACACCTCTGTAGAATTCCAGGTAGAGAAGGCTACACTATATTAAATAAACTGTTTTAGAAAGATTGCTTAATGCTTGGACTGTCAGAAAAGAAAGTTGGAGAGAGAATCCAAATTGTGAGTCTTTCAAAGGGCTAGAACACAAGCTGGAAGGATCTGATTTTCTTCCTTATTTTTCTGCCTTTTATTAGTAACTGCCCCATTTTTGTACAAGTACATGGAAAGGCAAATTCAGTTCTTCTAATAGGACAATTGTAATGCATTATATTTAGAATTCTGCATGAACTTTTCAAGCTGAAAATTGCACTGCAGAAATCAAAAAGACTGGATGTCAGTATTTAACTGCATTTTGGTTCAGGTATGATGAAGTGAATGCTAACTTCAGACTAAAATGCAAGGCAAAAAATATTCTCTTCCATTCTGCAGCACCTGTAACACACTGTGATGTGATTGCACGAATACTTGCATTCACATTGTTTGACACAAGTACATAAGTGGGGTTATCTGCATCATGATGTACACATCATTTCCCCCTTTCTCTCTGTAGATGTCTGTAGTCCCATCTCTGTGAATAATGTAAGTGAAGTTCAGCCTAAAGATTGAAAACAATGTAAGCAGCCTTCCACATCCAAGCTCCTATGTGTGAGAGAGGAAAGATTCTCTCAGCAACTATACAGAATATATAGATTTTACAACTGGGCTTTATTTTGTCCCCCCTTAGCTTGAATCTGCAGGTTACGTGCTTTGCTTAATTTGGGGATGGATCAGGCAAAGAATATTTTATATTACTTGGGGCCAAGTTATCCACTTTCAGCCCTACTATGCAGCCTACACTATAAGAACTATTTCATGAGTCTAAAGCATGTACTTGCTGGTATGAAATTGGAAAATGTAATAGAATTACTGGCAATGGGGCTAGAAGCATGGAACTCCCTGACATTGTTCACCACTAGAGTTAAAGAGAACCCCACAGATCTCCCTCTTCAAAGCTGCCTTTTTAAAAAAGGCTGCAACTGCTTAGGCCAGAGTTTATAAACTAAGATGCCTTAGTCCCAGATGCCTCTCTGATCTTCCCTTCCTACCCTGCAAAGTTGCCCCAGGTATAAAAAAGTAGAAAGTGATGGGAGGGGACTGCAGGATTGGTGTTGCTGTGGTAGCCTTAAGTTACAGGCCACTCTAGGAGCACTATTTTGTTTTCATCATGTAACGTGAAAAACATTCTCTATTATCTCAGTAAAGATTAACTTGATGGTTTGAATCTTGTTCTGTGAAAACTCTGTATCGTAGGAATATAAACTTAAGTTTAAAATAAGCATCACTTCTCCAAATATAAGGTAAAGCAGCCCATATTTGTTTGTAAGGCTGTAACCCTACATTTAATAAGGTTGGAGGAGTCCCAGCGACTTCATCAGAGTTCACTTCTGAGTAGACATACACAAAGTTTTGCTATTCTGTGGCCTCATAATTGTCACAAAATATACTCCTTTGAAGTAGGCTTTCCATTAGACAGGAGTGGACAAACTTCTGATAACCATATTCAAGTGCAAAATGAGTGGACCCATGTCATATGTTGGCAGGGCCAAGGCATTCATGTTATTTCCTGGGCATGGGGAATTGTGTTGTTGTTTTCCAACTATATTGTACCTAGTTTAAGACACAGACTACATGGTTTTTGTGTTTTCTGCCTCAAAATGCTGAGTAATTGCTGCTGAAGATTCTTGGGAGTAATGGCCATGAGGGAGCAGTGGAGAATCACAGTAAGGGGACCCAGGACAACAATTTGGAACAAGTTCCAGGCTGCACCCACCCGCCATGCTGATCTCTTGGTATAGGAAACAGTACATAACTTTCTTCTCTAATGTTTCTAGCCTGGTAAAGGATAGGAATGTTTTTTCATCTTAAATAACAGGCGATACAGAAAATCACTGGCAAAGAATAAATGCAGATCATTCCCCATTAAGAAACAACAGTTTGACTGCAGGATGTAACCAGCAGTATAAGACAAGATAGATAACATGAGGCCATGGAGAAGGGAAAGTGGATAAGCTAGGAAACATTTGTAATGAATCTCTACTCTCACGTTCATTTTCAAGTTGGCTGCTCTTCCACAAAGTTTGAAGTTTTCTAAATATATAAATATGTTGTGGGGTATTTATAGGAAGAGTGCTTTGAACCTTTTCCTAACCAAGCCCTGTGTATTTAGGGCTGACACTTTTCTAAGCAATCTCATGATAAACACCATGAAGTGCATGATTTGTTTAATTTGGGCAAAAAGACTTTCATATATTCAAGATGTGTTATTAAGAAGAAAACTGAAATGCTACTGTAATCTAAACCATATGACATTTAAATTAGAGCCTCCTGTGATTTATCTATATGAATTTATCTATTCAATGGAATTACGAGGCATATTTCTGAGACACAAAGACAAAGAAATACTGTTGCTGTGTTTTGAACAGGCCTTAGCCTTACTGTGGAAGAGACAAGAACAACTAAAGTAGGTGGCACGCAGAGCCCCCCCCTAGTTTAGTTTCCCTAAATGACATCATTATTAGGAGTCTGCACCAATTACAAAATTTGGTTCAGATTCTGCTCAGCAATGTAGAAGAGTCTTCTTAATCTCATCTAGCAAATCAAAAAAAGGGAGGGTGAGTGCTACTAGTCCATTTGAGTATTCCAGCTGTGTTGTCAGCAGCAGTATTGTTTTCCTTCATGGTAGCAGTATCTATTTAGGTCTATTTAGGCAAAGGAACACTTCAGCCTCATCAAAGGAAGCAAGCTGCTTCCATAAACAAGCAAAGTCCATAAAATTGCATAAGTCTAACTTCTGCTACTAAAGCCTACTAAACTATATTATTGTGTACTGCCATCCAGAAGCCTCTGCAGAAGGCTTCTGGATGGCAGTACACAATATGTACTTTATGATTTTGTTAGAAAGATGAAATGCCCTTTAAGGAGGCGCTGGTGCACCCCCTCCTCAAGAAACCATCACTGGACCCTACCGTGCTGGATAATTTTCATCCAGTCTCCCACCTCCCTTTTATGGGGAAGGTGGTTGAGAAGGTGGTGGCACTTCAGCTCCAGAAGATCCTGGAGGAAGTGGATTATCTAGACCCCTTTCAGTCAGGTTTCAGGCCCGGATATGGGACAGAAACAGCATTGGTCACACTTATGGATGATCTCCGGTGGGAGCAAGATGGAGGCAGTGCATCCATCCTTGCTCTCCTTGACCTCTCAGTGGCTTTTGATAACATCGACCATGGGATCCTTTTGGGTTGGCTCAGGGAGTTGGGGGTGGGCAACATAGTGTTGCGCTGGTTCACCTCCTTCCTCCAGGGCCGGTCCCAGTCAGTGTTAATAGGCAAGGAGAGATCGGCACCATGGCCCCTCCTTTGTGGGGTGCTGCAGGGATCGGTACTCTTCCCTCTCCTTTTTAACATCTACATGAAACCGCTGGGTGAGATCATCTGTCTCCATGGGATGAGGTATCACCAGTATGTTGATGATACTCAACTATACATCTCCATCCTGGGGGAAGTAAGTGATGCTGTGACTGCCCTTTCCAGGTGCCTGGGGGCTGTTGGGGTCTGGATGAGAAACAACAGGCTTCAGCTAAACCCTGGTAAGACGGAGTGGCTGTGGGTTAATGGCCCCTCGGCTCCTAGGAATTTGCCATCTTTGGTTCTGGATGGGGTTGCACTGCCCCAGACCGACCTGGTGCCTTGGGGGTAACTTGGGGGTCCTCTTGGACTCACGACTCCTGCTTGAAGAGTAGGTGGCAGTTGTGGCCAGGAGGGCCTTTGCGCAACTTAGTGTTGTGTGCCAGTTACGCCCCTTCCTGGAGTGAGAGGCCCTTTGAACAGTCACTCACGCCCTGGTCATCTCCCATATAGACTACTGTAATGCACTCTACATGGGGCTACCCTTGAAGAGTATCCAGAAGCTACAGCTGGTCCAAAATGCAGCCACGTGGGCAGTTTTTGGTGCCTCAAGATCAGCACATATTACTCCCTTGCTCCACGAGCTGCATTGGGTGCCAGTTTGTTTCTGGGTCCAATTCAAGGAGTTGGTTATCACCTTTAAAGCTCTACATGGCATGGGTCCAGGTTACCTAAGGGACCATCTCATCTCTGTTACATCAACCTGTCCCACCTGGTCATGCAGAAAGGGCATGCTAAGGACCCCATCCGTAAATGAATTCCATCTGGTGGGGTCCAGGAGGCAGGCCTTCTCTGCAGCAGCTCCCGCCCTTTGGAACATCCTTCCCCCAGAAGTGAGGCTGGCCGCCTCTCTTCTGGACTTCAGGAAATGGCCGAAGACCTGGTTTTGTCACCATGCCTGGAGTGGGGAGAGGAAGAGCCGCTCTTGGGGCTGGTTGGTTCCCTAGTCTTGCCGGGACCGGTTCTGGTCCCCTTTGGGTGAAATTAGATCTGCCATCACTTGGATTTTATTATATTTTATATTTTATATGTATATTTATTGATATTATTCTGATTTTACTGTATTTTATACTGTTTTATTGTGAACTGCCCAGGGTTCCCCGAGTGGGGGGGATAGGTGGTAATAAAAATATGACAAACAAACAAACAAATAAATAAAATAAGAGTTACGATTTTGCAATGCAAGCTCTGCTCCTTAGGTATGTGCATGAGATTATCATGGAGCCTGTACAAAAGGGGCAGAACTGGAACTGTGGCATCACAAGCTTGTTAAATCATTTACCCTGCCCCACCCTGCCAACATCTACCTTGCCTTTAATTGAGAAATTTGGCAATTGGTCTTCAGTTGGTCAATACCAGTGTTAGTGGAAAGCAGCAGAAATGTTTTTTGTATAAGGAAGTGCTTTTGCCCACGTTTTTATATGGAAGTAAGAGCTGTAAAAGTAATTTGAATGCAATGGGAATGGATTATTTTAGTAATGTGTATGTTAAAACTCAAAGATACAGGGTCGAGGATAAATTAATGTGGACTTTAATACAAAAGTGAGTGACCAGTACAAAACTGGCATGTTGGGGAGGTTTGGTCACACAGAAAGACTGAATTGCAGCACAACAGAGAAGAAAGAGCGAATGGGTTGTGAGGAAAGGGAAGACCGAGGAAGTAGTGGTCGAATGGAGTTAATGAGATTCTGAAAGCAAGAGGCGTAAGAATCTTGAAGAACAAAATGTGATTTGTGGTTTTGAATGGATGTGGTAGAAGAAAGGATGGTTTCAGATATGGAGAAGCATAGTAAATGGTGCTGCTGTAAACTAAATTTACCTATGTTTCTTTTCCTTTTCATATATCTCATGCCTTTATTTTATCTCCTACTCCTTTTCTGTGCTTTTCTATACTCTACACTGTTTATCCCAAATGGGAATGAAATGATGAATATGTATGTTTGGGCCAATCTGTTCTAGGCAGATGAATGGAACTGTGGAGGAGGCAACTAAAGGAGGTGGGAGCATTAAGTATGTTCGCCACCTTGAGAGAGAGAGAGAGAGTGAAGAAAAATATAATTGTAACAACAACAGAAAGCAAAATACGGAAGTTATGTTTTTTTTAAAATCAGCTTTGTTTCACTTTTAAGATCATACAAAACAGCTTCAAAGCAGCTTCACTCAAAACACTGTTGAAATGAAGCCCTCCTTCAAAGCTTTGTATAATCCTAGGCAATATAGTGCATAGAATTCTGCATTATTTAGGAAAGGGGAGAGGCTAGCATAATAGTAGCAAAAATGGGGTTATGTGACTTGGGCTGATCTGCACAGCCATCTTGCCTCAGTGTAAATATGGGCCACTGACTATTTCTCAAGGGCGATAATACACAACTTTGTCCTCAGCCTGCCCCCAGCCCACCAGAAAAACAAGCTCTGCCTGGTGTTTTCTGATTTGTGCTAGCATAAGCAATGCTCTCTGGTTCACTTCATTGTACGCAAACACCTCCACTCCAACTGGCTTCTATTCAATCTGGGAGGAATGCCCTCTCCCCTCTGGTCACTGGTCATTGTCTTCTACAACCATATAATTGTACTGATGAAACAGTGAAACAATGGATCTGTCATGGGCTTAGATATTGCATGAAGAAACTTTTTCTAAAATGCCACCCATGAAAAATCAGTCTGTGTGGAATTTGCCACAACATGTTCCTCTTTCAAGGTTCTGGTATCATCATCATTTTAATCCTCCATTTTCCCAGCAAGGGAAATGAAAGCACAATCTTTTTTCTGATGTTTAATGATCTTGGGGTATAAGACAGTTTATTCTTTGCAATTAATGGATGCTAAAGAGCCTAAAAGACCAAATAGCATTTTAAGTCAAGGCCGTGGCTAATCCTCCTGTCTATGTTGTGTCTGACAGATAGCTTACCTTCCATAGCAGCACAGCCAGTAACAGGAAGATGAGAATTCCCACCAGTAAACTGATAGCAATGATCCATCCGACCACATAACCACGAGGCTCCAGATTGTGCAAGGCCTCAAAGACCACCTACAGAGTAATCAAGGGGGAAAAAATCATACAACTAGTCTGCAGTATTCCCTATGACAGATATGCTTCATTACATCCCCTGTTAATATTTCTAAAAGCAAGATAATGATGTCAAACTACAATTACAACATTTAGTTATCAGGCTACCTTCAAAAGGATTTTTAAAAACCTTATGCAGAGACAGAAGTACAATTAAAATAACATGCTTCATCCTTGGTGAGTCTACCCTGTTGTTTTCCATCTAGAAGTAAAGCTCCATTCAGTATCTGCCATCATCAGGGTGCAACAGCTAAGATGGGGATTGGTTTCAATGGGTCTATTTTAAATTTGGCAAAGTTTGGAACGTCCCCATAATTCCATCCTGTCCTACCCTGGTCAGACTGCAGACTATGTCCACAATACTTGGTGATACCAGGTTCATCCTGCTTTGAAAGCAAGGAAGGGAAGGAGAGCATCCTGTCATTCAAGCCTATGTCAAGGGGGAAAAAGGTCTCTGCTATTGCGAGATAAATTCACTATAAATTGGAAACTCAGTTGGCATTGACCCTACCACCATTATGAGATGTTGATACTGAGCAGAGTGAACAGCTTAAGGAATCAGAAAATCATACTGTAAATTGATTGATGAGTGCTGGAAATGTGACATTATTTTTTGGAAAGGGATAGATGGGGTTGTTTGTGTTACTTCTGTGCCATACCATAGCCAAAGTTCTCCAGACAGCATTTATGAAAAAACTGTTGTTGTTGTTAGAAAATGTTATGATTATGATAGCTGTGCAGGACTTGGAAATAATTCAGAAAAGGTGACTGAAAATGTACAGAAGTGCAAATGTAGCACCCACTATAACTCTCTAAAGCAGTGATAAGTTTTTCCAGATGCATGCAATTGCCCTCTGCAGTTGCCATATGATCCTGGGGAAAGATGTGGCTGTTTTAAAAAGTTATGTTCGTGTTCCAAAGAACCATTTTGGAATCAAATCTGAAGTACTGCACAGTTCTTATTGTTTACGTTATTATTATTCACAGTTCTTATTATTTATTTTTAACATATTCAGGTATTTTTGATATCAAAACTCAATCACATAATGAACATGGAAAAGGGATGGGATGGAGGTTCTGTGGTAAGAAAAGAACAGCATATTTACTGAATATAAAGCTCTTCCGTTTCCCAGATACATTTCCAAATTGGCCTACTACTATGCCAGCCATATTGTCAAGCCCCTCATGCACAATGAAGATTCAAAGACTTTAATGAGTTGGAGCACAGAATCTTGAGAATGGAGAGAGGAACCCTCCAGCCTTCTTCATTAGTGAGTTCATTAAGGTGGTGTCCTAACAAGCAGGAACCACGCCGAGACGAGGAATAGGTCTCTAGTGTTTTATTACTGCTACATTAGACAGAAAATCCTAACAAACTGAAGAAGCGTGGGAAAACCCAGACAGATAAACCCCAAAAGTCAAGGCGGGTCTGTTCTGTGTCTCGTTGAATGACAGCTCAAATTCTCGCTACTATGCATGTGTTTTCCCCCCTGGATAGGGCCCCCCTCCTGCTCACCATCAGTGCTCATGACAGGTGGGTTCTCTTTGAACTGAAACTTTTGACTCCACTTTTCCCAGAATGTTTGCATGACGGACTAATAGTTGGTTTATTTGATAACCTATTACGTGATCTCCCATCTGCTGGGTGTTTGTATTTAGAGATAGGTCTCTTTCTTTCTCAGCCTCAGCATGGTCTCTTAAAACCTGTTCCTGAAATGCGGAGGAGGGGGGCTCATGTATCTGATCTTGAAAAAGGGGAGCTAGTAGAGATAAGACTGCGAATCTCAGGTACGGTGGATGCTGCTGCATTGATGGTGTTGAAGTAATTCTACCAGATGATTTTCTGCATATGGAAATAAGAGGAAGCAGCACCTGCTTCTTCAAATTAGGTACCAAAAGGTCTTGAGCTAAGGGAATTCCTAAATACAAAGCTTTGCCAGCTAAAAAGCTTGACAAAACCATCCATACTTCACACTCTAGCTGGCATGAAATATGCCTTTGGAAATGGCAAGAATTTCATTACTTCTACTTCCCACTGCCACCGCCAGTTAGGATTGATTTAATACATAATTTTGGTTTAATTAAACTTCATTAAAAGTAAACAAACCCTATCAATAGAGCCAGTAGCCACAACAGCTAAGTAAAACTTATGCATGAAGAAGCAGAAATCACGGAAACCCCACTATTGCAGATAGAATGCAATTAGAGAAGAACTTGATCCAGCAAGATAATATTTTAGAATTCTTTCTGAAAATGAGATGCATATAGAGGTCACCAGTAAGTCAAGGTCGACTAACTGATACACAGATCCTCTGGAGTCAGGCTCTGCACTTGTATTTCCCTCCCTTCCCCTGCTGAACACATATACACATTCATGAGCATATACTCACACATACTAAGCTATGAATGCAGACACATGTTATGGTCTCAACTGTATAAGAATATTAATATCCCCTCCCTGGGATTTCAAGAAAGAGCATCATGCAGCTACTTGGATTACTGGAAGAGGTTAAAAAATATCTTCCCCTCAAGCCTAATCAAGAATGTAATAGCAATGCCAGAACAGTGATATTTTTCCTGCTGCCGAAAAATATCTAATAGCTAATGAGCTGGATTGTGGGGAAGAGTGGGTGGGCTCCTTAAGTCACAGAGACACATGCATTGCCCATATGTGATCTTTCAGATCCATGGAGAAAAACTAAACCAAAAAGGATCTTGATCTAACATGCCGCCTTCATTAGCAAGATGTCTTGAAGCAGCCAGCGAAAATTGTGAAAAAGGGGAAGTAATTCATCTTTTCAAGGTGCTGGCAACGGTATCGTGGAAAAGGAAATGTGCCAGCCAGAAGCCATGCTTTTGAGCTGCCTGTATCTTTACTGCATGCAACTCTCACTCTATTATTGCTTGGTATTTTAAAAATTATCATCATCATCAGGGCAATTCATACAAAGTGAGCTTAATGCCGTTTTAGATTTCCAACAATGATATAGGAGAAAACTGAACTGGGTAAGGACAGTTCTATGGCCATAAATAAAAGTAAATGATTATAGAAATGTGGAATCAATTAGAAACTCATTTATATGCTCTGAACTTATGTTCAACCAGCTGAGAACATAACAGGATTTGTTCTAGACTGCCAAGCTGGATCCATTGCAGAATGCAAGTGTTCCAGCATTATATAGTTTTTAAATTTCTTACCACACTGGAAAGCTTTTACTGCAGATTTAATGTTTACACTTTACCTTATAATAAAGATTCCATTCCAAATAACATACAGGACTTCCCCCCCCCCTCAACTAGGAATTAACTTAGTAATAAATTCACAATGCAGTTTGGTAATTGCCTACGATGGTGGAGAAGCCAATGTTTTCTGGAATCATTCACAAAATCATCTGGATTTGCAATGGATTCATACTTAAAGTGATTTAAACCATTTTATCTTGGAAGAGAAAGAGACTCATCTGCTTTATTATATGATGTAATATAAATGGCAACAGATATCCAGTCACCATTCACTGAAGACTTTTACTATCTCCAGTAATGAGTGATCAAGCAATCTTTTTGATTGCTTGATCACTCATTATCAAGAAATAGAAGTTAACTCATTGAGTAGGATCAATACTAAATAAGTGTGCCCAGTTTCCATGAAAACTCAGGAACAACTTAGTTAATTTAACAATTATTTTAACTAATTTACAATACAAATCTATTCACAAATGAGTTCCACTTAATTACATAAAGCTTGTTTCTATATTAGGTGGATAAATATTAAAACTGAAATCTGATTTCAACACATTTTTTTTTAAATTTGCAGGCTGTAAGGGTTTAGATGGGGAACAAGAGGCTTCAGCTGAACTCTGGCAAGACAGAATGGCTGAGGGTTGGGGGCTCCCAGCTATCTGGGAATTTACCATCTTTGACTCTGGATGGGGTTGCACTGCTCCAGACAGACCCAGTGTGGAATCTGGGGATTCTCCTGGACTCACGACTCCTGCTTGAAGAGCAGGTGGCAGTCGTGGACAGGGAAGCCTTTGCACAACTTCGTGTTGTACGCCAGCTACGCCATTTCCTGGATCGGGAGTCCCTCCAAACAGTCACTCATGCCCTGGTCATCTCTCATATAGACTACTGCAATGTGCTCTATATGGAGCTACCCTTGAAGAGTATCCGGAAGGTACAGCTGGTGCAAAATGTGGCCATGTGAGCAGTTTCAGGAGCCCCTAGAAGGGCACATATAATACCATTGCCACGCAAGCGGCATTGAGTGCCGGTTTGCTTCGGGGTCCAATTCAAAGTGTTGGTCATACCCTTTAAAGCCCTACATGACATAGGTCCAGGCTACCTGAGGGACTGCCTCGCCCAAGTTACATCGACCCGTCCAACCCAGTCAGGCAGAGAGGGCATGTTACGGACCCTGTCCATGAGGGATTGCCGATTGGCAGGGTCCAGGAAGAGGACCTTCTCTGCCATAGCCCCTGCCCTTTAGAACAAGCTACCCCTGGAGGTAAGACAGGTCCCCACTCTCCCGGCCTTTCGGAAGGGAGTAAAAACATGGCTATGCCTCCTGGCCTGGGATAGGAGGGGGGACAGCCATTCATGGGGGTGGTTGGCCCCATGAGGATGTCTAAATTAAGAGCTTCCCATATTGAATTGTATATTTTATATTTTATATGTTATATTTTAGACCTTGCATTTGTATTTTTATGTATTTATATTGAATTGTTTTTAGTGATTTGCTATTTTTAGTATTTGTAAGCCGCCCAGAGTCATCATGTGCCAGATGGGCAGCAGAGAAATTTGATAAATAAATAAACAAACTTTAAGCATCTTTACATATTCAAATAACATTTTGTTTAAATCATTTATTATTACTAATTATTACTAATTACTGATACTAATTACTAATTACTAATAATTATTTAAATTATTATCTATTTAAAAGTAAACATATAAATAAATATCCCAGTGGAGATGTTTATATCTCTATGTGCATAGGGTGTCTTCCACACCATCTTGCAAAGCCTAATCATGGTCAGCGTGATGAGAAGCAATTGGCTAGTAATTTAAGAGATGGCTTACTGTCCTTCTTTGTAGTCTGTATCTGGCAAATGTTTCTGTGCCATCTGGCCACAATCATTTTACTACATTCTTCCTTGGAGTGGGCAAATGCCTCTGGTTTGGCAGGCAGAGCTTTCTATTGCCTTCTGTCATATTATCATTTAGTTATTTTCAGAATGCCATGAGCTGTTTTCTGTGGTTGAGCTGGGTGTAGCTAAGGTGCACCAGGGATGGAGGAGGAAGGGGGAAGAAGCAGATGAAGAAGCAGAAGCTCTCCCTTCTTTAAGAGCAACAGCTGGAATAAGTAGTCCTCTGGTTATTCCCAAAGCCTACAAATGTTGACTATTTGATGGCAATATCTTGAGATAAGGCAAATTGTTTATGCAAATCAAATTAGCTAGTTTAGTTGGTTATTTTTAAGGAAACTTATCGGATAAAATCAATTCATCACCAGTGGGTAAGACAGAAGTCAAGGTTCTCTTGTAATTTGTTCCTTGGTAAGTGTTTTAAAAATAGTTTGTGGCATTAACCCCAAGGCTGAAGTGAAAGACCACAAACACTCCCACAGAACTGAAAATGAAAAATTGGGGCCATCCAAATTAATCTTGCATAGAATTACATTACTATATTTTCTGACAGAAAAAGTGAGGCAAACATTGGCTTGGATCCACATTTAGGAGATCCACTGATACCGATGAGACTTAAATTAAGCATGTTAAATCTCACTATTTCAAATTAAGCCTAAATCTCAAAACCCACAATTTGAGCGCTAAGAAACCTTGTTGACAGTTTTATATCCAGGGAGATAAAACTATTGTAATGAAGATTCAAAATAAAAGGAAACAAACATACAATACACAATTCCCTACAGCATTCTGTGTGGGGCCCAGGGGAGTGGAAGAGGAGAGAAAGAATAAAATCCTTGAGACTTCTCCCTTTTTTTCATAAGTATGACCCAATATAAAGCATGCCAAATCAGAGAAGCCAAGAGACATACGGAAATGGCATAGATAAAAATTAAACTAACATTTATATTAGACAGAAATGAGATTACAAAATGATTTTCGAAACAAAATGACATCCAACATGTTTGCTTTCAGCTAGTACTTCACAGAAAGCAAATACAATCTCCAGACTAGCGATTATATTTCTTCACTACAATGAAAGATGAACGTAGTGACTCCGATACAAAATTATTCTGTATCATTTGGGGGCATTGTCCTACTATTTGCTTTAATATAACAGATGTTAAATCTATAAATGTAATGTCACCCTGTCTGATTACAACCTGAAAAATAGCACTTTCCCAGATAACGAACAGGCAGCATCAAGATCTGTATGAGCAGACACGCCAACTACAGTAAAATGAGAGCTATGGTGTTTTGGTAATTAGGAGATTAGGACCAGGGAGATCCTAGTTCAAGTCAACTCTTAGCTGCAGTTGCTCACTGGATGACTTCGGGCCAATCATTATTTCTTAGTTCAGCCTATCACAAAGGAAACAATGGGCAACAGAAGTGCTCAACATGTCACCTTGGGTTTCCTGAGGAAAGGTGCGATACAAATCTAATGAGTAAATAAAAAATATTGATAGAATAGTAATAGAATGTTTTCCTTAAGCAAGACCAAGATGCTATCCATCATCTTGTCAGCTTAAGGTCTAACAATACACTCCTTCTCAGTTCTCATTTTGGAGTGATTACTGAGGACCAGGTTATTCCATGTCACACAGCAGACCATATGCTTCAGGGCAGAAGCTTACTCTAGGACCTGTGGGCTTTGGTTTCTACTTGCTTCAATGTATGGGACAGTTAATATCCATAAAGAGAAAAAGGCATGAGACAAAATTCATTAGAGAGGAACAGTTTTACTTCTTTTCTTTAGTGAGAACAAAAAGAACCATATGTACGCCAGGAGAGTAAAATAAGGAAATAATGCACAATGTAGCAATTAGCAAGCTTTGATATCATACACTAATTTATAGATTCTAAACCTTAAATCTGAATGTAGTATAATATAATCCCACACTGATATGTGCATAATCTTACCCACTTTTGAGTGCAACTGGGGGGCTGGAAGAGGTTGAGGAAGATAGGACATTCTCTCCGTAGTCACCCCTTCTTGTTTTGGGGTTGTAAATCTTGTATGAACTCACGGCATTTATGTGCTTAAGGGAGTCTACTGTAAGAGTACTCCCTGTATGTCTGCTTGTTGAGATAACCGTGAAAAACATATTTGGGGCATTATAATAGAGGATCTGCCCAAAGTATTTTTCACCTTTTGAACTCTTGATTTAAGCCAGGTTGATGCCTCCAGGGCTTCTGGCTTAGTTTGCTATCTGTGTTACATGTGTAAGTTAAGGCTTTGCCTACTAACAGTTTATCAGCAACCTGCGCAGGAGTTGTGAGTAAGCAGCAGCCTGCCTCCACCTTTCCTTTCTTGGAAAGGTAGCAAGCAGGGCTGACGGGCTGGCCGGCTGATGCACTATCATAACGTCTGATGAACTGCCTTTTTGAACATGATCTGCTGACAATCTCAAACACCAACATTGTCAGTCCCACTCACGTGGAAAAACCTCACCGCTGCTTCCTTTTATGACTGAGCTGGGAAGGGAAATAGCTAAACCACCATGTTCTCCAGGTACTGCAGGAATCACAAGATGACGACTAGGAAGAGGAAGAGCTGCTAATTGGAGCTGCAGCATATTAACGACTAGAATTTTAACATTCTAGCTGTGATTCTTAAATTTTATTTTAAGCATTTATATTGCATTTAGAGAACTAAATTATATTTGTTCAATGCCACCAACAAGAGAGGGCACAGTATGATACGTTCAAATCAGGAAGGAATTGTTATACGGTCATGGAACTGTTGGAGAGGTTTTCTTGACAGTAGGGCTGTGGGAAAACTTTCTGTACTTCCATAATCTGGAATATTCCCCCTTTCCTTTTTGCCATCATCAAATATATTGGGCACAATTAATTAATTTTCTGCAACACTGCAAAGATCTTGAGACAATCTCTTTGCTCTTTACTGATGCACTAAAGAGTATTTCTGTACAGACAATTGCATTGATTGCTTAATTACTTGGACTAACCCCGAACATTTATAGTGTGATAAATTCTGATCATTCTGAAGAACAAATATATCTAATGACATCTGAGGCTGGTAAATCTTTGGAAATACTTCTAATTCCTGGTTCCACCCACCATAATTGGAATTGTGGCTATAAGCTCCTAGGATTCATTCAAAATGGCAGCCAAATTGTTTTAGGCTGCGGTCCCAGCCACACTGACTTGGAATTATGTGCCATTGAAAGCACATCCAAGTAATGCATTTAGGAGTTGGGTGCCAGCCAATACTAGGAAGCATGGAAGTTGTTTAAAACAACTCTAGTGAAGATGTTTGATACCTCATGCCATGATGCCAGTTATGCACACAGAACAGGTTTCCCACATAATCCTCCCAGCCTTCCACAACAACCACAGAACACCAGCTTCCTTTATCATCCATAGCTTTTAAAAGGTACTTGCTGGAATGTGCCCAGGCTTTGCAGACGGACAATGCTGACAGGGAAGCAGGAAGAAATGCCACATTTAGGACTTAGTGTTACACAATAATGCCAACTTGCATAACAAAATTCTAATTGTCCCCTCCCTTTTTAAGCAATATTTTTGGAAAGTATGGCTATCCATTAGCCATCATTCCTTTAAGGGGTTCAAAATATGTCTTTGCTCCCATAAAAAAATTAGAGATGCCTTGACTCAAACTTAACTCCTGGTGATAGCATCTATTCAGGCTTGGGAGGCTTATAAAAGCTTTTTCTGGGATATGTAATTATAATTAATAATAACTGAATGAATTATTAATTCAGTGAATAATAATTGAAAATTGTTTGGCAACCCTCAGTAGTGTAGCCAGTCACCTTGATATTCTTAGGTACCCCACCTAAGGACTAACCAAGGCCAGCCCTGCTTAACTTCTAAGACTAGCCAAAATCAACTAAGTGCTGCCACTTGCTAAGGCTTAATGGCCTACAAGGAGAAAGGGACAAGTCAAGATAGAAAAGCAGCAGGCAAGAAAAAGACTAATCCCTGTTTATAAACCGCCATGAACTAAGCCTGTAATTTTTTAAAAAGTGACAAAATTTTCATGCATATCACTGGCCGTGCCAATAATTTGTTTCAAATGGTTGACCAAATATGATTCAAGAAATTGAACTGCTGCAGCAGCTAACAGCTTACTGGGTTATTAAAACTGTTAATGCTGCAATCCTAACACATGCTTACAAGGGAGTAAGCCTTACTGAATATGGTTGGGCTTAGTTCCAAAGAAACCTTCACTGAATTACATTGTTAGTATTAATAATCTTCCATATGAGCTGATCTTCCAGTAAAGGATAAATCTAGATTTCCCAAAACCTGTGTTAGATTAAAGCAGGTTTCAGCCTCACTTTGAGAAACTGTACATATTGCTCAACAAAATCTACACCTAGGACCTTTAGAAGCTGAACTAGCTGCTGCAAAACAGGCATTCAATTATCCTGATGACAATCATTTGCTTGCAGGCTTATCACAGCAAGCAAAAACACCAGAGGATTTCACGACAGCAACAGCAATGCCAATACAGTTAAAGAAAGGCACACTCCTTCCTTTGTGTAGGCTAAGCCTAGGCCTGACCACAAATTCCTTGCTCAGTGCTGGATCATTTAATGCATTCCAGATGAGTAAGACAAACAATTCTTGCTCTTCAGATTCTTCCACTTACTGTTGCGTGTTCGGAATTCCCATTGGGCACTTCGATCGCCCGGTTGCTTGTGTCCACTCTCACCTTTGCCCGTGTTACAAACTGAATAACTGATGAGGTATCCTACAGATTGAAAAACAAGAACTGAGGAACATTCTCAAACACACAGTTCTCAAAGACCTTTAATCATGGGCATTTTAAAATAGCTCACAGTTAGATGTGGAAATTAAAAAGGAGTATCCTCACTCTCTGGTCCAGATATATAGCACAATTAGAAGAATGTAAGATGCTGCCAAATATCACCAGCAGAGAACATTGTAACCTGAATGATCGCTGCACCATAATTAGAAACAGATATTTGGATGTAATAACTAAAAAGTGCTTATATATGGCATTGGATTAAATATTTGTAATTATTAAAATAAATCCTGACATTGCACAGTATAACAAGTCTGAATACTTGTATTTTTTCCAGCAGAATCCTTCTTGAAAAGGTTTTTTGACGCAAATAGCCTTTTAGAGTAATTTTTACTGTATTGTAAAATTACACATATCTTCTAGTGGAGTAAGGTCAGAGTTACCCTTTCAAAGTCATATGAAGTACATCATTTTTAAGGAACAAAGTGACAATTTAGAACTGGAAATACAATGTCCTCCTTCTCTTATGTACACCAGGGCAACAAAATTCAAGAAGTCGATCTTACTCTGTGACTCCAAACTATACACTGACACAGCTCATACCGTCAAGCAGCCTATCTGTTTGTTTGTTTTATTTTCTATCCCACCTTTATTATTTTTATAAATAACTCAAGGTGGTGAACATACCAAATACTCCTTCTTCCTCCTATTTTCCCCACAATAACAACCCTGTGAGGTGAGCTGGGCTGAGAGAGATTGACTGGCCTAAAGTCACCCAGCCGGCTTTCATGCCTAAAGCGGGACTAGAACTCTCAATCTCCTGGTTTCTAGCCCATTGCCTTAACCACTAGACCAAACTGGCCTAACTAATTTGATGACAATGGCTGGCATTGTAGGGACAATACAGCCCTAACACTTGGACTAATCACATCACCAAAGGAGGAGCAGCACAACCCCACAATACTTCTACTGTAACCCTCAACACAGTTTCCCAAATAATGAGATTGAGAATAAGAGGGTTCCTGTATAACTCAAGTCACTGGATGTACTCAGCAGAATGTCCACAAATCAAGACTTTTCAGGATTAAACTAAGCAGCTATGGATACCCTTCTATACTTTGATTTAACTCATCCCTAGGAGGACATCTTACCTGTTACTTGCCTCTGTCAGGCAAACATTTTATGGAAGACTCTTTCCAAGTGAGAAGCAGACACCTGAACATTCCAGTGCAACACTGCACATTCAGCAAGGCATCAGAAAGAACCACAAACCAAGCTTAGCAGTAGCATGGTTAAGTCCCTATTCTATCCATTGATGACAGCAGTAAAATGACAGAACAACCTGAAAATTATACTCAGTCCTAATGCATTTTAGAGTGTTATGAATCAATCTGGAGTCTCACTCACATTGATGGAGTTATGCTGCAATCCAAAATCTAACTTTGGAGACTATTTGGTTTGCTCACTTGCTTTAAAATCAGAGAGCAGCTTGAAAGATGGAAGGCATCATGGTTTATATGTCTCTGCTTCATTTTTTTTTCTGCCTCTGAGATCTACTCAAAAACTAAAGTTCAATAATCCAAGTTTAAATCCAACTCCAAGATGAATTATGTAGAGAAATTTCAACACTATAATGCAGTAAATGATGCTCACCTTCTTTAATATCTCTGTATTCAAAAGCATCTGCACATCTATGCTGCGGGATTCAGCTTTTGCTAGCGAGCTTAAGTTACACCGTATAATTAAACAGGACCTGCCTGGTCTTTCACAGTCCTAAAGGGTAACAAGAAGATAACAGCAAATGAAGAAAGGGAGAAAAAGAATTAATAATCAATAAGTGTTGTTCAGCTTTTAATCTGGAATACATTCAACTTGTGTTTGTGAACTTCAACTTTTCTTCAACTTGTGTTTGTGAACTTCAACTTCAACTAAGTAGCACAAGCCTTTTTATAGAGATGGATTAGCTGAGTGGAGAAAAAAATCCACAGTGTTTTGAAAACATCCATGCAAAAAGAGCTAAGCAGTGCAGTATTAACATTAGTTAGATGATAAAATAGAATAATACTGAACCTTTTTGAGATGGTCCCTACATATATCTCTATTTGGAGTGAGTCATCCTTTAAATTAAATTAACTCAATTCCTCCATAGGGAGGGACAAATCTACCATGACTTATTACATTCTGATTTTTCCTACTTTTGGTTATTCCATCAAGTTTCTCCATCATTTCCAATTTTGTTTAAAAAGTGAGTACACATTTGCAAACATTTTTATGTGCCTTTCTCCTAACACATTTTATTATATGTACTTTTTAGAGAATGTCACTGGATGAGTTTTTCATACTACATAGTTTTTACCATCATTCTTCCCTAATATAATGCACATTTTCCTACATATTCCAAATTCAAGTATCTTTATTACGGTCTTTGACCAGCCTTTACAGTAGGAAAAGAGAAATAGTTTGGTACAGCAATTCATTATTAGAGAAAAAAAGAAAACAGTCAGACAATAAAACAATATATCTAACTAAAAGTTTTGCGCAATCGTATGACTTGATGAAGATAATTGGCCACCTGGTATGTGAGTGTAGAGTCAGCATCCCTCAAAAAGTAATAATCATAAAACTTATCAGTATGACCCTCAAATTTAGAAATGATTGGGGAGATCAAAGCACATCTTGGGGCATCTTAAAAAGGACAGTATATGAGGACATGGGCAAGAGTTTCTACCTCCCTGGATCCACAAGGGCAAAGTCTCTGTAAATAAGGAGTCACGTGAAATCTTCCTGCCAGCAGTGCTGAAGGGACAGCATCAAAGCGGGCTCTGGAAAAGGCCCATCTATATTAGCTTAGGGTTAGAGTATATAGACCTCACAGTAGAGGGTTTGCAGCTAACAATTTGGCAATAGAATTCAGGAGCTCTGGTGATATTATTTTGGTGATCAATGTTCCAGATTCTTTCTTTTACCATTGATTTGGCATATTCCATAATAAATGCACTTCTGCATTGATTTTTTTTGCAATTGTATTGCAAAAGAAAAAAGAAAAATCAACTAAATTCTGTCTAATTTATAGGTTTGAGAAAGACAAACTAGGTGAGTTCACAACAAACTGAAACAAGTCCATGGGTTAAATATCTTTAGAAAGGATATATACATTTGAAAAATTATCTTTTCATATCACTTCAATCCAGATCAAACTGCTATCATGGGTTCCTTTTACTTTAAGGTCCAATATTCCCTACATTTGGAGGTAGGAAGAATGTGCACAACTGTATGTGAAGATCTCCATGGCCAGATGTTTGGCACAGATAACCTTTCTGGGGGAAACAAAAAGAGGGGCCTGGAATCAATCTCCTCTACATCCTACTCCCAAATAAACAACTCCAGTCGTAGTTGCCACATCTAGACAATGCAATAAAATTATCATAAATCCCAGATGTGGATGAGATTTTATCACAGGAAGCATACTTTTATCCATGCAGGACTCTATATTTTAGAGAAAGATTGGAGGTCAGAGGAACACTACAGGCTTTGCATGGAAAAGGTTTTGGAAAAAGGCTCCTGCTGCCTCTCAGCCCTAAACTGATCGAAGATCTAAATCAGCATCAGACAGCTTCCAATTGTCTTTACATAAATTAACTGTCCTGTATTGTATTAAAACAGACAGTTTCTTGACAACTACTTTAAGAATTCAGTTTGGAGCCGGTTCACAGCTCTAAAGGAATTAGCAAGCTTTCTCAGACCTTCAGATTTGCAGGTCAATACAAGGCTCACAGTTTTAATGCAATACAGAGAGAGCCAGTTTGGTCTAGTGGTTAAGGCAACAGGCTAGAAACCAGGTGACTGAGAGTTCTAGTCCCGCCTTAGGCATGAAAGCCAGCTGGGTGACTTGGGCTAGTCGCTCTCTCTCAGCCCAACTCACCTCACCGGGTTGTTGTTGTGGGGAAAATAGGAGGAGGAAGGAGTATAAGGTATGTTTGCCACCTTGAGTTATTTATAGAAAATAATAAAGGTGGGATAGAAAATAAATAAATTAATTAACAATGCAATTCTGCACCCTCCAAACCGGACGTGAATCCAACTCAGATCATTTGGACTTACTGTAAGGTATGGGTATGAACCAGAACTTAAGGTTGTGATCCTTGACACACTTGTCTAGAACTAAGCCAACCCGCATAAAAATGTGTGAGTTTCAGGTAGCCATGATGTGGAAAATCTGTGATTAGATTCCCATGATCATCTTTTCTTTCCCCAACAGGTTCAGGAAATTGGTCAAGCCCAAATCTAAATTGCAGAACCTCAATCTAAATTGGGACCATTTCTTTGGTTACCCTCCCCCCGGCATCCACTTAAATTTTTCTCTACTGTTTTAAGCATGAGTCAGTATTATTCTCTCCTAATAGGTGTATTATCCTAATTACTGGTTTCAGAGAGCCAGGGAGATGGCCTTGAAGCAAATATACAGAAACTGTTACCTGAACAAAAAGGACAGAAGCATTCCTTAAGTCCTGGGGAGGGAGATAATATTAAGAAGAAACTAAGGCTGACTCCTCCCTGACTCACTGGTATAAGAGGGAGGGGAGGAAAAGCACAATCTGATTTGTAAGGTTCTGTTCTTGTACGATAAAGTATAGTTCTAATCTACCTGTGGAGTTGGTTTCCTGATCTGGTCTACCTTATAGGGCTGAAACTGATTGCTTGCTAGAACCTCAGATTAAGGTTTTAATTGAAAAAGCATGAACGATTATGATTTTTTAGACAACTGATCATCATCTTGGCAGATGCATGGCTGGTGTTTTCCATTTGCAATAAATATCTTGTGGAATATGGAGCATAGGACAGCAGATTTGAAAAAAAAAAGACACTGCTGTAAATTAATCTTTCGCTGGCTATGGGCAAAAATTGTCCCATGTACTCAAGGAACACAGCTTCTTTTAGCAGCAATGGAGTCTATACATATATGGAAATTTAGAAGGAAGCAGTGGGCATTTAAAATATTTAAGTGACATCAAAACTAGTAGGGTTTCTTACCAATACTTTCCTCCCAGACTTGGTAAAAAAGGCAAATATTGTGTGAAAAATATTCTCCTTTTCCTGAGGAATGACACATGGTGTTGGGTTATTCTGAAAAGAGCAGTTCCCTTTGTCCTGGGCAACCTGAAGAAAGATCACAAACCACAAGTAACTTTGTACATCTTGTTTTGGACATTTTAATATATGCCATGTTATTCATTATTATGGATATGTTGTAGTTGTTGTTAAACTCATACTTCTACACAACCTATAGGAAAATACAATGGAACAAAAGCTATTTCTGCTGCCAATTTCTGCTGCCAGAAAGTTGCTCCTTGTTTAAATACATGAATTGATTCCAATGAAAGCTAAGTGAAAATTGCACCAATAAAAAAAACCTAAGGCGGGGGATCCATTTCTGTTTTACACTTGATAATTATAGCCTGTCCTAAAGTAACTTTATCTGGAAGTATGAAGTATCTATTTCCATGAAATGGAGTGCTGATTGTATCGCAACAGCATGACTGCCATTCACTACGGCTCCACCCAACATCATGATGGAAATCAAAAACAGTAAGATCGCATGGGAGCCACCACGGGAAGTAACTTCTGGCCATTCACATGCCTGTGAATTCTGGAGTTATAATCCTTACCTATGTGGAAGGAACCAGAGTGCGATGGTTTGCTATAGATAATGCTATGTTTGGATTTATTCTCATTGCAACCAGAACTCAAAAACTGTGCTCAGTTTTCAAAATGTAATTCAACATGGTTCATCAGTCACTAATACCATCGGTCACACCTATGCTACATAGAACCAAGGAAGAGATACATCATCTTATATGGATTTTTGCACTCCTTTAATATCTACATTTGATGAAAAAAAATATAAAAATCAATATCCAAGGCTGTTTTGTGCATGACAGCAAACCTATCTGGACAGCAACCACGAATGGACATTATTAACTTTCTCTGGCATAAACAATAAAGGCTTTCAAGTTTGGGAAGAGGAAGTCCAGATGCCATCTAGGATATGAATAGCAAGAAGAAATATGTGTTTTATTTTATTTTAGAACATAGTAATAGTTTAAAGCCTGCAGTTGAACACAACCTTACAAGGCATCCAAAGGGAGAGTTTACATGCAACATTCCCATGCTCAAGTGTTCAACAGCTGAAATCCAAGACAGTGCTTACATTTGGCCTTTCTTGGATGGCAAGGGAGGCTAATTTATGCACTGTAAGGATGCCAGGTGGTACTGATATTAAGTGAGCTTCTCAGAAGATTCCTCCAAACAGCTGTTATAAGATGCAAGTTGATTAGACTGACATAAAGCTGAATGCAATCCACCATACATGAATCTCACTGTTTTCCTGATTGAACAGAATGACCAAAATTGTATGAGTCTGTATGAAAGTCTTATTCATTTTAAAATCAAAAGATATATACATATCTATCTCTTCATGAATTAATCCTTAAGAATATCTCCAAAATTAATATATTTAAACAGCCATTAGGATATATTATTTAAAAACATAGAAAGGGTGATGAATATATAGTTCTATTTATCTTAGAAAGCAGTAATCAAACGTTTCAAAAAATTTTCTTACTGTTCCTAATGTTTGAGTTACACCTTTGTCAGAACTGGGAAATTATCTTCAGTGCCCTTCGGGAAAATTATGCTGGCATTCTCCTTCACAGAGTTAAAAACTTTTCAAGAGATAATTCCAGGGCCAGGGAACTAAGATGATGATGATGATGACGATGATGATGACGATGATAGCAGCCTATCAATTCTTTTGTTTCCTTGATGTATATGACAAAGGGTAATATTCATCAAATATTCCTAAATAATGCTTGAACAAATGAAGCATCTTGTTCATCAAAGCTTCTTAGTATACATATCTATTTCAGGAGGGTGCTACTTTCCCTGCTATTAGGCAGAATGGACAGCTGTCTCAAAGAGAAAATGTTGGGACAATGAGAGAGACCAAGGTGTTGGACAAGATGTGCATTACATAATGTACTGCTGTCCTCAGGTGGAGTGGGGAATAGTCCTGATTCACAGTATTGAAGAGTTAACTGGCTTCTCGCTATATTGTTCTTCACCACAACATCTTGCCACTCACCTCTGGTATCAAAAGGCTATGGCTTAGTCTGAATAGCTTTCCATTTTGGACTGAGAATGTGTTTTCTTCTTATTGCCTGAGCTCTTTCTCATTCCTTCTCTCACTTCTCTCCCATCCATTTTCTTTCAGAACACTGAGGAGCAACTGGACTTCCCAAGACAACACATAGACCTTGTACCACACTGCTGTGATACTTGGACCATAACTGCCAAAATCTCCCATTTCCCCACCTTTTTGAGATAAGGAATATGAAAATTGTGTTTTTTAAGTCCTAGATCTAAGCTTGATGTAAGTTTTTATAAAACAAAAAAATTCCACAAAATAAAATGATGTGATTTTTGTTGATGACTTTTACTCTGTGTACATTATTTTTATTGTCTTGTTTTTGTTCTGACTTTCTTGTACCCCATCCAGCGTCCATTTGGACTGGGATGGGCTAGAAATATTGTGAAACAGTAAAAAAAATCTTCTTTAAAACTTGCTCTGCTCAGTGCAAGTCATGATCCAGCTCACTTTGCCTGCTTTGGCCCATGGATCCTCAAAGAAAAAGTTAAGCATGGCTCCTGGCTACCACAAGATTGCCCTCCTTGCTTAGAAGAGTACACCAAAGTTCCACTTTGGTTTTGCCTGGATCCAACAGCCTTCTAGAGTAAATAATATAGTGGGCAGCTGGAGCCCCTCCTAGCATTTGTTTATGCAACAGCATGCCTATTGCTCTAGTAAAAATGTAGAAAAGGAAAAGTTTTGCCTATATTTTGTAGCTTATTTGGGAGGTCAAACATAATGGCAAAGCAAGATACAGAGAATACTACGTTTAAATCCTCCTCTAAACCTACCTTGTTGACTCTTGGTATGGCAGAAACTCCCCTAATTCCAAAGCTAATCTCACTGTTTTGAGGTTAAGAATTAAGGATTTCTCAGCACTGACCTAAATCTGTCAGGAATTAGTATATACAGATAGATAAAATTGTTTTACAACCAGAAGCTAGCAAACAAATCCAGAGAAATACAAAAAATAGATAAGCTTTGTCTGGGTGGAACTTGATCTACAGGAAACATCTTCTGTCACATTCTTGAAGCTAAGTAGCAAAATTTGATGACACTGTAGGTGACCTGGAAGTTTTTGCTGGCAATTAGAAAACAGGGCAGAGGTGGCAAGTTAGAGGAATATTATAGTATCTCCCTTGCAAAAGTGAAGAGGGAAGGGCATGAAAATGTTCCCTTGTGAAAGCCCAGGGATATTTAGAGTAGACCAGTGTCTAAAGATAAGACGCCATGATCCTCCCATCAACTAAAGTTAGGGTCCTGCAAAAGTTAGGCGAATGAGCCAGATTAAATTAATTCTAGATCTGGGAAGCATTCTATAATCAATTCCTTAGCCTGGTTCCTATTTAATATATATAAATTGTCTGAATGTAGGCCACACAACGTTATTTTCTGGGTAGCAGCTAATATGTACATTTTTCCTTGTTTCTCCCTATACTGCACCACTTTCCTCAGTTAAATGCTTCCCTTAAAGCTGTTTTTTAATAGCATGAATGAAAACCTAGGTATCACATTTATTTTTTAAAAAGTGAATTGCAATTATATAGGCAGAAACCTTCATCTGGGAGATGGAGAATCCCAGCTTATCACCTTTGTCTCAACAGAGGAGAAAAGATATCTAGTACCTGGTACTATTGTGAAAGCTATTAGTACAGTGTACTGCTCAGCCTTTATCACATAACCTTGGGCCTAAGACAATGCAAGAAGGTGATGGACCCTAGTAGGAAACTGAAAACTTTTTTCCCCATGAGAAGTGGGTCTTGAAATAGCATCACCATAGCAACTTGAACAAGACTCGAAGCATAGCATGAGTTTTGAGCCTAAGGCATCAACATAACATCCTTGTGATGTTACATTACTGGACACCTGAATATGAAATGACTTAAAGATAATTGCTTTGTTATGCTTTGATACTGTAAAGATTTAAAGTGTGGATCCACAGAATGGGACTACTACCTAAATGCCACAACATTTCTTCTTTCATGATAATAAACTAGGTTTGATTCACATATATATCATCTGATCATGCAACATTTGGTAATTCTCATTCAAGTGAATTGGATGAACTGCTGAAACAGGCTGGCCTGGATGCAGAGAAGATTGAATACAACTTTGATTATACAATAGGTTTTTCCCAGATCCTCTTTCTCCAACTACTTCTGAGTGTAGGAGTGATTTCCTATTCACACAAAACAGTTTTAAATCCAAGCCACTGTGCTAAAATTGACATCAGTAATAATTTACAAAGAAACAACATCAGTAATAACTTAGGAAGATATATTTAGGCTGAAGTGCAATAGATTTGAATCTGTTCATAATTCAAGTGAACAGCTCCCTCCCAGTCAGGATCTAAAAAAGTAAGAAAATCCTGGGAAATTATTATAATGGTTGAAAATCAATCTGTTCGTTATCTGTTTAGCTACTGGGAAGCACTGTAACCCAATTTTGATATGTATTTTATATTGAACAAACCCCAAAGTTTAGGTATCAGAAATTTTATTTTTTAGACTGACAAAGTCCACATTGCTGCTCAAATTACTCACCATAATGTGAATGCTATAATCATTCTGAGGTAGGTTGTACCAGCTTTTTTCTTGTTAAGGCTCTATTTGAGTTAATATAAAAACCGAATTCCCATTTATTAGCCACTGATCAAGGATTCATGAGAAAAAAAGTTCAACCACAGTTGGCATTAAGTCCTTTAAGCTTTTGGCATCAGCTTAACTAGCTTCTGATCAGTCAGACTTTGGCTTAAATTAGGGTTAATATATCTTTCTGGCTCAGTCTGGTATTGTTGCCCTATGTTAGAATATTGGTAAATGATTGTCATTACTGTTTTTATTTCTTACTGTTTTTAATGAATCATGTGTCATTTTGGGAATTTTCAAAAAAATTATAAAAAAGCAGGACAGAAATTTTATCAGCGAATACCACTATATTGTGCAGAATATACATAACTTGAGTAACCGTGGTTGCGGTTAAAAGTTGAAAAACAGCTGAGCCATTATAGGAGAGACAAGGGCCAATGATCTTGGAGAAGAGCATTATGGGGAAAACTAGGATAGTATATTGTATTTATGACTTAATAGGTACTTAGCTTTATTAGAAACAATTGAGTAAGATTTCCCCCATGAGCATTTTATGGTCGTAAGTTAAAAGGTAAAGGTTTCCCTTGACATTAAGTCCAGTCGTGTCCGACTTTAGGGGGCGGTGCTCATCTCCGTTTCAAAGCCGAAGAGCCGGCGTTTGTCCGTAGACACTTCCGTGGTCATGTGGCCGGCATGACTACACGGAACGCCGTTACCTGCCCGCCGAAGCGGTACCTATTAATCTACTCACATTTGCATGTTTTCGAACTGCTAGGTTGGCAGGAGCTGGGACTAGCAACGGGAGCTCACCCCGTCACGCGGAGTTGAACCGCCGACCTTCCGATCAGCAAGCTCAGCAGCTCAGCGGTTTAACCCGCAGCGCCACCGTGTCCCTTGGTCGTAAGTTACCACTGCATTAAACCATACTTTCATTCTGGAAATGGCAACTCTGTGGGATAGATGCGCATGTTACTATCCAGTAATTGCCAGATCTTTACAAAAAAGACATTGCACATTAGCTTACCATCATCTGTTGAATATGGAACATATCAGCTCCAGTAGCTGAGAGACGGTTAGGAACTGAAATGTCAACAAAAGATCCAGGAAGTGTACTTGGCCCAGCATTGTAGACCTTCAGAAAAGTAAAAATGAATGAGTGATGTATATGCTTCAGAAAATGTATAACAAAACAACAATCTTTGTGTTCAGCCCCTATCTGTACATGATTTAACTACCTCCCAAAATGGCTGACAATGGGAAAATGAAGTTTTTCTCCAATAAGAACATAAAAATATATGAAAGATAGATTTTTTAAAAATCCATTCAATCGCAAGGTTTTTCAGAAATGGTTTGCCACTGCCTCCTTCTTAGGGCTGAGAGAGTGTGACTGGCCCAAGGTCACCCAGCTTCATGCCCAAGGCAGGACTAGAACTCACGGTCTCCCAGTTTCTAAGCTTAAGCCTTAACCACTACACCAAACTGGCTCTAAAGAGAACATACCGAATAGCAAATTATTAAGCTGAATATAGAGCTTCTCAAGACACATTTGGTGAACCTCACTTGAGAGCACTTAGGCTAATGGTTATCCCAGTCCTGTATACATACATGCATACACCCAAATATTTATATATGGAAAAATAAAATAGTGCAGTTAGATACGGTCGTGTATATTTAGAATTAAGAATTCTGAATACGCCATGGTCTATAAATGGTGCTGTTTGAATCCAGCTGACTCTAAATATCCAAACATATAGATGTCATTCTCCAAACACTGCTCGAGTTTTGAAAAATGTATGAATGATAAAGAGAGGTAGGACATGATGCCAAATCCTTACAAAGTCCCAAAGGCATTTAAAAGGGGAAAGAATCCAGCTACAGCCACTATAAACAACAACTGCATTAAAAATGCAAGCATAATGTAACGTATCAGACAACAATGGAAGTATTAATTGTACAGTAATGGAAATAAGATGTATAAAAGTTGTTTGAATCTCAGCAGCAAAGGAGATGGAAGGCTCCTTGTTTTTTAGATTTACTTTGTGATACCTTACCATATATTTTAATACTTTTACAATTTCTTTAAACCACAGCACTCTTTCTATTCAGAAGCAGAATCCACTGACTTTTTACTAGTTACATCTGTGTTACTTTTTTAACATAATTTTTCAAGCACAGTAGTTTACCTGTGCTTTATCCATGTTACTGCTGAAAACTCTATATTTTTATAATAAACCCATTCAGTATTCCTGTGGATTATGCTGCTTCCCATCATCAATCATCAATGGAAAACAGACGATTTGACATATTGGTGCACGGAGTTCAGAGATAGATTAGCTTAGAGTTGAGGATTAATTTTCCACACACATTTTCATCAGTGTTCTAGGGTACCTTTTCCCCATGTTAACAATGGAGGGGGAAGGGTATTGTGAAAAAGCATGAAAACTTTCAATTATTGAAAAAGCATTGCCTTCACTCTAGCATCTCCTATTTTCCATATGATTTCCTTTAAGAAGCCCTAACAGCAAAATAAGCTCCATAGCAGCTGTTATGAGGAATGAGTATATGGCCAGATTTTTTGGTGAGGAAGGTTAATCTTTGTGCATTTAAGCAGTTTTTCAGAAAATATTTTCCTACCATGCTAGAGGAAATCACTGCTTTTGATCTAATTGCTAAAGAGCACTTGATTAGGTACAATTTTCTTTTTGAAAGTCATCAAACATTGGCATATTTGGTTCATTTGGTTTTCATTTTCTTTTTGGTTATTGTTATTGCCTCCCCCAAAATTCTAAAGTATAAGTCAAAACTACAACATTTTGGTTTAAGGTCCTAAAATTCAAGCCTGAATACACTTTTCCTATTCCTTTTCACTAAAGAAAAGCAAGTGAATGACGGTGACTAATTAATTTCTGCGAACTGTGATCTTTGGGTGGTGGGAGCCATACGCTATTCATTAGTTGTAAAATAGCATCAAATTTGGGTGAAGGAGAAAAGCTTTAAAAATGCACTTGCATAGTAAGTTAGCAGTTATTCATTAATGTAATTTTTCATTCTGTAGTTCCACCTAGTGGTTACAAAGGTTTCACTGCAGTGTACAGACTCAACAATGATTTGGATGCAAAATGGATGATGAGGAAAGGCCCCTGAAATCTGATAGGCTTGTTTCATAACCAGGAGCACAATCCAGCAAATACTGTTGGAACATGTACATATGGAGCCAGTTGTTCTCCTTGTGATATTAATGGAATGGAAAAATATTCAATTTGGGGTTGGGATATTACAATATTAGGACTGGGGCCCTACAATATTATATATGTCTACTCAGAAGTAAGACACATTGAGTTAAATGATGCTGCTTCAAAGTAAGCGTGGGCATGTAGACATTAGATGGAATGGCTGTAGGCTGCTACACATTATGTGTTAGCCGGTTCACAATTATTGGCATTTAACCTAGTCTGGACTAAATTAAGAACTATTGGTTGGGGGGGGTTGCATCTAAATCTGACAAAATCTGGATCCAGCACAATCTGCAGCACACTGTCCCTTAGCTAAATCCATCTGTCACTAGTAGGGTCTCGTTTTAGTTTAGCTCACTGAAGAAATCTGCAGCAGACCATAAATCAGTAAAACAATGTTGCATCTGGAATGAGGTGCTTTAAAATTTAGATCTTTTAGATCTGCACAATCCAGCACATCACATATTGATCTCTAGCCCAATCAAGCACAGCCCTAGTAGCCAAAGTAGCCATAGATGTCCTAGAAATGTGTATGGAGCTTGAAAGAAAGACTTCCATTTGTGTTAATAATGCCATTAAATTTACACTTTTTTTTTTTTAGAAAAACATATTCTTTGAAAATATAAATGGCTAGAATTCACGTAACCTTACAGTGTATTTCAGGCACTCATAAGATGCTTAGAATTTGCATTTCTTAAGAAAGTACCCTCTTCCCATTCTATATGGTAAACCATATCTAAAACAGGGGGGGGAAATTGAAAGTACCTGGTGACATGGCAGCTACACAAACATAAAAAGAAAAAACAAACAACAAAAACCTAGGCCCCTAAATTAGGTCTTCTAATCCCAACCTGTGTCTGAACTGTTATTATTTTAATACTTTGCCATAATACAAAGAAAATTAAGTGGCACAGAACCCTAAAATCCACAGGCTTGCTAACCATCAACAAGAAAAAAAAATCTTTGATCCATTTACTCATCGTTTTTGGTTAGAGACATGGGCAGTATGCAAATGTGAAGTGGGCAAAGATGCTTCAGATCTGGCATGAGCATTTTTGCTGTGTCCATTGGCTGCTCCCTACAGAAATCAAACTAGCCACACATGCTAGAAAAATATTTGAGTTAAAGAGGCATTAAGGAGGTTGTACCCTTGCCTGCTTTAGGTCCAAATACTGTCCACCACCAGTATGCATATATCTATGTAAAAGTAAGTTCTACTAAGTTCATTGGGCTTACTCCCTGCTGAAGGAACATCTAGCAGCTGCAGATATTTATTATATTTTATTTTTCTTCAGGCCAGGATCCTTTTTTCCCCCTCTGTTCTGGTGACACACATTTTTTTTACTATGACCCTTGTCCAGCATGCCAATCAAGGATAGAATGTAGGCCTCAGTTCAAAAAGCAACTTAGCATCTCAAAAGGTCCACAGAGCCATAGAAGCCCCATTTATTGTACTGTAGCAAACAATATATACCCATTGGCCTCTTTTCTTTATAGCCAGCAAAATCCCAGGAGTATTAATATGCCACTAGCAAGCAAGGCTATGCTGCATCATTTTTTTACCTGAAGAGTAAAATTTAAGTCCTGAAAATTACACTCAAAATCTTCCAGCTGGGTAAACTGAGATGCTGCCACTGACTCGCCATAAATAAAAGAACTGGGGGACACCGTTCTGAAGAAGAGAAAGACAAGATCATATAAGAATGTGACTAATGCCCTCACTTTATTTTGGTTGCACAAATTAGCTCCTGCTCCTAAGAGTTTTTTGAAACTTGAAATATCTTTTCTACATACTGTTATCACATAACAGAGAGGAAAACGTAAACAGAGTTATAACTGGAAAATTAAACAGACGGTCCTACAGCACGGCCTCCTTTTGACTTGTACTATCCCATAACATTTGACCTCAACCTTTGGTCTAGTGGATCTGAACCAAAACATTTGACTCGACCTCAGAAGTAATGTCTTTTTTCGTTTTTGTTTAAGGTCGTTTCTAGTGCCTTAATTAGTCCATAATCTTTCTGTGATAAGGACAGGCAATCAGTTCTAGTATTACAGTCTGAGAAATTACTTGAGAAAAAAAGAAACATTCTTCTCCTTCCCTTATTTATAAACAAAGGAAAAATAAATGATCACTTTCTTACCCAGTGATGGATGAGTCCACTTCATGCATCAGGGGAACTGTCAAAATGAGAGAATTGTCCTGAAGATTGTGTTCCAAGTTCCCACTGCAGGGAACAAGAGAATCAAGGATATTATATACTGTCTTTTCATTCAGGAGCTCATTATAATGTTCATAGCACTCCCTCCTATTTTTTCCCCCCAAATAACTCTGTGAATTAGGTTGGAGTGGAAGAGAATGACTGACCCAAGTCACTCAGTGAGCTTCTATGGCTAAGGGTGGACTAGAACCTAACTCTTCTTGGTCATTCACCAGCACCTTAACCGCTGTCATATAAACCAGAATGGGACATTCTTAGATAGCCCCTGGCTTAACCACACTGGGTTAAGCACTCTCTCGCCACTCCAAATGTACAGATGGGTGAGAATGGAGAAATCTCATTAAATCTCAAGCAAGAACCAAAATCTTATGAGATTTTACAAAAGTAAGCATTCTAGTGGAGGTCCTCACAAGATTTTATAATATCATGAGATTTTGCTGATTTTTAAATTATTTTATTTGAGGTGCAGAGGGCTTTTTTGGCAGAACCAGAGATCCCTCTGGTTGTTGAATTCTTGACCCTTGCTATATATCTATATTAGTTTACCTTGCATAACTTTATTAAGGATTCTGGAAACTATAATAGGAAGAGGAACTGAAAATCCTCTGGGAAATCCCTAGCATAGCATTATCCAAAATATTAAATTTGCCAGTGGCCAATTTAATATTTTGGCCAACTAAAAAATACTGTTTTAAGGTAAGTGCTTCTGTCACAAAATTGACCACATTTTTCTGGTGCAGAATAAAATTGAGCTTCCTGTGGCATCAATAAATAGATTAATATGGAAACAGGCTGTCTTTGTAAATCAAAGTCAGCATCTAAAATTTTGCCCAGAAGCAAGCTGTAGTCAGTGAAGGTGTTTCCAGACTGGTTTAATTCAGCTTCTCAAACTTATTGCTGATAAAAGTCAAGGTACTCCATTTTGCACTCCTTTCTCATTTCAGCCCTCATCATCCCCTACCTAATCCTCAGAAAACCATTGCTAGTCAGCATAGTCCAGGTTTCCCCAGTCAGCCAGCTTGTCCAAAGACTGAAAAGTTATGGGAATTACAGTTGAATACATTTGGGAGCACTAGATTGGAGATTAGTATGCAAAAGTAGTTGAATCAGTGGTCTGATGAGTTTCTTCAGTTTGAGGTTAACACAGATTTATCTCAAAACAGGAGTCTTACAGCATGATAATATATTTAGTGTACATACATCTATATACATACATACTATATATAGAACTGTTTAAGAGGATCTTTGATTTATAGATGCTGCCACTCATTTTTCTTGCTTTTTAATAGCTTGTTTTACATTTTATCTATTTCAGAGATTTTATGCGAAGACCCAGCTCTCTGGAAAAGGCTCTGATGCTGGGAAAGAAGGAAGGAAAGAGAAGAGGAAGACCAGCAGCAAGGCGGATGGACTCAGTTACAGTGGCAATGAGTGCACCACTGGAAGATCTGAAAGGTCAGGTCAGGGATAGATCATCATGGAGAAAATCTATGTAACTTGTTGGCACATAATGCCATCAATCCATCAATTATTTTTATATGTGGTTTAATTTGGGGGGGACTGTTTATCATTTGTTCTTTTTTACTTGTACCCTTGACACCTTATTGCTGAGATAGCAATCTAAGAATCTCTTGACTGTGGCAGAGAAAAAAAATCAAATACGCACATATACGTAAGTGTGAATGTGTAAGATCAGGAACCTGACAGAGGTTACAATTCATATATTTAAGAAACCAACATCATGATCTTCAGCTCAGCCACTTAGCTACTGTCCTTGGCCTTTTACTTCATGCAATATGAGAGGGGCATGCCACAACGAATATTTTATTTGCACATTTTGACATGCTCCTGTTAATTACTGCCTGTAAATGAAATGTGGGCTGGTGTCCAAATGTAAACAACCTCAGCATGCAAGGTTTTATTTGTAGAACCACTAGATAAATAACCCATCAGGTTGCCTAACCACCAGTATCTGATTTGGAAAGCTCAGTAAGGGTATGGCTAGAAATGCATTTCAATGTGTTTGGAAGGTACCAAACTTGAGGAGGTTCGCTTCATGGTATGTGTAGACATAATCTGTAAGAGTCTGTTCCATAAGTCTGCTATTTCTGAAGAGTTACTTTCTTCCCTTTCAGAGTCAAAGGGTAACTGCTGTTATTCTTTAATTTCCTCCAACTGTTCTATATAGTAGCCTAACTTTTTATCTTTTTAAAACAGTGACTTACAATTTTTATACTAGATAAAAATGGAGGAAATGCAAAACTGTCCTTTCATGTAACTACTTTTAAGATATAAGAGAAAAAAACAAAGCAGTAGCTTTTGTTTTAGAAGTGGTGGATCCAAGATCAAAAGTTCACCAAGCTGAGCAATGTTCATTCCCATGTGATTCCCATTATTTCCTGTGTCTACTTGCAGATAGGACTACTATTTTATGGCTTCAAATAATAAGACGTGTGCACTGTGCATTAGGGTTTCCAACACGCTCCTTGCCAAATCCCTATGCACCCATTATGAGGGCTCTATACTCAAATGGAGAGAGCTGGTTCAAACTCTCCCTTAGCAGACTTCACAATATCCCCCAGGGCACAAAAACATTCATCTCTGTCAAGCTCATGAGAAATCTGAAATCAGGATAAAGGAAGCCTAAGATGAAAAAAGCTAGCTATTTGCATAACTGTAAATACACAGATCCTCAATATCAAATTAAATTTATCTGGCTTCTGGATAATTTTATCCAACTGCTATTTCACTGATGCAATTGGGGATAATGATTTTGCAGGCATGATTGAAAGCTGTTTTTTTAAGTTACACTCATGCAAGAATTAGGTAAATAAATCCATCTCATATCGAAGATTATCTGGCTTCTGCCACAGGACATATCACAAAAAAAGACTAGTCACAACATCCCCAGCCAACTGGTATTACTGATGATATGTCATACACAAATATAACTCTACTGTACATGACACGACATATGAACTACATGACTTCTAAATTTGATCACAGCTGAATGGCTAAGAAGTGATATATAACCTAAAGAAATGGCACATTTTGTTCAATTTAGGCTGGAGGTTGGAAATTGAAAAATGTATTCCTATCCTACATCGTAAGTCATGACAGAATGGAGAGAGATTAAGCCAATACACCGGTCATTTTTTACAAACTGTTATCAGCTTTAGCGTCACAAACCCTCTGCGCATACAAATTGTATGGCAGATCTTAATAAATCATGAATGAAAGCATGCTCTGCTTTCCTTCACTGATCTGAACAGAGGACTAATTGATTCATTACCCCAGTTTCAAATGTTTACTTTTTCCTAATTTGGACATTAACAATTTGGCTGCAAGTAGAGCCTATTTTTGGGGCACAAGTTAATGTACCTATTACAGAAAGTGTAGCCAGAGGTGTAGGTTGAGGTACTGTATACAATACTGAGAAAGGATTTAAATGGAGAGCCGTTGGATGCAACTGTAATGTATGCAAGAGCAGAGCAAGTAGCATCCATTGTGAATATATAAAGTGGCCTGGGGAACTTCAGAGAATAAGCCATTTCAAGATTACCAGTGTCAATCATCTAACATGCTGATTTGTATAATACTACTTTCCACTTACATTTCTCCTTATAAGGCAATTCTTCTTAATTCAGGACTCATCTAAATTGTTTGGCTTTTCTGAATATTCTTATAATCTATACACTAACACCGTTCCTCATTCCCTGCATGATAACCATGCTAAGATATTTGCTGGGTTTTATTTACAATGAAGAAAGGGTTTCTAAAAGCACTCAAGTATTGACTTAATCATATTTGGAGAAGACCCATAAAAATCAATGGGTGTGCTCCAAGTATAGCTAATTTTGGATTTAACAAAATATATGTTCCCTGAAATATTCCACATTTAGCTTTTAAGCCTCCCAACACTTAAAGCTTTCAATAGAGTCAAAGAGAAATAGGATGAAAAATATTGCCTATTTATAAGCTAGAGAATAGAATCTTTGCATTAAATTTCACTGGTGCAGGCATACTGAAGCAAAGCAAGTAGCTCTGACTATAATCCCTATTTAGCTGGTTAAGATCAACAAAGAGCAATAGTATATTACTCAGGGAACTTTCTTATTTCAGTGGATCTTGGGCAAAATGATCCCACAAGTTCCCTTGTCCATTGGTATGTTACATGATGATGACATTAGCATCATATTAGTCAAGCTATTTTAACTTCACATAACGTCCTTGATACAGTTTTGCTTTATAATCCATTGTCCTCTAGATAAATTGGGATTGCCAAAATTACCAACCAGCATTTTCTGCCTGTCTACATGAGCTGAGAAATCTGAGCTCAGTTTTTCTAGAAGGGTTTTAGGATGGGGACTGCTATAGTTGAATAGTATGGGAAATCTAAATGGTAGGTATAATCATTAAGTGTTGCTTGGAGTATTAAACTGGCATTTACTTTTAATGTCAATTTACAGCAGATGACAGTGATAGATTCTGTCCCAAATTTGCCAGGTATTGATTTCACTTCTGACTCCACCCATCTTGTTATCCAGTGCCATGAATGTAAGCAAATCATGTATTAGGTCAGAGACATAGTCCCAATCTGCTGCAACAATGGAAACTGAACGTGAAATCTGTATTACCTCTGAGCAGATACAAGGAATGAAAGAATTTCCTCTTCCCCAGACAAATGGCTAGTGTCAAAGATAACACTGAATTCATACTAAGGGAAACAAAAAGCAACATTTAGCACATTGTGGATATTGAAGTAAGTATGATTGCTATTTGAATAACATACTTTCATCACACAATTCTATTTTTTTCCAAAAACATACATTTAGCATCATTTATCATATTGCAGATTTGCAATCTCTATGCATTTTCAGAGATGGGTAATCATATGATGGCATTGTTCTGTGTACACATCCCATTGTCCCACTCTGACTAGGCATCATAACTCATAACTAGATGGTAAATCATGTATATAAACAGTGGTCTGCAAGGGATTCTCCATTTGAATTCAATCACTGCACACACAGTATTAAATAGGTAGTAATTAATAGGTACTAATCATTCAAAAGGTAGGTTTTGTCTTCTCTGCTTGTTCCTCTCACTGAAAATGGTGATCGGTGTCATTGCCACTTAACTGACATGCCAAATCAGGACTATTTTTGTATGCCTGTCAAGGCCATTGTACTTCAACTATTAGGTTCATCTTTGCAATGCTTTGGTGGAACAAATTTCTGTAATCTGGATTTTACAATCATATAATGAAATCTGAGCATACTCATTGATGTTTTGGTAATATACTGAAAATATTTTTCACTCACCCCCCCCCCCCATCCCACAGTGAGGCAACACCGCACGGATAAAAAGGAAGAATGATAAATTGCCCATAGAAAGGACTTTCTGGTTCATCTTGAACACCCATTTATCTTTTACTTACTGAAAAGCATGGAAGGTATTTTCAACTAAATTAGTAATAAAATATGTTTTGCATTTCTGTTGCACTTGAAATAGACTTTTGTACAGGTGTATGCACAAATATATAGGGGACAGAGTACTTATAACCTGGCCCGTTATAACCTGTTAGCTTTGATCCGATACTGGTGGAAGGGAGGCATCATTGTTTGTTTTATAACTTTTCTGGAACCCATATCTTGTTCTAGTAGGAGGAACTGTGCCGAAGGGAAAGCAACTGGCCATGACCATTACATACGACTTACATATTTTTACTGCAATACAAAACTGCTGGAGTACCCTTCCTTTAGTTTCATTTTCCCTCCTAAATTGAAGAGACATGAATAGGAAGGGACCAGAAAAAAATGAGAATCTAGTTATGCCTGACAAAAATTGACTTGACTTGATTGGATGCATACAGAATCAGGACAGAAAAAGGAATTCCTGGAACTATTTAAATTTAATATTTAAATTTAGCACAGTTGTTTTTTTTTTACTTCCAGGAATGAAAAGTGATGCTTGAGGACTTATCTAATTAATTTTCCTGCCCTTGGGTATTTTGTATCTTAATAATGGAGTGTGGGTGCTATTTGTCTCTTAAATTGACCCAGCACAGAATTAAGTTTCAAAACATTCAGAAACACCATCAGAATGTAACAGCATAATCTCAAGAGTTAATTTAACAAATGCAACAAGTAAAAAGTGGAAAAGAAAAAAAAAGACATTTTATTTTTACTGGCTCTGTGCTGTATACATCTGACCTTTAAATCCTTTGAATAGCAGGCGAAAATACAAAACACAGCTGAGCAACTAGGGACAGCAATGGTGGACAGCCCTCTTCAAAAGCCCTGCCAAGGAAGCTTCACAGAATTGTTTTCTGGCAGCTAAAACAGACTCCCAGTTGAATTCCCAGTCAACTTCTATTAGGGTTATGAACAGCTGCCACAGTCCTCTTCCTGAACTTTACCTAGTGAGGAAAAATTAGCTGCCCCTTCTAAGAAAAACAGAAAGGTGGCCCAGCATTTTTCAGTCAAAATGCCAAGCCACTCTGTATTTGCAAAGTACAGGTAGTCCTCGCTTACTGACCAGTCATTCAGCGACTGTTCAAAGTTACAATGGGGATGAAAAAAGAGAAAAAAGTCCTTGAAGTTGCAGCTGTTGCAGCATCCCTAGAGTCACATGATTGCGATTTGGGTGCTTGGCAACTGGTACCCATTTACAACAGTCACAGCATCCCACAGTCATGTGATTACCATCTGAGACCTTCACAGCCAGCTTCCGACAAGCAAAGTCAATGTGGAAGCCAAGCAAGAAGTCGCAAGTCACAGAGACATGTCACACTTTACAACCCACTGTGATTCACTTAACTGTAGCCAGAACTGACATCACAAGCTGGCAGAGTCACTTGACTTTTCACTTAATGACTACACTGCTTAGCAATGGAGTTGCCTGTCCCAATTGCAGTTGGTAAGTGTGGACTACCTGTAGTCTACGGTCCACCATTTCTTTGCTATGCGGGGAAACTCACTGTTGTAGGAAGTCATCATGCAATACCTTGGATTTTGATCTCATGAAGGGAAAGCCCACGCTGCACTTAAGGAAGTCTGAGTCTGGTTCTAGCAACTCACAAGCAGTACCCATCTCATCCTGAAAGAAACAGAAGGAAAGGCTTTTTAAAAACACTTTAGCAAATGAGTGTATAGCAGAAAAAACATCTGTGGGATCCAGATTAATTTAGCAGCACGGAGGCTGCATTTCTACCCATTTATCTAAGAGAAAGCTACCGCAGCGGGATTTACTTTGGATAGATAGGTTTGTTCCTGTTTCTTCCTAATGAAATTAGTGGAACTTTAGTTATGACTAATTTGCCTTTTAATCTCAGCCTAAGTGCAAACAAACCAATCAACAAATAAATAAACACCAAAAATAAGAGATATGATGAACAACAAATCAGAGAAAGAGAGAGAGAGAGAAATCAAGCACCTTACTAGGGCCAGGGAACATATCCAGAGAGTGAAATGGTTATAAGAAGAAATATTCAGCATCGCTCTGCCACTTTTGTTTATAGGGAAATAAACACATATAGATGCATTCAAAGGGTAGATAGACCCACACAATTCAGAGAGCTGTACCTTTACCATGATGGGATTCTGAAATGCTGTACCTCTCTATAAGGCTCCGTCATGAGATAATTGATTGGTATCTGCTTCTGCTTACACATTCTCTGCGTACTGACAAATGAAGCTGATGTTGTTGCTCTCTTTCTTTCACCCAAAGGAAATAAGTTCCAATTAGGAGGAGCATTAAAACATCCTGCAGGGGGTATGGGATATACCAAGCAAACTTAGAAACAAACTGAAGCTTACTGTAGCTCCCCCAATAAAGGGCAACGCAGTTGTCTTTAATGGCCAAATGCGGAGCGTATGAAGTTAGCTAAAGCTGAAGTCTGCAACAACTTCTGGGTGTCAAAATGTGATTGCCTCTACTCATCAATTCAGATGGAAGAAATTTCACGCATTGCTCACCAACACCCGATGCTATTCAAAGGCAGTCATTTGACACTAGCATTTATACGCACCTTACCAGATGCACTGCCTATTTTGGCTTTTTCTTGCCTCCATTCTTTTTAATACTTATAATTTATTAGCATTCTTTCCTTATTACTCCAAAAACATTTAAAGTGACAGAATTTTTTTAAAAATCTGCATCCCGTTCACACCACTATTACATTGTTACGTGTATTTTCAGAGGGAAGTTATAAGAAGATCCAATCTATGGCATGAATAAGTCCTTGTAGGACTTGGCAAATCAAGATTGCTGAACACATCCTTCTTTAATGCTCACAACGTAGAGACACATGTAAGATTTTTAACTCCACAGTTGCTGTCAAGACTACCAGATCATGCTGATCACGCACATTGGAATTGCTATTGATGCATGACAGTCCCTTAAGCAATATGCAAAATTCATGTTAGTTCATGTATAAATTCACAACTCCTTAATACATTTTTAATATTATTTTATATTATCATATTTTACAGACTGAATTTCATCACGTAGCTCAGCAATACCGTCACCATTTTATTCACAGAATTTAGAACTATGATCGTGTACCTTACTGTGTTAATATTAAATTTCATTTAATGCTGAAATGGCTACAATTCTTATATCTCTGTAGCTTTATGTCACTGTATGCTAGACATCTGTAAAGATCTTCATGTTTTCTGGTATGCTCTAAATATATGGATGCAATAAAAATATATATATTGAGTGACATCATTAAGAAAAAAGAAATTGCTATGCAATCTTTGGCAAGTTGCGTGCTCAGATAAAGGCTTCTGCATCTCCTGCACAAGCCACTTAATTCTGCAGAGCAGAAGATGAAAAGACACTAATGTTCTGCCAGGTCTCAGCATGACACTATATTCTACATAGCTCATTAGTGTCTCCTGCTGCGGTCCGACCATAAATGTTTCCAGGTCAGGTTTCTGAAAGGGAAGAAGCTAGCCAGCCCTGCCAACTTTTCCCTAAATTGGCTGCATTGTCTCTGACAGACACCTTCCCCTGTCTCCCCATTCTTGCTCAGCTTAAGGCACCAACTAGCTCTTTTGCTTGTCTCTGTATCTATGTCCTAATTTTTCTCCATTTAAAATAGTTCATTTCAAACACTGCCTCCAACTCCTTCTTGTATATCTCATCCCATCACTCTGTCCAAGCCCACTTCTGTTTCAACTTTAGTTAGATCAAGAAACCAGCAGTACAAGCTGCAGAAGAACTCAACTAAGGCTTAGGCCTGGTGTCACTGTAAGTCTCATGTTATCAGCTAGAAATCCTTTGAGACAGAACACATCAAAGTAGTATTCTAAGGAAGAGACCTATGTCTTTTATACCAATGATTTCACGTGTCCCCTGGACTCAGTCCCCAGCAAAGGCAGCAGGCAGAGTGAGGATTCTAAGTTGTAGGATTACTCTTCAAGAAAGGGGTGGAGCCTAAGAAAGGAAACCTGGCCTAAAATGAGTAAATATGAATCCCAAACCATGATGTTGGAACTATCCATGGTTCTAGAAATCCAATTTTTCCTAACTCAAACTTTCATTGGACCAAAGGGATCTTCTGCTTGTGGCAAACTCAGAGTAGCTATCACTAATTTCAGTGTATTTTAAAAATTATGTTTCCATCAAACCTTGACCTGAATATCTAAGGTTGAATCATTAGCTTTTGTCTGAGCAACATGTAAAAAGTATATAGTTACAAGTGATTAGTATGTTTACTCTACTTGGAACTTCTCATTTTCAAAACCTGAAAGACAAGCTCACATCTCAGCTCATATTTTAAGTGGTTTAGAAAAATTCCCCCATATAATTTTGTCAAGACCTACCAAACAGACTGATTTCCCACTAGGGATACGGTGGTATAAAGTTTCACTTCGTTTTACTCTAAAATACTCTAAAAATATGCACTGTTAAGTATTTTTAAATTATTATTATTAAATTATTATTATTTAAAGTATTTATTATTCTGTTAAACTGAACTATGCGTTCCTCAGGAAAATATCCAGATTTTAACTGGAATATCACTACAAAACTTGAATAAGACTACGAAACAATTATAGCTGAACAATCCCCACCCACACCCCCATTGGTTGTAGGTTACCAAGATGCACCTGTGCATAATTCGCCCCCCCCAAAAAAAGAACCCACCACATGTCTTTTATTGGAATCTACAGTATGTCACCAAATCCTGCTCAAATAAAATATGGATCCTGTATGAAAAAGATCACATGTATGAATAGATCAAGAGGGAGGAACCACAGCTTAACAAAAGATTCAGTTCCTAGCATTTTAAGTTGAAAATGTCCTGGGAAATCGTCTGCCCAAGATTCCAAATAAACAGAATCAGAATCAGTAAGACCCAGATGACGGTGAAATTTGGTATGTGTTAGCTTTCTTTATTTAGTTCCAGCACTAAAAAATTCAAAGAACAAAATATGTAGATTCTTTGGGGAATGAAATAGCAATCAATTAATACAAACCTAAATGGGGATAACATCTTCACATGGCACCTTGTCTTGGCTTTGGTGTAATACTGGATAGGCGGACCTCAGTTCACATATTATATTAAATTGTTACACTGCCTGACTCCCAGCGACTTACCCTTATTAATACTTTCTGAACCTGAACATACACTGAAATCTTCACTATCTGAAATGTTGTGACAAGATTCAAATAAAAAAAAAATCATATACTGTACATAAGCTTTGGGGATATATGTATACAACAGTTCATTTGTAAGGAAAATTGCTTGAAAAAAGTGTATATTAGCAAATGTGCATTAAAGCATGTACATGAGAAAGATGTCTATCATTTTTATAGGGACATTTTCTAAAAATTGCAAACTTATGTGGAAACAAGACAAATTGAACAAGTGAGGAAAAAGAAAAATCTGGATGTGGCCAAAATTAATATTCTCTCTGTGCCAGCATAAAGATTCACAGCTAGTTTAGGACTGGATCCCTAATCCTAGGTTCCAGTAATCTATGAATATAATCTTAGTTACAAATTCTGAACTTTAGCTACCTCACAGGACTGTTGTAAAGACACAATAGAGTTGGAAAACCTGTGCTACCTGAGCTACTTGGAGAAAGAAAGCAATACATCTGCAATAACTTTTATGCTAACAGATACAGTATCAACAGATGTCCTTTCACAATGTTTTCACTCAAACATGTTCTAAAAGATATGCTTCTGGATCCACTGCAATTTCAAAGAATTCAGACTTCTCAGGTGTACCTCTCAGATTGTACATGTTGGTCACATGTGAAACATGATGGGTTATTCTTGCAATTGCTTGGGGAAATACCAGTGAAACACACTAGCTTCTTCCACAGCCAATTTAAGCATTAGGATAACAAAGCAGATGCTTTGTTATCCTAAAACAAGTCTGAAAAGCACAGACAATATTGAGCCAGAGAGACCAATGGTAAATCAGTGTAAATCGGACTTCTATGTTCCTACGTATCTTTCAGAAGTTTTCTGTACCCTTGCTCAGTATTTCTAGCTGCATGCATGTATGGATGACATCCTTATTATTTCCTTATTATTTGCAGGAAACAACCAGAATAGGGTGAGGATTGTAATATGTGGTGCTTTTCTAAGATACATCGTCAATCCAGATATTTGCTATTCTACTGTGGTCTCATAATCTCTTTTGTTGATCTCACAGCAGACCGAATAATTGCTTACCACACATGGGAGTCAGCCTGATGGTTAAGACCTCTTAATTCACATGAACTCAACACCTGAGGAAGATCAAGAAACCACAGCAATGCAAAACCAAGTTTGTTATTCATCTGTATGCTCTGATGAAATAAACGTGAAACTATATAACTTTTCCTTTAAAAACCTGTTCCATTTCAAATCCAACTTACAGATATTCCCAAAACAAACAAAAAAGCAAAACTTAATCATTAAACAGTTTGAAGAAATCGATTTATTACACAGAATAAAACATTTAAAGATGGATATGCACAAGATTTCCTAGTAAGAATATTGATACTGCTACCACAACTCTCCCATTTATTTATTTCTGGTTTTCAAATTACTACACACAGGTTTAAAAAAAGCCAACTTTTAACTACAATCAAACAAACAGCGAACAGTAACAGAAAAACGAGCAAATTCAGCCACATTGTTCTTTACACATTCACAGAAACATGTATGTGACCTCATCACTGATTCACTACTTGGAAGCAGATTGGTGCTCTTGACATTTGTTCTAAGAAGGGGAGGGAAAGCAAAAATGAAGAAAGAATATTTTCTTTGGCATTAGGACAGATGTCCTGTTCCTCTCCATGATCTCATTAGTAATTGCTCGAGGCACACCCATGCCCCCCATCAAGCAAATTCAGGATTCACATCATGGGTTCCCTGCTTATTTTAGGAGGACTCATTCAGTAATATTAATTACAGAAAAACTGTCTGTCCGCCCCCCCCCCCCCATACACATACCCTTTGGGTGCAGTTGAGGCTATTTTTGGATCATGAGATCACAGTCAACACATACACAGGAAGACTGCAAGTGAAGGAAGGAAAGAGAAAAAAAAACTTCTCTGGGGGATTTCAACAAAGTTCACCTCCCCACAACTTTTAAGCTGTAGGAAGAAATGTTAATACAAAAATAACTTAAGGGTCCAAAGGGTACTGATACTGATGTGTCCAAACCAAAAGTATTACATCAGTCTGAAACACAAAACAAAATGCACAGAAGTACAGATATATTCACAAATCACAGTGGATTTATGTGCAAGTGAGAATAGGCAAGTGAGAAGTTTGAGCTGGTCTAGCAGGAAGAAGATCTGCGAGCACTTTAAAAATGAGATATGTGGTTCTGCATTTTCCGGAAGCAGAATTAAAGCTTTGGTGTAGATTAGCTTAAATATCTCACTTGCCCATTCTTGAAAGAGAGTGTACCTGCCTCTTAAACTGACCTTTAAACTTTTTCAGATATTTAAACTAATCTACACCAAAGCTTTAATTCCACTTCATAAAAATATCTCATTTTCAAAGTGTTTGCAGATCTCCTGGAAAAGTTTAAAAGTCAGCTTAAGAGACCGGTGCCTAAGGCACAATCTCTTTCAAGTTGAGCTCAATGCTTGGGGGCACCACAGACAAACCCATCCAATTTTCTTGGCAACAATATGGAACTGGTTTGCCAGTTTCTGTGTTTGTTTGTTTGTTTGTTTTACTTCTCAGACTAGCCTGCAGACCTGGTAGTGTTACCTGGCAGTCTCTCATTCAAGTGTTAACCAGATCCAATACTGTTTAGCAAATGGAATCAGCCAAAGCTAGCTTGGTACTGCTATTTAGTTGGGCAGTATCACTTACTTCCTTGCAATCTATCCTATGAGTTACTATAACAAATGTGAGAATTTAGCCATTGCTTAGAAAAGGACTAGGGACGCAGTGGCACTGTAGGTTAAACCGCTGAGCTGCTGAGCTTGCCGATCGGAAGGTTGGCGGTTCGAATCCACGTGATGGGGTGAGCTCCCGTTGCTAGTCCCAGCTCCTGCCAACCTAGCAGTTCGAAAACATGCAAATGTGAGTAGATTAATAGGTACCGCTTCGGCGGGCAGGTAACGGCGTTCCGTTTAGTCATGCCGGCCACATGACCACGGAACTGTCTACGGACAAACGCCGGCTCTTCGGCTTTGAAACGGAGATGAGCACCGCCCCCTAGTCGGACACGACTGGACTTAATGTCAAGGGAAACCTTTACCTTTACCTTTTTTAGAAAAGGACTAAGGAAAACAATGAACTTCAGGCTTTATACGGCAGTGATCTACAACAGGAACACCAACTGTAAGATTGCTAAACTAGAGCTCCCAGGGGTAACTCCAGAAAACAAGGTCAATGGTGAGAGATCCTGGCAGCTGTAGTTCAGACTCTTCGAGACAGATTCATTTCTGCACTAAAGCTAAACCTGCTCTAAAACTTTGGGGGAAGACCTGAGGTGGCAAAAGTACTCTGGTATTTTCATAGCAATATAGATATTGCTATTTTTTTTCAGGTACCGCTGAAGAGTAGTTTTTATCTAACCAAGAGGGAAAAGCAGAACCAGCAGTATCTTTCTTTATCTTTACATGACACTCCAGTTCCCAATTAGGCAAGCCTCTATCATATTCATTCAACTACTCTCAGACTGGTATACTTTAAATACTTTAAACTAGCACATAGCCAGAGCCTTGATTAGCCAGCGGGTAACGTGTTTTCTTTTACAGTGTGTCCTAGCTGCTAGGCTGGAAAGCAAGAAGGATGAGATTTTGCTGCTGCTGTAGGTAAAAAAAAAAAGGAAAGGAGAGCCAATAAAATGATAGCAGGAAGAGGAAGGGGAAGAGGTCCCCAGAAGCTTCTGATAGACCAAGAACTTCCTTAGATCTGGTGCTGTCAGACATCAGGTAGTTTCCTATGTTCCTTCAGCTTACTCAGTAATGGAATGGCACCTTGGCTAAGGCCTCAGACAACTGTGTACATGTGCCTTCAAGTCAATGTTGACTCCTGGCAACTGCCTGGACAAGTCCCTGCAGTTTTCTTGGCAAGATTTTTAGAAGTGGTTTTGCCACTGCTTCCTAGGGCTGAGAGAAAGTGAATGGCCTAAGGTCACCCAGCTGGCTTCGTGCCCAAGGGAGGACTAGAACTCACGGTCTCTCAGTTTCTAGCCTGGTGCTTTAACCACTACACCAAACTGGCTCTCTCTCAGACAACTGTGTTACTATTATCCATGACAGTTTTGAGATATAAAATGTTGAGATATGTAGAGAAATATGGAAGTATGAAGCAAAAAATGCAAAAAAAAAAAAAGATTGATTTGCAGAATTGCTATACCCCTTTCATGTACCCCAAGAAATTTCTTTTTTGATCATTTACTTATTCCTTGTGAACATTTTTACAAAGCTATTAATCTGTCAACATGGTTATTTCAAAACCCACTTCCATACAAAATTCACAACTGGTATGCTGTCGTTTGAAAGAAAAAAAGATTGAGGGTTCCTTAGGAAATATATCTAAATAAACTTTAAAAGAATGTAAGAAGATTTAATTTATTACCAAGATAATGTATCACAAAATAAATGCAAGTCAAATACTGTAATTCCATCTTTTACTGACAGATCCAGAAATTCCAGTTGCCATTTTTTGGTTTTGTGTGGTAAGAAAGAGGCAGGAAGAATGAGAGAGAACCAAAAAATTATCTGAGTTTAGGGACAGTGATATTTTAATCTTTTCTCAGTGAACAACTTTAGCTTATTTATATTCTCATTTTAAATTTCAGTCACGGCAATCCTCACCTATGATAGCTGATATTCTCTATGAATGAGAAACACACACAAGTTCCAATTACAACTACAAAAAACGGCAGCAAGTGTAAAGGAAACATACCATGCTTGTAAATCCCAAGGTCTTTTAATCAAAGCAAAGATCTGATATAGCTGATAGATGCAATTGGGAATATGCAGCTTAATGTTTAAGTAATGAAACTAAAAGCACAAATTCCTCAATTGATGTCTATGTTAAAAGAGGTAAAATCCATAGGGTTGTGATAAACACTGCTCTGAAGTGTGCCTCTCAATTTAGTGGTGTATATTGCCTGAGGAACTATCAAATCCTACAAGCTTTCAAGTCCCCAAATTAAAACATACAGAATTACTTGCACGATGAAAGAGCAGAAGGAAAATGCCAACGTGAGTTCAGATGTTTTCCTTTCATTTGTGTTCATTTCCATGCATGCAACCTTCATTTAGTCCTGCACTAGAAAGGAAGTTACATGAACTATATTGCTGTTAAATGGTCTGGATGTGAGGAATACCTGGCTCTGCTGGAAGCAGGAAGTTCTGGAAATATGGTTTTAAAACAAACACAGAGCAATCCTGCAGAGGCAAGGCTCTGAATTACTACTAGGGATTAGCAACTAAATGTGTGATGTTTATTCAAGCCAAAACTCCAAATGTTTTATGGATTCTCACATGCTAACCTTTAAGACTAATTTTAGCTCAGAGGCAGAGTCAATAGATTTCTATTTGTAAGTTCAGTGCTGATGCAAGATTATCATCAGCCTAAATGTCAGTTCATTCATTTTCTACCAAAAAAGGAAAAACCCATTCCTTCTACTAGCAAGCCAGAGAATTTTGACAGAGGCTTTCTGAAAGAAGTCCTGGCAGAAAACTCGTTTGGACTGTGTTTTATTTTCCTCTGTCTGTTGAAATCCTTCCTGGCCTCTTTTCGTTTTAAAGGAGACTAGGTCATTTAAAAAAAAATACCCACAGTTTATAAAGAACAGCGTCACATGCTATGTGCTTTCAAATGAGTTCATAGCTGACTGGGTCACCATGACAAAGCACAGATAGTTGCTGTTCATACAGGCACTGAAACAGTAATATGCTTTTAGTAGCTTAGTCTGACAAGGAAAATGCTAATAAAGAGCAAAATTGTGTTTTATATCCATTGCTTTGCTGTTTTAATTCAGGCAGAGAACAAAGACCTATGCCATAGTAATACTCAGGCATGCATATTTCTTCCTCAATCTTGAACAGAGAACCTACAGAAAGGAAGATGCTGCTTTAACTATTTCACTTCCAGATATGTTTCAACTTAATATGGCATACAGGCTTGAACAGAACTACTGTAGATGTTTTTTGAACTACAGTAGGAAAGGCAGAGGTCTTTGGCAGAAGAGATTCTGTCAGACAAAATGAGGAAGCTGCCACAGGCAGCTGGTTTTGGATGTCACGAAAGGCAGAAAACTGTTGTTTAAATTATTATAGTTCTGTCCTGCTAAGGAAAGAAGATGAGAAGGGTTCTGATATTTTTCTCTTGGATGTATCAAAAAAACCTTGACTGACCAAGAGCAGTTCCTGGATTCTGTCACATTCTAATGAGGGCCTGTCCAGTTATTATGCCTTAAGCGAAATGCAGTCCAGGATTCATGTGCTGTTGCATGGAAAATTCTTCACAATCCTTTCTATCTTCCCAGTTTTGAAGTTCTAGCCAGACACCAGAAAAATAAGATATACTAAGCCCCTTGGTATCCTGCTTTACATAACCAAGGAGCTACCATTGGTATCATCTAGGACAGGGTTTCTCAACCAGGGTTCCGTGGAACTCTAGGGTTCTACGAGAGGTCACTAAGAGTTCCCTGGGAGATCATGATTTATTTAAAAAATTATTTCGAATTCCGGCAACTTCACAAAGAATAAAGTTTTATTCTTTATTTTTAGTTTAAGAACACTGTTAATGCATATATACAGGTCTACACATGAAACAAATATAATATTTTTGTAACTTCTAGCCTATATTTAAGCCTGAATGTGCTGGGGTTCCCTGAAGCCTGAAAAATATTTCAGGGATCCCTTCAGGGTCAAATGGTTGAGAAAGGCTGATCTAGGGAGTCATCAATAAACCAAGTCCAGTCTAGACACGTTGTGTACCCATAGGGTTAAGTTCTCTCATTTATTTCTATTGGTCATAATAAAAAGTGATTGGATGGCCATAGCTGAGGGAGGATGCTGAAAAGTTTAGCATCCAATGACGATAACAAGGAAAATGTCCAAAATGATGTGAAATCAGCACAAGATTTATTGGAACAATGTAACATATACAGTACTGTGCCTTACTTGAGGGGTATTTTCTTATACAAAGGCAAGTTTATGCTATTAGCATGAAATAATAAGTAATCATCTCAGTAGTGTTCCTGATGGTATTCTTCACTTTTCCCCATATAAACGCTTAGGTGCCACTGATTCCTAAGCAAGAAGTAAACAAGTCATGGAGAATGTTTTAAGGGTCATAGTGTGTATTTGAGAGATAACTACATAAAATTGTATTTAGGTAACTAACAATGCAACTGATCTACCGTTATTTTTTCATAATGTCGTAAGGCCTAGATTGATAACAAATACATACAGAGGTAAAAATTGAATTTTTGCCTAGGCTCCTTATCTTGCAAATGCTATTAGAATGGTCCTTTCTTTGGAAACAAAAAACAAAAATAACACAAACACCATAAAAGGAACTTTGTGATGCCCCTCCGAAACGGCACTAAATATTTGTGCAATCTCTTTGAACTGATAGATTTCATGCAGTGATTCAAAGTATTTTGCTATCAAAATCTGCCCAATCCCCTCCACAAAGACCTGTTTTTCCTTCTCTTAACATAAAAAGCTAATACTTAGGCTTTCAGTCATCATTGATAATAGCAGCAAGAATGTTCCACCACTTTGCAAATTCAGACTAATATAATAGCTTGGAAACTTTCTCCTAATCATTCATCAGTTGTGCACAGAGTCTGCAGAATGAGCATGAGGATGTGATGACAAAGGAAGTACAAATCTAAGGGCTACTGGCATAATGCCTCTGTGATGCATATCTGAACTATACACTGTTATGTCTACTGTGCTAACGTATGATTATGTATGGCAAATAAGGCACTTCAATCAGTTTCATCAAATGAGATGAGGTCAGGAGGTTGTGAAGGAGAGAAAGCATTACACTAGAATGAATTCATATTGTGGTTTTGATTAACAAATTCAAACCGTTGCTCCACAAACAGCCAAGTACTCATATAGCCCTGTTCATTCATTAGTGTGATGTACAGCAAAGTTTAAAAGTAACTATACTGTGTCTCACTGCCAAGCAAAAGAAAACTTCATTTCTTAGAGCCAGAACTAATATATTTCACATACTGTGGAAGACCAGAAAGATGCCATTCTACAGACACTGTTTTTAGTTACAATGACTATACTGTACGTCCTCTACTGTATTATAAAGGACAGTCCTTTATTTCAGAAAGTTGTCCTTTAGATTTATTTTTCAAAAACTCACTTTTGTCCTTCATTTTGGTCATTTAACTTTTACTGTACAAATAGTACCAATGCACACCCTTTCACATTCATGTGAAAAATACGGAAATTGAATTGTCTTTTTAAAATAAATTTACATATACTGTTCAATTCTAGGTATTTTTATTAGAATACGTGCTTTTGTTAAGTTTTTCTTGGTTTTGCTCTTGAATTTTCCTTTGTAAAGCAAAGTTATACAGGTAATCCTCACTTAACAACCGTTTAGTGATGGTTCAGACTTACAACAGTGCAGAAAAAAACCCAACTTACAGCCGATCCTTTAAAATCACCTTTGTTTTCTCTTGTCTTTTTTTTTTCTGAGTTTGCTATTATGCTGTATGAAATGTCCCTTCATAAAAGCTTTACTTGCATCCCAAACCATCCTTATATCTGTACTTTTATTAAGATTATTGGCAAAGAATTCTTTTAACATCTTTTTACCATCTTCCATTACTGTTTCTTTCTGCAACAATGTTTCATTTAACCTGCATCTGAAGGAATTGGTTTTACTTTTAAGTACTAAAGTCAGTGGATTATGGCCTGAAAAAGTCTTTGGTATATCTCCATTTTGTGAACATTAGTAGCCAAATTCTTAGATATCGAAAACATAGCAGTTCTTGAAAAAGAGCTGTGTCTTTCAGAAAAATAAGTATGCTCATTTGCATCACCATTTTTGTGCCTCCATGCATCTACCAGCTCTAAATTGACCATCGTCAATAAAGAACTTTTGGTAATTTCCCTTGTGTTGTTTTAATATCTTTTTCAGTGTTTCTGTTCTTTTGCAGACAAATTACTCCATTCCCGTCCCCCATTAAACAACAATTTTCATATGATATGTCCATTAATGTATCCATAAATCCTTTGTAAAAACTTTGTCTTCATTTGGAGCATAAATTCCCATTACCAAAGTCTAAGCCCAATGGAAAGTAGTTTCCACCCTCACCAATCTACCATAACCATCAGTCAATATCAGTTCTGGTTGTAATTGGGGGTTTATATACAAAACAACTCCATTTCTCTTTTTAACTCCTGCTGCAATAAATTCATCACCCAAATTTTCGCATATCAAATATTTTATATTATTTTTTCTAATATGTGTTTCTTGCCAACAGAGTACATCTTGTTATAGTGAGGTAACTTTCTTCATTTCCAAGGAGCATTTTCTCCATTTATATTCCACGTTAGGCATTTATAACCCATATTTATGCCAACAATTTAAAAAAGTCAATACCTGTAGCACCTAACCTGGTGGTCTCTCCCCGTTTCTTGTCGTAGCTGTTCAGAGCCCAGAGTGCTCAGTCCAAAAGTTATGACGACTTCCTCATCCCAATGCTAAAGAAAATGTCATTTCTATTTGCATTTCTTCCAGTTCCCCTTTATTTTCGTCTAAAAATTCTCTTGCTTTTTGGACTGAGTTCAATCTGAACCTCTTTGTTTAAAAGAGAAGCTCACTCCTTCCACTTTATCCCATCGAAATGGCATCTTTTTCTGTTTAAGTTTGTCAGTCAAAAATAAATACTCGTTCTGTTTGTGCAGTATTCTAATTGGAATTTCTTTAAATACCATCACATCTGCATTGTTAATCTTCAGTCTGGTAGTAAAATGCTGCTATTGGTTTAGGGACACTTTGTCCTAAGACCATAAGCCATGCTGGATCAGGCTAAGAGTTCATCTAGGCCAGGATTCTGTGCCATAGTGGCTCATTAGAAGTATTTAGGAGGTTCATAAACATGGAGACAAGCAAGTTACTCCTTAGCAGCTGGTATTTAGGATTTGTTGACCGAGATTCAGAACGATTAGACACTGATGGCCCACCTCCATTAATCTGTCCAGTATTGTTTTAAAATATCTAAGTTGGTGGCCACTGATTGGGTTCTTTCTGTGGATTCAGATATGTGTCTGTGTGTGCACAGAGGAAGAGGGAGATGTCTCATGCCTCAGGAAGAAAAATCTCTTGGACTGGCTTTGGAGAAGCCGTTGACCTTTGTGCCTATATGAGCTAATTCTGCCTATAAATCTCATGGAGGAAGTTTTCCAAATGTTATGATGATTTCCTCATCCCAACACTGAAGACAATGTATTTTTCAAAAGAATTTAGTAATGTACATGTACGGTTGCATTTACATTTAAGGAGAGGCAAGGCATATGAAAAAGTATGAAAAGCTAACCTGAATCTTGTTTTTGATTTAGGTCTTCAGGTCTGAAAACAGGCTATAAGCATGTTTCTCACTTGACTTCAAAGACTTTTTTGATGAGAGAGAAAGGGAGAGAGAGATGGTGATGGAGATATTATGGGACTAATGCAGAACTGACAATTCCATGGAAAAGGAAGCTGGCAAACTGCTGTTCAAGACAAATGAATTGCCACTTTAATATAAGCCTAATTCCTTTCAACCAGGATATCTGCAACAAGTTAGGGAATATATAAAATCTTACATTTCAAGTTAAACAAATTGCAAGCAGCTGAATTCCTTTATATGCAGATGTGTACACTGTATCTATAACAGGCACTAGAGAAAAACAAGATGAAAACAGTAACTTTTCAACTACTAAATATTAGATGAATTAGATATTCTTTGAGTATGTGTATGTGTGTGTTGTGCCATTGATTTTTTTTTTTTAAAGGAACACCCCTGGCAAATTAAAATGAACCTGGAAGTTGTGGGCTGGCTGATGTTGCATCCTTTTATGTTCTTCACGATACCTTTACAAGTGAGGTATCCTCAGGCACACAGGTATCTCCAGAAATACTTTGTGTGTGGATGTGTTAAATTAGAAAGCTGCTTTCTTGTTTCCAAATATCCCTTTACTCCTACATAAAATGATGCTTAAACAAAATGAAACCAACCACATGGAGCATAGCCTGCACATCCTCTTCCATACAGAGACCACAAATCTTCTTAATAAAACCTCCAAATTTGTTAATAGAATGCCATCTTCTAAGGGGTAAGAATGGAATGGAAGCCCATAATCAAACCAGTTGGATTTTTTTTTAAAAAGACATGCCCATAATTACAGAGCAGAATATCCAAAATGAAAATGCATTCCTGAAAGTACCAACAACTAGGATTACAAAATCCTAGCTAAAAGTTACGTGGTATACTGTATATGTGGTTCTCATATTGCTAGATCAGTTTTGGCCGAGTATTTATTGATCAATACTGGCCTACACATGCAGCAGAATGAGATGTTGGATATGTATTATTGCTGTGCTATGATGGAAGAATAAGTTTGGGAATGCTCCTGTCCTAACAGCCAGGAACCACGCTGAGACGAGGAATAGGTCTCTAGTGTTTTATTACTGCTACATAAGACAGAAAATCCTAACAAACTGAAGAAGCGTGGGAAACCCAGACAGATAAACCCCAAAAGTCAAGGAAGGTCTGTTCTGTGTCTCTTTGAATGGCTGCTTAATTCCTCAGTACTATGCATGCGTTTTCCCCCCTGGATAGAGGCCCCCTCCTGCTCACCATCAGTACCCATGACATCACCCTCCCCTCCAGATTTACATTCCATTTCAGCCCCCTCCTCTCTAGAGTTCCTTCCTCCCTTCAAAGTCTCATGATAGTCCATCTCCCCCTCCAAGTTCCCATGGGAACTGGGCAACGATGGAAATTCTTCAAAGGAAAACTCCTCCAAGGACAAATCAGTGCTGCTCTCCAGGTCTGATAACGCTTCTGGCCCAGGTGGCTGCTGCTGGAAAACAGCTAGATAATTAGACGATTCTTCCCCCCTCCCCCTTGGGAAATGCAAGCCGGAGGTGGAGGGCTGCGGCTCCCCCTCCTCCTCTCGCTCTGGCCTCAGAGCCTCTGGCGGGGGTGGAGGTTGCCAACTTACGAACTCCTCTGCTTGGGATTCCTCTGCTTGCTCAGTCAAGTGAGGAATCTCTGGTAGAGCGCGAGGCTTGGGTTTATGAGGGAAAAGCTGATGGAATTGTTGAACCAGCACTGGTGCATGCACATCTCTGGCATTCTCCCATGTGCGCTCTTCCTCAGGGTACCCTTTCCAGTGTATTAAATATTGGATGCCCCTTCCCCTCCTCCTAGAGTCCAGAATTTCCTCGACTTCGTATTCCTCCTCCCCCTCCACAATTACGGGAGGTGGAGGGGGGCATTTGCGATCGTAAGGTACTTGGGGGAGGGTCCTTGGCTAGCAAGGCTCTGTGAAACACTGGATGGACTTTCATGGATGCTGGCAGCTTTAAGCGATAGGCCACTGGATTTATCTGCTGTACCACAGTGAAAGGGCCCACAAACTTAGAGTCCAACTTCTTGGAGGGCCTGGTAGAGGTCAAAAACTTGGTAGAGAGCCATACTTTGTCTCCTACCGCAATCGCTGGCCCCTCTTGTCTGTGAGCATCTGCAGCTCTCTTGTAAGCACTCTTTGCCCTGTTCAGCTGCTCCTTTAACAACTCCTGTGCTGCTTGTTGCTCTTTAAGAAAATCAGCCACGGCTGGAACAGTTCCTTGCTGGGAGGAGGTGGGCAACACCCGAGGGTTAACCCCGTAGAGTGCTTGGAAAGGAGACATCTTGGTAGAGGATTCCACAGAGTTGTTATAAGTAAATTCTGCCATGGGGAGCAGGGTGGCCAATTGTCTTGCTGATAAGTGGTGTAACACCTGAGATATTGCTGTAACCATTGGTTAATTTTCTCAGCTTGCCCGTTACTAGCCAGATGATGCGATGATGATAGGTGGATCTGGACCCCTAATGACTGGAAAAGGGCCCTCCAGAACCTGGAAGTGAACTGAGGGCCTGTCACTCACCAAGTGATTTATCATGCCTCTATACCTAAAGACATGGTCCATAAACAACTGCGCTGTGGCTTGCGCAGATGGGAGGCCCTTGCAAGGAATAAAATGTGCCATTTTAGTGAAAAGGTCCACCACCACTAGTATGGAAGTCAGCCCCTGGACCGGGGGTAAATCAGTAATGAAATCCATGGAAATTGTATCCCAAGGTCTACTGGGGGTGGGTAGGGGTTGCAAGAGACCTGTGGGCTTCCCTGGGAGAGGCTTGGCTCATCTACAGGTATGACAAGCAGCAACGTAACCCTTTTTGTCTGCAGTCATCTTAGGCCACCAGTAGTCTCTCAGATCTCTATGGAGAGTTTTGAAAACGCCTCCGTGGCCTGCCGTTTGATGGTCATGGCAAAGTCTCAGTACTTCTTCCCTCAATGAGTGGGGATTGTATAATCGCCCGCTATGCCAGAGGATTCCTGCCTCCACATTGAATGGGGGGCAGTGTCTTGTGGGCCCCTCTGGAGGTCATCCATCCTGGCCCTGGCATATGGGTCCTGTTGTTGCTGAGCTCTCACTCTTGTAAACAGGTCCTCTGCTTGTCTGCCTGCTGCTAAAACCTCTGCCTGGTTCCCCCTCATAGACTGATCAAAGTTGTGAGGTTGTAATATAGTAGCCTGGACCTCCTGGTGAGTAGCAGGGGTTGCCTGAAGGGATCGAGACAAGGCATCTGCCAAACAGTTCTGCACCCAGGGAACATAAGAAATAACAAAATTGAAACGGGAGAAAAACTGGCTCCATCTGATTTGGCGTGGGGTGAGTGATCTGGTCTTTTGTAGAAGCTGTAAATTCTTGTGATCGGTGCAAACTTTCACAGGAAAGGTTGCACCTTCTAGCCAGTGCCTCCACTCTTGAAATGCTGCTTTAATTGCCAGCAACTCCTTGTTAAAAAAACATAGTTTCTCTCTGCTGGTGAGAGAGTACGGGAGAAAAATGCACAAGGAAGCAGTGTCTTCCTTTCTTTGTCAATATATTGCAATAAAACAGCAGCAATAGCAAAATCTGAAGCATCTGAATGCATTATGAATTGCTTCGTGGGATCAGGATGCTTCAAAAGCGGCTGGGATGCAAAGAGTTGCTTAAGTTCTTGGAAGGCTGCTTGCTCCCTCTCCCCCCAAATGAATTTTGATCCTTTCTTCAAAAGCTGTGTGAGGGGTCTAGTCCTGTCACTAAAATTCTTTATGAACTGCCTATAGAAATTGGAGAACCCTAGAAATCTTTGTACATCTTTCACATTTCGGGGGGGGGGGGTTGCCAAGAGAGAATTGCCTGGACCTTTGAAGGATCCATGGATATGCCTTCTGTTGATATTCTATAGCCCAGGAAATGTAATTCAGTTAAATCGAAGGCACACTTCTCTAGCTTGGCGAACAGCTTGTTCTCTCTCAGTCTTTGTAAGACATTACGTACATGGGTTACATGAGTTGTTCTCTGAGGATGCTCAGAGAATATTAATATGTCATCTAGATAAATGACCAGATACTTATCTAGTAAATCAGAGAAAATTTCATAAATCAGGAAAATATGGCTCCTGCATTAGTCAAGCCAAAGGGCAAAACAAGGTACTTAAATTTACCAAACCTGGTATCGAAGGCAGTCAGATATTCATGCCCCTCTTTCATCCGGATCAGATTGTACGCATTCCTGAGGTCCAACCTAGTAAAAATGCGTGCTTTCTGTAAGCGATCCAGCAAATCAGATATTAGGGGGAGTGGGTAATTTTCCTTGACCATGACTTTATTGAGGGAGCTGAAATCATGCACCACTCTCATGGGTGCCTCCTGGGTTGCCAGTGCCAACGGGTCAGGCTTCTTTGGTACGAAGAAGGTAGGAGCAGACGCTGGGGAAGTAGATGGTCGGATGAAACCCTTTTGGAGATTAGAATCCAAGTAATCTTTTAAGGTGGCTAGTTCCTTGGGGGACATGGGATATTGTTTCCTTGCTGGAATCTTGGCTCCTGGTATCAACTCAATGGTGCAATCACAGTCCCTATGGGGGGGCTGTAGTGCTGTGGCCTCTTGTTTGCTGCAAACGTCTGCGAAATCTGCATACTTGGCTGGCAACTGGACCTCCCCTGCTTCCATGGCTGCATTGGTTGCTGGAGAGCAGAGAGCGGCTTGAATCTTGTGGTGCTGGCATTCCTTAGCTGGGAAGGAGACTGCTCCCGTAGTCCAGTCCAACAATGGGTTGTGGATCTGCAGCCAAGGTGTGCCCAGGACTATAGGCACATTAAGTGATGCAGTAACATAAAGTTGGATCCACTCAGTGTGGTCTCCCGTTGTTAGTTGCAAATGTTCTGTGAAACTTCAAATCGGCCCTGCCTTTAGGGGCTGGCCGTCAATGGTCTCGACTTCTATGGGACGTGGCAATTCCACGGTCGAGATGTTCAGGTCTTGTACAGTCTGTACATCAATAAAATTGGTGGAAGCACCAGAATCCACGAGGGCCTCTAGCTTGACCTGGTGCTCTGGGTTGACGTGCATCATTACTGGTAAGTAGTAAAAGGATTGCCTGGAATCCTCGGAATGAGCCCTTCTTAACTGATTGATGGTCTCCCTGCTGAGCTCTGTGGAGGGAGACCGATGGAGTTTCCCTGGTTGGAAGTAGAGGCGGAGGTGGCTCTTGGTTCTGCTGCTTGCCCTGGGGCTCTTACGGAATTTGCTTGGCTTCTCACTGGGCAAGCTCTCACCATATGCCCCTGGACTCCGCAGTAGAAACAGAGGGCTCTCTCTTTCCTTCTCTGTCTCTCAGCCTCGGAAGTAAGCCTCCTGCTCACCCCGATCTGCATCGGCTCCTCTGGTCCTGAGTAGAGAGATGCTGCAGAGAGAGCTGGAAATCCTGGAAGCGCTCTGAGGCCCCTGTTTCTCCCCAGCTGCATCTGTCTGAGCTCTTCTAGCCTGGCGTCTATGACCACAGACAACTGATATAAACCTTCTAGGGTAGCTGGTGTTCCCTGGCGCACTAATTCATTTTTAATTTCCTCACCCAGTCCCTGTTTGAATTGGTCTTTCAAGGCGCTCTCATTCCAGTCCAGATCTCCTGCTAACAGCTTGAAATCAGCAATGTAAATTCCCACCCTCTTGTTGCCTTGCTTGAGCTTCCGAATTTCCCGGTTGGCAGTGACCTCTCTGATCAGGTCGTCAAAGTGTGCTCGGAACCCTGCCAGAAAATTCTGGTAGTCGTTGAGAATTGGGTCGTTGTTCTCCACCATGGGAATAGCCCATTTGGCTGCTGGGCCCTTTAGCAGACTTAAAATGAAGGTGACTCTGGTTTGGTCTGTGGGAAACTCTGCCGGTCTGCTGTCGAAAAACATTGTGCACTGTGTGAGAAAGGTTCTCAACTGTCCTGCTTCTCCTCCAAACTTCTCTGGTAAACTGCCTTGGGATCTCAAGACTACCAGCGGAGCTGCTGCTGCTGCTGCTGGCACCGGTTGTGGGTTAACCGGAGCTGGTTGTTGTAACTGCTGTAGCATAGCTGCTTGTAAGGTGTTGATCTGGAGATCTACTTGTTGGTGGTGTTGTTGCAGGGCTGCTGCCAATTGTTGGATGGCTTGCCGCATTTCCTGGTTTTCCGAAGACATTTTCCCAAAAGTCTCTCCTTTATTTTTTTTTGTTCCTCCCTCTTTCAATGGGAGTAGGAGTTTGTTAGGATTGATGTCCTAACCATCAGGAACCACACTGAGATGAGGAATAGGTCTCTAGTGTTTATTACTGCTACATAAGACAGAAAATCCTAACAAACTGAAGAAGCGTGGGAAAACCCAGACAGATAAACCTCAAAAGTCAAGGTGGGTCTGTTCTGTGTCTCTTTGAATGGCTGCTTAACTCCTCAGTACTACGCATGCATTTTCCCCCCTGGATAGGGGCCCCCTCCTGCTCACCATCAGTGCTCATGACAGCTCCCCCCAACACTAAGCATTTTCTACACACAGAAAAGCAATTCAGCAATCAAAGGGCTGTGCTAGATCTACCTGTTTAAAGGTTTCCATCTGAAGGTTGAGTAAGCTTGTTCTACTGGGGGAAGTGTTTTCAAGTGGCATAATCCACCTTCAACATGAGATGATCTACCACCCTAGCATTCTGCTGCATGTTTAGACCCAGTATAACTTAGTATAGGTTGAACCTTGAACACAGGGGCACATGAAAATTTATCTGAACTCATGTCCTCCTCTGAAAATCCCAGATTAAATATAGATCTGGTGTTTTTCAGTAACAACTGTCTCTGATTATTTATTTATTTATTTTACAAATTTATTCACCGCCCATCTCACCCCTACGGGGGGACTCTGGGCAGCTTACAATGAAACAGGATTAAAATATAAAACCATTTCAGTACAACAACACAATAAAATAAGAATATAGTAAAATCTAAGTGGCAAGAGATTTTAATCAGTCCGTGAGTGTAGCAAGCCCCTCAATATCACTTAGGGCACTAGCCATCCCCAGGTATAACTATTCCCCCTCCCATTCCAAGCCTGCTGACAAAACCAGGTCTTTAGTCTTTTTCAGAAGTCCAGGAGTGAAGGGGCCTGTCGGACCTCTGGGGGAAGGATGTTCCAAAGGGCGGGAGCCACAGCAGAGAAGGCACGCTTCCGAGACCCCGCTAGATGGAATTCTTTTATAGATGGGTTCCGTAACATGCTCTCCCTGCATGACCAGGTGGGGCGGGTCGATGTAATAGGGATGAGACAGTCCCTCAGATATCCTGGTTCCATGCCATGTAGAGCTTTAAAAGTGATGACCAACACCTTGAATTGGACCAGGAACCAAACTGGGACCCAGTGCAGCTCATGCAACAAAGGTGTTATGTGTGCAAATCTTGGGGCACTCAAGATTGTCCACACAGCCACATTCTGGACCAGCTGTAGCTTCTGGATATTCTTCAAGGGTAGCCCCATGTAGAGCGCATTACAGTAGTCTATATGGGAGATGAACAAGGCATGAGTGACCGTTCGGAGGGCTTCTCGGTCCAGGAAAGGGCGTAACTGGCGCACAACACGTAGCTGCACAAAGGCCCTCATGGCCACAACTGCCACCTGCTCTTCGAGCAGGAGTCATGAGTCCAAGAGGACCCCCAAGTTATGCACCAAATCTGAATGGGGCAGTGCAACCCCATCCAGCACTAAAGATGACAAGTGCCTGGCATGCGAGGTGCCGTTAATCCACAGCCACTCTGTCTTACTAGGGTTCAGTCGAAGCCTGTTGTTCTCCATCCAGGCCCCCACAGCCCCCAGGCACTCGGAAAGGGTGTCACGGCATCACTTATTTCACCCGGGATGGAGATATACAATTGAGTATCATCAGCATACTGATGATACCTCATCCCATGGTGACGGATGATCTTGCCCAGCGGTTTCATGTAGATGTTAAATAGGAGAGGAGAGAGAACCGAACCCTGCGGCACCCCACAAAGAAGGGGCTGTGTGGCCAATCTCTCCTCCCCTATCAACACCGACTAGGACCAGCCCTGGAGGAAGGAGGTGAACCAGCGCAACACTACGCTGCCCACCCCCAACTCCCTGATCTGACCCAAAAGGATACCAAGGTCGATGGTATCGAAAGGCGCTGAAAGAACACGGAGAGCCAGGATGGATGCACTCCCTCCATCCCTCTCCCACCAGAGATCATTCATAAGTGCGACCAATGCTGTTTCCATCCCATAACCGGGCCTGAAACCCGACTGAAAGGGGTCTAGATAATCCGTTTCATCCATGATCCTCTGGAGCTGCAATGCCACCACCTTCTCAACCACCTTCCCCAAAACAGGTAGGTGGGAGACGGGGTGAAAATTGTCCAGTACGCTGAGATCCAGCGATGGTTTCTTGAGGAGGGGGCACACCAGCGCCTATTTGAAGGCTGCCAGAAATACCTCCTCTTTCAAGGATGCATTTACCATTGCCTGGACCCAACCACGTCACCTCCTGTACTGCCTTCACCAGCCAGGAGGGGTATGGATCTAATTGACAAGTGGTGGCGTTTACAGCCAAGAGAATCCTGTCTACTTCCTCGGGCTCAACAGGATCAAACTGTTCCCAGATCACAGAGTAAGAATGTTCCCTGGGCATCTCCACAGATAATGCCTCATGCTCAGAGTCCAACTTGGAGCGAATCTGAGCAATTTTATCCTGCAGATGCCTAGAAAACTCCTCAGCTCGGCCCTGAAGATGGATCTCTAAGTTCCCTTTCCCCAAGAGGGATCGGGTAATCTTAAACAGGGCCGCCGGGCCGCATTCTGCGGATGCAATAAGAGCGGAGAAATACTGACATTTCGCCACTCTTACTGCCACAAGGTAGGCCTTAATAGCAGCTCTAGCTTGTGTTCGGTCAGATTCGGTCTTTGTCTTCCTCCAATGGCGCTCTAGGCATCTCTTAATCCTCTTCAGAACCCTCAACTCCTCCATAAACCACGGGGAGTGTCGGGTTTGATGGGATAAGAGAGGCCGCACAGGCACGATCCTGTCCAAGGCCCTGGCCGCCTCCCTATTCCAGGCAGCAGCCAGGGCCTCCGCTGGACCGTGCAGCAGATCCCCGGGTATAACCCCCAGCTCCCTCTGAAACCCTACAGGGTCCATTAGTCACCGGGGGGAGACCAATTGAATAGGTCCTGCCTCCCTGCGGAGGGGGGTGACATAGGAGAATCTCAGGCTCACCAGGGCATGATCTGACCATGACAGTGGGGGTAGCTGTAACTCTCCCCTCAGATCACGTTGCCATTGCTCCGACAAGAAAACTAAGTCCGGGGTGAGGCCGCTGTCCCGAGTTGGGTCTCGAATAATCTGAATCAGGTCCATGGCCACCATGGTGGTCATGAACTCCCGAGCTACCTCTGAGGCCCGACCCAGGGACAGCAAGTTGAAGTCCCCCAGAACCATAAGCCTGGGGAACTACACCACCAACCCTGAGATGGCCTCCAGCAGCTCAGGCAGGGAGGTTGCTACACAGCAGGGAGGCTGGTACACTACCAACACGCCCAACTGTTCCTGAGAGCCCAACTTGAAAAACGGTCTCACACCCTGTCACTTGTGGAGCATGGCCCCTGACGGCCACAAGAGATTCCCGGATGACAACAGCCACCCCTCCTCCCCTGCCCTGACTCAGCTGGTGCCATACTCGAAACCCGGCCAGGCACATCTCTGAAAGAGGAACACCTCCTTCCAGGCCCAGCCAGGTTTCAGTAATGCATGCCAGGTCAGCCCCCTCGTCTGCGATCAAATCGCAAATGAGCGGGGCCTTGTTGTTAACAGACCTGGAATTATAAAGCAGCAGCCGCAGATCAGGGCCTCCATGGATCTGCTGACCAGGGTCTGGATTTGAGCATGGAGGGCCAGAACACATCTCCAGTAATAAACACCGGTGTTGTCTTCCCCATAGATGGCCCGCCCTCCGGCTCCCGTCATAACATCCCTGACCCGTCACCACCTCGATCCTCTGTCCCGCCCTACAATCTCCCAAGTCTTGCAATCCATTCGCCCCGATTAAGTTGCAAAAGCACAGGATGTCAAAAAATCAAATGATTGAACAATTAGGCACAGAATTTTATTACTGTAAATCTGCATGGCAGAGCAACAATGGATGCAAACATTGAAACAGTCAGGCATATGCCACAAGACCAAACAGCATTTTGTTCTGTTATACTTAGGGTCACCATGAGTTGTAAATGACTTGACACCAACTAACAACAACAACAACTAGTTTTTAATAATACCATTTCATCTTGCCAGACATAACTGCAATTTCAAACAGAGCAATCCTATACCATAACTAGTTAATCTAATTCATTTTCAAATGAATTTGGTTTCACATCCATTAGGTAAACGGAAACCATTTGAACAATAATATATAAAATGGGACAACAAAATAAACACTGCTCTGCAAAATTATTTTAAATGGTGAATGACAAAGGTTCAATATCAGGTCTCTAGAATATTTGTGAAGATAAGAAAATGTTGCAGGCATGATTTTTCAACGCCCCACTCCCTTCTACACATATTTCCTAATATTAAAAGGCAAATACCATCTTCATGTAAAAAACTGAAAGATAGTATTTTAATTCAAAAGGTGCTGTGAGTTAAAAATGTCCTGCACTTTTCCCTATCAGTAAAAGAAGCTCATCTGGCGGGGTCCAGGAAGTGGGCCTTCTCCTCAGTAGCTCCCGCCCTGTGGAACATGCTGCCCCCGGAGGTGTGATTGGCCCCATCGCTCCTGGCCTTTCAGCGGAGTCTGAAGACCTGGTTCTGCTGCCTCGCTTGGGGTGGAGAGGGGAATAGAGCTACATGGGGATGGTTGTTATAGACCACTCCTCCCACACTTGGACTGTTTTAGATGTTTCATCACTTGGATTTTTTAGTCTTTATTTTTTATTTCTATTTATAGTATTTTTACTGTATTTTACTTTTTGTATTATTGTGATGGTTTTAATCGCTCGTTGTAAACCGCCCAGAGGCCTCTGATGGGAGGAGATGGTTGAGGATAAATTAGATAGATAGATAGATAGATAGATAGATAGATAGATAGATAGATAGATAGATAGATAGATAGATAGATAGATAAAACTTTTCGAGAACCCTAAAGACCTCATTTGAGGCACACAGCCTGAGGTCTCAGGTTTTGTACATAATACATTTTGCTCCAAATGTTCTTACGTTTTCTTGCTCCACACCCAGATCATTTTGGGGAGCTGCCTCACCCCCTTGAATACTTTATTTTCCTTTTGCAGCGCACTTCCCACCTCTACCATATTCTTTTTGAGAGAGCATACAACGTTCTAGTGTGTTCACCCACAGGTTTGTATAAAGGATTACAATACCGGCTGTTTTAGTTACTGTATTTACTCGTGTATAAGCCATCTGCAGATAAGCCAACCTGTAATATTGAACCACGTTACCAGGAAAAAACAAGTGCCACCCACAGGTAAGCCAACCTGCGAAATGGCAGCCAAAATACTGGTTATATATTTAATATATTATTAAAAACAGAAAACAGAATCTGTTGATTTACCTCAAATTTTCTAGCAGCAGCAGAATTATTCATATCCTCTGCTCTACTAATAACTTTTAGCTTGAAAACTGCATTAATAGCTAACTGTTGGTGATTTCCAGGCATGGTTATCTACCAGAAATGTGTGCAGTGAAAGGTGGGAAACTACAAATGTTTACATCATTATTTAAAGCCCGAGATTTAAAAAAAAAAATCCATGGATAAGCCAAAGCTGATTTTTAGGGTGCATTTTGGAGCCAAAAATTCTTGGCTTATACGTGAATATATATGGTGCTTTACAGCGGACTATGTTTCTTCCCCAGTAGCCACAATATCTGCTTACAGCTGTCCTCTACACCCTCAAAATCCTGTTCCTGATTAGTTTTGGGTAGTTTCCTATTAACTTGTATGTGAAATTAGGGGATTCCCCCCCAATGTACATAACTTTATATTTTCTTACAAAAACATGATTACAGCATAAAAATACATAAAAACACTGATGTAAAAAGTGATCAATAATAATGGGGAAAGAAAATTGGGTACGTCAGGTTTCTCACACTATTAACCAAGTCTATTTCTCATGTTCTACCAACATTTCACAGTGTTCAACTACGATTCAGAAAGAAACTCAAATATGGTGATCTCATTCCTGGCAATACCTGTGAAGCTGTCAATTATACGTAACAGGCACTGGAACACAAGGGAATATTTAGTATGATATTCTTATTAAGGCCTTATTAGGTTACAGAAAACATTTGGGTTGCTGCATAGCAGCCAGCCTGATCCACAACGGAAAAAAGTCCCCTTGAATCTATTTAAAGATTGTATCAAATACTAAAAGAGAATAATTTATTGAGCTTCAGAGATCTTCAAAATCTTTTTATTTTGAATCTCGATTTATCATGATAATGAGATCAACCACATACCAACCGCAAAATGCCACTTGAGAAATATGAGTTCTCAAATCTCCAAAGATCCATCTTCACTCTAGAGAGATGGAAACATTTTCTTGTCGCTTTTCAACTCAGAAATTAGCCATGTCTAGACATCCACCCCCTCTCTCTCTTCTCCCCCAACACACTTAGAAACACAGAGTGTTCTTTTTCCTTGCCTAGTCTTCCGCCAGTCCACTAATATTGGATAAGAGGCAATACTGGTAGGCCAAACAAAAACTGTCATTTCAATCTCAGCTTCTTCTGTGCCTCTTCAAACAAGATGAGGACCTTTCGCTGGAGGGGGTGGGGGTGGGCAAGAAATTAGCTACCTGCCCCAACATCATGGCCTTTGGTTTAGTTGCCTGCGACCTACCAGAAACAAAAAGCCCTAAGCTAAACCAGAAGTAAGCAAAACTCTCCAGATGCCTGAGATATGAATACTTTCTTTATTGTGTATAAAAGATGGTAGAAGGATTACATTTCAGAGCTATTTATTCCTCTAAGAAATAATGTAGTCTGTACAAAAAAGGAGTATAAAATGACCTGTTGCACTCTGTACTTCTGTGTTTTTTTTAATTGCTGTTAGTTTTTGTTATATCTATGAAATCAATCAATCAATCAATCCAAAAAAGGGGCTCTGGGATGCTTCTTGTGAATGCTAGAATATAGCATTCTTCTACACTGGTGTTGTTGAATTTCCAATCGGAGGACTTTCTTGCACTTTATTATAAGTAATTAGTTATCTTCTGAATATCAAGGAATATGACTCAAAGCAGTAAGACACAAACTCACATATATGGCAAGTGTACCATTGTCTTGTAACAGTGCTTTTTGCACAAACTCATACATGGTGCAGCTCTAATTTTCTTTTAAAGTCTAGCTTGAAATATTCATCATCAGATGGAAAGGAGAGCCAGTTTGGTCCAGTGGTTAAGGCAACCGGCTAGAAACCAGGAGACTGAGAGTTCTTGTCCTAACAGTCAGGAACCACGCTGAGACGAGGAGTAGGTCTCTAGTGTTTATTAGTGCTACATAAAACAGAATCCTAACAAACTGAAGAAGCGTGGGAAAAACCCAGACAGATAAACCCCAAAGGTTAAGACGGGTCTGATCTGTGTCTCTTTGAATGGCTGCTTAATTCCTCAGTACTACGCATGCGTTTTCCATCCTGGATAGAGGCCCCCTCCTGCTCGCCATCAGTACATGACAGTTCTAGTCCCACCTTAGTCATGAGAGCCGGCTGGATGACCTTCAGCCACTCACTCTCTCTCAGCCCAACTCACCTCACAGGGGGGTTGTTGTGGGGAAAATAGGAGGAGGAAGGAGAATTAGGTAAGTTCACCGCCTTGAGTTATTTATAAATATAATAAGGCGGGACAGCAAATAAATAAATAAAATAAAATAAGAAGTCATACTACCAATAAGTTTATTGCAAACATTTCAGTCACTGCAGATCAGAAGTGTCTACATAGACATATACATATGAAACAGATTTAATCTCTTACATGATCATATTTAAGGGTAGATTTCACTGGGATGGCTAATAGTGTATGTGTTTGTGTATGTCATGGAGAAAGGCTCTCCAATTTAGAGAGACCCCCTGAACAGGAACTGAGAAGAGGGATAGAACAGAGCTAAGCTAGTGTGTCACTCTTGCATGTACCTGTGTAAGAAAGTACTTGGTTACAGCAGTCTAGGGTAAAAATTAGCAGTTTAGAAAGAGGACTAATAGCCCAGGCCTGCAGACGAAGTGATGCATCCTCCGCCAAGGTTTATAATTTTTCTGAGAACTAGCATCTAGTTAGGATATTGCTTAATGACAGCATCTTATGGATCATCTAATATTTTCATTTTTGTCTAAGTTCCTGAACAAAAGCACTTGTAAAGTGACTATTTAGGAATGTTTCAGGTAGAAAATTAGAGCTCAACATAGGGTATATCAAGAATCACTTGACATGTTAAGCTAGGATTTAGGGTTTGTGCATGCATCTTGCATGTAGTATGAGAACTGACTCACTGAGATTTCTAGGATAAAGGGTCTGCTTTCTCTTGTCCAAACAGAAAACTGTCCTAGGTGCTATTTCCATATTACTATCAATAAATCTGTCCCAGAAAAGAGGTTAGAGAACTTACTGATGATGCACCAAAGATGCCAATTTAAATCTTCACTTGTTTTGAAAGGGAAAAGTTTGAAACAAAGTAACAAATAGAAGACATATTGTGTTTGTCTTATTTACACGCACATGGTATCACAAAGACTGAGAATCTCTGCCATTGGCAATAACAATTCCTAGCTCAGAACTCTTTTTTTTTTCCAAAATGGAAAAAAAAAGTTTGAATTACCTTGGTAGTTACTTTAACATTTTGTACCAGTCCCATTAATCTTTAGAAGGCAATATCAGATGATTATTGGGAAGATTTGCAGGATGTAATCAAGGGCACTTCACCTTTCTCTTGTGATACAAGTAACAGCGAATGTTTTCTCTAGCATGATCTTTTAAATTTCCACTTTTGGAGTGTCAGCTAAAACTAGACTTTCAGTCAGAACGAAAAACATGCTAGTTAACCTCAAATTTGACCATGCAATTTTTACACTGCTGCTTCAATACATAAAGCAGATCTGGAACATTAAAGCAGTTTATTTTGCTTTGTTTTCAGATCCCATTATTACCAAACAGGATAGCTGAGCAAACAGATGAAAAGAACAATTACCACCACTTCCTGCTATTAAAGCATATTGCTATAAAGTGTGTAATTGGGTAAGACAAATTTCCCCCATCCCTTCCCCTTCCCCATGATTGTCATCCTGTTGGGACTTCAATTCTGAACATCATTTATCTTTCATCATCAGTTCAGTTGCTACTCAAAAATCTCACTAGTGTGAGAGATATAATAGCCTTTTCCTTACAATAACTATTCACCTTCTAGACCATATTACCAAAAAGCAGGCTTCAGAGGACAACTCCTACTCTTTAAAAAAGAAGAAGTCAGAAACAAACAATTGTAGGTTTTCTGTTGTTAATGACCCACAGAACAGACATTAAGCTGTTAAATTTAGAGTGCAAACCCTCTTTCAAAAGTGGCTAGGGTTTCAATTATGTTTAAAATAATGGTTTCCATGAATCATCCATTCATGATAAGACTTTGTCCTGCTATTCTGAATACAAATGGAATCCTTTGGACTATGTGCCAATCATTTCAAGACCAAATAACAGAAAAAAGGCAAAGCTGTAAAAACGTCCACCTTTACTGAGAAAAACTTGCTTACTTTTTAAAACCCCTTGGATTTATTTTCAAAAAGGATTCTCTTCAACTCTAAAATGCTAAAAGTTTTGCTGCCATTGTTGAAATGAGCCATTATTATGTTCCTTTCTGCTTTACATAAACAAGCTCCAAAAGAGTTTCTCCCTTGCCCCCCAAATACGCAACACTAGCCCCAAAGGTTCTGTTGACTTGGATGAACGACCCCACCATCTGATACCTGGACTACTTGCCTCATGACTGAATGGAAGAAGCCAGTGTTTCTCATCCTTGGCAACTTTTAAGATGTGTGGACTTCAACTCCCAGAAGTCCCCAGCCAACTTGCTTGCTGGCTGGGGACTTCTGGGAGTTTATTTTTATTTATTTATTTATTAAATTTATATTACCGCCTGTCTCCCCCTATGGGGGACTCTGGATGGTTTACAATAAAAACAATAATGAAAACATCTAAGCTTCAATCACACTTTAAAAACATAAATAAGATAAAAAATATAAATATAAATATAAAATCCAAGAGGAGATGGAATCCCAGTCAATAGGGGGTGCTATGGCACCAACCACCCCCAAGTGGAGCCATTACCCACCCCCCATCCCATGTAAGGTGGCACAACCAGTTCAGTTTCTTCCGGAAGGCTGGGAGCAAGGAAACCCGTCTCAACTCCGGGGGCATGATATTCCAAAGGGCGGGTGCCGCTGCAGAGAAGGCCCGCCTCCTGGACCCTGCCAGATATAATTCCTTTGTTGATGGGGTCCGTAGCATGCCCTCCCTGCCTGACCGGGTGGGGCAGGTCGATGTTGAGGGGATGAGACGGTCCCTCAGGTAGCTTGGTCCCATGCCATGTAGGGCTTTAAAGGTGATAACCAACACCTTGAATTGGACCCGGAAGCAAACTGGTACCCAACGCAGCTTGCGTAACAGTGGTGTCACATGGGCTGATTTTACAGCACCAATAACTGTCCGTGCCGCCGCATTCTGGACCAGCTGAAACTTCCGGATACTCTTCAAGGGTAGCCCCATGTAGAGCGCATTGCAATAGTCTATGTGGGAGATGACAAGGATATGAGTGACTGTTTGGAGGGCATCTCGATCCAGGAATGGGCAGAGCTGGTACACCACCTGAAGGTGTGCAAAGGCCCTCCTGGCCACGACTTCCACCTGCTCTTTAAGCAGGAGTTGCAAATCCAGGAGGACCCCCAGGTTCTGCACAGTTGACATCCATACATCTTGAAGTTGCCAAGGTTGAGAAACACTGGTAGAAACTGACAGTTCTGCACTTTAGCACCTAACCAACCATATGGAACCACCTCAGAGTATGCCTTGTGGGCACCTAGAAAAGTCTGGATTTGGGGATTTTGAAATCCCTAAAACATCCAGGAGGGGAGACTTCAAAGTCAAGCTGATTCTCTGGCTTTTCCGGACCTTGGGCAACTCACGCCCTGCTTCTGCTTACATTTGGGTGACCAGATTCTTGGTTTCGCAGGAGGCAACCCCAATACCAAGAACACCATCCAAAAGCAGGAAAATATCCTAGTTCCCAGGAGAACATGTTGTTTGACTAACAGCACCTGAACCTGAAGTGAGGAAAGGTGTAAAGAGTATTTCAGAGATTGTGATAGGAATAATTGTATTTATTTATTTTCTATCCAGCCTTTATTATTTTTATAAATAACTCAAGGCAGCGAACATACCTAATATTCCTTCCTCCTTCTATTTTCCCCACAACATCAGCCTTGTGAGGTGAGTTGGGCTGAGAGAGAGGGACTGGCCCGAGGTCATCCAGCCGGCTTTCATGCCTAAGGCAGGACTAGAAATATGTTTATAGATATAGGTATAGGTATGGGTATAGATAGATATAGAGATATGTATATATTGATATATGATATGTTGAAGAGAAGAATTGAAATAAATGCTAAAATTCCTTCATCCAAGGAAAAAGTGATGAAACAGGAGTCATAAATGCTGTGAGAATGTTGAAAACGCTAAGGCTCCAGGTGTAGATGATGTAACTGCAGACATACTAAAATATGGATGTACTTTGTTTAAAGAGTAGTTCTGTGACTTGTTTAACACACAACAGAAGACTGCATTTCGGCTGGAGGAAAAGAAGGATGCTGTTGTTTTCAAAAGGAAAGGTAACAAGAATAAATGCAAAACCAACAGGAATGTTGATCAGTTAACCATGCCTGGTTCGGTGTTTGGCAGAATTCTGATTGAAAGGGAATAAGAGGTAATAATGACCAAAATTTGGGAAGCCTAGTGTGCCCTTATGCTAGGCAGGGGTGTGTGGATGAGGTCACTGAGTCATGTGTGAATGAAGATGTCAGGTGCCCCCCTTCAGGGATGTTTTTGTAGTATTTGCTATACAAGCGGAATAAAGGGGTTCTGTTTAAAAAGAAAAAGAGAATGACTTAAAGCAGAAAATAGTAAAACTCAACCACAAGTACAGGCAGAAGTTGTTGAGGTCAAGTGGCTAAAAATGCCATAGAAATTAATATGCAAATTATGCAAATGTAATGCAAAGTAGTATGTATTATTGAGATGAAATTCTATCTTGTTTTTTTCCTTTTTTCTGAAATCTGGTAGCCATATTCTAGAGAAAAGCTCATAGAAACCCAGTCCAGTAAAGCACTACAGGAGAAAAGTTCAGGTTTGATAGCATTGCTTTCTACTACCACTTCTATCTCCCCACTCGCCATTTTTAGAACAGCAGTACTAGGGCAATTATGCAAAAGATGCAGTGTGAATAAATAACCACACAGCTCTGGAAGTTCATCCCATCAAGAATCTTCTTCAATGATATGCATTTGACGAAGCTTAAAACTACAGAAAGTACCCATTCAGTGTGTAGCCATGGCATTAATGCTGACAGGATGCAAAGTGTGTGTGTGTGTTTGGGGGGAGAAATGAAGCAGCTCAATAAATGAAGCCTTTTAAATATCACTCAGTATGCCCTTTCTCACCCCAATGAGGAGGAACAGGGGCTTGCCAAGAAATGTCATTAACATGGCTCATGAAATTTCACAGCTAAAGGAAATGAGAGCCAGCAACAATAATACTGCCATGGAAACTCAATGCCACTCCAATAATTACTGAGCCAGAGCACAATTTTTCCTTTCACTCATAATATTAGATATTTGGTGTCTCCACACCTAATATACCTTTGCTGGAATTTACACAAGCCATTTGAAACAAAGAACCAGTTACTATCTCCACATATTGTAGCTGTAATACAGTAGGTAGATGAAAGCCTACTACATTTAATCTACTAAGAAGCACGTAGGAGGCATATGAAAAAACAAGCAAAGGAAATGGCAGGACATGGTATATCCCAGGGGTCTTATAAATGGGGCTACATGGCGGACCTGAGATGGGATTTTCAGGATAGGTTCTAGCACTCTCCAGATACATGTTTCTGCAAACATGTGAAAAATATATGGTCAGCCAATGCAGATATTATGTACTTTCAGGCATGGGAACCATACATGTTCTGATTACGATGTGAAAAACTCTCAACAGCTGGAATGGAGCCACCAAATCTTCTAAAAAACAAGGAAAAGGCTTCCCTTGAAGACAGACCGAGGAGATGGGACCAGTTATAGAGATAATTAATATGATGTCAAGGAAATACCTCTCCTATTCCCACCCATTGACTGTCAAGAGGAAACCACATAAATCTCATCAAGATGGGAAATAGCTAATTTAACATGGTGGGCATAATACATTTTTAACCACTTTTTCCTTTGACAAGGAAATTGGATTCCTTTGATCCCAAGGAACAATTAATTTAAAGAACACTGGAACGTTAATGACACCTTGAAGAATATGCACTGAAGTTCAGTGTCAACCAAAGGCTACTTCCTTGCCTTATTTACTGAGCATTAGTTTCCTCCTCCTCCCTATTACACACACATACTCTCTATTGATCACAGGTACACAGTACAGGATGTTCATCCCAGACCTTTCATACATTGAGTGGGGAATAAGAACACAGCAGTAGCTGAACACAACAGTGATGCAACATACACACCTGCCACATGGTCAATACATCTGAGAAAGGAATCTCACTGAATCTATCAAGATTTTCATTCATCATCCCCAGGATAGAAGAATATGTGCAATTTCACAAAACTAAATGTGCAGACAATGAAGGACGGATATGATGGCAAGGGACAACTCCCTTCACATGTTCAGCAAAACAATTACCAATTAGAGGGCTGGAAGGAATGTCATAATGGGAACTTCTAATTTCTGCCATTGTGATAGCTTAGTATACATAATATGAAGCTCTGCAGTAATATATATTTAGTTATATATATACAGTTTGTGTGTGTGTGTGTGTGTGTGTATATATATATATACTTACTATACACACACACACACACACACACACACTGTACATATACAGTATATACTCTGTGTGTGTGTGTGTGTGTGTGTGTGTGTGTTTAGGGATGACCTGTCCTATGAGGCAGAGTTATATGGAAACTAAGAGGATACAAAATAAAATCTACATTCCCTAAATTAAATTACTATATTTAGAATATATCTTACAAAATCACACTTCTAGGTTTCCTTGGAAAAACTGAAGGCAGAAAATCTAACTTTGATTAATTTGAAATATGCTAGTAAAGATTTTTCAATATTTGACTTATGGAACCACTGTTTTTTTACTGGCAATTTCCTGTTAGAAAGAGAGAAAGAGAAAGGGAGATATTAAATCAGACCACTGTGAGACTAAGCTGAAGCTGCCATAACTAAAGATGAAGCAGGCACGTAAGCAGAGAGCACAAAAAGCAAGGAAACTTGTCTAAAAGATCCCTTCATGGAGGTAGGTAAGTAGGAAACAAGTTGTTAAGGAAATAAAGGAAAAATGTCATCTGAGCTCAGAAGTTGGGCCTGAGCACATGGAAAAAATCCCAATTCCAGCTATCAACAAAGCAAGGACTTTTGGGGATAAAAAGTAGTCTTGAAGCCCACCTACTCCTTGAGTCGTCTTTGGATCCAGACTTGGTGGCTTCCGTCCCTCTAGCTAGTGCCTGGCAGCCTAGCTGAGAAGGACGTAGGTAAGTATGGATGAGCGTGTGCGCGCATGTGAGAAAAAGCAAACATACATTGCAACCAGTAAAGTTTCACTGTTACTTTAAATTCACTGGGTCTCTGTATATTCCAAAGAACCTGATGTGCTTCAGTGTTCAATTGAAAGTGATTTGTGTGTGCCTCTAATTATTTCCCAGCTGTTGACCAGGGCTGTGTCTTGTCTGCTCTAGCTGCCCCTATCTGGAAAACCCAGGTAGAAAGCAAGGGGGGGCTGACGAGATCCGAGTGCCTCAACAGGCTGTGAGTGTGTGAGTGAGTGACCGTAAGTCGAACCTGGGAGTGCCTGTAACACCATCATAATGGAAGGAGAAATTAGCATACAAGAAGGAAAGAAGAGAGAAACAGGTGTCTATGGTGTGGCAAACGACAAAATAGATGTTAGCCCATAATCATATAACCTCCAATCCTTTGTATAAACATTGTGACATTGTAAAGGGTGGAACTTGTGTTGAGATGCTTGTTTCATGATTCTGACCAAACTTTCCCAAATTCTATAGACACCTCAAGGGAGGGAAGGAGGTCTTTTAGCTGGTACTGAATCACTATTATGCTGATCAGTGCTTTAATTCTACGTGAATTCATCTTAAATCAGGAATTCTGGATAACTAAGGTACAATGTGGGAAGACTTTTGGGATTACTGCCTACATTTGACCAATTTCCATAATATTATTAACATAAAAGAACCTTTATAACCAACCAGACAATTCAGTTACACTTTTTTTTTCACTATAGTACAAAACACTTCATGCAAAACGATTCAGAAACTAAACAAAGCTTCTTTCTGTTTAGAAGGGTTCATTTAAATTTAGGGGAAAAAATTCAATCAAAATAAATAGGGGATTCAGGCTGCCTTGCCCACCCCTTGCTATCAACACAAGTGGTGAATACCAGTGTCAATGACTTTGGATTAACAACAACAAAAATGATTAACTTGCCTGTGTCCTAACAGCCAGGAACCACGCTGAGACAAGGAACAGGTCTCTAGTGTTTTATTGCTGCTACATAACAGGAAAGTCCTAACAAACTGAAGAAGCGTGGGAAAAACCCAGACATATAAACCCCAAAGGTTAAGGTGGGCCCGATCTGTGTCTCTTGGAATGGCTACCTAATTCCTCAGTGCTACGCATGCGCTTTACAGCCTGGATGGGAGCCCCCTGCTCGCCATCCTTACTCATGACAGCCTGTCTGATTTGCTGGTTGTGCCTACCTTTTGCCACATTTTGATAAAGAAGAGCTCTTTGGAAAAGTTGAAAGCGATGTTTGTGTCATAAGCATCGTCCCCAACGTTAGAGATGGTGATGTTCAGCGAGATGTTCTTCACTGCCCCCAGAGCCAGATAAGGAGCCCTGTCATCAGCACTGCAGAAAAAGAGCAGCAAGTTAACACCTCACTATTCATTCTTCTCTTTTTCTAATTCACAGCGGAAAAAAACTATATCAAGTATGAGCCCAAGAAACTCTTCTGTTACCAGATGACAAATGGAAACAAAAGAAGGATGTGCTGGCTCTCCTCCTAGACTGTCACTGTGGACTAAGCCAAAAGTATTATTTCAGGACATTCTGCTGATCATTTTATTCACTTCCAGTTCTTTGCTGGTGTGATTCTTCACCAAAATAAATGAAGACAGAATGGGATAATGCCACAGTTTTGTTTTGTCTTGAAGAAGAAAGAATATACTACAAGAAACTCCTGAAAGGGATTCTGCATCTTTTTTTAACAGTCACACTTGTTGTATTGACAGCAGCCTGTTAGACTAGGTCAGTCATAAGAATATCATAAATACCTGTAAGTGCAGAGATTGGTCATGTAAGATTGATTGATTGATTAATTAATCGAATTTATCACCGCCCATCTCCCAAAAGGGACTCTGGGCGGTTTACAATAAAACATAAATAGAAATATAGAACTGTAAAACTATAATACATAATACAATAAATATAATAAAAACCTCGATGGCTGGAAGTTCTTTATGATTTGCAGGCAGAGCTAGGTCCTTCTAAGAAACTAACCACCCCCAGGAATGGCTACTCTCTCTCCCGCCCCAGGCATAATTACAGAACCAGGTCTTTAGTTGTTTCCTAAAGTCCAGGAGGGAGGGAGCCAATCTCACTTCCAGGGGAAGGATATTCCAAAGGGCAGGGGCTATTGCAGAGAAGGCCCGCCTCCTAGAATTCTCTTGCAGACGGGGTCCGCAGCATGCCCTCTCTGCACGACCGGGTGGGACGGGTTGATGTGATGGGGAGAAGACGGTCCCTTAGGTAACCTGGACCTGTGCCATGTAGGGCTTTAAAGGTGATAACCAACACCTTGAATTGGACCCGGAAGCATACTGGCAACCAACGCAGCTCGTGGAGCAAAGGGGTGACGTGTGCTGATCTTGGGAAACCCAAGATCGCCCACACGGCTGCATTTTGCACCAGCTGTAGCTTCCGGATACTCTTCAAGGGTAGCCCCATGTAGAGCGCATTGCAGTAGTCTATATGGGAAATAACCAGGGCATGAGTGACCGTTCGAAGGGCCTCTCGCTCCAGGAAGGGGCGTAACTGGTGCACAACATGAAGTGCAAATCAATGTGAAATGTGTAACATGTACAGTGATCATTCAGATCTTTATTACAAGGCTGTGAGATGTGTTTACAATGTACTGTCATGGAAATATAATGAATAAACAAGCATAATGTTATGAAGGCACCTGTGTTTTGCCTGCAACCACAAAACAGTCTACATGTGCTATATCTCAGCCCCCATGACTAATTTCCCTGGTAGCCTGTCACACAGATTACTGTTCCATTCCATAGATTGGTTCCACCTTGTGGTAGGGCTGACCCTCTTGAAAACTGCACGTCCCAGATCTAACTGCTTAAAAATTCTGAATTTGAGTCTATTGTCTTCTCAGTACATAGAACCTCTTTAAAATAATGCAGCTTGCAAAACATTTGGGGTAAGTGGGGGAGAGAACAAAAATTGTACATCCTATGGCTTCCGCACTCCAACATGCCCTCTAAATACCATTGATGGGATTCTTAAATATATTTATTTATCTACTTGAAAAATTCATAAGCTGCCTTTTATCTAATATTTCCTCCAGGACAGCTCGTAATAGCAGAAGATAGGGTGGCCTTTCCATTCAGCCAAGTAAATCAGCTTCCATAGGCAGCTGATTTGGGATATCAAACAAGATCAGAAAAGGGGTTGATTCAACAAGAACGTAGTAATATAGTAATACAAATTTAATATCATTTTACTAATGTTGTGCTTTCATTCCCATTTTATGCCTGAGTATTTTATGCCAAATAATTCATATAATTATTATCCCAAGGACTGTGATATTAAAAGCCCTTTGAAACAGCTTTTTTTATCACATCCTTCCTAAATATTAGGAGGCAGGGTACCATGCAGATCCCCAAGGCCAAGCTATCCCAGAGGGTCGGAATCACAGCTCTCTAATGAACCACACAGAGGAGAGGAACCCTCAGCATTCCCATGTGGGACCTGCAGACTGGATAGCTACTATAGGTGATACCTGGAGTTGACAGGCCAGCTATAACAGTAGTTCATGCATTTGCCACCTCTCATGTAGATTACTGCAGTGTGCTTCTACATGGGGTTGCTTATGAAGGTCACTCAGGAACTGCAGTCGGTAGAAATGCAGCAACCTGCTTTTTAGCTGCTATTCACACATAACAATGTTACAGGCTCTATTTTGCTTACTAGTAGGCTTCCATGTGCCATTGAAAACACTGGCTTTGATCTATAAAGCCATTAAAAATTACTAAAACTTTGATAAGTTGTTTTGATACAGCTCGTCAGTATCCTGAGAAGAATAAAGAAAAATGATTTAAATCTTTCATGCTGTTTGATTAATGAATTCAGGCAAAGCTGCAACTTTTTCCAAACATTTAAATAATATGCTAACACTGAAACTATGCATTTATTTTTCACCAAGGTAACAATGCATAAGCACTGTGGGCCAGTATCTGCAGCTGCTAGTTTCTTGTAATGAAAAAAAAACAACAACCAGAAAAACAAAGATAATGGATGTATTTAATTAGTCAAAGGAGAACACATAGTCTACCACTGAAGAGGAAAAAGGGCCTAATTGATCAAAAAACAGAAACTAATGTCCAACTTGAAGGAACCAACACCAAATTCACAGCATTTGGATCCTTCACTGAAAAATTAATTGATCCGAGGCCCAGAGAATTTCAAATCCACAAGACAACTGCAACATGAGGCGAGTTTAGGGCTCTTCTTGAAAGAGAGCAGTTTCCTGAGTCTTTAAATCTCTGGACATCTGGAATAAATCAGTAAGGAATGGATTAGGAAAAAGACTTTCCAATTTGCAAGGGAATTATTGAGCCCAGTTTGCTGCTCTGGGCCATGATGTCACTAGATATGGACTGCCAGCAATGATATATGAATGGCAAACCCCAGTGTGGTACCATCCTTCCTTAGCATTGGCAGCACATTAAATCAGCTGGGTTGTCATTATTCAAATGTTCAAAAAAGAAGTTGAGCCATGTTTCCTCAGCACATAGAAATGCCTGAGAAAGCAAATAAGCAAGCAGTTCAAGAGAGAGGTGGAACATAGTGCATTTTAGTTTCACTAAACCATCAGCAGCGATGTGGTTAGTGTACTGCACATTTAAGTGAAGGCAGATTCATGTGATCATTCCAGTTTGCCCTGGGAGAATGTGAAATGTGTTTATGTTAGCTCTGCCCAGAAGATGTTCCTAGAATGAGCTGTAAAGAATTGGGGCTTTGTGACAAGCCCCTTCTTTTGCCCTAAAGCATTTGATAAACTGATGCCACACTGAGATGCCAGAATGGATGAATTCAGCTTTTGTTCCCCAAAAGGGCCTTCCTGGTATAATCCCAGGAAGACAGAACTGATAAAAACCAGACTGCACCTTTACTAATACATCAAGGTCCTTAGGAAGGTGGGTTTAACCCATAAATAGTTCTTCATTTACTAGCTAGCCCCAGAATATCCTAGTTGGAGCATTGTCCTTGATTGGGCAAACCAACTAATTCTCCCCAAAAGAGGGTATCTTTCACTTATCCTCCACATTCTATAAAATTAGGTTTAAATGCTTTGGAGAAAACAACAAGAAAGAAGAGACTACCTCTGAACATCCAAAGTGGAGGCCAAATTATCTCTCTCCATTTATCCTGTCTACAAGTAATGTATGCTAAAACCCAAGAGCTTATTATAGGAAGCAATTGGTAACTGGTTTAGCTAGGTTGACTGTACTGATTTTAGCTGGAATCCTATGTGTGTAAATGTTACTTTCCCTTATTTTCCCTGTATTTTCCTTTTCCCAATAAATTCCTTTTCTCATCTAAAGATTGGGTTTTATTGGTTTTATAAGGGAACTTTCCATTCAGATCTTCACCACATGCAACACTGCATGGTTATATATCTACTACTTGGATATCAAGATTGGCACAAGGTTTGTTAAGATCTACATTTCTGGACTTAAGGGAAAGAAGATCCAACATACCTGCCTTTCTATTGTCCTCCAGCTAGCAAGACTTGAAGAGAAAGGTCCGGGACAGAAGGGCTATGGACTTGGTAGCTGGACAAATTGGGAGAGTAAGAAGGTTCAACCTAATTGGTAACAGTCTATCATAATTCTTTTTATCCTTGGAAGAGGAGTCTGCCAGGGAGATTTTAAACTATTCCCCTCCCATTATGTGACAGGCTTACATGCCCATAAGCTCTTCTAAATATGTTATAAACCATAGTTTTATGGCTTTATAAACCATTATAAAATGAGGGCTCACAGAATCTACTGATAGAATAAAACAAATGAGACTGAACAAGACAATTTGTCTTCCACAAACATTTTGGGTTATCCAATGCAGATAATGGCACAGATATACAACTAACCATATAAGTAATCTTAATAGATCTTCAACATGCCAAACTCATATATTGAAGAATAACCTGTAGCAATTGGCAGTGCTCCAATTAGTTAATAACCTACAGCTGAACCACACATTACATTAAATATATAGCATGCAGTTCTCCTTCTGTTTCTGTTTTATTCAAAATTAAGCAAATAGGCCCTTTTAAAAGCAGTCTCATACTACATTAAAATTTTAATCAAGCTGCCTGTCACAACCTGTGATGGAATGTGAAGGTGACCTTGGAAGAAGAGTCGGGGGAGAGAGAGATGCCGCCTAGGGAACAATCAGATAAAAGAGAAAGGAGCCCGCAACAGAGTGAAGGCCAGAGAAAGAAACTTAGGAAGGACCTGCCCTAACTACTCAGGCAGTAAATAAGGAGGGTGGGAGGTTTGTACTTTCAGTCTAGCAAGATTCTGTTAATGTAGCCTTACAATAAAGTAGAATTAGTTCATCTACTCATGTTTCCTACCTGGTTTACCTGGGAAGACTGACATAACCCTTTCTAGTCAGTTTCCACCAGCTCCCTTTTTATATGTGATGTAAGATTTTTATCTGCCTGCTGTGTATTACTTTGCACATAATTACACTGCAATCATTTACAAGTAGTCCTCGTTTAACAACCATTCGTTCAAAGATGCTAAACGAGTGGTACTTATGACCAGTCCTCCAAGTTCCAGCCACCTGAGCACCTCCCCCACCCGGCAACAGCCTCCCCAAGGTTGCACCATGCCTCACACCATGCCTTATCTGCCTGCTGGCCTGCTTGCGAGCCACCTGGGATTTACTTAATAACCCATGATCCTCACTTAACAACAGCAACAGGGAGTGCCAGGATTGCCATGGCTAGGCGATGCAGTCATGTGATGTTGCACTTTATGACCACATCACTTAGCGATGGAAATTCCAGCCCCAATTACCGTTGTTCACAGAGAACTACCAGCACAATTTTAATGAATGCCCACTTAATACCTGTTGTTTTATACAGTTTTCTATTACACATTGTAATGTGGTTGTTTTAATGACTTGTAGTAAGTAATGATTATTACAAATTGCCTTATGTTAGTAAGGATCCTAAAGGGCAACTTACTGAATAAAGAAAACCTCATTTGGTGAGATGAACTGGCTAGTTTGTATGAGTCCTGTTTTACCACTTCAAAATCCAACTAATTGCTTTTGACATAATTCAGCAACTAGGAAAAAGTATGGTGCTTTTATGAATATTTATGTACAATTGCACCTTCAAATCAGTTCTCTGCTGATTTTCTTTTTGTCTTACAGACTCATCATTCAAGGAAAAGAAGCCAGAAAGTGTTTCACGAAGTAAAATCAAACCAGTTGCTTTCCACAAAGTCCTGGTAGGGTTTTTGAGTCTTTGGTTCACATAATTTGTAGCCATTTCTATGACACTTCACAGGAAGACTCCATCAATCCTCTCTGATTATTAGACAGATGTTGCAAGAAAGATAGATTTCAAATGAATATTAAAATAAAGTGTGGAAAAGCTGCCAAAGCAGGAAAAAAAAACCCTTACAGTATTGATATCATGAAATGTTTCCTTGTGTTCTTCATAGCTTCCAATAACAGATTATATTTCAAAACCTCTAATGGCATAACCAATAGGCAACATGAGCTTCAGGTCACTATAATCTGTTTATTCTTTATATACAAATGCATTCAAAAGCCAAAGCAGATCCAACCATAATTCTCTGTTGCAATTCACAAAAGGAAACACTCTTTGTGTGCTGCAATTTGTAGAAGGGCAGAAAAACTACATTATGTCACTTGAAGCATCAGTGCTTTCATTATTGAAAATGCAAATGTCTAATCCTTAGGATTGCAAAGAGACTGACTGTATCCAGCCAAAGTCTGATGAGAATAAAGAGCCAGAAAGTTTGCAAAATAAAATTTCCAGAGGTAAGAAAGTTCATTTCTCTATACCACTGTCATGCTTTGTTTGACCTTATCCCTTTTCCAGAGGACTGGAGCCCTCCTTGTCGAGTCCTGGAATTTGCCTTGGAGTTGGATTCTGCTTAAGGCCCTGCCTCTAGGAGAAAAGCATGTTTAATCTCTGCCCTTATAACTGGCTGTAAGTGCTTGGCTATTATTATCCTCATGATCTAGCTCACCCCATCCCGGGGATTTTCCTCTTCTGCAACCCCAACTCCACTCGGGGCAATAATCTTCAATGAAAGCTGCTACAAATATACAAAATACTTAGAATACCCATAACTAATCAGAGAATTCAGTCTAGGGTAGCATAAAATGTGGCATTTTAATATATTAAATGTTAAATTATTTAAATTTAATAAATGTAAATACATTTTAATATATTTTCAAATATTTTAATAATCAGATTATACATAACCTCACTGTAAACTTGAGTTATTTAATCACACTAATTTATCAAGTCTTCAGTTCTGAGTTTGGATATACAGAATCTCCATCAAGTTGGTTATCTGTACAGGCTTTTAAACTTTTTTTTTTTGGCAAAAAGATTGGAATTGACAAGATTACTAGTTTACCTACATGTTTAAAGAATAATTACAATATAGTCATTGCTTCAAACCCTATCCTGAACATTTACACAACACTTTAGAATGTTCTCAGCACTGTTTATTGCCTATAAGGTAGTTTAGTATTATCTCCACATTATAGGTATAGGGCTGAGAAACAAGCTTGCTTATCTAGTAAATTCATTATAAAGAATTTTTAATGAATCAGGAAATTCAAACTAGAATTCCCTGATTCATACTCTCTTAGACACCATGGAACACCTCTCCTTCAAGCCAAAATGTTCAGAAATAAACATTTTAGAACATAAACTGTTGAGAAATTAAAATTATCACTGGTAGGGAGAATCTCTATGATAACCGCCCAGAGTCACTCTTTGAGTGAGATAGGTGATGACTAAATTTGAAATATAAATAAATAAAATAAATAAAAAATGATTTTTTTTGCCAAGAATGATGCTTTTGTTTCAGACAATACCTGCTTTGACAACTGATGTACTATTTAAACAATGGCAAAAAGATATATCTAAATTTATATGGCAAGGGGAAAAACCACAAGTTAAATAGGTGTCGTTGTTGTTGTTGATTTGTTCAGTTGCTTCCGACTCTTCGTGACTTCATGGACCAGCCCACGCCAGAGCTTCCTGTCAGTCGTCGCCACCCCCAGCTCCCCCAGGGACGAGTCCATCACCTCTAGAATATCATCTATCCATCTTGCCCTTGGTCAGCCCCTCTTCCTTTTGCCTTCCACTCTCCCTAGCATCATCTTCTTCTCCAGGGTGTCCTGTCTTCTCATTATGTGGCCAAAGTATTTCAGTTTTGCCTTTAATATCATTCCCTCAAGTGATCAGTCTGGCTTTATTTCCTGGGGTATGGACTGGTTTGATCTTCTTGCAGTCCAAGGCACTCTCAGAATTTTCCTCCAACACCACAGTTCCAACACATCTATCTTCCTTTGCTCAGCCTTCCTTATGGTCCAGCTCTCGCAGCCATATGTTACTACGGGGAACACCATTGCTTTAACTATGCAGACCTTTGTTGTCAGTGTGATGTCTCTGCTCTTAACTATTTTATCAAGATTTGTCATTGCTCTTCTCCCAAGGATTAAACATCTTCTGATTTCCTGACTGCAGTCAGCATCTGCGGTAACCTTTGCACCTAGAAATATGAAGTCATTAACTGCCTCTATGTTTTCTCCCTCTATTTGCCAGTTAAATAAGTGTTACAAGATGCAAAAGAAAGTGGATAATTGGGTTTACTGGGTTTGAAATTGTATTTCACTGCTTGTTGTTTGGTCTGAATGAAAGAATGAATGTTGCTGAGAAACAAGAGACTTTTAGAGTTAGAAGATCACAACCTGAGGTTTCACTGGCATGGCTATTTATGGTACGATAAGGTTAATGTAGATTTCAAAAATCATTTTATTAGATGTGCCCTATTGAGAATATGGAATAGATATAAACCCAGGTTGTGCCTGAAAACACCATTATGGACCTCAACTCAAGAATCAGAAGAGAAACAGCAGACAAGGACAAATGGTTCATTCCGTTCTTTGGGAGTAATTTCCCAACTCCAGGAATTTGTTGTGAAGAAGAAAATAATTGCTACTATTTTGCTCCTGATGCGGGTGCACTATGTCGAGGCGCAAGCAAGCGAAGCCCCAGCACATCCATTTGGACGAGCAGCAGTTCCCGGATGTAGCAAATGGAAGTCAACAAGATATCACAGGTGACAGAGGTGAAATGAATTCCAAAAGATGTCAAACAGAAGAAACCCATGTCTGTGAGAAATGCTGAATTCTCTCTGAATTCCTTGAGCATAAAAAAATTGCTCTAAAACACCACCTGTTCTCATCATGAATGACGGTGAAGGGGCCTTAGAAGCCTTCCCTGACAGCTCTATGGGGACTTTTCCAACCGGCCAAATGGACAAATGGTTCACATATCAGGAATTATCTGAAAACTATCACAGGTAATTTAAAATTAAATCAAGAGAGCAATTAATAGCAGAAGGATATAGTTGTCAATGGTTTTCCCATTTACAGTTATCAGAAAGATTCAAAATTGACAAAAAGATTTAGGATATGGAGCAAAGAAAGACAGAATCTGAAATAGAATTGTGTACTGATGATGAACATATAATTGCTAAAATGTATAAACTTTTGTTGAAACAGAGGAAGAACAGGTTAAAGAATGTATGATAAACGGGCTAAGAATTTTGGTTATAATATACAGATGGACCAATGGGAAAATATGTAGTTAAAAGGGTTGAAATTTGGGTTGAAATTTACATTGTGGTATGGTCTTAAAGAGAATTTTTATAAAATGATGTATCATTGGTATATGATGCCAGAGAAATTATCCACAATGCATAAAGACACTGTCTACAATTAATTCCAATGAAAGAATTTTTCCCCTTTAGCAAGTAAATTAAAGAAGTTATGAAATGTCTGTGATAATAATAGCTATTGAAAATTGAGGCCAATGGTTCTTGGCCTCAGCCTGCTGAGACCAATAATTTTACCTACCAGTTTCCTTCCTTTCGCCTATCATTTTGCATAAATTTAGTAAATTGCCCTTTAGGGGGTGGGTAGGGGGATGGAGAGGGAATTTCAGGCTAACCCTAAAGAGTTGTTTTAAACTGTTCTTACATTCTCAGTTGGCCTTTCAGATGAGGACTTTGGTGAGCAAAGAATTAAACAGAACAAACTCCTTCTGCATGAAATATTTCTGAACATGCTTGGGAGTCTACACTGAAGACTCAGGGAAATATAGCCTTTATTCTTTTAGACTCATTAATGATGGTATTTTATTTATTTTTAAAAAGCCAATTCCAGATTTCTATCATGTCAGGTATAGTTTCAAGGAAATCAAGGCAGGGGCTATGGGATTTGATAATTCTCCCAGATATCACTCTCCCAACCCCACCTCTGTTCACAGATACCATCTAAATTTGTATAAGAAAAAAAAAAGATGTCAATGGGAGAAGGATGTTTTTGAGAATTTTAAGTTTTTGAAATTTATAAGCTTTCATTTCCTAAGAATTGTCCCCAAATCTCAGAAAAACCAAGCCCATTCACATGGGGTGAGTTTTGCCTATTTCTGTGTAGAAACAAAATATAAAACAGATTAGGACATCAGTTGGGAAAAAACAGAAATGGTAGAAGAGATCAAGCTGTATGCTAGTCATGAACAGATGATGATAATTGAATACAAGCCCAGAAAGTGTACTGTTGGTTGTAATAAAGAATTTGCTGCCTAGTAGCAAGTGAGCTATGTCAAGAATACAACAGACCAAAGCCAAACACCTATTGCAAAGAATTACTCCTCAGGAATTCTCAAATAGCAATCTTTCTATTCAAGCTCACTAGGTGACCTTCAAAAAATCTCATGCAATTTTCCTAGAAGATGGCTGCATGCAAAGTTAGTAAACTAAGTTTAGACAGATGCTTAAAATTAAATCTATTGGGTCACATTTATATTACCACCAACCAAACACAATTGTGCAGTTATAGTGTTCTGGCTTTCATCAGATGGGATAACCCTGTGCAGTATCAGCTGAGCCAGGACTGACTGTTTTTAAGAGCTGAAACTTTCTCCATGTAAGTCTTATACTACAGGGACAGAATGCCTATTATTCAAAGCCTTGTAGCATTTCCCTATGGCCCATTTGTTTTATTTTTCTTGAGTGGTTCTACTTTAAAGGGTGAATTATTACAAGATATGATAAAATGCTGAATGTGATTTCTAGAAAGGTTTATAATTGAAAAAATTGAAGAGAGACAGTAAACCTGAAGCAACCAATTTGTGCATAATCCCAATTTTAACCATACTGCTCTCCCATCATTAAAAACTTTGTTGTTAGGATTTCTGTATGTGACATTCTTAGCAAATATTTTACAAAACATGTGGATGGAATTTTTTCAAAAGGTAACCAGATGCAGTCACTTGACTTTGCAATAGATACAATGAGAACTCAGTGAATTTAGTAAGGGTTAAAAGTATTTTTATCTTTTTGGCAAATGGGAAAAATTTAGATATCCTGTACAATAGAGTATTTATTTACATACTCTTCCACTGAAATGTTCCCTAGGTTGGGTTACCCATCATTCATTCTTTCTCCCAGTGAATTATATTTAATTAATTTAAAAGGTGGTAGAAATTTTTCTTTGTCACAGATCAAACATTATTAACTGCATGATCTGTTTATAGACCTATTCTAAATACCCCCAATTGACTCACAAACTACTGTTATGAGAAAACCTGGATTTGTTAGAAAGATATGTTCCATTACAAAGGTGAAAAAGACACACGGTCTTATATGCAAATATTCATACCAACCGTTCTCTGAACATCATGTCTGAATTACACAGTTCTGGAGTTTGCACAAACAGCGCACTGGACGATTTTTCAACCAGACATTCTGGCAGAACAGCATTTCACCCCAGAGCAAAGTCGTTTATCAAAACAAAGGCAGAGAAACAACCTTTGTGGTCAAGAAGGTCATTATGATATCCTTTATCTTAACAAATGGCTTCCACCATCTTCATAGTTTTCTTCATAGTTTTCACTCAGAATACTCTCATATATTCAAGGAAAAGATTATTATGCTCTACTACTATATAGTACATAGTACTTTTTAACTGTTTGAGATTTGAGGCTAAAGTCTCTGCCTGCCGGAATCCAAAAGTGTAACTCCTGACTTGAAATCCCTGGGCAGGTAATTATTCCATTTCCTTTGTGGAGCCTCTCTTGTGGGAAAATGAGCCTCAGCTTCCTTCTGCTCCCTATTGTGTAAAAATGAGCTTCAGTCATTTGCTTGTTTGGAGAAGCAGGTGCTGTTTAGAGTAAAATGGCTTTCCCCAAACCTGCAGACATTCTAACCCACGGCCAACAGCTATGAAAGGATATGAAGGAAGCTGGAATTCAGTACATCTGGAGACCACCAGACTGGAGAAGGCTGCAGTACAAAATAAAATTAAACAGATCCAATTCAGCAGGACCTGTCACAGTTATAAACTAGGTCAGACTTCCTGAACAAAGGCAGTGCAGCATTAAGAAGGAAATATCCATCAACATTAGCAGTTTGCATTTTCTCCAGAACAAAAACCCACCATGTTCTTTGGGCATATGGATTTTGACAGTGGTCCAATATTACTGCCATCACTTCTGCTTTTTACATTTTAATAATGTCTTTGTTACAACAATTGCCAGCTGGATTTTTCAAGCCCGATTTCCCCATCATTCCTTGTTAACCCCCTTTCCCTGTGTATTATGTCCTTTAATTTTTTTTTTAATTTATATTTCAAATTTTATCACTGCCCATCTCCCTCAAAAGAGGGACTCTGGGCCATTATAAGCATAATGGACACATGATATTAATAAACTGTTCTGGAAAATTTGTATAAAGACACTATAAAATTGAGGCAAGTGGATAGGCAAATCTTTGCTATGGAAATCTGGTTAATTAAATTAATAATGCACTTAATGTAGTTGGTCAGAAGAAAAGCAGTTGTTCACCCAGTGGAAAACAGCTCAAGGATATTTATGTGGGGATCTTTCGCCAGGCACCCCCCACAACAACTCTGTGAGGTATGCTTAGATGAGGGAGAGTAACTGGCCCAAAATCACTCAGTGAATTTCCAAGGCTGAGAGTGGATTGAATCTGGACTTCTTCAGCCCTAGTTTACTACCGTAACCATTACATTGTTCTGACTCTTTTAAACAAGTAGCTTCATCCAAATCAGAGACAGCAGTAGTTAGAAAGCTGGATCAGAATTTGGAACATAGATCAAGCCTAGCTGCAGAATCTCACTCAGTACTTTGGACCAATCAGCCAACCTACCTCACAAGATTGATGTTATGGCAATAAACTTCAAAAACAAAATGGATCCATCACCTGATTTAGGGTAAGAAAAATTTCATTGGTCATGCCTATGTTAGCCCTCTATTGTGATGCAAAGAGTATTCTGCCCCACTGCAAAATAAATTCCACCTCAATAGTCTCCAGCCAAAAATCAGTTACTTCCATTTCTTCAACTAGTTTGCCTCAGAGTATATACTATTTTTTTTCAACAGCACCAAAACAGATTACATGCTTGTGTATACCTTTATAGCAAATCTGTTCAATTAATGTTTTATTTACACTATTTTAAAGAGAGAAACATTAAATTGCAACACATTGCAACTATTATCAATATATTAATACCAAAAACCTGACAATTAAAATGTCTTGCAGCAAGCTCCAGTCACTCCCCTCCACTAAAAAAAATTGGACAGAATTGGTAATAACTCAGGTCCAGCATAATTGCCAGCATTACTAAAATGCTAATATCTGTATAAAACAAATAAACACTGGCTGCAGCAACCGTAAGATAAAAATTATCCTTCTTAAGCACACATTTCAGATGCACCCAAAGTCACTAAAATAAATGGGACTGGATTGTGCTTACTCTTCATTATGAACCACATGCTTTATAAAAATTATAAATATATTAGAGCTATACTGAGAATCCACAATAAGACACAACTTGAGTTTGAGCCTCCTCCCAATTAAGATTTCCAACTTCAGTTTCAGAATGAAGTTCTCTTTTTTGTCATGCAATTATTTATGCAGTATTCATAACGAAAGCAAGAGAGAAATTTCACACAGCTTGGAGACAGTGTGAATGAATGACGGCTGGCAGGTAGATTCCTAAAACATTTCGACACTTTTCAGGCCAACTGGACATAGAGCCAATTATAAAAAGTGAGAAACAGTTCTGAACAAAGATCTTATTCAGGTTATAATGACAAGGGCAGGGAACGCGTAAGTAACTGAAATATACAGGGGGAAGAAAAGCCATCCCTGAAGCTGTCACATAACACATCTTCTCCCATCCAAAGTTCACATACCACCCCATTTTCATAAACCAACATTCAGTCCATTCACAAAAATCTTTCTGCCTCTCCCCTACAAGGAATGTGAAGGCATACAGTTACGCCAACCTCTCTGCTTTTTCCATTAATGCTGCCTCTGAAGCTGTTTTGCTTTTCATGGTACTACACAGAGTACAGTTACATTTATACCACTGGGCAGAATTTCCTCTCCAGCTGCACTGCTCGGGGTCACCTGCCTGTTTTGCCCTAAGGGTAGCACCTGCCCATCTTTACTTTTCTTGCCTTAATTTTTTAATATCCAATAGAGTTCTTTTTCTGCTGTATTCTGCCTTACTCTGCTCTGTATTCAGATCATTGGAAGATCATTTAAACCATATATTCCAATCCCCTGATTAATAACACATTAACCAATGTCTCTCCTCTACCATTTGATTGTTATTACCATAATATTACGAATGGGGACTGGCATCCTTAGCAGTTCTGTTATTAAACGCAAGCAAAGTTGGGTGATATGGTTGGAACCATTGCAGAATGAATCAGTATCTGTACTCATCTGTTTTAGGAAAGAAAATGGTACAATAACACTATACAAATAGCTAAAAAAGGGAAAACTTTAAGAAAAAATATCAAAATTTGGGGATCACAAAATCTGGACAATTCATTTTAGAATGCTATGAATTTAATGTCAGCCCTTCAGGACAGGCCACGTCAGGAAAAAGATTCCACAAGTCTGAATGGAACTATGTTTTTGATAAAGAGTATAGGGACAGAATCTTGAAAACCTGACTTTTTCCTTTACTCCCTCTTATGCTCTAGTGAATTAGGGATGAGTCAGACTGAGATTCTTCAAACTTTATTTCCCAGGCTTAATGCATGTTTTTTCCAACTGTCACCTCAGTCTAGTCTCTCCAAGGTCACCTCTGTGACTCTCTACACCTATGCATTTTAGATTTCAGTATAAATATACAGTATGATTTGTTTTTTTTTTTCATTTTTCCACTTGACTGTAACTCAAACAAAATGTAATCTTATCTGGTTGTAAGAGAAGAGTCAATGGCCCACTTCTGAAATTGGCTATGGGAGAATAACACACCCATAGAACTACCATACTTGGGCTTTTACACTGAGTCAACTTAAGCAACTTGAACCTGAAACCCTGACCAGGTGGGCTAGGGACTGCAGGCCCCTGAGCCAGATTACATGGAGGAATCAATATCCTTGCCAAAAGTCTCACTTTCCAAATCTGCTTATCAAGTTACAGTTTGGTCTCTTTAGGGATTTTAATTTTCTAGCAAGGAGGTAGAGTCTACAAGAGTTGAACAAGAATTCAATTACCAGCCAGCCCTTGTTGGAACAAGTTGCTTCTTTGCTGGGATCTGTCCAGAGTTCTGAAGAATTCTGAACTCTTGCTTACTCACCTATAACCTTCAACCTGACATGACCATCTATCTGTTTGTGCTCAAGACATCTATAAATCTTCTTTCCAACTGTGAATTTTCTTTTCACACCCCAATGTCTGACAACCCAAGCCATTTTTAATGGGAAAAAGGGCTACTTACCTGGATAGGAAGAGTTTACCCTGAAGTTTCAAGTCAGCAGCACAGTCATCTGACTGACAATTTCTTTCAAAAATAGTCTAGAAGAAGTCAGAAAACAAAACAATAATAGTAGAGTAGGAAAAACATTTAGACAAACCTCCTTTTTTAAAGGGAGCAACCAGCACCAGAAAAAATGGCTGATGTCTGTCCTAATATCTCCAGCAAGTGGTAGGGGAAAAAAAACCTTTCTGAAACACTAGAAATTTTTGTCCACCCCCATGGAAAATACTAAGCAGATAGGCCAAAGATCTAATTTGATAGAAAGCAGCTTTCTGTATCATGAACACTAAATATTTCATATCTCATTGGCATGTTAAAGCTGTATCCAAAACTATACAAAAAAGACCAGTCGACCATAAGAAAAATTCCAGCTTAGGGCAATACTTTTATTGGCCCAACTAAAGTATTACAAAGCAGTGTGCAAAAGAACATTGCACTAAGCTAGATTCTAAGCAAAAACATGAGAAGTGAAAAGTTTTATGCTGAAGGTTATCCTCACAGTCTTAAGACAGAATTTAGATAGAAGTAGTTTGAGGTGTAGTTCAACATGTGGAAATCTACTGAAAATGCCAATTTTTGCTTACATCGCCATATTAAAATATAAAAACTCAATATAAATTAACCTTAACATATGCTCTAAAAATGCCTAGAAGGGGAGACTTTAAAATGCAAAATGTGCAGTTCATAAAGGAAGCAAAGAAGAAGCAGCATTCCTTCAGAATGGATCAACCCTGAGGCACTGTACATGCCATTCTTCAGCATTCCTCAAAAAAGGAGCTTTTCCTAATGTTCCAACACTGAAAAGCAACAGGCCAGTTGCTTCTTACTATACGTAATCCCTGGGCTATTTACAGAATCTTCTAACATAATCCCATGAATTCCAGTGCAAGTACCTGATACCATCTCATTGATGACAACTAATTAACATTCCTGAACATTTCCCAGGTTTAAATCACATACATTGGTACAAAGTAACTGGAAGAGTATTTCCACTGAATGTCCTGGCAAATGAGAGCAAATTCCTTAGCAGCTATAAATGTAAAAAAGGATTCTTGCTATTAAAGAAAACAGGCATGTTGGTGTAAGGGGTGGGGGGCTAAGAACAGCTGTGAAATTCCTTTGACTACAGGAAAATATTTAATTCCACATCAGTGGGAGCCCATGTTGTGAAATGGTCAGTCCCAGGATGCAAGGGCTCCAAATTCAAAGCTGCTGATGAACATGAGAGCTTTAGGGGGTCAAGATCTGTCATTGCTATTAGCAAACACAGTGCACCAAGCAAAAACTAAGTTGCCACAATACTCCAGTCATTATAGTGGTGGTGGCGGTGGGCGATTAAGTGATAGTTATAGCACAAGATAAATCCTTCCTGCTAGACAGTTATTTCAGTTTCTCTTCTAGCTGTACCAAAATATACAGGCAAGATATAATAATTGTGGACCTAATCCATTAAATAAAAGGATACCATCTAGACTAGTATCTCATTATTTTAAAGACTGATGATATGCAGGAGTGATCATGCTTGGTGAAACTGTACTGAGTGTTCTGAAATGCAATGCAAGACTACAATTTACAGGTAGTCCTTGTTTAGCGACTGCCTCATTTAGCAACTGTTCACAGTTACAACAGTGATGGAAAAGTAACTTTACAACCAATCCTTGCATTTACAACCTTTGCAGGTCTGTAAAGCAAGGGAAAGCTGAAGTAAGATCATAAGCACAGTTGTGGTTTCACTTAGCAGCTGCTTCGCTTAATGACCAAGTTGCCAGTCCCAACTGTGGTCACTAAATGAGGACTACCTGTCCTGCTATCTATTTAAGCTTGCTTATGAGTTCCCCTTCATTTTGTTCCTTTGATGCAGCAAGGAGGCAATCAGAAACATTCACTTCCACTTTAGACTAATCAATTTCTTATGGCATCCAAGATCAGGGAAAGCTCTGTTAATATAAATATATGATCAAGCCTAGATCATACTGTGATACATAATTCTAGTTTGTTTGATAACCATGATTTAAACTAACCAAGTCAGGATGGAACAGGAAATTACCATTCATTTAAAAGTGATATCTAATGGCTCTGATCTTTGCTGACAGTATATGTATGTCTTCAATAAATTATATCCAAGCATGAATTTGTAATATTTTCTTGCCTGGAGATCTGGGGCAATGACTGGTCAATACCTTCAATCTATAAAAAGAATAGTCATAGTCAGTGATGGAAATTTCTTTATTACTTGTAAAAAGTAGCATGCTACTGATTTAAGAGCTACATTAACTTTATTGAGTGAACCGTGATTTCTTTTTTTCTTTTTTCAGCTCAAACAAAACACTGAAAAACACATTGCTTTAACAAATAGCAGAGTGACACTCACACAAGGTCTGAAGAATGCACAGCCCTAACAAATTTCATAGATTCATTCAATGAGAATCATTCATCCATTCTGGATGAAAAGGGCAATAAGATTTATAACGGTGCTAATGACACTGTCCTCCAAACTTCCAGATCCAGCAGCTATGTCAGTGTTAAAAGGCAACACTGAAAAAACATTCAAAACAAGACAATTTCTACAGGAAAGAAAGAACAGAGGCCTCTTCTCATCAACTTTTTGAATTGTCCTGAATCGTAGGAGGGAAATGCTGAAAACAGAGTGCTTTCTACTACCCCAGAAGCATAGCCCGTAGTTGACCGTAAGGCTTTAAGACCAGTGTTTCTCAAACTTGGCAACTTTAAGATGTGTGGACCTCAACTCCCAGAATTTCCCAGCCAGCATGGGTGGCTAGGGAATTCTGGGAGTTGAAGTCCCCACATCTTAAAGTTGCCAAGTTTGAGAAACACTGCTTTAGATTAAAGGTGCACAACCTGAAACTGTTGGGCCAAGTATATCTCCCAAAGGCTTCAGGGATTCTTGAAGGGGGCAGAAAATTAAATGCATGACTGGGCAGTAATCATATACATTATGTTCAGTTTTAATTAACTGTATGTAAATGAAGATAAATTATTTTTTTATCCTGGCCCTCCCCACCACTTTGAGAAACGGGGGTCTTGGCCTTTCACTTTACACCCAAGTGCAGCCCTTGGCCCAGCATTTTGAAACAGAAAGGATTTTTCTTCCAGATAACATGGCAATTGTCTTGGGAAGCAGAGTTTTGAGGTTTTTTTCCCCTGTTCTATGAGGGCTGTTCAGATTTCCAGGAGCAAACTCCTGTTTGCCAACTAGGAGACCACAGCCAATCCACTTGGAAGCAAAAGGTCACTGCCTTCCAGCTGTTTAAAGGAACAATCTGCAAATATTTGAAATGCTTTCCTCGATATTCAATATAAAAATAATAACAACAGCATAGTTATGACCATTTAGTTAAGTAAAACAATCGCAGACCTTTCAAATATATGTAGAAATAAAGCTACTAAAAGTTGAGCTCTAAAGGAACTCCAACCAAGTCAGTCCTTTTTTCTCTCCCACATACTGGCCTGGTTTATTAAAGGACAAACAGTGCCAAAAGCTCAGATCAATCATATTGTATCATAATGCTGGGTGGGATCATTTTTAGATTTCCTGGCATGGAAAACATCAATCCTGTGCCAATATGGGGCTCACCCTGGCCACTGAATTCCAACACATGAAACCTGGCATGTTTATGTGGATGGGACTGAACGCCTTAGAGATTCCACCCAACCAAAAGGGGGAAAATATTTCTAATTAGACAAAGAGGGAGGGGCAGGAGAAAGCCATTTCCTATAATAAAGGAAAGATTCATATTTGGGACATATTGGGAACAGCAGAGATGCTCTTTGACTGAACAAAGCACATGCTCAGCACAGCATTTAATCATATGATTCTCACTTGCCACAGATGATCTAAAACAGGGGTGGCCAATACGTTATTCAGCTACAATTGCCATCACTCCCTAACACTGCTGGCAAGGGCAGAGAGGACTTATAATTTAACAGCTTCTGAAAGCTACATTTTCTTCATCCCTGATCTAAAAGGTAATGATCTAACACTGTATCTGTCAAGCTGATTATTATCTTCCCCACCTCAAGTTGCATTACTCTTTTGAATTAAAACCAGGATGGTCTACACATTAGCCTATCTACTCCCTGGCCACTTCTTCAGTTATTCTCCCCATTGTACTATAAACTCTATTTCCCATGGGACTTCTCTCTAATGTATTTCCTTACTGCTGTCATACCAGAGGAGACATTGACTGGGAAATTCTCCATATAATACTTCATGCTGTAATTAATGCTTAACATTTTAGCATTTTGAAATTTGCCATGAAATATTAAATGGAGAGGGACATGATGAAAGGCACTGAGGAGGTCAGGCTCCAGCATCTATATAACAAAGTGCAGATACACTTCTTCATTCATTTACTAGTGGAATTATCCTCTAATAAATAATGAAGGGGGCAATATTGTAATACGTATGTGAGCAACTCCCACTGGACTTAATCTAGCTTAGTTTCTGAACAGACATGGGGCTACTTTCCATTGCTAACCCAAAAGAATTTCCCTCACTCTGCTCCTATTTCTACTACCTTGTATGTGCTTCCAAACTGCTCCACAGTCCCACAGTCTTTTGGAATGAATCTGGAAGGAGTGAGAAAAAGAATCTATTCTACTGGTGATTACTGTCTTGTTCGCAGAATGAAACCAGTGGATTCAGCCTATGTCTGGAATTCTGATCTAGGATTAGTACATCAGCACTTCTGCAACCATGTCACATAGCCATAAGGGGTGGAAGCATTGTGAAGAGATACCTAAAGAAACTGTATGAAAGCACTGCTTCTGTTTATCCCCTACTAAATGCAGGAAAGTAATTTTAAATACTGACTTTCACAGCATGGCCAACCTGAATATTCACTCAGAAACGGGAATCTCAACTTTTTCCCAACACAACATTGTTTTTTTTCCCAACATTGCTGATGTTATTTACAGGAATATCTAACCTGGTTTCTCTGAGACATCTTCTGTCCTTTTTTCCATCGGAGTACAGGCTTGAGCGCAGGTAATTCTTTTTCCTCCTTTTTCACAATATGTTCCCCAAGGCTATATGTAGCATCAAACACAATTGGCGATATTACATCTTTGACTCTTCTCTGTAAAAGATGAAATTAAAAAGAACAGTTTAACTCAAAGCACTAAGGGGGTTTTGCAGGCACATTCCAGGGCATTCTCTTCTTGCATCATCTCCTCTTTCATGTATGTTATTTCTTTGTGCGATTAATTGTTCATTTTTTACCCTTGATTCTAAAAGTATGACATTTTCCAATTTCAGGTTGAAAACTGGGTTGGAAGCTGCCATCAGCACCTCCAGTAGCTCTCATCAGCTTTTCAAGTTCATCTCCCTTGAGAGCCAAAACTTATTATTTGCACTTTAGTAGGGCTCATTATTGTCATAAGTGATTCATTTTCCTAAACAGAACTTTGTGGGGAAGAGGGCCAATATACCTAAAAGAGATATTATACTAAAATTATAAGCTGAGCCAAGTTCAAATCATGGATTCAGAACACATGAAGCTATTTTCCTTGACACAGCAATTCTGTGCCAAAGTTATGACTTTAAAGACCTTTTCATAACAGTATAAGAACCAGGCCAACTATCCATCAAATCCACTTCAGCTGTTCACTGAAATCCCACCAATAACTATAACAAACCATTATACCGTAAAGCTAGTAAGACCTGAAACTAAATGTGCACAGTGCTCCTGTTCAGGATATCTTTTAAGATATTCCATTCCATTTCTTCTTCCCCATAGTTTTCCATTCCCCCACCCACCCAAATCCTCACTGGAATAAGACGTAAGAAGGGGATTAACATGTCCCAAGCATATTAAATGAAGTATGACATTTGGAGAGTAGCTGGCAACAACTAGATTCACTGTTCTGCTCACTGCTTGAAATTACTGCATGACGGTAGGACAGCTAGAGATAAAAACAGTTATGACCAATTAAGACTGTCCTCTGAAGCATTCAGCTCCTGGGTCTCTATTTACAGCTACTGACTGTAAAAGAACCCAGAAGAAGGAAAAGAAAAAAGAAGCAGCAGGCAAATAGAGATGGACTGAACCTCACAACACTCAGAAAGAATTTGCTGAACTCTGAGAAAATAATGACTTCGCTTACATTATGAAAAGAAAAGCAAGCTCTTCATTTAAAAATTAAAATAAATGCATTTTGCCTCCCTAACAACAAGAGCAAGGGGGCCATCACAAAAAGTGAGAAGGCCATATTCCATTCTCTCTCTTCCTATAACTTGGAGCACTGCATAACTGATATTATTTACAATAATTCAATTACATTATTAGTAAACACAGATGGATGAGTGCCAATATCATTGGAGCTAATATGTTTTTGAACTTCTTTAGGAAAATATTTAGTCTTGAAAAGCAGCAAAACACAATTTTAAATACACTGAAGAGGGCTACTGACAATCAAGAAGGAGGTATTTGTGCTCTGGAGTACAAGGAACTGAACAAAGATCTAAGGCAAGCTAAACCCAAATATATTTAATAGGCACAGAATACTGAATTTCCATTTGAAAAGGAAGCAAAAAATTGAGAGGAGGAAGAATATAAGCCTGCTTCAGCTACTTATAGCTGATAATATCCTGAAGGACAAAGATGGCTTCCTGGCATCATGAGTAGGAACAATCCTGTGTTAAGATTACAGAAGTGGCCACGATCTTTCATTAAAGTTCTAACCAGCTTGGGACCAAAAATTCCAAAGCAGTCCACCAGTAAACTGGGAGTACTATGTTAATAAATGAGAGCATCTAGCCAATCTTACCTGATCTTTTTTAAGCTAATCAGGGTTGGATTCGGTTAGCACTTTGGCAAGAGACCACCAGGAAGTTATCGGACAGCAGACTAGACTTACAGTTTAACCAAATATGGCAAATCACTGCTGTATTATTATCAACAAAACTATATGGGTAGGGACCTTTCACCTTTTCATGTCCAGATAGTCACCCAGAGTCAGGTTCAGCTCGGGTTTTTATTTTTAAATACTGCTGCAAGTCCAAAGGACTCGGTAGAAGAGAAATAATGTTATGTGGTTTGTTGACAGGAAGTAAGTCAAGAACAATCATTACTGTAGGAGAGGAACTTGTGTCAAAACCTGAAAGAAGGTACAGCTGGATCTGTCCTTTTGAATACAAATGAATTACTAGAATGAGGTAAGAGCAGAGTAGCCTTTCATTATGTAGAGAGGAGAATCATTCAGTCTTAAAGAGAGTGGATACTCCAGGCTTATCTGTTTCTAATCAAGAGACACACAAAGAATATTTTGTGTATGTAACTTTTACAGTTCCATTTTGCACAAAACAGCACGTTGGCCTAGCTAGTATCCAAAACTTTATGATTCAATTGTTAAAATGTATGAAGACATCACTAATTAAAGTGAATGGAGCAGAACTCCATGAAATTTTAAAAACTTGGCTGCTACTGTTGCTTACATTATACAAAGAAAATAAAAATTAGATGACAACAAATGTATTCAGTTGAAGAAAAATGGTTTTGTATTTCTTCAAAGTTTCTAAATGACTAGATGATTATGATTTAATAATCCACTAGATCCTTTGTTTAGACTACCCCATGATTCTAAATTAGTGTGAAACTCTCTATTATAAATGCCAGCCACTTGGGGAGTGTACTGATTCACTTCTTTGATGAAAACTGTGACAAGCAGAAGCCAGACTATAATCACATTTGTGGATATCCCCTTCGAGAGGGCCCCAGAGAAATATTTTTTCTTCAAATCCCTTGTCTTTAATTAAGCTTTTTCCATACAAATTACATCAATAATTCATTGCATCACATATTTTGCTCCTCCAGTTGATCTCTTTATTGAATACTGAGAGAAACAAATTTCTGGACTCAGTAATGCAATATGCAGGCAGTTCTCCTGTCACCTCATACAAAAATAAATACATAGCTTATGTATCAGGCAATATCACTGTTCCGAGGACCAAACTTTTTGTTGTGACTTATTTCAGTTGAACTTCCAATCCTCCCGTTCTTTGTTCAAATGTCACGTACATGCTGTAAACTACTATTAAAGCCTACAAACCTTGGAATGTTGTATTTTAATTTCCCTGTCAAGAGTTAATTGCTCTATTCACAACTCAGACTTGGATGCGAGGTAGGTGGGGTTTACTATTATTTCATCAGACTTTAAGCAGACTTCTGTTTAGATTCTGCTGAGTCCAGTGGAACTTGTGGCTCCTTCATATATCATTAAAACACTGATATCTCTCCTCCAACTGATGGATGACAGTTCTCAGTGTACCTACAGATTTTAAACAGCAGTGGGGAGAAGGCTGTCTTGTGGTATCTTATATTGGAATTGCCATATACTTGACTGCTCCTCCCTCACTATTACTGATTGGAACTGCCCACCAACCTAGAAGCAGAATACCACAAAATGATATTTTTGAGTCCCAACCCTTGCAGACAGACCAGGAAGAGATCAAAGAGAAGTATGCTCCACCCTTTAGATCCTGACTATGGTCATCCATTAGAGTGATCAATGTTGTTTCCATTCCATGGGAGATCTGAAATCTGTCAGGATGTGATCTAAATAATCTGTTTCCTCAGAGAATTGAGGTAGATACGTGTCTGTATCCAGATAGATCATATATACAAACCACTTCATCTCCAAAACATCTTTATGAGTCTCTTTCTGAAGCTGCTCTTTTGCTCTAGCTTACTTCTATTGTAAGAAAAAAAGATGTGCATGCAGTATCTTCTTCTAAGCAACTCCTACTAATATCACATTCATAGCTGTAAGACAGTCATAAATTCAGTGGCATTAAAGTAAACAAAGGAACCACATCCAACTTGCCATATTAGAATCAGAAAGTGATACTAGATAATGACTCAACCATGCCTAATTTCTGCTTCATGACTCCCAGCAGAATGTGGCCCTGGATGGAAGGTTAATTTATTCCACTATTAACTGTCAAACCAGGTGAAGATATAAATATAGGCTAGAAAAATATACTCTCCAAAGTTCCAATAAAAGGGATATAGCTTGCCTATTGTTTTGATATACATCATGTTCACTCAAGGCAGTCATCTAGTTTTAGAAGAAGTATACATAGCAGACTTCCACCAAATAAGTAAACAGTAGATTAATTGAAATGATACTTTCATTAAAGTTACCAAGCAAAAGAAGCATATTACACCATGGCTTTATTTTCTTGTTATGGTTCAAACTGTTCCCCAATCAATTATGACAATTTCCAACACCTCAAAGATCTATCTCTGAACTACCCTGCAGCTTGATCATTTGCTTGCCACTGTTGGTGACAATCATCATGTGTGCTCAAGGTCTAATATGTGAAGCCTGTTATTAATCTAAAATGAAAACTAGAACCAGATAAGCATTTCTCATCCCTTTTTGTATGTATGCAGGGGCTCCCATATGTCATCTTACACGTTTTGTGTGTGATAAATGAACTTCACACAGCAGAGGCTCCTGGAAAAGATTTGCAAACTGAGTGCAAAAGCACATCATCAGCGTGACTGTTTGAATTAACAATACGAAGTCTCTTATCTCTTGGGTTCATACAGTCATAATTTACTAAGTGGGTTTTTATCTTAGAGTAAGGAAGAGCTTGAATTTGTTAACTGTAGTGTTTCCCCAACTCAGCTGTTCTCTTTGACCTGCGATTAAAAGGGGAAGAGAGGCACCAAACCCTAAATTACTAAGCAACACCAGAGGTCAAACCCAGCAGTTACTAATACCAGAACAATTAAGAGTAGAGAGGCAACCAGAGTTCAAGCCTTAACAGGAGAAATGCAAGGCTTAGAAGAACAAAATAAACAAGAGGAATTAATATCAGTCTGCTTTAAAGATTCAGAACCAAAAGAAGGGAGACTAGGGTCTAAAAGCTGCCCATCCATTAGTATTATTTGGCACATCACTCTATGCCCTAATGCAGTTCATTTGGTTTAGCTTGTCCTGTGGGGTTTAAACCCTAGTCCTAATGGGCTATAAACCATGGTTTATGTCTTAGTGTTTTACACAAATCACCCAACAGTGATATATTTAATTAGCCATAATTAAATGATAACTTAATATAATGTATGATTGCAGTCATTGTGTAGGTACACAGTCCTACTGATTCTCTTATGTTTAACTCTAGTGGATGTCTGGATTTCTGCAGTCCAGATCTGACAGCCCATCTTTGAAGCATTCGATTGTGCACTAATGTTGGTTCCCATTCAGCACCACTTTTGCTGACTTCAAGCAGTTCCCTACATACTCTGGGGGCAGGGGGAATATGGCTGATCTGATAACAAATGAGAAAAATTAATAGTATTGATAGCTCCCTTACTTCTCCCTCTTCATTTGATCCACATTCCCACCACAGTCTGCTTTCCCTCCTTGTGATTATCTCATAATCTGCCATACTGAGTCCCACTTTCATTTCCTCTGACATATCCCTTCTCTAGCCACCATTACCATTCTATTCCACATTCTGCATTTTCTTCCCTCTTTTCTCCTCTCATTACCTCCTGCCTAGCCCTTTCTCCTTCACACCACACAATTCAAACTCTCTACAAAGTGCTGATATGCAGTGAATAATGATGTCCTATTTTAATGTCAGTGATATGAGGCACTGAGGTGATACACTCACATCTGGTCTATCAAGAACATCTGGCAGCCTTATATAAAGTATGGTACATTAAACGATGTTTATGTCCAAAGCCCTCTCAAAATCCAACACAACAACACTTCTGGCATGCTAGAAAAAACCAGAAATGTCAGAACAATTGTTTTAACAAGCTGCCCTTTTCTAAGATTTATTTCATATGTCGCCTGTATATCCCCTGAATTTAAATCAGTCTTTCTCCATTTTAAAAACATGAAATATACACAACTGAAAGATGTTCACTCAGGTTTCAGAGCATGCACTATACAAAAGAAGGAAGTTCAGTGATCACTTAAAAGCAGGTATCTGAACTAATGCTTATAGGGCATTTATTAGTTTTCATAAATGAAAAACGTCTTTTAAGATAAAATTTCTTCCATAATTTGTTTTTCTTTTAATTAAAGATTATGAAAGATACAGTTTCATGGAGGAATCAAACTTGTGTTCCAAAGCATGTTTTTAAAATGTGTCTGATCATCTTTTAGCCTGACCCTGTAGTTTTTCAGTGGAGCAGTGATCTTTAGGTAATGCATTCATCATTTTTTGAGGAATTCCCGACTTCCTCCTATGGGAACCAATGCATGCTATGGCTGCCTATTACTGTGACTAAATGGCCATCTATCCTACTTTACAGGCCTCTCACAAATGGGACTGAGAGAGAGAAAGCTCTTAAAGACTTTGGTCTAATAGCAGCAGCAAATTTGTCAAAGAAAGCCATAATCATATTATGTCCACGTTCAATTTACAGAGTTGGTACCAGCAATCATAGTTCAATGGCGACAGAATTCAAGTCCTAAGTTTCAGATAAGGGTTGAGGTTTCCAAAGAGGCTTATATTACCTGAATCAAAATAAAAGATATCCCATTGGGCTGTCTCCAAGCACAATCATGCATTCTAATGAATTCTTTAGAAAGCTCCTGGTCTCTGCCTGACCACAGATAGCACCAGTCAGTCCTTATTCCCAGAGCCAAGCTATCTGAAGCACTAACTCACCCCTGAATAAAGCAGCCTCAAGTGTTTTCTACCTTACTACCTGCTGTTGCTTTAGCAAGTGGTGTTTCTGAGGACTTCGTGGATGGGATTCTGGTTCAGAGCTGGAGTCTTCCAGCACCAGAAGGATCCAATTGTTTCATTGCTTGGTCCTGGACTCTCTGGTTCTGCTCTACCAAGTGCCACATCTTATTTCTCCTCTCCATTTGACAATGATTTGTATGTCAGAGGCATGGGAACAGTCTTCTGTCTAAAGATATCCTCTATCTGTCCAATCCAAATCTGATTTAAGTTTCAAGAAGTCTCAGGAAGAGAAACAAGTTACCAATGAACAGTGAGGACCTGAACATAGGTTTGTTATCCAGCTTGTTCAGTTCATAAAAACTGGTTGTGTAAAAAGCCAGGGTTATAAAACAACCAGGACTGGGAAGTGAGTTGGGAAAGACAGGCTCAAGAGCACAATGACTTCAGGAATGAAGAGCAACATTTCTGGTTCAGAATGACTCCTTAGTGGGCACTTGATATTGGAACCCTCTAAAAGTAAAATGAGAAGGTTGCTTCCCTTCCCACCTGAGTCTACAACTCCAGCTGAATGGGAACCAGAAATGTAGGTTGCCTCTGTTCCATTTTTTCATCTCTATGCTCCATGAAGCAGAATATGAAGCATATTCTGAACTGGTTTTCTAGGCAAGGCGGGAGTCAGAATCACAGTCCAACTGGAGAGAAGAAGGAGCAGTTCAGACCTGCAGGGGTCATGCAAGAGTGAAAAGTGGAGAAAGGTTTGGTACCAAGACACCTGATGAGGGAAGAACTGGGCACCCTTTGCACTTCAGTACTAATTATTGTTATTCAGCATGCCATAGGACCCTCAATGGTTAACAGTTGTACAATAAAATATCTATGGTAAGAGCATGCATAAAACATAACATAAAGTGGTAGAATAATTCATTTAAATTAAATGACAATTTCAAACAAAAACTTATCTCCAAATCACATCCAACCTAGACGACATCCATTTAGTCCATAAATATTCTGTAGAAGAGGTTAGCTTCAAGTAGCTTCCTGAATGAAATTAAGGTAGATGAAAGTCTGATTTTTAAAAAAAACAGGCTATTTTAAGGGGCAATCAAGAAACAGTGTCTTATGTATTTATGGAAATGGGAATCAACTGCAGTTTCTCTTGGGGCAATCATGTCAGCCAAGTTCTTTGTATCTGAAGAAGACAGTTCTGCAAGTATCCAGATGCCAAGCCAAATAGGGCTTTATAGGTCAAAGCCAGCATTTTGAATTGTACCCAGAAGCATATTAGGAGCCAATGTAGGGTTTGAAGCGCAGATATGTCCTCTTGCTATATCAAGCCAGTTAACTTTGTATTTTGCACTAACTGCACTTCTGAATGATCTTCAACAGAACAGACTTTAGCCTATAACCATACATTCAAGGATCTGATAGAATTCCTTACCATATAATAATGATCATTCTGTATTCCAATTATTGGAACAATCCTGGGTTCCAATTATTCAGGTAGCCCACATATAAGAGGTATCTGAAACCACATATGGAAAAGCACTGCAAACATTCTATGGCTATCTTTATAATTCATCTCAATTTCTATTTACACCTTCCTTATGATATAACCATGGTAAACATTTTCAACTCCGCAAAGGATCGTTACCTTGTCGTGGTGCTGGAGCTTGAGCACCTCAATGATGCCATGAGCTAAACCGTGAAGGGCCACCCAAGACGGGAAGGTCATGACAGAGAGGTCAGACTAAATGCGATCCCTGGGGAAGGTAATGGCAACCCACCCCAGTATTCTTGCCGTGAAAACTAAATGGATCAGTACAACCAGAGATATGTCGGTATACCATCGGAAGATGAGACCCCCAGGTCGGAAGATGGTCAAAATGCTACTGGGGAGGAACAGAGGATGAGCTCAACTAGCCCCAGTCGTGATGACGCAGCTAGCTCAAAGCCGAAAGGACGGTTAGTGGCCGACGGTGCTGGTGGTGAACGGCGAATCCGATGTTCTAAGGATCAACACACCATTGGAACCTGGAATGTAAGATCTATGAGCCAGGGCAAATTGGATGTAGTTATTGGTGAGATGTCAAGATTAAAGATAGACATTCTGGGCGTCAGTGAACTGAAATGGACTGGAATGGGCCACTTCACATCAAATGACCACCAGATCTACTACTGTGGACAAGAGGACCACAGAAGAAATGGAGTAGCCTTCATAATTAATAGTAAAGTGGCTAAAGCAGTGCTTGGATACAACCCAAAAAACGACAGAATGATCTCAATTCGAATTCAGGGCAAGCCATCTAACATCACAGTGATCCAAATATACGCCCCAACCACAAATGCTGAAGAAGCTGAAGTAGAGCAGTTCTATGAGGATCTGCAGCACCTACTGGACAACACGCCTAAAAGAGATGTTATTTTCATCACAGGAGACTGGAATGCTAAGGTGGGCAGTCAAATGACACCTCGAATTACAGGTAAGTATGGCCTGGGAGAACAAAACGAAGCAGGACATAGGCTGATAGAATTTTGCCAAGACAATTCACTCTGCATAACAAACACTCTCTTCCAACAACCTAAGAGACGGCTTTATACATGGACTTCACCAGATGGACAACACCGAAATCAGATTGATTACATCCTTTGCAGCCAAAGGTGGCGGACATCTGTACAGTCGGTAAAAACTAGGCCTGGAGCTGACTGTAGTTCAGACCATGAACTTCTTCTTGCACAATTTAGGATCAGACTAAAGAGATTAGGGAAGACCCACAGATCAGCTAGATATGAGCTCACGAATATTCCTCAGGAATATGCAGTGGAGGTGAAGAATAGATTTAAGGGACTGGACTTAGTAGATAGGGTCCCAGAAGAACTCTGGACAGAAGTTGGCAGCATTGTTCAGGAGGCGGCAACAAAATACATCCCAAAGAAAGAGAAAACCAAGAAGGCAAAATGGCTGTCTGCTGAGACACTAGAAGTAGCCCAAGAAAGAAGGAAAGCAAAAGGCAACAGCGATAGGGGGAGATATGCCCAATTAAATGCAAAATTCCAGAGGTTAGCCAGAAGAGATAAGGAATTATTTTTAAACAAGCAATGCGCGGAAGTGGAAGAAGACAATAGAATAGGAAGGACAAGAGACCTCTTCCAGAAAATTAGAAACATTGGAGGTAAATTCCAGGCAAAAATGGGTATGATCAAAAACAAAGATGGCAAGGACCTAACAGAAGAAGAAGAGATCAAGAAAAGGTGGCAAGAATATACAGAAGACCTGTATAGGAAGGATAACAATATCGGGGATAGCTTTGACGGTGTGGTCAGTGAGCTAGAGCCAGACATCCTGAAGAGTGAGGTTGAGTGGGCCTTAAGAAGCATTAAAAGGGAAACACTAAAGAATGTTCAAACTATCGAACAGTGGCACTCATTTCACATGCCAGTAAGGTAATGCTCAAGATCCTGCAAGGTAGACTTCAGCAGTTCATGGAGCAAGAATTGCCAGATGTACAGGCTGGGTTTAGAAAAGGCAGAGGAACTAGAGACCAAATTGCCAATATCCGCTGGATAATGGAAAAAGCCAGGGAGTTTCAGAAAAACATCTATTTCTGTTTTATTGACTATTCTAAAGCCTTTGACTGTGTGGACCATAACAAATTGTGGCAAGTTCTTAGTGGTATGGGGATACCAAGTCATCTTGTATGCCTCCTGAAGAATCTGTATAACAACCAAGTAGCAACAGTAAGAACAGACCACGGAACAACGGACTGGTTTAAGATTGGGAAAGGAGTACGGCAGGGCTGTATACTCTCACCCTACCTATTCAACTTGTATGCAGAACACATCATGCGACAAGCTGGTCTTGAGGAATCCAAGGCTGGAGTTAAAATCTCTGGAAGAAACATTAACAATCTCAGATATGCAGATGATACCACTTTGATGGCTGAAAGCGAAGAGGAACTGAGGAGCCTTATGATGAAGGTGAAAGAAGAAAGTGCAAAAGCTGGCTTGCAGCTAAACCTCAAAAAAAACAAGATTATGGCAACCAGCTTGATTGATAACTGGCAAATAGAGGGAGAAAATGTAGAAGCAGTGAAAGACTTTGTATTCCTAGGTGCGAAGATTACTGCAGATGCTGACTGCAGTCAGGAAATCAGAAGACGCTTAATCCTTGGGAGAAGAGCAATGACAAATCTCGATAAAATAGTTAAGAGCAGAGACATCACACTGACAACAAAGGCCCGCATAGTTAAAGCAATGGTGTTCCCTGTAGTAACATATGGCTGCGAGAGCTGGACCATAAGGAAGGCTGAGCGAAGGAAGATCGATGCTTTTGAACTGTGGTGTTGGAGGAAAATTCTGAGAGTGCCTTGGACTGCAAGAAGATCAAACCAGTCCATCCTCCAGGAAATAAAGCCAGACTGCTCACTTGAGGGAATGATATTAAAGGCAAAACTGAAATACTTTGGCCACATCATGAGAAGACAGGACACCCTGGAGAAGATGCTGATGCTAGGGAGAGTGGAAGGCAAAAGGAAGAGGGGCCGACCAAGGGCAAGATGGATGGATGATATTCTAGAGGTGACGGACTCGTCCCTGGGGGAGCTGGGGATGTTGACGACCGACAGGAAGCTCTGGCGTGGGCTGGTCCATGAAGTCACGAAGAGTCGGAAGCGACTAAACGAATAAACAACAAAACATTTTCAAAGAAACTGAGAGAACTGGCTAATGCTGAGTACAAGATCCAGCTGTTACATTAAAATACAACAAGTACTCAGCCTGCAAATACTTTATGAATAAATCCGCACAGCAACTATTTTAGTACATAGTTATTATTCGGCAGTTGAGTTGTAATTCTATCCATTCCAGCAAAAAATCTTACAAGTGACTTAGGGTGGGAGAACTCCCTTGGCAGAACCTCTACTCCATCCCTACTCTTGCTAGTTCTGCAGCCAGAGTAGGAGTAGATCACACTTTCCATTGTAATCAATGAATAGATATTGAAGGACCATCTCATCCCCATTACATCGACCCGTCCCACCCAGGCAGGCAGAGAGGGCATGCTACGAACCCCATCAGTTAGAGAATTCCATCTGGAGGGGTCCTGGAAGCGTGTCTTCTCTGCAGCAGCGCCTGCCCTTTGGAACATTCTTCCACCAGAGTTGAGACAGGCCCCTTTGCTCCTGGATTTCCGCAAGTAATTGAAAACCTGGTTTTGCCATCTTGCCTGGGGCAGGAAGGAGAGCAGTCACTCTTGGGGATGGCTAGCTCCCTAGAAGGACCCTGTTTTACTTGCAGATTCATAGAGAACCTTTAGCCATTTGGTTTTTATCATATTTATATTTTATTGTGTATCTATATTTATTGTATAGTTTTATATTGTACTGTTTTAATTCTGTTTTTATTGTGAACTGCCCAGAGTCTCTCCTCAGGGAGAGATGGGCAGTCATAAATTAGATAAATAAATAAATGAATAAACTTATATCCCACCAGGTTTCTGGGGATTTCAGGGAAATGATGATGCTTTGGACATGGCACATTCCCTGAGATGCTCTGTTTCCCTCCTACGTAGACAAAACACCACTCCAGGGAGAGACCTCCAGGCAGAAGGTAGAGTACCTTTCTCACTGGTAAAGCTATACCTGAGATACAGAATTGACCTCTGACATAGTGATCACAGTGGTCCTTATCTCTTAACATCAAGCTAAGTGAATAATTTTCTTCTGCAAGTGTTAAGTGAATAATTCTTTTAGAAATGGTTAAACCCTAACCATTATATGATCATTATTATATGGCAAGGGTTTATTCATTCACTGGTAGGCTAAGCAAAATTCAGCTACAGCCATAGAAAATCAACCACACTGGATAGCTAGGAACTGTCTTTTTTAGCACACAGCAAGCAGCCACAAAGTACCCCTTTACTAACATTTTCAATACAGGATGCAATATTTGTTTCCAGTTGCCATACTGGCCTCACATAGAAAACTTCCCAAGCAAAGCATTTGATAAGACCTCAAATACCTCTGGAAATTGTAATCTTATGCTACCAAAACCCGATACATTTGAGCCTATTTGAATCTCCCACATTGTATTTTAAAGGCAGGAGAGAAAATGATTGCTGCAGAAAGGTCACCATAAAGTTAAATGCTAGAAATTTTTTATAATTTTCTATTTCACAACACACTTCCCCTTACTTTGATGTGGGCAAAATACAGATAAAGAAAAATAAATCTGGGATTTCAAGTCTAGAGTCACAGCCAGCTGGGCAAATGGCAAAGAGAAGAGATATTTACATGTAACTGTGTTGTGCTTTTCCAGTATGATGGACCATGGAATGGGAGTTCTAAATGCATAGAAGTTTAGTAGGCATCAAGAAGACAAAACCACAGACATTGGTTCCATGTTATACGTCTTTGCCCACCCTTGTGAATTATTCAATTACACTCTGAACATGCTTCACTGATACCACATTTCAGTAATATAACTGATAGGGGCAATCTACACAGCAATTAGGGTTAGCAGATACTGTCATTGTAAATAGCCAGCATAAACACAAATGAAATGGCAATGCTACTACTCGAGGGAAAGGCCATTCAAAAGCTTATGGATTTAAGTAATGCAATGCTAGATTGCTTACCATTGTCTTTTTTTAAAAAAGAAAAAAACTGCAATCCCTACAAATTATGGGCTTATTTCTTTAAACAGAAATCAAAGACACTGCTAGCTATTGTTTATAGACAGAAAAAGGCCCTTTAAAGTAAATATTTTTTAAAGTGCATATATACTGGAACTTATTTTTCCCCCATTTCCTGATTACAATAAACTAAACAAGTGATGGGCATGTCGATTTCAGATGAAGGACCATACAAATTAGAAAAATGCATATTCCCTCAGTGTCTGGAACTCTCAAGTTTATTTATATCCTTTCTGCTTATGACCAGGGTTAATTAAACTAAAATACCTCATTTATTTTAACAAATGCTAGTTACACAATATAGCTAGAAAAATGTGTTTAAAAATCTCACATAAATCCTCACTGGGAGATCAGACATTGCCAATCTCTTAAATATGAAACTTCACTGATAACATTTTGTAAAAGAACAAAATCCAAACAAACATGCCCTTGAAACTATAGTGGCTTTGTATATTACATGTAAAATTATCTATATTCAAGCATTCTCTTTTCCTCCAATTATAAGTATCACCAATTATATCATTTATATAATGTCCCAATTTTGCTGTCTTTTTCATATATAGGAATTGCTGTATTATTCTTCCACAGTCATGTGATGTTGCACCTTATGACCACATCACTTAGTGACAGAGTTCTCAGTCCCAATTACCGTTGGTAAGTCAGGACTACCTCTACAGTTTTAATAATGAAAAGCAAGCTTCTACAATCTATTCATTTGTAAAGAATGTCTTGGTTCTTTTGAAAAACAAGACTAGGAAACCAACCATTTTCTTTCAGTCCCCCAATAAATAACTTCAGGGATATTTTTTCTACTGCAGTAAATTTGAGATTAGACTGAACCTTCTCACAGCAACAAAATTCATCATGATGTAAAAGCCCTCCTTCCTCATATAAACATGGATTGGGGGTTAACCCTCCATGTAACCTGAGCATGGAGCCTCTATCTACACCAAGGACACCACAAGATAGGAGACTCCATTCCTCTGACTTCTTTCTCATGTGCATAGATTATGATGAGCAAAAGGACAAATTGCATCTGACCACAGTATTTGAAGGCCCCAGCCAAACAAGCATGAAATAAACCACCTTCCTCATCGACAAATCTTCCAGAAAATAAGAATATGGTATGTGGTAACTGAAAGAGAAGTAACATGCTAGGGAAAAACTGGTAAACTGAAATAGCAAAAAATGTCAGGCTCAAAATATTCTAATATTTGATTACTTTTCCTAAAGCTAATTGCAAGCAATATTTCAGACTACTGAATTTTCACCAAATATTTCTTGTGGATTGTCATGAAAAACAAGACATTGCAACAGATTATCTATGCAACTTAAAAAAAAAACTGGTTCTAACAAAATTATACCAGAAAGTTCAAGCTCCATGTGTATTAGAAATTAGCTTTTAGGAACTGGTGTTATCAGCAGAGCTACACAAAAAATGAATCTGGGCCCTATTTATCACAGATCATGTATAGCATTCAGTCAGTAGTTGGTAGAATTAGTTGCATCTCCAATTAAATTTACTAAACTGGGAGTAATATTCCATTTACAACTATGGCTAGAATGATTCCAGACAAGCAGCGAAATCCTCTGCATATTTACTTGCTTTTTCAAAGTCTTCAGACATGATGATTCTTTATACATGGACAGGTGTGGCTTGCCATTTTTCCTGGATGGTAACTGGCAACTTGGCTTAGGAGACTTCTAAAGATAAAAAAATTGTCCTGAAGCAATGCTGAGAAGCCAGAATTTATTTAGTAGCCTCATCCATTGATTAAGAAAGACAGATGCTTCTTCCCTGGATTAGGTCAGCCTTCCTGAACATAACCAGAGGACTCAGGTTGAGAAGACCAGAACAGATGCAGAGATCTGCACCCAGAAAACTGCTGGTATACAGAAATCCTAGCATATAGGACATAAGTTAACATTTCTGCTCTTTCATAACATGTTCAGTATTTAAAACAAGTCATGTTCTATGTGCAAGCTCCTGGATTTATTTTGTTGGGAAACTTGTTGTCTAAAATCTTAAGCCAAGCACAATCATTTTGATGCAGATAATTAATATTTTGATTCGTTTTAAATGTTCCTGGTTCTAACATAATTTTACAGTTTTTACTATAAAAATTGTAACAGCAAGAGAAGTACCAGTAATAATAGCATTTAGCTGCCTTTTATTCTAGCTCTTAGGTCTAACTGTAAATATGTACACCTGTGGACTTACACATACGTGTGAATAAGGACACCCAGCAAATAAGTCTCTTTTCCCAGGTAAGCATGCACAAGGTAGTAGCCAAAGTCACTTTTGCAAAAGTGAAAGGCCTGCAAAAGTGAAAGGCCTTTTAATTCCAGCTATGCTACACCTGAAACATTGCAGGCTTTTCAAATCTCCCTTTAGAAGAGAATACAACATTGCCAACTGCCCAAAAAGAAGTGTAGGCTTATTCTAGTTTAAAGAGATCCAGAGAGCAAAAGGCACAGAGAAAAGCAATCCGAGATGTTATAATCAGTTTAGTTTACATGTTAATCTAAACATCTCCCTTTTTGCCACTTGCACTAGAAGAATGAACATTCTCTCAAGTGCAATGGATTGTAATGAACCATTCCACCTGCCTTTGTTCCACTCAAGTGTGACTGAGTTCATTGAAAAAAACCAGGAACTTCTGTAAAATACAATAAACACAGACCCAAGCAAATACTGATTTTCTCATCTGATATATATGGTTTCAGATAGTTTGCACCTTTGACCTAAAGCTATAATACATTCCTATAGCAAAGATGGAAATTTGGATTAATTCCCCACCACTACCATCATTGCACAAGCTACTGCTCCTCCATCATTTGGTGGAGGGGGGGGCAGGGCCTTCCATATATCAGGTCCACAGCTGATTTGTTTTCAATATCTTTTAAAAATCCTTCCTTACATTCACATTTCCTAGCTATTCGTTCTTCCTATTTTTAATGAATATACCACTAACAAGATCTGGTTAAATGTGGGAACTACAAGATATTCAGTCAAATCTGTAAAAAAAGGTTCATGAACAGCAGTGGTCTCAGCAGTTCACCTGATCAGGCTGGATCAATCTGAAAAGCTTCAATGAAGCTACAGTATTATAAACCCAAGCAGTTTCCTGCCACAGCTTGCCTCTTGTCCCACCCTCAGCTTTGCCTCCCTTCCTGGCCTTGATTCCAACAGGAACTGAATCAGAGACTTCATTTTTCACAGGAAAAGGAACCATAGGCTCCATAAATACATACTGTGCTTTTCTCAGATACTGATTCAGTCTCTGAAAATATTTATTGATCAGGGCTGGCAATCTGGACATGACTATGTATCTTGCATATCAAGAGTCAAGATTCTTCTTGTTAGATTCAGTGTTCCTCCAGATCTAAAGTCTGGCTCACAGATATAATGAGGGTGGTTTACTTTTGACTTCATATGATGCTCAAACTCACCTACTATGGTTTAGTGTTAAGTATGAACCAGACTACTATGCTTTGAATTAGAGGCATAAACGTAAGAAAAGTCCTGCTGGATCAGGCCAATGGAGTCTGAACTTGGAGCAAATAATCTCATCCCACACTGACCTCTGACATATCAAGAAAATAAGCCTGGCTACTCCTTACCAGCAATGAGCCAGTTTTGTGCACAGCATTTTTTTTTTTAATCCATTCAATCGTGTCCGATTCTCAGAGACTGCCTGGACAAGTCCCTGCAGTTTTCTTGGCAGATTTTTCAGAAGTGGTTTGCCATTGCCTTCTTCCTAGGGCTAACAGTATGTGACTGGCCCAAGGTCACCCAGTTGGTTTTGTGCCTAAGGCAGGACTAGAACTCACAGTCTCCCAGTTTCTAGCCCGATGCCTTAATCACTACACCAAGTTGGCTCTTGCATGGCATAAATACTTGAACACTAACTGCTAAGTAAGAGCATAAGTTGTTCTCTATTACACATTAATTGGAATGGGTACATTTTATATAGGCATTGCTCTTTATTTACAGAATCACATTAAACATTACATTACTCACAATAATGTGAGAACACTGTTATAATGTAAGAAAGGCTTTCCAATAGTTTAAAAGTTCAGAAAGCTTTTTAAAAGAATCAGTTACTTGGGCTCTAAGATATCTTACTGACTGAGCTGAAGAACAAGATAAATTTTACTTCAAAACTTTTGGGGGTTCAGCACTCCCCATACACCTGAGGGCAACAGGAAAGCACAAGATGCATCACTGCTCTTGTCTGACAACAGTGCCTCTATTCTCCACCTCCCAATAGCTGCTACTTGACTTGAAGTAGTAATCAAACTCTGCCTGCTATTCAAGCCAACCAAGCTGCATCTTCTGAGTCAACTACTAAAGCCATGAGGTGTTCCCCCCCCTTTTAAATGACATGTTCCTAAAGGTACTTAGTGTTACAAAATCAATCTCCTAGCTACAATGAAGAAAAGGAAAAACCTGTCTAAATATAAGTCTTTTAATACAATAGTGGTCATATTGTCTGTAATCACATACAGACCAGAAAACATGCAAAGTGTTCCAACAACTAATGATATACTGAAGTCTTTTTTTAACTTTAAACAATAAAACTTGAATGATAATTTGAACAACTTTCATTTTCATCAAAAACAGCTGCATCCCAGCAAATCACTAGTCTGTCAACATAACTAACTTCACTGGCTTTGTGCACTGTGGGAGAGCCAGCCCAAGATATTTTGCTGCCTGGTGTGGAACAGAAAATAACATCTCTTCCATCAGAGCGGTTAAAGCATTAAAAAAAAAGTGAAGACTAAAAATCAGAGATCTCATTTTTCACAGTCTAGTTTTTCCCAATAGTCTTTTCTCCACTGACTTCACAGTCATCATGGTGGTGTCTGTAAAAAGAACAACTCCCCCTTTTCAAAAATGGCTCCCATCCTCCTTGCTCTTTACATAACTGCAACCTTTCTGTTTCAAAGGGCTTCTTTGATGCTGTCTGCATCTTTTATCATTTCTATACAGAACCATTCTACAAATGAACAGCATCAATGATACCAGAAAGCTACAGTACAATGCCTAAGATGTGGTAAAATGAAGTTCCTTTGTACAATGACTCATGTGAGTGTTTATGTTCTAATATATGCACTTAAAGCTGCTTAGAAAAAGCATCTAATGAATACCTTGAAAGCTCCCACTTATGACACAGTTCCAAGCAGTTAGCAATTCCAAGTGTATTGCAAATAAGCTTCAATATTATTCCTTCATTGCTAAGGCATTCCTCAACTGAAACAAGAGGTGATACCAATCGCAGTACAGAAAAATGTTAGCAAAGTGTTTGTAAAATATACCTTTGAAACCTCTCAAAGAAGATGCATTTCCTTTGTATAGTTTTCCCATCCAAACATTTGAAACTGATTTAATTAACCATGCCCTGTATGTCATCAATGAGCGACTCATCCATTATAGGAGTATATACCATTTGCTACATGGTATTTGCTACATACTTCAAGAATAAGATTTGGATATGTAAGAGGATGGAAACATTTGAGCATTAAAGAATAAGGACAATGGGTCACTTCTTAGTGGGAGCATCTGTTCTAACCTCTAGAGAAGAGTTAGAATGACCTCTTATTATTTAAACGTATCAGCTGTAAGCTGGCATAGCACAGATGGAGAAATGTCAGAGAAAAATACAGAAGGCAGCTAATTCACAGGTTAGATTCCCTTTAGCATCCTCCCATTGCACTTCATTCAGTAGCACAAGAACAAAACAGGCTGCCCCTACAAATATGACCTCTGGATGCTACAGTCTTACATTTATTTGATAACTTTTTAACAGGTCCACAAACTTTTGATAATCATAATTCTATGATTATAGTAGTATAATCAGAGTATAATAAATAGTAGAATTTATAATAGTATAATCAGAGTATAATAAATAGTAGAATTTCTACTATTCTGTCTCTGACATCTTGAGAAGTTTGAATTCAGATACAGTCTGGGTTTCGGGTGGCCTTCCTGGGAATACTGAAAACAGCAGGCAATGAAGCAGCTGGGTACTTTCAAATCCTGGACTACAACTGACATTTCTCATCTCATAGAACAGAGGAGTGGGAGAGGCAGCATGACAGATATTTACCCAAACATATTTTGGACTCATAAATCCTATAAATAATATAGGCTCCCCTTTTCATTGGGATCATTGTCTCTGATTATTATACTGCATTATTACTTTCAGTGGCTATTTCTCCCTCCTGCTTAGATGCACAAAATGCTGAAACCTTTCATTCTCAAAGGAACAGGTCATTTTAACAGGGTTAATACAATATAAAACAATAAACAAAGTGTGGAATTACACATTAGGAGATAGAGATAAAGACTAAGAATTATCAATTTTCTAGGCCCAATGTAAGTAACCAAACTAGCCAAATCTAAGCATGATTCAAACCCAACATTTTTCACAGAAATTGCAACAGAGCAGAATTTAGTAATTTTCATAGAAATTTCATTAGACCAATCAGCTAGAAGAAAGCATGCAACCTCTATTTCAGGCCAACCTGAACATTTAGTAAGAAGGGGGTGAATTAACTCAAAGTGTCAGGTGTGGTAGGAAGAGGTTATAGTTAAAAGCTGACATTTTTCTATCAAGCTACTATATTTGGTTTAATTATAAATTATTTAATGCAGAAGAGTTTGAGCTAGCAGTTCATTTATATGATATTTTAAAATTAAACTCCAAATGAAATGTTCGTTACTAAGTAGCCACAGCTCCTTTTATATTCATTTCAAAATACTGTAAGAATATTTAGAATAACAGGAAACTGGCAGATAGCTAGATGACTGGCATAGAAATAATCTGAAAGCAGAGACAAACTGAATGAGTCGTGGAAGTACAACTGATCTTTATATTTTATAACAGGTAACAGCAGCATCCTAGTAAGCCTCTAAGGTCACCTGATTCCATGGACCAGGAAACTCTGAAGTTTGGTATTACTGTAGTCTATCCGTGTCAGTCACCTGTAGTTCTTTTTCACAACTATCAGGCCTGGCATCACTGAGTATTGGGAACTGGTAACTAGGCCTGAGAATGTGTGTTTCAGATATGAAGCACTAACAAACCACATGTTTTGTTCTGCCTTTCAACATTTACTCTACAGTCATGGAAGATGCAAATCCTATTCAAGCATATTTGGCAATAGCCCAGCTGGATTCACTTGGATGAACTTCTGAATAACAGATGGTAAAACTTACCAATAGTTAACTGGGTCAAAGACCATGGAGCCTAATGAAAGACTTGGGGAAAGTTCGGATACCAACTGGGGAAACTCCCAAATCTTACAGTAAACTTTGAAAAGTAACATGCAACTAATTCCAGTGTTAAGCTACCTGGGGCCATACATATTGTTGTATTTTTAGTATTGTTTTAACGCAGTTAATACTTACAGCTTCTGCAGTGAAAGCCTGACCACTTCCTATCCCCTATGCATAAAAAAAAAAGTTCTCTGAATCATACTGCCAAAACTATCACATTTCATGTCTCCAAAGTCAACAGAATGCTTTTTAACTATCCCTACACAAGAGCCAGATATAATTTTTTATTTCCCTTTCTCTTGCATACTTATTTTTTTGCCCAAAAGCCAGAATATCAACTAACTTATGATTTATTTATCCACTTACATCTTAAGAGAAGGATAAAGGTTAGAAAGAAAGCTAATTTTTTCCTTAGGAATCTGTAAGATCTCACAAGTTTCATTGGCCAAGGAAAGACCAAAAGACCTCCCATTTGTCTGAGGGTAATCTTTCTCTGATCCTCCAAATGAGCAAAGATCCATCAGTGATTCTCCTGGGATGAAATACCATTGGAAATGTTGCCTTCAAGTCAAGGTCTTCTACAGTCATTTAGCATTTCAAGCACAGGAAGAGTCCTTGTTCTAGTATTTTGTTTAACATCCTAAAGATCCAGTTTTACATAGTCTGCATCTGCATCAAATAATCTGCTATGAATTCCCAAATTCAGAGGGCTGGCATTACATTCCAGAGCCATGGTATATGGACAGTACTGAGGCCAGTAATCCTGAATATGTTTGAGATCTTGTAAGTGTCCTTCTTGGTTTTTGATGAAGTAATTTTGAACCCTCACATTTAGAAAGGACAGCCTCACTTAAAGACAAACAGCTCTACCATGCAAAATCCGTATCATTCCCAATACATAATACCACTGTGCTTTTCTTCCAATTTGTCCTCACAGATACTAGTCACAGTACTGGTTTAGCACCACAAGCTTTCTCTGACTGGATGCTGCACCAATTATGAAGAACTGGGAAGTTACTTTGGCTGGTCTCTATTCCTCTACTTCTTTCACTGTGTTTCAAGCTGCTCTGTTTGTGTGGGAACTTTGGTAAGGGATGGGGTACCAGATTCACCAACTCCTTAGTCCCACCTTTTGTAACCCCCCTAGTCCTTGGAACAAACCATGGCCACAATCAAATGCTGCCTCATGTTTGTAATTTTGCATTTTTGTAGTAAAAAAATTAAATACATAACGCAGATTCATTTTAATTATTTAATTCCATTTACATGCCCCCTTATCTCATCATAGTGGCTCTGGGTGGCCAACAACAGATAAAAGCACAACATAACACAAAATAAATACATAATCAGCAGCCAAGATAAAACAAGCAGCCATCAATACAAGAGCTCTGACATTCCTACCCCTATGCCTCAGAACACAGCCACGTCTTCAGGGCCTTAGCAAAGGCCAGTAGGGTCAGGGCCAATCTAAGCTCTGGGGGGGGATGATGTTCCAAAGGGCTGGGGCCACACAGGCCCCAAATCTCTTTCTGTCGTTACTGACCAATCCTGTAATATTTCTGCACTGATAAATAGTGATTGATATTTTAGGGTGCAGTGGAAGTTATTACTAAGCAGACATCTACTGGATCATGGATGGAAGTTATTACTAAGTAGACATCTACAGGATCAAGTTGTTAGAAAACTCAGTGAGATCTGAAAGTTTACATGATATTATTTTATTTAAAGAAGTCAAACTGACAATTATCAGAGCTTCATTACATGCAAAGCATAATCCCAGACTATTTGATCCTTGTCTTACTATGTACATCAAGACTGGAAATGTCAGACATAAAAAGTGTTTTTACACTTAAATTAATCTGACATTCATTTGGTCACTTAGATTTACTGATGTTAGTTGCCCACTGAGAAGTTACTGTTTTGTATTCCTTTGTATTTCTTCTTCCTGATGTCAGGAAAACTAACCTAGGAAATGAGCTGAAAATCAACTTCATGAGCACATCCCCTGCTAAAAGGCCATATCTGGTGAGTAAACCACTTAAAGGATTTCCTTCCATGAATTATTCCATAACATTTTTTTCCACTAAAACTTACAAGTAGTGCTACCAAATCTGAGGCTGCAAAAATCCAGATCCAGAAAACTCTCTATGCTTCCATCTGGTAGTCTGAACTTCAAATAATACAGGGGTCTGCTCTTAGTTACATCTCAAGGTGTGTGTGTGCAACTTAATTGTAAGTTGACAGTACGTAAAAAACTTTGGAGTTCTTGGTGCTCTCTGAGCTTGGTTCTTTGCTTGCAGATGTTTCATTACCCAACTAAGTAACATCATCAGTGTTCCAAGCAAACAGTGCTCCAAGCAAACAAGTCTGCAAGCAAACAACCAAGCTCAGAGAGCACCAAGGACTCCACAGTTCAACCAGGCCGGCAACTAGGGTCTGTGTCACCCGGGGCAAACATGGATTCACAACCATTTGGGCACCCCCCCCCAGCGGTCATTTTGGTGCACCACCAGCATGGAACCTGGGGCACATGCCCCGGTTGCCCCCCACCCCAGTTGCGGCCCTGAGCTCAACCCTGAGCTACATATATTTCCTTTTACTGTAAAGCTTCGTGATCCTACAGCTAGATAACAAGGTAACCACTTAAGGCAGCAGATGCTAAGGAGCAGCAATGCAACCAGCCACTGTAAGATTAAGCTGAAGCTGCCATAACTAAAGATGAAGCAGGCACATAAGCAGAGAGCACAAATAGCCAGGAAACTTGTCTAAAAGATCCCTTCAGGGAGGTAGATAAGTAGGGAACAAGTTGTTAAGGAAATAAAGGAAAAATGTCATCTGAACCAGACTCAGAAGTTGGGCCTGAGCACATGGAAAAAATCCCAATTCCAGCTATCAACAAAGCAAGGACTTTTGGGGATAAAAAGTAGTCTTGAAGCCCACCTACTCCTTGAGTCGTCTTTGGATCCAGACTTGGTGGCTTCTGTCCCTCTAGCTAGTGCCTGGCAGCCTAGCTGAGAAGGACCTAGGTAAGTGTGGATGAGCGTGTGCGCGCATGTGAGAAAAAGCAAACGTACATTGCAACCAGTAAAGTTTCACTGTTACTTTAAATTCACTGGGTCTCTGTGTATTCCAAAGAACCTGATGTGCCTCAGTGTTCAGTTGAAAGTGATTTGTGTGTGTCCCTAATTATTTCCCAGCTGTTGACCAGGGCTGTGTGTCTTGTCTGCTCAAGCCGCCCCTATCTGGAAAACCCAGGTAGAAAGCAAGGGGGGCTGACGAGATCCGAGTGCCTCAACAGGCTGTGAGTTGTATGAGTGAGTGACCATAAGCTGAACCTGGGAGTGCCTGTAACACCATCATAATGGAAGGAGGAATTAGCATACAAGAAGGAAAGAAGAGAGAAACAGGTGTCTATGGTGTGGCAAACGACAAAATAGATATTAGACCATAATGATATAACCTCCAATCCTTCGTATAAAGGAGTGTGTGACTCTAAGCTGAACCTGGGAGCACATGTAACACAACTCCTTCTAGCCTTGAAAGGACAGTATCTCTTGAAGGATAGAGCCAAGTGTCCTGAACAACTGGTTCTGCATCCTCCAAGCTTGCGGTCCTCAGGTATGAAGGAGGGCCCTATCTAACTGTCAGCATTCAAATAAAAATAAACTGTTAGGCCATGGCACGGAACAAAAAAGACTGCCCATATTTGCCTCAGGGAGCAAAATGGATACTTGAAATACTTCTATCTCTTCTCACCTTTCTTCCTGGGATACAAATTCAGTCACAAGCAGCCAAGCTACATAACATAAACGTATTTCTTGGCAAATACTGAAAACCTGCAGCATGTATATTTATCACACTCATTTCCAGAGTTCAGATTTTTATATCATTTTATTTTTAAAAAATGGAGCTGAATGTTTCAAAAGCAGCCTGGATTCCAGATCTGATTCAGCCCCTATTTGGAAATTATTTCTCTCTTATTAAAGCAGACATGTGCCTTAAGAGCCAATGAAATAAAGCAATTTGTTAACTTGTCAAGAAACCTATGAAGCAGACACAAACACATCCTGAGTCCAAAAAATATGTTATAAAAACAGAGTATTATTTTGTAAGACACTTGACTAATCTGCTTGGGACGGGGGAGCAGATTATTATTAATAATAATATGAAAGGAAGAATTTTGATGGAAGATTTTTGACTAAGAGAATCTGCTTTTTTAACAGGCACGTAACCAGGATTTGTCTTATGTTTTTATCAAATATTTCAGGAAATTGAACAGATATTTAATGCAAGGAAAAAAAACAAATACAATAGTGGGTTATCAAAGAAGAGTACTGACTTCTCAAAAACGATTCAAGTTTTAAAATCTGTAAGTTAGTTTCATCTAGAAGTCCAGCTGGGGGTATTGGGGGGAGGCGTTTCTTTGAAGAGGAGGAAGGATTTTTTTCTGAATACCTATTCTGTCTTCTCAAAACAGAACACTGAAGCCCTTGCTCAGACATAACCCTTAAATCAGTTTTATTTTTAAACTATGTTCTGCACAGTACAGAACAGAGCGAAAAGTGCCCTGTGAGCTTTTCCCCTGTTATTTAATTTCTCTACCCACAGAAGTCCCCAACAGTGTTCCTATGTTCCAGCAAGGAGACAGGTCTCTTCACTGATACTACTAAAGCTTGCAGCTGGCTATTTACATAATCATCTTCTAACCTCCATTAGTCCAGCAACTGACTCTTATACTAACCTATGAATGAAGAGATCTTGGCAGATCTTTCTGATATCACATTCAAAGAATTGGGGGGGGGGGGATCACCAGGACAACTTTGGTTGAACTTTCACATATGTCATGAGCTTTTAAGTGAAAAGCATTGAAAGATCTGTTTTTTTCTCAACAGGTTTATGAGACCAGATTTTAAATATTCCCTATACCAAGACTATCAAAATAGGCCGAATGCTACATCTACTCTAAGATTTGCTTTAAGAAACCTTATTCTAGATATTGATGAATTATGCTGTAATATGCAAGTGCATACATCCTATGAAGATCTATAACTAATGTGTCAAATGTAAGGGGAAATAAAAAGATTAAAACACATATTATTTTATTATTATTTTATTTCAATATTCCTTATATATGCCCATGAAGCTATATGAGTTTTTTTTAAGGGAATTAAAAGAATGGGAAGCTGCCTAATATTTGTATTTGTCTGTACAATCACTATTGTTGGTGACTATGCATTTCTCCACATTCTCAGAAAGAGATCTTTCCTTTTTACCTGGCACTTGAACATTTCAGCTGAAAACTGAACTTCCTGCCTCTGAACAAGCCAATCAAGAAGCCAAATCATGCCAAATAAGCAACTGGCAACATAATTTGTTTACTTTATATAAATGCAGTACTCAGCTCATTCTAATCTCAAGATCTAGGAACCGACAAAAGCAATTCATCATACTCTTTGATTTACCTATTCCACTGGCCATTCAGAAATTCATTGCATTTTGAGAAGTGTTCAGAAAGGATCTATGCATCCCAGTGTATTTCCAATACTCTTTTTTTTTTAAGAACATCTCTCTTAGCATAGAATTCCATAACCCTAACCCTCTTTTAATTTTTTAAAGCATATAATCACTAACACATGATCATTCTTTCAGGTAGACCTGACAGGGAGGTAGACCTGACAGGGAGGTAGGCCTGACAATGTTGCAGCCAAAACTGGAGTACTAAGGGAGAATATAAATAAATGCAGGGGGGGGGAGAATAACTAAGGTTTGAGGAAATACAAAATGTATTTTTAAAAAAGAATCTTATAGCAACAATCACATGTCCTATAATATGTATATCTGGCCTCCTAAATCTCCTTTCAGTGATCTGTGGTGCTTTTGGCAGTCAACTCCCATTCAGGATCACTAGAGGGTCTATCCTCTTTTATCATGCACTCTCCATGTTTCCACTTACCCACCCATCCGGCTAGGCGAGGATGACTATTAAAAATCAGGGCTTTTGTGGTTGATCTGGAAGCATCCCAAAAGACTGTGAATACACCATGACTTATACAGGAACAGCTTCAGCCAGGATTTAAACTGAGCCATATTTGGGGAGTAAAATGATAGCTGATTTACAACACATATGGCAGCAGCATGAAAGAATGTCAAAGCTCTCAAGGAAAAAAAAAAGTCATATGAATTGCTTGGGCAAAGATGCTTTTGTGTCATATCTTATTTTGAAATTACAAGAGCCTTATAGTAAGGCAAGAGTTATGATGAGCTGGCATAACAATTTGCAAATCAATGGTGGCTAAAACAACAGGACCAAATTTTTATAGTTCTAATTCTCCTCCATATAGAACACATGTAAGTACTTAGCTACCATAACAAATGCTTCATATGATACCAGTATTTTCCAGATTGATAGCATCTAGTACTGAATTCCGGTTCCCACAATTCCCCAACCTTAATTGGGGATTTGGGGAGCTGAAGTCTAGTATATTTGGAAGTCACCAGATTGAATAACGCTACAGTACAGAGATAGTGCCATGATTAACAGTATAAGTTACAAGCCAGACTAGGCAATCTCATCTCAAATACAGTTTGTATTTAACCATAATTAAACAAACTATGTCTGATTTATTAATGTATTGTAATACAACAATCAAATTTTTTATTTAATATATTTATATACTACTTCCTTAGAGGGAGAAAATGTAGAAGCAGTGAAAGACTTTGTATTTCTAGGTGCAAAGATTACTGCAGGTGCTGACTGCAGTCAGGAAATCAGAAGACGCTTAATCCTTGGGAGAAGAGCAATGACAAATCTCGATAAAATAGTTAAGAGCAGAGACATCACACTGACAACAAAGGCCCGCATAGTTAAAGCAATGGTGCTGCCCGTAGTAACGTATGGCTGTGAGAGCTGGACCATAAGGAAGGCTGAGAGAAGGAAGATCGATGCTTTTGAACTGTGGTGTTGGAGGAAAATTCTGAGAGTGCCTTGGACTGCAAGAAGATCAAACCAGTCCATCCTCCAGGAAATAAAGCCAGACTGCTCACTTGAGGGAATGGTATTAAAGGCAAAAATGAAATACTTTGGCCACATAATGAGAAGACAGGACACCCTGGAGAAGATGCTGATGCTAGGGAGAGTGGAGGGCAAAAGGAAGAGGGGCCGACCAAGGGCAAGGTGGATGGATGATATTCTAGAGGTGACGGACTCGTCCCTGGGGGAGCTGGGGGTGTTGACGACTGACAGGAAGCTCTGGCGTGGGCTGGTCCATGAAGTCACGAAGAGTCGGAAGCGACTAAACGAATAAACAACAAAACTACTTCCTATGTACTAAAGCATCTCAAAGCAGTTTACAGTCAAAACGGTAGTAATTGATACATGATACATTAGAAGTAATGATACATGATACGTTAAAAGTATCAAACAATATTGAATAAAAATTAAAGTATAATGATTTAAAAGAAGGTGTGTCTTCCAAAATTCATATTGGGAAGGCCTGGATAAAGAGGTGAATTTTCAACAAGTGCTTCAAAGATGTTCTAGATTCCTCAACTAACTTTGGTGGCTTCCGTATGTGTGAAGTATATTTTATAGCTGGTTTAAGCTTTTTAACAGCTTTGCTGAATGCTGGTGTTTCTTTCCCTGCTAATTCTCTAACCCAGCAGTATTGTGGTTTTGTTCTTATGATTTTAGTGTATTCATTTTTAAACTGTATGTCAACCTGAGACTCCCATTACTACAGGGTGGCTTACACATTTATACACTACATAAATTAAGAGATTTCATGCAAATTATTATTTCTTTCAGTGTTAGCTTCCCCCTCCGTAATTTGAATAACATTTATTTACTTACTTAAATACTTTTAATTTTACTATTCAGCTAGAAATGATCCCAAAGCAGCTTATGTAAAATCAGTAAAAAGACTAACGAACAAAAGAGTTTCTTCTGCTCGCAACTTACTCTAAGAACAGGATAAGGCGGGAAAAGGCAAATAAATATGGTCAATCATTCTTAAAACATTTAAAGTTACAAAACTCTACCTCTATTCATACTCTTAATACGACTGCCGAGATCTCAAGAAGCTGTACCCATGAAGCCTTCAACTTGAGAACACAAAGTGGGGTGCTATGTAGAAGGATAACATGTTGCACTAAAACATGGCTTGTTTTAACTATGTTGAATAGACCAATTGTCTGAGTTCACACAAAGTACTAAGCTATAAATTAAAGGCTATACATCAAAACATGGGTATACTTGCCTAGCTTCAGTGAGAGCTGGGGGAAAACAATGGATTGGAACACTAACCCCCCAACAAAAAAAAGATATTAGCTCTGTACAGGCATTCACCTGAAGAGTCAATAAGGAGAGAATGAGGCCACTGATGATGCTTTGCTTCTATTTTTCTTCAGCCCTCACACGATCAGGCAGAAGATCTGAATGGAAGTTCTTTTCAGGTGAATGTCTAAACAGGGAATCATGTGGAGTCTTTGGTGCTCTCTGAGCTTTGTGGTTTTCTTGCAGATGTTTCATTGTCAGACTAGGCAACATCTTCAGTGCGAAGAGGGAATGGGCCTTGCTTTCTGTTTATATACCGTGGTTTGTCCAGCTTGTGTTGGTGGAGGTGTTGTTCTCTCTTTGGGAGTTCCTTGATTGGGCTGTTGTTTGCTGCTTGGTTGACTGACTCAGTTAATAGTTCCTTGATTAGGGTGTATTGTGCTGTTTGATGGTTCATCTGATGTTAATCCTAGTGTTAGTCTTTGCATATCTGGATGCTGATTGCTGGCAAGGGAGTGTGCTGGTCTTTTGGCTTTTCTATTGTTTCTTTTGAATGGTATGTAAATGTTGCTTACCTCTATGTGTCTGTTGATGGCTGTTTTGTCTGAGTGCCAAGCTTTCAGGAATCCTCTAGAGTTTTTGGATTTGGCTTGGTTTAGGATGCTCACAGTTTCCCAGTTGAAAGTATGGTTAAGTGTCCATGTGTTGTGAGATTAAGGAGTTTTCATCGTGTCTTCTGACTGCCAGCTGGTGTTTGTGGATGCGCTCTGCTAGTCTTCTGCCTGTCTGTCCTATATAATGGCTGCTACAGTCCTTACACTGTATGTTGTAGATAACTCCTATTTTTTTCTTCTTGGGCTACTGGGTCTTTTGGTTTACTTAAGATGTTTTGGAGGGCTTTAGCTGGTTTGTGTGCTACAGTGATGACATGCGGTTGTAACAGTCTGTTGGTTTGTTGTTTCTGAGATGTTTTTAATGTATGATAGCGTTATCCTTTTCATAGCTTCTGTTGGTTGGGTTGTAGTGGGTTGAGTGGTCAGGCACTTTTTGATAAAGTTGGGGGGGGTATGCATTTTATCAAAAAGTGCCTGACCACTCAACCCACTACAACCCAACCTACAGAAGCTATGAAAAGGATAACTCTGCCATACATCAGAAACATCTCAGAAACTATATATTGGATGGCCAAATCTCATAAGGTCACATTATTCTCACTAGATAATAATTATATTTGGGTGGGGGATGGAAACTGTATTATGTGAAATCACACAGTGGTGCCTGGGATCTGAAAACTGCCTGACCCCTAGATGAAGGTGAAGGCCTGTGTATATGACCCTTCCTACCTCTTAACATTGTGTCCTGTCTTTTACATTTAGCTCTATTTCCTTCCATTTGCAAGCTTTCCTGATACTTCCTGAAGTCCCAGCATCAGAACTGCTGATTCTCACACTCTTTGATGCAAAACAAGGGCAACTGGAAAGGATGGAGACTGTTCACTATGACAAGAAGGAAGTTCTGTTTTCCAAGCTACAGAACTACTTGTATACTCCTAATCTTCATTTGATAGATTATAGACAATTATCTACTACTACTACTGTTAAGTATTTTGCTGAATCCCTCATAGTAACCCCAATAAGTTGCTCTACATTTGTAAAAATACATGTGAAGTGTAAAAAGAAGTAATGCTCAATGTGGTGTTACTTCAGGGAGCTTATAAATGTCAAGACTCTTAAATGGCTCTATAATTCACATTTCTTCTCTCCAGGAAATATAAATCATTCCCTAATTATAATCTCTAAAATGGCAAAGATTATCACCATAGGATTCACCCATCACAATCTCTAAAATGACAAAGATTAAAATTAAAGCTTCCTTTTCTGCCATGATAAGCTTTTGTTCCTCTACTGCCACCACTGTTTCTACTCTCATACTCTCTCCAATGTTCTTTGATCTTTCCTTTATTATTAAGTTTGAGAAGTGCTGTGATGAAAGCAATATCAAAGGATTAAATGAAAGGTTTTATGTTTCACCATTGCCAAAATACTACATATGGGAACACTGACAGTGCCATCATGTCTGTCTCAGAAATACTGATTTACAGCTGGGGGTCTGTCATCATTGGGACAAACTAGTTGGTTAGAATCTGACAGTAAACTGGATAGTTTTCTCTACTTCTGGACATAACCCCCATTCCACCCCCGCCCCCACTTTAATGAACTTTTCAAGTTTTTAAGGAGAGGACTGGCTGAAAATGAAAGGTAAAGAATCTTTTAATGATTTTCTTGACACTGAATTGGGAATTTCCGATCTGAATGGCCAATAGTTGCACTTTGTGAGCAGAAGAATATAAAAACTGTCAAGAATCTAGAAGCCTGCTTTCATTGGAAACATTATATGGACTTTTTGTTGGAAGAAGCAAAGACTGAATTGATGATTTATGGATTTGGGGATTAAAAGGGGTTTAAGAGGGAGGGGAAAGAGTAGGATGACAACTACTTGATAGAAAGAAGGGCAGAAGTTTTAATACTATTCTTTTCTTTCTTCCTCTTTTTTCTTATTTTTCCTTTAATTTGTTAATACTTTTATTGTATTAAAAAAATTAATTAAACAATTAAAAAAATAGAAGCAGAAGAACAGTGATAATATGGCACACTGGGGTGAAAATGGAAAGAGCAAAGCAGTATTCAAAATATGTACTAATTGTTTATCTCTGAATCCCATTATTTATTTCTTCTGGAAATAGCACTTATTTCCATAGAATTAATAAATATATTACCAGGTCTAATGACAAACATATTGATGCAAAAGGAATTGGATCCAAAAGTATTCCCTGTGCTAAATAATATGGCCAATGAATGGGCATTCTGATCACATGAGTACCCTGATAACTTGGTGATCAGCTAAGATAGATGATCCATGAAAATACTTTCTAAATGGCAAGGGAACCTACAGCAATGGGCCAATGACCCAGGCTGGAACATTTCTGAGGCCTACAGCAGGGAGACAGTAAAAGCCTAAAGAAATAAGACAGAATTATTTAACCCCCTAAAAATGTGAAAAAGTGGCCTAGACACATGTTGCCCATTACTAGCATGGTGTAATGCAATCCCTTATGGATACTGCAATTTTGCAAAGGGACATGGTAAGTTCTCAAAATACAGCACACTACTGCCCCTGAAATCCATATCCATAGCAGAATTTATAGCTTAGCATAGGCAGACCATGAATACAGCCTGAGTAATTTCCCCAGAGAACTCGTTTGCTTTGAAAAGTGATTCATGATCACTTTGCAGCTGTAAAGAAAAGGAGATTCACTACAAAGTTGTGACTGTGTGACTGAAATGCCCCTTTCATTTGTTTGCTGATTTGAAAGATGTATAAACTATCTCTTAAGGTAAGTCCTACCAAGATGATATAGAGCTTTTTAAAAAACAACAAAACATTAAATAAAAAGATCAAAATTAGCACTGGCACCAGTAGAATCTTAACTCAGGTACAGGCCAAAATAAAATATTGAGCCTTTGGATTCCCTTCAAGGTACATAACTGGTAGGACTCAGAGAACATCAGCTGGAACAGAGTTCCGTAAGCAAGGACCATTATCAAGAACGACTCATGCCTAACTACATGTAAAGGCAGGTATTTGCACAGGACATCTGATGCTAATCTCAGAGTATAAGCAGGTAGGTACTGAGGAAGGTAATCTGACTTGGATTCAGAAAGAAACTGGAAACTAGTGGAGTTGGCATAGTATGTCTATTGTGTGGAAAAAGACAGACCCAAATTAGTGACTTCAGATTGGATTCCATAAGTATAGCCACCTAAGTCATGGTCCATTCTCTCTAGATAGTATTGCAGTTAGTATACTGGCATTACTGGTCGCTGCTGCTATCTGACCTTCTCCAATTAGTGCCAAATCTAAGAGAATAGTTAGACTATTTATTCTGCCAGACTGCAAGCTGACTGGAAGTCACCATCCAGAGAAGTTGGCTTCTCTACATATAGTATCTCCTTCCTCTGCATTAAGATCCAGCTCTTTCACTCTCATTAGTTCCAAGACTGACCTCAGACACTGCTCCTAATGCTTCCATGGTCTCCCTGGGATTACAAAATGGAAATGAAAGGTAGAACCAAATGTCATTTGCATATTGTGATCAGCCCACTAATATAAGTGACTTATGTATTAAGCATAAGACCACCTAGCATTCTATAAACTAAGGGCCACAGGTTAAAGTAACTGTCACTCAGAGCCAGCTTCTAAGATTGCAACTTCAGGTAAACTTTAAACTATTTTTACTTCTAAACCCAACTTAAGATGAAAATTCCAGGAGGATACTATGGTTGAAAATACTTTAATCTAAAAGCAAAAGAATTGCATTCTCCATTTATTCCTGCTGTAAAAAGAACTAGCCTATTCCTATATAAAGCTTTGCCTGAAACTGGATTAGAACACTGTGATTAGAGTACTTTTTCCTACAGAATAAAAATAATAAAGGATTGCCAAATACTCTATTTTCAGATACATTGTGTTGGTTTATAATAAACTAGAATCTGCTTAATGTTCATACTGAACTGAATACTGCAACTGAAACTTCAACATTTGCCTGGCATATTTCAATTGAATAGTAAAATATTGAATGTAGCAAGATATATGCTATTTGTGAAACTGAATTGGCTAATCTATTGAGCATGCAAAACAACAACAAAAGATCTGGATATCCTTAGTAAAGCAACTTTTTTCTCCCAAAAGGTGACATCAGTGTGCTCTGGATAATAGTGAACAGTGCTACATACACTATATCAATGTAACTGAGAGCAGCATTCAACATTATCATTCTAAGTTCCATATTTTTTAGAAGAAAACACATTTCTCATTCTTGAATTTATAGCCACATCTTTAAAAAGTCCTTTTAGAACCAGTTAGCAGATCTACATGCATTTTCATGAGAAGCAATGGTCTGTTTCAAACCTCTACTTTCTGTTGAGTTAGTAGTCAGGGGATTGGATACGGATCATTGTAATGCTATTCTCCATTACAGCCTTCTGAACCACTCAAGAAAAGGTAAAGTCACCTGATTTCAGTTTGTATTTTGAATGATACTACAAATAGCTGGAGGATTCATATATAATCTCACCATTTCTTCCAAAATCCTCTTCAAATATTACAATTCAGATCTACATAGGTGTTTTGACAGAGTAGTAAGTTTTGTACTTATTTTTCTATCTATGCAAGATAAGCTGCCGTAGGCTATTTGAGAGGAAGTTGGTGAGGTTTCGTTCCTCTTTTTACACTACTTTGAACCTATTTGAGGACTGAACCCTAACGCTATACTTTTTTGTCTCAACCTGGTGGAAAACTACACTGCTGATTTTCAGCATCAGTGGGAGGAGCTCAAAAAAGTTTCAAAGAAAGAAGTGGCCCAACCCTGTGAGACAGACAATCCAATGAGTTTAACTTAACAGTGTTCTAAACAACCAGTGGCTGACTAGCAAACAATGCAATGTTCATTGCTTGAACTAGTTAATACATTCATTCAGCTATATGTGCCTCTAGGTACAAGGAGTGTACTGACACTTGATTATAAATCAAATTTAACAAAGCTTAACATAATAGAATGATGGCCTTCAAACTGTGTTTAAGAAACCAAAGGATCTTGGGTTTGTTGATTAAAGAGCCTCTTGAGAGAAGTTCAATATTAATGCACAAACCATTTTGTTATGCAGCTGGAAGCAAGCTCTGGTCTTGTAGGTCATCCAGAAGACTGAATGAAAACGGGAATTTGCCCACATAGCAATTCCTCTGACAGATCATAGCTCAGTATGAAAAAGAGTCATTGTATATAAACCTTGTGTTCCAGATGGGAAAATGTCCAGGGCAAATAGGCAAAACCTGGGTCATTTCTTCCTGACAGCCTGCAGACTATTGGTCATCTGTACACCAGATCCATTTGTTTGTATCCTCTGGATATCCCAGAACTCTGCCAATAGAGACCCATCATATCTTTTCCACAAACTCTCCTTTCATCTCATACTCTGGCAGGTAGAATTGGAAATACTTATACAATAGGTTTTTTAATAATCATATGGGATGAGAAAAGGGATTCCAGAGAATATATAAAAAAGGACTCTGCCAAAGCATTCACTCAATAATGTGGGAAAATCCCCTGAGTTTGGGGACACAAACACAGGGATTATGTGGATCTTGTATACGTCTCTGTAGAGACAATAAAAAAGTATGTTGAAAGCCAGAGATACTTTCTGGCATTAACCAAAGAGAAAACAGTATTTAAAAGCCTGTTTTGGCTCAAGTGGTATGTTAAATACACCTTTTCATCTGCTTATCAGGTAGGTGGCTGGTTCTTGAAAACAAACTGGTTAAGTATAATGCAAACACAAGTAAATAAGCTTATAAATGTGAAGGCCTGGATAAACACAGCTGCTGCTAAGCCAACTCAATCCTTTCCAGAGAAAATGTCACTAACACAGTATTCCCCAGGGACTTTCTAACATTAAGGGAAAAATGTGAGTTATACATTCTTTAAAAAGTTTGGGACCACAGAGGATGAAAATGACACACTTCTGTACACGTATGCTTATCTTGCTGGGAATATAGCAGTCCTTGGACAACACATCATAGATCATATTATAGTAAAGCTGGGGGTGGGGAACAGCTCCAATTTCCTATTTCAAATACGCAAAACAATGCACAGGAGTAGGCCTTGGGCTGGGAAAACAAGTGGTCTTCAAATACTAGGAAGGGTAATATGAGCCATCACAAATATTTAAATTGGTTATGTAAAATTTAAAAATAAACCTTGGTTTTCATCCAAGTTCCTAAAAGAACAAATCTAAACCAGCCGTTCTTTCTCCACCCTTTGGAAATACTTGCAATGGTTATACTTGCAACGGTTATCATGTAAAATAGTCAAAACATGCAGTGGATTGCAAAATTGTGAATACATAAAAATAGTATCTCTCAAGCACAGAACTTTGTTGCTAGCAGTTCAGAAACCTGGTTCTCATTTCAAACAAAACATTTCTAGTCTACATGTGCAATGGCAAGACCCAGAAAATATATGGGCAAAGAATATAAGATTGGGTGATCCAACTGCCGCCATATGAGGCTGGAGAGTCCATATCCTTGACACTGATTATGCCACTTTGGCCTGCACACACAAGCTATGTCCAAATATTTGCTAGTTGTTCACATCACCTTAACCACAGTTGGTAGAATTGTGGGTTGCTGACTAAGCCACACTTATAGAACAGAATTTCTGTAATAAGCTACACTTGCCTGGGACTACATAGCATGCTAACTTTACACCATGGTTTATAATTCATAATGGCCAGTGTCATGTCCCCCGTTGCAAGGCCTACGGGCATCACAACAGGGAACATGCACATTAGATAAAAGGAAAGGATAACCATAATCCTTAAAACCCTTAAATCACCCGGGCATCCACTAACACCCATCGAGAGACAGGAAGACCAATGCACCATTCCTCCAGGGACACATTCACACATCCCACACAATAGTGGCACCCATCAAACAGAATTTAACACCTAAACGAAAGATCAAGGAAACATCAAACAGAATTTAACACCTAAACGAAAGATCAAGGAAACACCTTCCCATTTCCCCAGGGGAAGCATCTGGTCTTGGCTCAAAGGGGGAGAAGCACAACGTCCACCAACAAAGTATAAACAGGGCAACCTGTCACCCCATAAGCATTCCCGTCTTTTGCTCTGCATGCATTCCGTTTCAATAAAGGCAGAAATCCTTAGACCCTCTAAGTGAGTCTGTGTCTTATTTGAAGCGTGGCTGCCCTGACATAAAGACAGGAATCCACAAAAAAAAAAATTTCGCTAGCACCTTTCCAGACTCCTTTTCTGTGAAGGAACAACGCAGTGATGAAGCAGCACTCGGCGCAGCACATCAGTGACCCAAGAGCCGATGACAGCACCCGCAACCTCTCGGAAGGAACCAGCGGAGGCCCGGTGGGAGAAGAAACGAGCCGCAACGTTACCTGGGGTATCACCGGTGAGTCGCCAGCGGGATGGGTCACCCTCGACGCAACGGGGGAATCCCTACCCGTGATGGTCGGAGCATCCGGGGGGAAATGGCTCACACCCATAGCGAGAGGGAGAGGTCGCCGGCGGAGCGAGCAAGCCACGGGAGGCACCCTGGAGAACGCATGCCACGGAACCACGGAAGAACGCCTGGAAAGGATCAAGCGGCTGCTCGCAGAACTAGCACTGGAGCGAAAAGACCGCGAACGGAGTGAGCGTGAACGGAGCAGCTGAAACTCGTCCTCAACCCCATTTGTTCCTGAAGCCGGGGGGCTGCAACAGCAGGACTTGACACGGGAGGAAGATGCCGACCACGTGGGAGCATACCACACAGGGTTGCCTGGGAGAGGGTCTCCCCCCCCTCCCCTGCAGGGAGCCAGCTGGAGAGAAGCGGGAGACGAATGGAGGCGGAGCCGACACCAACAGGAGCCTGGTCAAGGGAATCCCCACGTCGGAACTCCAGCTTTCTACCGGACGGAGGAACAGCCACGCGTCCGGAGGTGCCCTGGAGCCCACCCGTGATGGGAGTGAGAGACCTCGCGGCAAGATTCGACAGAGACCCAACCACGCTGTCGTTTTTCCTAATCAACGCAAAGAACTACATGGCTGAATACGGACCCTGCTTCCGGACGGAACAGGGAAAAATCAACGCCATCGCGAACAAACTCAGGGGGAGGGCGGCTGACTGGTACATACATCTATGCCAGGCAGACACCCCAGAACTCAAGTACGCAGACACGTTCCTCGACGCCCTTGACTCCCACTTCCGAGACCCCCTCGAGATGGAGACGGCAAAAAGAGCACTACGAGAACTCAGGCAAGGTCAGCGCTCCGTGGCCGACTATGCCAGTGAGTTCCAAGCGCTCGCAGGCAAAGTGCGGGACTGGTCACAATCCACCCTCACGGAAAAATTCAAGGAGGGACTTAATTTGACCATCTTACGGTGGGCGCTAAACCGGGATGACCCCACCAACCTGTGCGAATGGATTCGTCTCACCGGGAAGGCGGAGAACGCCCAAGAAACATTTCGGCACGTCCAGAGGTCCCTACAAACAACAGCAACCGCGAGGGGACCCCGATCCGGCGGCGCTCCAGCAACACCAGCGTCCCGGCCCCGGGGGGAAGACCGAGAGCGCAGGTTCGCCCAGGGACAGTGCTTCAAGTGTGGAGAGGCGAACCACAAAGCAGCAATGTGCCCGGGAACAAAGGCAAGAGACAACACGGGAAAAGTCCCAAACAAACCCCACCAAACGCCACAGAAACGACTAGCCGCGAAAGGGGAAACCTCGACAAGGGAATTCCCTGACATCACGGATGACAAGAATAGTGGAAGCGAAGAACCGGTGGGAAACGCCAACCACCTGCCTTGAAGAGCGCCAAAAGACAGGTGAAAAACAACAAAGGGCGTGGCGACCTTGGGGTGAGTGAAAACTGTCCTACCCTATATGTGAGAGTCACCCTGGCCCACGGGGGGAAAATAGAAAAGGTTTGGGCGCTGATTGACTCAGGTTGTTCAAAATGCCTCATGCACCCGGACCTGGTAGCGGTGCTTAACCTCCGCTGCTATCCACTTCAGCACCATTTGGTGTTCACACAGTTGGACGGATCAGCGGCGGGAGGGGGCCCAGTCAACCAATACACAGAGAGAGTTGCGATGCGGCTCGGCAACCACGAGGAAAGTCTCCCCTTCATCGTGGCACCAGTGGGCCAACCTCAACTCATATTAGGGATCCCATGGTTGGTGCATCACAACCCCCAAATAAATTGGACTACAAGAGAGATCACCCTTTTGGATGGGCGTTACAAAGCACCCGCAGGGGATCGGGTTCCCCATGCTGCAATGGGGAGGGCAACAACAACCTCACTGCACCTGGAGGCAGCAACCCTGGAGGGCCTGCCAGCCAGATATGCAGACTTTGCTGACGTATTCGGTGAAAAAGAGGCTGACAACCCCCCCCCCACAGAAAAACAGACTGCACCATCAAACTAATCCCGGGGGCAACTCTACCAAAGCCAAAGATTTATGCTATGACTCAGAGGGAGTTGGAAGCAGTAAGGGACTTCATCGATAAGAATTTGGCACGGGGGTTTATTGAACCGGCCAACTCGCCAGTCAGAGCCCCGGTTCTTTTTAGGGAAAAGAAGGACGGGTCCCTCCGGCTCTGTACAGATTACCGCGGGCTCAATGCCGCGTCCGTTTCAAATCAATATCCCCTACCCATAATAAAGGACATATTAGCCCACCTCGCAAAGGGCAAAATATTCACAAAATTGGACCTCAGGGAAGCCTACTTCCGCATTCGAATAAAGGCAGGGGATGAATGGAAGATGGCTTTCGATTGCCCGTTGGGGTCATTTCTGCCTTTTGGGTTGGCTGGGGCACCGGGCGTGTTTATGCAGCTAATCAATGAGGTCTTGCACGACCACTTATTTAAGGGGGTACTTGTTTACCTTGATGATGTTTTGATTTACTCTGAGAACGAAGCCGAGCACGAACACCTGGTAAAGTCAGTGCTCACAAAACTCCACAAGGCAGAGCTATACGCCAAGCTCTCCAAGTGTGAGTTTCACAAGGAGCAAATAGACTACCTTGGCTATAGGATCTCGGCAAGGGGGATAGAAATGGACCCCAGCAAGGTCCAGGCTATACTAGCGTGGGAACGCCCATGCACGAGGAAACAACTTCAAAGTTTCCTCGGATTCATGAATTTCTACAGGGGGTTCATCCAGGGGCTAGCGGAAATTGTATTACCATTGACCAACCTCCTCCGGACAAAGGACCTGGGAGACACCCGAAAATCACGAAACCCGGGGGCGCTGTTAAACTGGACAGCTGATTGTCAAACGGCTTTCGAGCGCCTAAAAAGCCTTTTCACGGCAGAGCCAGTGTTACAGCATCCTGACCCCACCAGACCTTTTGTCGTGCAAATAGATGCCTCAGATTTTTCTATAGGAGCGCTCCTCCTTCAGCACGATTTTGACAATCAGCTGAAGCCCTGCGCGTACCTCTCCCGAAAGTTTTCTGAAACGGAAAGGAGATGGCACGTGTGGGAGAAGGAGGTGCTCGCAGTCAAGGCAGCCCTGGAAACATGGAGGCACCTCCTGGAAGGGGCCTCCTGCCCTTTCGAGGTCTGGACCGACCACAAAAACCTGGAGGCTTTCAGCACCCCGAAACACCTCAGCCCAAAGCAAGTACGCTGGGCGCAATTCTTTAGCAGATTCAATTTCAAACTTAAGTTTATCCCAGGGAAAAAGAACTTCCTGGCGGATGCCCTTTCCCAACGACCCCAAGATGCGGGCCAGGCACCGGACATTGTGGGGACTGTGTGGACAGACACACAGCTGGGCTGCCCTGCTGTCACACTCAGCCAGACTAAAACCAAACACGCCTCAGCTAACAGCAATCTTGCAGAGTAGAAGCGTGAACCAAAAGAGAACTTGCACATTAAGCTTAATTACGTTCAGAAATAAATTCAGTCTTCGCATAGTAGTTAGGTGAAGAAAAATAGAGATAGCTTACTTTCATTCAGTAGATCTGGATACAAGTAGTTTCATAGTAGAAAGCACTTAATCATCACTGGTTCTTTTGTAGACACTTTCTATGTGGAATAGAAAGGGAGAGACGCTGCATTCTGCCAGAAGGGTAATGGAGATTGTTAATCCCCAAGCCCAAGGAGGAGGAGGAGGAGGAAGAGGAAGTCAGGTGACCCACGTGACATCCCACAAGCACAAAAGAGATGTGATTTGCTAGAGTGATCCCCTTATGCTTATGAGACAATGCTGAGTTGATCCCTGATAATTCCAACAATCACTTCCTATGCTATGTTAACCCAGCCAAGGCAAAACAGAAAAAATGCATAGGTTGTACAATCTCTTTTTTTTTCCCCTGTGATGAATTTTATCCCTAGCCTGATTGGGGGGTGGGAGGGAATTATCAGAGATGGATATCACCCTTCAGTTTAAGATCACTGCCAACTTCATCAGAACAACTGGGGTAAACTAGATTTTCTATCCTAAAAGGATTTGGAAAAAAATAAAGTTTTGGCAAGATACTGATACTATCAGATAGTGATTAGGATCAGGAGTTTTGATTGTTTGCAGTATGTTAGCTAAGAAACAGACAATTCAAAAGCAACTCACCAGTGCATCAGAATATGTGTATCATTCATGCTAAGTCCATCAAAGCAACCAGGCTGAACTCTTTTTATAACTTTTATTAAGTCCTCTTTTCAGGTCAACAAAATCTTAGGAATCTCTGAGTCCTGTGTTGGCAGAGTGCTAGAAAGCATTTGGCCCAGGAGAGATCAGAAAAGTCACACACCAGGCATTTCTATAAAAATAATTTTATTTACAGAAAACAAACATATTTAAAGGCTTCTGCATTCTTACAGGCTCTCAGTGAGAGCTGCTTAACTCTCTACATGCCTACACAGAAGGGAAACTGAAGCTAACACAGGTTCAGGCAAGTTCCTCTCTTAGGCAATGCAACCATTAACATGTGAAAAGGGGACAATTAAATTCAACCTCTTCACCTGGCCAAAATGATTAGTTACCGTAGTAACTTTAATCTGTAGTAGAAAAAAATATTAACATCCTGTTCCTTCCTTTCCTCTCAATCTTTATGGCCAAAGACAGAAATGATCTCTGATTTCAACGTAATTACCTACAGAAAACTTTTAAAAGGCCTATATAATAATGTTTCATTGCTTGAGGGAAAATATTGTTAAACTTATTAGGCCAAGAGTGATTATGGACAAAAAAGAAAAGTGAAGTGATCTGTACATGATCCAAAACAATAATTTAGGACTGGAGATGCTGAAGGGATGAAATGATGTTGGGGACAGGACACTGGGCTCTGTAAGTGAAGGACACCCCCTCTGGCATGCCCTGGGCTAGCCTGTTGCACTCAGGAATAAAAGAGATGCTGCCCTGTCACCACCACTGAAGGAAGAATCAAGCATTTATATAGCCAGAAGGCCAGGGTAAGCTCTTAATAATAAATAAAATAAACCCTTCACTGGAGCTTCTGCAACTGGAATTAAAGGGGGAGAATCATCTTGTCTGATTTAGACAGAAAAGCATCTTTGCCTGATCTTGGCCGTATTCATAAATGCAGATTCCCCACAGCCCGAGACATACTTGGTAGACTATTAAAAAGTTTCTTCTTGGAAGTGAGTCAGAAACCACATCCTTTACCAACTAATTGTTTTCTTTTTAAGCAGAGAGAAGAAAAAAAAACTTTCTTGCTGGAGGTGCCTCCAGCGTTTCCTGCCGATATGAGCTCGCCTCTGTTTTGCAAACACACGCAAAAAGGAAAATGTGATAATTTTAGACAGTTTTGGACAGGAAAAATTAATTGAATGAGCATTGGTGTCTGGGCTTACCAGCCCTATTATATTTCCACATTATTATAAACAGGAAAATTGGCAGCAATAAGATGTAGGGAGTAGCAGCCATGAGTTTTCTTCTCCCAACCCTGAGCCTTCCATATGTGTTGGGACTACAGCTCCAATAACTCTAAACAAGCACTGCAATATAGAAAGAAATGGCTTGGGTGCAGATAATTATATGCCAAAACCAAGTGAAAAGAAGGCACTAAGATCACAGAAAAGGCATTTAAATGGATCCCGTCTTGTTTTATTTTGCTTTTTTGTATTGGGTTTTTATGATCTTTTATATTGTGAGCTACCCAGAGCCAGCTGGAATTAGGCAGCTCCTAAACTGAATCAAATAAATAAATACTAGTTCTTTTTTAGCATGCTACTTATCCCAAAGGAAAGAGGAAGAACATTTCTATATATCTATCTACCTACCTACCTACCTACCTACCTATCAATCAGATTTATTCACCGCCCATCTCACTCAGACAGTGACTCTGGGCAGTTTACATATTAATAATTACGGCAAAGCCATTGAGGCACAACCATACTTTTCCACGAAATCATTTTGACATTATTCTGTCCATCCATTGAAGGGTTGTTCTAGGCCAGTATATGGATTCTAGGCATCTTTCAGAACAGTGTTATGTTTGTAGATCTTTAAAATTCATTCGGAGGGGGTCTAAGAAGTCCATTCAGCATAAGCAAAGAATGTGCCTAGGTACGCTCAGATGCAACTTTCCACTTTTCAGTGCCAGGGAGACTGATTACCAAACAGTCTGGAGACCAAGGTTCCGAATTGCTGCACTCATTTTCTGTTTTATCTTTTGGAAGAAGAAACAAGTACAAAGGGAGGGCATTTGAAACTGCAGGGCATTTGAGACTTAATCCAAGCTTATACCAAACCAAAATGCAATTCTCGGAGACTGTGTGGTTGGAGGATGGGGGGCACATTTGTAAGTCTCTCTAAACCAAGGGGCTTACATTATCACCATCAGGGGAAACAAGCCATGGCTTCTCAAATTTGCTTGTCAATTTTTTTTTAGTGGCAGCATGGAGTATTAAAAACATGGGGAATAAGCAGAAAAATCTATTCCAGCTATTTAAATTAATCTAAGTTCAATTAAAATCCCATGTAGCATTCATCCTGTCCCTGCCCACTCTTTTTAAACTGTACCTCCCACCACCTCACCTCCACCACCACCCCGGCACACCACACAAAGGTTGAATGCCTGGGAATTGCAGGCCGGGGCTTTTGAGGGAATAGCCTTCATCCTGCTGATAGCATTTGCCCTCTCCCACTTGAAGATTATTCTAAGTCCAAGTGCATTCCTTGGGGCACTGAAATTCCTGGGTAAGGGTGGACTTGGCATATGGTTTCAGTTATTCCTTCTGATAAAGAAATGGAAATGCTTCTTGTCCCAAGCAGACCTGGCAGCTGTGCTACAAATTTTCATAACCTGCTAGGGGAATGTGTTCAATGGGCAAGACAGCCTCCCCTTGATCCAAAAAAGAAGCCTGGATGCCTAACCTAGTTCTTAAACCCCACACCATTCCTGTTCTAAAGGCATTACAAAGTCACTTTCTAAGATACACATTCACCTCACTGCTAATGTTAACTTCATTTTTAAAATACAATAGCTCAGCAAAGAATCCCCAAGCATTTTGTAACTCTATAAAAGAGTAAAAACGAAAAAAACAAAACAGAGTTAAACATATAAGCAATCACTAATACAAGCCCCAACTGGCAGATCTGCATTAACAACACCCCCCTGCTGTAACAGAAGCACCAGTAAATCTTCTCCTGACCATGAAATTTTAACCTTAAAGATTAAAAGATACTACAACAGCAATGAAAAAGGTACTGCTGTTAAGCAGGTACATTATTTGACTAACTTTCTTCAGTCTGGTCCCCTCCAAATGGGTTAGAGTACAGCTTCCATGCTGGGTGAGGTTCACAGTAGTTATAGAATATCTTCAGGGCACCAGGTTGGCAAAGATGTCAGTTAATAAGGCTTTTAACAGTAGTGTGAACACTAGGTTTAATCCAAGGATTGTCCATGAAGTTTGCTGGGAGATCTATAGCTAGTCACTGACAGTAGCTACATGTCAGTTTAAGCCAAAATCCTGAGTTATTCAATCACAATACAAGTGAATAAATAATATGTCCTGTATCCAATCTGCAACGTTCCTTTCATTCCCTCCTTTATGGAAACAGATATGCAAAAGCATTTTAGCATGACAGCTGAACTGAGGCTTATAGTTAATTGTACAACCCAACATCATAATCCACTTTAAACCAGCTTTAAATCTTGACTTGTCTGGGCACAAACATAAAGGCATTCTTTGCCACCTCTACCAAGTTTGTCTGCCTTCCTGCACCAAGCAAGAACAAATAGGCTATGCATACCAGCACACAGCTTGTTCACACTGTGATTCAATGAGGCAGGTTTTGGGGCTTCAACCGATAGGTGCATGTGGCCATTATTTCTCAGTTCATCCCTAGATCCCTAGCCCAGCTCTGGGGGCTATTGTGAAAATAACATGACTAGAAGAATTGAATAACCCAGCACAAATTTCTTGGATATACATCAAAATTATGGGCAAAGAAATTAACTGGGTATCAGGATATCAGGGGGAAATGTGTGTTTTAAAAGTGACACATGAAAATGGGTAGAATTATTCACACAGACTTTTGTGTTGGTCTCACAGGGCAAAGAATTTTAAAAGTATATTTTAAAAGGCAGAAGAACAAAACTAATGCTTTATATGTAGAATGTCCTTCCCCCCCCCAAGGCTGCAATCTGTGGTTATGTTGCTACTAATAAGTCCATCAATAAATATAGCTGATTCATCTTCCATTAATTTACCATCTACATATTTTGATTAAATAAATTTGACATACATAGTGTAGGATTAGTTTGGTTAATGATATTCTAGATACTTGCCATGCTTAAATATAGATTTACATTATAACTCATGAAAAGGGGAAAATAAAATATGCTTATGAATATATTCATGTTCTAAAGCCCATTCCTAAAATTTCCTCTACCGGTGACCAAAAAATGAATTCTACTACAATGTTATGCTAAGAGGCAATTGCTATGCAATTTCTGCTAGAATGACAAATGTTGAACTTTTCCAGCCAAGTGATAAATCTGCAAGAAAGAAACTTAAAATATCCACAAAAGCTAGAAAGAGGGACAGAAGCAATAACTTTTTTTTAAGCCATGCTCTTTGGGTTTAATGTTTTACAGGGATTTTAGGATTGGAATGCATTGATGCTATTAAAGAAGCATGAAAGTCTGAAGGGGTTTGTAAAAAGACATCACTTAGCTGTTCTCAATCTAACACATTTACGCTGATTTTAGCTAAATTCCCAACATTCCCAACTAGTCAGACAGAGTTTTAGGCTAACATGCTAGTTATGGGCCACGTTGAGGAAGGCTGGAAGAGTCTCTATCTTCATCCCATTTTAGTGATTTCTATAGGTCAATTAGGCAATCAGGATGAAGGGACATTGATTAAAGTAATGGGTTTTTTGGTTAGGATATTACTAAATACTACAATCATTCTACTCCCATTCAGTGAAATGCGATCCACTGAGAAACCTGTGAGTCAAATTACAAGATCAAACTGGCAAGTTTGAAAACTACCCCAACTGGAACATGGTTGTGTATTTTGTTGCTTCAACAAACACTCTATCCAAACACTATTTATTATATCACATATAATCATCATTAAGGGGAAGGCAATGGCAAACCACCCCGCTCTGTAGTCTGCCAAGAAAACGTTGCGAAAGTGGCGTCCCCCCAAAGGGTCAGACGTGACTTGGTGCTTGCACAGGGGACCTTTCACATAATCATCATACATATCATCAGCCAACCCCACCGTACTGCAATGTGCAGTCTCACATTGGACATCTGGAGAACTTCAAGTTTCACTTAAAACAACACATTTTAGTCTTTAAGGATGGCAACTGTGACATCATGAAAAGATTTCAGGGCGGAGATTCAGAATGCCCTTCAGCAAAGTGAGCAGGAAGTGGCAAACATGGAAGGGCTGGTTTAACACGTTTTTAAGGAAGTAAAATACAGTACATTGCCATCCAAAGGACCTTAACATCTATAAAATAATCTAGACCGGAACCTAAAAGTGTAACAGCACCACTTAAGAGCAATATTTTGGAGTTAAGATAATGAAGCACACAACAGTATTCCTGCCAACAGCATTTTCTCTCTCCCATACAAGAAGCAAAATAACTGTGCAAAAGCAGATAGGAGATACAACTCTACCTAATGTGTTATGGCTACAGAATTTCTTATAGAATTGGGACAACAAACTCTTACTGCAGACAAAAGCACAGAATTTTATTTTATCTTATTTTATTCCTACCAGACACAGTCCGTATATGGCAAAGTTAGACAAAAACTTGGATTCTACCTTTTTTACAGAATTCACAGGAATCCTTCCCTATATGTGATAACAATAGAACATTATCAGAGCAAAGCCTGTGTAATCCACCATTCTGTGACCACAGTGGTCAATGAAATCTACATGAAAAGCCCACAAGGAAACTGAGTGCAATAGTGACCTCCAGTTTATTTTCTCCAGCAACTGGAACTATACTCATTAGATTACTTATCACCTTTCTTCTGCAACAACTTCCCCTCTTGAAAATCTGATTCTTTAAAAATGAAGTAGGAGATAAATGAAAGGGCTGAAGACGAATGATGAATGGCTTAAGATCTAAGATCCCACAAAAATTCATTGGCGTTGCTGAATGCTTTAGCCATGGCCATTAGTGATTCCACTGCTTTTAAAGCTTGGGCTGACAAAAGTGTCACGTTCTGTCCTGCTTCAGACATATTAGTCAAAGCATGGTTTGGCCTTCACAGATGGGATTTCATGGATCGAATATTCCCCTCCCTACTCTTACAGACTTTAATTGCTTACTTCAGTTCAGAGACCATGGCAAAAGCTGCTTTGTTCAAAACTAGATGGGTATTTCTTGAGCACACCAAGAGAGGAGGAAAGGGGACACGTGTGCAAAGCCTGAAACAGCATCAACGGCCAAACTTTAGATTCATGACATCCGAGCCAGACACTGACATGTAACAGGCAGGAGACGTGTGAGATGAAACTGAGTATGGATCAATGGCTCATACTCCACTGTATGGATCAATGCTGTAGAGCAGTGTTTCTCAACCTCAGCCACTATGTCATGCTCCCCGATCAAACATTCTCAGAACATCTGATGGACTCGCATGCATGAATGGAGTTAACACGTGTTGGGACTTGCGGGTCAGCCAAATTGGGAGGGGGAACATGCCATAATATGCCGTAATATGCCGTAATACAGTCATCACACACTTTAAGATGCGTGGACTTCAATTCCCAGAATTCCCCAGCCAGCATGAGAAACACTGCTGTAAAGACTGTAGAAAAAAGCCCAGTTCTGAGTAGTAAAGGCATCATTCCAAGGCTTCCATGTTGATGGGAAAAAAAAACAGGAAAAAAATGACTATTCTAATACAGAAAGGCAGCTCTCTCCCCACCCCCTTGGCTCTCAATCCTTAATCAAGGGAAAGAATCCAGTTTCACACTCACTGACTGCACAGTCATTCCTGGCTAACTTACCTCTCAAGAGAGAGCTGAACTCTTCACATTGGTGTGAGGGGATGGAAAATGCCATGTTTGTTTAGTTAAGTTTTACAGCCGCTCAGACCCAGTTAAGTGGGACATTAGGTGAAATGAACTCCCAGCACGTTCTTCACACTAATCTGAGAGCAGACACATCCAAAATGTACCAAAATAGCACATTTGTGTAAATTAAGCTTTACAAAAAGGAAAAAAAAAAAAAACAGCTCTCCCAGCTCTTACTGAAGCAGACATAAAAGATGTCATATTTATTGGACATTGAAATAAACACATCCAAAAGATTTTTTTAAAAAATAAAAACAAAATCAACCTCAGCCTCAGCCTCCAAAACTGAGTCGTCATTCTTAGCAAGACCATTCTGTGCCTTTGCTCTTTGAGGCTGCGTTTATAGGATTTCAGTTTAATAATACATTAGCTCAGATTCATCTACTCCTTCCTAGATGCTCCTTCATCTCAAATATTACAATAGCTTTGATATTCCTGGAAAGGGACGCGGTGGCGCTGCGGGTTAAACCGCTGAGCTGTCGATCGGAAGGTCGGCGGTTCGAAACCGCGCGGCGGGGTGAGCTCCCGTTGCTCGTCCCAGCTCCTGCACACCAAGCAGTTCGAAAACATGCAAATGTGAGTAGATTAATTGGTACCGCTTCGGCGGGAAGGTAACGGCGTTCCGAGTCGTCATGCTGGCCACATGACCCGGAAGTGTCTATGACAACGCCGGCTCCAAGGCTTTGAAACGGAGATGAGCACCGCCCCCTAGAGTCGGACACGACTGGACTTTACGTCAAGGGAAACCTTTACCTTTACCCTTGATATTCCTGACTGGATCGACAAGGAGAGATGAAGAAACTGGTAATGTTCAAACCCCTTTATGGCTAAGCTACCAAAATAAAAGCTTATCAACATTAGTGGGAGTGTCTCCTCTGAGAATTATCAAATAATTGTGATAAATGACTCCTCTGGGTTATGAGTCTACACTAGCCTAGGTGCCCTCCAGATTTCAACTCTCAGAATGCTCAGCAATAGCTATGCTGCCCAGGGAATTCTTGGATGGAAAGACCACATACCTGGCGGCCATCAAGCATAGGAAAAGCTGACATAATATCAGAGGTATCCAAATACTAACCTGTGCAAAGAGTAGCTGGCTGAATTTGCACACAAAGCTGTGTCATTGTGCATAGAGTCATAGATTATGCATAGCAAATAAAAATTATAATGGCTTAATATTACCCCTGAACCATAAAGCAGAGGAAATCCACACTACAGATGCTCAGAGATACTCCTGCTTATTAACAGTCCCATTTTTTAGCACTGAACCACGACACTAAGAAAAAGGTTCTGCTGAAAAACTATAGCAAAGATGAAGCCTGTGACCAGTTCAGATACATGCATTTCAGTTTATTAAGCTGAGATAGGCGCTCCTTCCTTCCTTATGCATTCCTGGATTATTTCATCATAATTTCTTCCCCACAAAAGGTTAAAACACTAAGCCATAACCATGGACTATAAATCACAGTGCCTAGATTCATACAATATTGTAAGCTATAAACCAAACCAAATTTGATCACACCTACTGTAGGTACCCAAACGATCTAGATGTGAACCTAGATACATATATCTTTCCTGCATTCACTGAACACCTGGGCTTCACCTGACTGCCCTGATCTAATGCTAATGCGCCTCCTGGTTGCCCACCTCTGTCATCCACAGCCACACGCAGGCCTCGTCCTCACCCACAGAAACTCTTGGCCAGCCCTTTGTCTCAGTCAAAAGCAACAGAAATTACAGCCATATCATTTATTACACCGTACTTGTAAACCTACGGCCTTAACAGTCTAGCTGGTAGACTGAAGGATTTTGTACCCTGCATCTGAACTATAATCAACTTTACAATAAATTAAGAACAAGGTCCTTCTATATTAATGCTAAATACATGGCCCCAAGGAACATGGACAACAGCCATCAATAGTGTAGGGTCAGGATGGCCACTAAATATGGCTTAGCACATCTTTATGGTTGTTAGTTGTTGTAGTTGTTTGCACATGTGGCTTAGAGAACACAGAACAGCTGGCTCTGTTCTTTAAATTCCAGCAAGTATACTGGGAGTGATAAAACAAGAATGCATGTTCAGAGAAGGGACGTTACCTCAATATTGGTAAGAGGAAAAAAGATATGGCCCAGATTCCCCCGCTTCACCCTCAAAACTCATTGCCTCCATTGTAAAAAACTCATAAGGTAATTTTAGCATGGAGTTGGGTTAGCATTTAAAGCCACACTCACACATGCATTACTTGATGGCATGTTTCTGATTTCAATGACATTTTGTGTCCTAGCTGTAATCCACTGTGACTGCCTTTACCTTGAAGAAAGTGATAATATCATAATCAGCCAACTGGGTTGGAAGAACAGATGCTCACTAAATTGGAGATGCATCATTGCCACCAAATACTTCCACCTCTTTTCCCTCTGTCCCTCGTGCCTGCACATAATTTCCAAATATGCAATGCCAGCCAAACGGACCTTGCCTTTTACTGGGCATACAGCCTGCATCCCAATTCCAACGTAACCAAGCTTGTTAAATGCCACAAACAACACTCCCAACATTTGTATTCCTCTGAGTTAGAACTAATTGCCTTAATTGCCTTTTAATTCCAAGTCATTTGCACAGACTAGTGTTAGGAGTGACTAATAAGAAAGAGAAAAAAGTCAAACTATTGTAAAGAGAGACTATCAGCATATTTAGCATACATTCCTAATAGGCTGGTTATCTATCATATTAGCCTTTCCCCACAATTTTTCTATAACTATAAACCAGCTGCCACTGGGAGGGGGCAAATTACCCTCACTTGATGCACTTCCCTTTCTCCAGAATTTGCATTGGAAAGTTGCCAGAGAATCAGATCATCATATTTGGGGTGCAAAAACAGAAAGGCCACTAGATGTCAAGAAAGAGGTATATATTCACATCTTTGCAGCTTAGATGTGGTAGCCATATCACAGAATCTATCAAAAATGGGCTCATCCTGAGAGGGGCCAAAGCTCTGGAGTGATATGAGACCAGGCTGAAATAGACCAAGAGCAGACTCTTGACATTTGCTTACTGTTGACTAAGACATACACTATTCCTCATTACAAATCTCATCACCAAGAAAACTGCATGGCAGTCTCCATGAAGTCACCAGTTGAGTCCAGCTCAAAAGAGATTTCACTTAAAGATTTAATGCACAGATAAGTAAGCTTGGACTACAGCTACTTTCCCCTGTACAACTTATATTCCTCAGAGACACTGGCTCAAGGTTGGCATGAAGAGAAACTGCACTGTGGTTCCATGTCCAGTTTCTCTGGTCAGATGTCTATGAGTCATATTGCATTAGTTCTCAATCACAGGGTAATCAGTATGAAGAACATGCTACTTCAGAAGACAGGGCTGTCTCTTCCATTAGTTTAAGGTGCCGATCTTTAGAACTAGGTTTAGCTGACTGGCAAACTTATCTCTTTTATGTTCCCAGGGGCTACAAGCAGCATCAAGAGGAAGTGAACATTAAAGATATCGCAGGTCTATTTAAGACAAACTCCAGAGATAAGCATATCTGGAAAACATAAAGGAGGGGCCTGATTTAACTGCAGATGTTGTTTAGATAAAGGTGCTACAAAGGCCTGGCATTCAACAATCACAAGTTATACTGACCATTTATAACAACCTCAGGATGACACTAAAAGATGATGAAGTTACCTTGTGCTAGAAAAGGAAAAGGGCTAGAGTTATTTATAATTTCAACAAAACAACTTCATTCTATTCCTAATTTAATTCATTTTGTTATAACTCTGGCGTTATAATTAACTTGATAATACGGAGAGAAATATGCTTCATTTTCTCTATTACTTTCAATTTAAAACAATGTACACTTTACGCTTTCACTGAGCTAAGCAACTGTAACTTTCATAGCTGAAACCAGATTACAGAAGAAAACAGTATCTGTATTGCTGTGGTCTGAGTCTACTAAATAGATTCTTTTGTTCCCCAGCTTCTGAAAACCACAACAATTTTTTTTTCTTGTTATGCTTTTAAAATTCATTTCCTCTTAATTTTAGATATACAGAACTCTAAAGTTTGAGGAGAACCAGAAGTGTTTGTGTGGGAGGGATCAAATTAAAAAGGAAGTCAAAATGGTCATCATGACCACACGATCAAAGTGTTCCTCACTGTTGCTATGACCAAAATGCTGGTGAGGTATATTAAGTTCTTTTTAAAAAAAAAAAAATGCTTCCTTGTCAAAAGGCAGAAATGATCAGTTAATGTTTCTACACTTGCTAGAAATGCCATTTCAAAGCATTTAAGGACTAGATCTTTCATCAATGGGCATTAGAACACATCTTAACTCTGAGCAGATGGAGTTGCCCAGCAAAGGAACAACAAGTCTGAATTTTACTATGGATGGAAATAAGAAAGGGAAATCTGTTAATATTGTGTGCTTCTGAAAGAGAGTCAATGCTGCATTACAATGCCTTGGGACGTACAATTATTTGTCTGTTTATTAGATGTATACCCCACTCCTGTTTTGTACAACTCAAGGCAGTATACATAATGCTCCACATTTAATCATGACTGATTTTATACATCAAAGGCATTTTTAGTTTGATCTTCAACCAAACAAGCCTGAAGAAAGGTTTACGTAAAAACAAATAAGGCAGTTTACAGTTTAGTTTACAGTCTAAAAGTTGTAATACAGAAGGAAAACGAACGGTGAGAGAACAAGGGAAAAAGCAAACTCAGTCACCAGCTCTTAAAGTTACAAAACTCAATATATATATATTGGAAAGAAAGCTGAGACCATAACAAGTCTTACAGACCCCCTCACCCTATGACTACCTCTTACTTCAGAGGGATTTAGGGAGATCCATACTCATGAAACAATGCAGTAACTGGAACAGAGCCAAAATCATCTCAACATTCCTTGAAAGTCAACTCTCAGGAGCAAGTAAATGTGCAAAGAAGCAGCTGTTGTATTCTTGCTACTGACTTAAAATAGTTTGGAACGTGAAGAGACAGTACCACCATCTTAAAATAATGCAGTAACAACAACAACAACATCAAAACATGTTTAAGATAGGATTTTAAGAACTTGGACACAAAACAAAAAGGCAATAATCTGGTAAGGGAATGGCTGGCTGGCTATTTTTTAAACTTGTAACTGTTTTTCAATATATAGCTGAAAGTGCTTCCTTCTGAATGGCTTGCAGTGTGTATTGCTTTTTTTTTTCCCAACCATCAGAAATTAACAGTCCAACAACAACCCCAGAAGAGGATTCTCATGCTTAATTCCCAGGCCCATTTCTTCAACATAGTGCTTGATACATGACAGAGCCTTGTGGCATCTGGAAGACTAACAAATGAATAGTGACATGATTTCCTACGGCATCCACAGTTGGGACCATTCTGTGAAAATCTAGAACACAAGAAGGTTGTGAGTCTAAAAGACTCTCTGTTGTCCTTTTAACTTAGTATGATGACTACTCTTCTGCATCTGAATATCAAGTTCTTGCTTGATGAGTTCCTTGGATGATTTTGAGCCACTCCCTTCCTCACAGGCTTGTTGCTTGGGCTATAATATAAAGAGGGATCCTTCTCTTCCCTTTCCCTGTATTGCACCTTCAGTCCCCAGAATAAAGGCCAGGCATGACTTAAATAAACAAATAACTTGGATAATATGCCTCAAAAAAGCCCAGTGATTATTTGCCTGACTTGAAAAGAATCCTGTCCCAGTTAGCATAATGGGTAGAAATTGAGGGGAATTGCAGTTTCAGAAAATTTGGAAGTACTAGGCTAGGCTGAACTAGAGTATGAAAAGATGAAAAAGCCCCTAAGTGAAAGGAAAAAAAAAAATGTTAAAAAGCTCCCAATTCCAAGTACAGTCTTGTTTTCATAAAAGCAATCCCTGTTTTTTCTCAGAAAATTGGAACTGATGTTTGATATTCCCCAATAAAAATACATATAAAGTGATAGGCGGTATATCCCTTTTAAAGATCCAAGCAGCACCACACCCAGATAATGAAAAGGTTAGAAAATGGAAAATTTGTGGTCAAGGTTTTTTTTTCAACATAGCAAGTACTGCACAGTCAGTGACAGCCACCCAAAAGATGAACTTTCGCAAAAGTTCTGTGACTTGGAAGCTGTACTGCAGATTGAAGATTCCATTAAAAAATCAGGAAAAGAATGAACTTAATAAAATTGTAAGATCTGACATTATAAACATACATGGTTATAACAACACAGTAAACGTGAAGGAAATAAAACATACTATATTTTGAAATAGTGACATTTGTGATACTAGGATCATCCTCTCTTAAAACAACTGGCTTTAGCTTAAAGCTTAGAAAACTCAGGTTTATAATTTTGCTGAGTGACCATTCTTTAAAGAGTTGGTAGAATACTGCTTATATTTTCATATGTTGCTGATAGGTCAGCTTACTTATTTAAATATAATGGCAAATATTAAGTTAAGAAATATAATAACTGGATTCAAAGAAAGTTACTTCTCTTCATGGTCTACAATCCGCTAGTTTGAACTGCACTGATCAACAAGTTTTAACAGGACCCCAGCTGCACACTAAACAAGGGCTAATTCTACCCATTGACTTGCCTGTCAGGCCAGCCAAAGGATGCAGAACAGATCTTTAATCCCCTGCTACTCAGAGAAACAGGAAAACTTATCACAAAAGAATCCCCTTGGATCAGCTACTTTAGCAGAGGCAGATCATGAAAAATCCCAGTTCTTTGGCCCCTTTGCCGTCTGGTTCGTTCTTCTCTCCTGCTTGGAATATATGTAGTCCAAAGACATATTTTCAGCAAGGGATAGTAATGACAAGCCTTTTTGTTAATATATCTTAAACCAAGCCACAACAGAGATCGTTGCAGATATGTATATTAAGAAAAGAAGCTAACTTCATGCTGAACATGCTTCAGAAGGGAGAGAACATTAGAGGGGATTTAAAAATACAAGATACCTTGGAGAACTTTTATTATCTGCCGAAAAAGTAAAACAGGAACTTCACAAAAGTTTCTCTCTTTGACCTATTAAAGACTTACACACAGAGAGATCTTGAGCCCTTCCTCTAGCTCTTTTGCATTTTCAAGACCCTTTCATGCTTCCAACATCATTTCCTTTCACTGAGGCAGAGGCCAAACAAGATCACCATCCTTATCACTTTACAAGCTTTATTTACGCAAGCAAATGAACACTCATGCCATTTTAATCACTAGAGGAAAATAAAGCTAACACTGTAAGAAAAACACCACTGCACAGCTTTCCACCACAAACAGTATGGAAATGCATCCTTTATGCCTTCTGGTATGATTGATGCTTTCCCTCCTTGAAATATACTGCATACTCAACTCATTATCTAATGCAGGGTGCGTAACCTGTGGCTCCCAGCTCCCAAACTTTATCTAAACTTCATCTAAAACTTGGGATAGAGGCTGATAGCAAGCAAATGGATCCTTTTGTCTCCCTCTCTCCTGGAAAGTCCCTTCTTGAAAGAGTTGGATTGTCTGCAATTGTCCAAGTGAAGCCATTACATTTGTATATCAGATCCTGCCATACAACAAGGCAAATATTTGAAAGTGAATTAAAGCCAGGATATTTGCTGAGCAAAATCAGCCAAGAATAACCAATAGCAGAACTGAGTTATGTCATCTTCTTTCAGGATACCTCCTTTGGTACAACTGAATGCACTAGCCTTTTGAAGGAATCCAAAATCTTTTTTTTTTTTTTTTTGGTCAGGTAATTCTACAGTTGCAGGGTAGAGCCAGATGGTTTTTTTTCCTTTTGGCAAGAGTACCAGTTGTGGAGACATTTCTTTATCCCAGCACCCTTAAAATATTTTCAACAGCCATACAGAAAATTTCCACATCTTAAAAACACAATCTTACACCTCTTCATGTGCTCAGTGGTACTTACTCTTAGCTTTACTAATGCTTCAGAGATGGAAAGCTGAATGCATTCCACATCCATTACCACTAAATGATAATCTCCAGACTAATTTAGGGCAACTGGAAATATAATAGCATATATAACATGAGTCGAACAACCACCAACCTTTACGAAGGCTAGGTAGTTTGTGCATTTCTTCTGCATATAGGACAGCTGCAATTGTTCTGTGATCTGGCCCGTGGCTTCTCCAGAAGAGACGAAGTAAATCCTTACTGGATAACCTTTTTCTTTCTTTGCCACATCTGCTGTCAAATTATAATTCAAATCTAGACAAAAAACAAACAAACAAAGATTATATTCTGCTGTTAACACATCACAGGTTTTTCACATTTATTATGAAAGCTCAATACATTTAGAGGTATGTCACTTCTGCACTATGCTCACCTCTACAAATCTGGATAAATGCCAGCATTCTAGAGCAAACCAACACAACCTTGAATGCAGCTAATCAGTCATGTAAGGGGGCCTACTTAGTGCTTCAGACTCCTAGTTCTACAGATTATAAGCACTGGAAAATGCAAAAGAGCTTCATTCCACTTAGTCAAGATCAACTTCTACAGGCTCATGCTGGAAGGAAGGAAGGAAGGAAGGAAGGAAGGAAGGAAGGAAGGAAGGAAGGAAGGAAGGAAAACAGCCTTTAATTTCTCTACACCCATTACTGCTACAGCCTCAACAAACATCACCTAGGTTTTTTTTCACAAGTATCTTAAATGCTCAATGTCACTGACACTATTACATCACCTCCAGACACATGAACAAAGCTTATACAGGGAACACCATTTAATATGAAGAAGATTTCTAGTGTTCCCTATAATTATAAAAACTGGATTGAATAATATAAAATCTGGCACTTCACTAACACACTTCTCATTACGATCAACATCTTAATGGGAGAATGGAAAGTTCCAGTAATAAGAATAAGATTAAATTGCACCACTGTATACGTGACAGTGACAACAGTCTCCTGTGTCTTTGACACAGATAATTAGAATGCATTCTGGATGATGCAGATTTATTTTAATTAAGTGTGCCACGCATCTGGTCTGTTTTGTTTCATTTTGTTTCCCATTTTAGTCAAGTTCTCATATCATCTAATCCATGTCAAATCCTTCCTCTGAGGCAGGGGAGCAATTATTAGCAGACCACAAATACAAACTGTACATATTGGTTTTAAACTCAGCTGAGACTCTTCAGGCTAAAAGAGAGGTCAGGCACCAGATGCAGAAAGAGTATGGAAAGGACAGGGAAATATCCTGACTGAGCACAAGTTGCACTTGACAGATGCAATAGTAATGTAGCACATATCCATTCGAGGCAGGAGCTGAGGCTCTGGAGTCTGCTCTTCATAACAAACTAGGTCATCAATATACGCTTGAACAATAGGAGTGACAGGCCAGTTTCATACAAGTGTCAAACTGGGATCTGGGTTCAAATCTCTGCTCAACTATAAAGCATGTGTTGAGTGACCTTGAGCCAGCCCTTATTTTTCAGCTTATTCTGCTTCATTCTACTACTATGGGAATTAAGGAGAAAACCAAACCACTAGGCTTATTTGGCTATAAAAATGAATTAATATACCTGCCTAAACAGAAACATATTCCAATTTTTTAAATCTAGCCCTTCTGGTTGTTGACTGCTTCAGATTTTTTATAGTATATTATTTATTAACAAAATGTTTAAACAGAATGTTCAAATAAAAACTGGGTGGGTTACAAAGTAAAAACAGCAGCAGAAATTCAAGCATCCCCCAAACTATAACTCCCCCCGTGTAATGGGCAGAAGGAATAACTTGAGGAATAGGTGGAAGAGCTGCAACCAAAACAGCAGCAGATAAAAGAAATCTGAGTCCAGGCCAGGCTTCTGATCCTTAGCCTATTCCTTGACTGTAACCTGAGTAAATGTCTCAGATAAAACCCTCCCTCCCTTTATCTTCATGAGAACTAGGGAGGGTCTTTTATGAGATGCTTGCTCTGGTTACAGTTCTGGCCCGGACTCAGATTTCTTTTATCTGCCACTGTCTTGGTTGCAGCTGTTTCTCCTGTTCCTCAAAGTTATTCCTACCTCCCATTACATTGCCTCTCCCCATGTAAAATAATGTCCAAAGTCCTAATGGCTACCCAGTCACAACCAGATTAGCAACTGAAAGCCCACTGAAAAAGAAGCAACTTCAGCAAGAGAGTCTGATGAACCTCTATGAGTGGTGCATTCCACAACGTCTTCTGGCCCATACTACTCTCACCTTTCAAGAGGATGGACCCTAAGTAGGCCCTTGCTAGATGACTTCACAGGAGATACAAAATCGTTTTGAGTAAGAAAGTCCCTAATAAAACTAGTGTTGCACCATGCATGGCTTTATAAATAATAACCAGCAATTTGAATTGGGCCTGGAAGCTTACTGGCAATCAATTGGGTTGCTGCAGAATAGGTATTTTACAGCAGTAATGGGCTCAACCTAGCAGCAGTGTGATTACTGTGTTCTGGACTATTTGTAGCTTCCAAATCACCTTAAAAGGCAGCTTCACATAAGAGTGAGATGCAATAGTCAAGTCACATGGTGATCCGAGAACAAGACAACATCACCAAGGCTTCCTGGTACAGTTTATCAAATTAACACTATGGAAAGGTGTTTTCTGAATGCATTTAACAAATGTAGTATTTTTTAAAGCTCTTCTTTGAGAAAGCCCAGTACTGGAAAGAGCATCTTTTGAGCCACTTCATTTTACTCTTGTATGTCCAGGACTGAACTCATCTGGACTTCTGATCCTTAGCCTATTTCTTGACTAGGCTTGACACTCAGTCCTATGGTGTCAGCCCTCCCAGACAAACCAGGCAGGAAACACAACCAGATGAGCTAATTCTATTTTATTGTAAGGCTACATTAACAAAATCTTGCAAGTCTGAAAGCACAAATCTCCCATCATCTCTTTTTTCAGCCTGATCAATTAGGGTATATCCTTTCTAAGTTTCTTTCTCTGACCATTAAGCTGCTGCATGCTCCTCCCTCTTTTATCTGATCATTCCCTAGGCAGCATCTCTTCCCTTCGTCCCTCAAAATTATTCCCACATACCATTACATGTGGACATCATGGACATCATCTGTTACCATGATTTTTGGACTGGCTCTTAGTGAAGATCCAGTCCAAAAATCACAATAACAGATGATGTTATCTGACTACTCCCCCTGCTGTTAATATGTCATGTTCGCCGTTTCAATGTCTTTGATGCATCGTAACGTTTCGCATGTCATTAATTGGATGCGTGTTTCATCTTTCTGGGGAGGATGGGAACGGTTATCTTTTGGCTTCGCTTTGGAATGTATTTGTATTATCTCTTGCGCTCAAGGTTACTTTCCCAGGCTAGCAACGCTGACGATTGCTAGCACCTGTGCCGGGCGGGGCTGTTACGAGGGAGGCGGGATAAGTTTGCACCAAGGGTTTAAGTTTGTATTTGGCGCGCTTTTGCTCATTCTCAGCTTTCTCTGTATTTGTCTTTAGTACTCTAATAAATCAGATTTCATTTAGCAGCCTCTTGTGAGTCTGAGTATTTGGGGCTAGGGCAATCATTACATAAAGCTGAGAATCTAAGTTCCTAACTCCGCTGGCCCCTGTCCAGGAAAGACAAGCGTCTAACCCTGTGAGGGAGAGAGCCCGCGATGACTGAACCCGACATCATGATGATGGAGGAAGGGGAACTGGACTCGACCGTGAGGCAGTCCGGCCGACCGTCCCAAGGTGGGGAGCTGTCAGCCATCCGAGAGGAGGCGAGCTCCGAGTCGGAGAGTGAAGCCGGGGGGCTGAAAACGGCCCCAGAGACCACCGTAAATTCTCCGGGCGAGCTGCTCACCTGGGACGAGACCCACGGAGATGCCACGACAGCGGGGGGTCCCTCCTGGAGGCAGAGATACCCATTATCCCCCAACGTGGTGCAGGTGCAGCCAACGGAGGGCTCACCCACTCCGGATCGGATCCGAGTGTTGGAGTCCAAAATGGATTCGTTGGAGGCTATATTGAAACAGCTGAGCTTGGATGTGACCTCGTTGCGAGAGGTCCGGGAAGAATCAAGCCAGAGGCATTCAACCCCCTCTTCCCAGGGGCTGTCCCCGGAACGGCGACGGGTGGTGCGGAGGCGCGAAGGGGACCAGTCGGTCCAGATGGAAATCGCAGCATCGCCAGGGCGATCGCCCCGGGGCCCCGTGCCGCCCCGAGCCAGGGAAACACAAGGCGCGGCAGCACCGGTGGTAGGGCGCAGCCCGGTGGGAGGCGGCATGCGAGACTTCCCTGTCAAGTTTGATGGGGACCCGACCAAACTCTCGTTCTTCCTGACGAACGCGAAAGCCTATATGGAAGAATGGGAGGCGTTTTTCCAATCAGAAAAGGCAAGGATCATCACCATTGCCACCAAACTGAAGGGGAGGGCGGCAGACTGGTATGTCCAGATGTGCCAGTCGGAGGCGCCTGAACTGGAAAGTCTCGAGGAGTTCCTCGGGGCGTTGAAGCAACACTTCGAGGACCCCTTAGCAAAGGAGAGAGCAAAGCGAGCCCTGAAGGAACTCAAGCAGGGGTTGAGATCAGTGGCCGATTATGCTTTGGAGTTTAAAGCGCTAGCTGGGAAGGTGGATGACTGGTCCCAAGCTACCATTATCGAGCTCTTCAAGGATGGCTTGAATACAGAAGTGCTGCGCTGGTCCCTGGGGAGGGACGACCCATACACGCTGTATGAGTGGATCCTGCTGGCGGGGAGGGCTGAACATGCCCAGGAGATCTTTGCCCAGCGGAAGACCGCCAAGTCGGGGCGGGAGGTGAAGCCCAGCCGCCCATCGACCACCGGGGGGAAACCGGGACAACGACCCTGGGACGAGGAGCGGGAGAAGCGGTACGCTAAAGGCTTGTGCCTGAGATGTGGTAAGGAGGGGCATCGAGTGGCAGCATGCCCGAAGGCAAAGGTAGAGGAACGGCCCGGAAAACCGCCAACAAAGTCCCCTGCATTGCCGAGGAAACAGAAAGCTGCGGTGGCTGAAACCGAGGGAGACGATGGGATGTTCTACGAAATTGAAGGGGAGACCGAAATCCCGCAGCCGGCGGGAAACGCCAGCCACCTGCTCTAAAGGGCGCCGCTGGGCAGGTGGTAGAGGACGGGCGCGAGCCTCCATCGGTGAGGGGCGCTTACCGCATACTCATGGTGAAATTGAAATTGGGCTCCCAATCCAAGACTGTGGAAGTATGGGCCATGATTGATTCGGGGTGTTCCCGGTGTCTTATGCACCCTGACGTGGTGGCGGCTTTGGAGCTCCCCACTTTCCCTTTACAACGACCCATCGCTTTTACTCAATTGGATGGGTCCATGGCAGGGGGCAAACCGGTCACCCATTTTACAGGGCGGGTAGCCTTGCAACTGGGCAGTCACCAGGAAGGGTTGTCTTTTGTAGTGGCTCCTGTAGGGGGACCATTGGTGGTGTTGGGGGTACCCTGGTTGGTGCAGCAAAACCCCCAAATAAATTGGGTTTACCGAACTATCACGTTTAGGGATGGGTTTTATCAAGCGGCAGAGGGGAAGGGTGCCCCAGAGGAGATGGTGGGGGTTGCGGCAGCTGCGACTCCGCCTTACCCGGCCTCTCCTCTGGAAGGCTTGCCGGCCGAGTACTGGATGTTTGCTGATGTATTCGGTGAAAAGGAAGCTGACCAGTTGCCCCCCCATCGAAAGACGGACTGTGCCATAGAACTGCTGCCCAACACCCAATTGCCTAAACCAAAAATTTATTCCATGACGCAGAAGGAACTGACTCTGTTGAGGGAATTTGTGGACAAAAATCTGGCGCGCGGATTTATTGAGCCGGCGAATTCACCCGTGGGGGCGCCGGTTCTTTTTCGCCCAAAAAAGGACGGGACATTGAGACTTTGTACGGATTTCCGCGGATTAAATGCCGTCTCAATTTCCAACAAATATCCCTTGCCATTGATAAAGGACATGTTGTCACATCTGGCCAAGGGAAAGATCTTCTCAAAGCTTGATTTAAGAGAAGCCTACTACCGTGTACGAATCAAGGAGGGGGATGAGTGGAAAACTGCATTCAATTGCCCGTTGGGAGCTTTCCAGTATAAGGTGTTGCCGTTTGGGTTGGCTGGGGCCCCTGGGGTATTTATGCAATTAATCAATGAAGTTTTGCATGAACATCTGTTCAAAGGTGTACTGGTGTATTTGGATGATGTGTTGATTTATACTGAAACCATGAAAGAGCATGTAGCTCTAGTAAAGCAAGTATTGTGTAAACTCAGATCTGCTGAATTGTATGCCAAGCTGTCGAAATGTGCCTTTCATCAGACCCAAATTGACTACTTGGGGTATAGGATTTCAGATAAAGGCATAGAAATGGACCCTGCCAAGGTGCAGGCTATCATGGACTGGGAGAGTCCCCGCACCCGCAGGCAACTTCAAAGTTTCCTGGGGTTCAGCAACTACTACAGATTGTTCATAAGGGGGTTCGCTGAGATTGCCTTGCCCCTAACTGAGCTGCTGCGAACCAAAGGGGTGGGAGATACTAGAAGAGTAAAGAATCCCGGAGCGCTGTTGAGGTGGACGCCTGCTTGTCAGACGGCGTTTGAGCGACTGAAAGCAGCTTTCGTCAAAGAGCCCATTTTACAGCATCCTGATCCTTCAAAGCCGTTTGTTGTACAGGCAGATGCCTCCGATTATTCTGTTGGGGCATTGTTGATGCAAAACGACGAGGCAGGATGCCTCAAGCCCTGTGCCTACTTATCCCGCAAATTCTCCGAGACTGAGAGGCGTTGGCATGTTTGGGAGAAGGAGGCATTTGCAGTAAAAGCTGCCTTAGAAGCTTGGCGGCATCTGTTGGAAGGGGCAAATCATCCCTTTGAAGTATGGACTGACCATAAAAACTTGGAGGCTCTTAGTACCCCTCGAAAACTGAGCCCCAAACAGGTTCGTTGGGCTCAATTTTTCAATCGATTCAATTTTCAGTTCAAATTTATTCCAGGGAAAAAGAACTTCTTGGCTGATGCCTTGTCAAGGCAACCTCAGGACTCTGGGGCAGCGCCAGATGTGGTAAGCACCCTATGGACGGCGCCCCAATTGGGCATGCAGGCTGTGACGCGAAGCCAAACGCGCACGCAGCAGCCGCCCACCACAAGCGCTGTTCAGCCAAGTACTTTGTCAATTCCCTCCCAGTTGCAACAAAAGTTTCTAAAAGAACTGAAAACGGATACTTGGTTGCTTGCGAATAAAGACAATGTTACTTTTGACCGAGGCTTCGCTTGGAAATCCGACCGCCTCTACGTTCCCGAAAGCCTCAGAAAAGATGTGTTACTACGTTCACACGATGACAAACTCGCAGGTCACTTTGGGTTTGTAAAAACCTTGCACCTCGTTCGGAGGCAATTCTGGTGGCCCACATTACGTAAAGATGTTAAAGACTACATTGCCTCCTGCACTGTTTGTGCAATGTCCAAGCGCAAGGTGGGCAAGCCCCAAGGACTGCTGCAACCCGTGGCAGCCCCTTCTTCCCCTTGGGAGGAAATTTCCATGGACTTTATTGTCGAGCTACCGCCCAGCCAACGCAAAACGGTCATTTGGGTGGTCAAAGACTTTTTCTCCAAACAGGCTCACTTCATCCCTTGCGTGTCCATTCCGTCGGCACGTCAATTGGCTCGCCTATTCCTGGTACACGTGTACAGATTACACGGATGTCCCTCCCGCTTGATTTCGGACAGAGGTACACAATTTACCTCGCAATTTTGGCGGGCGTTTCTCAAGCTGTTAGGCACGAAGCAAGCCCTGTCCACGGCTTGGCATCCTCAGACGGACGGGGCCACTGAGGCGGTTAACTCTACTCTAGAGCAGTACCTTCGAGCTTTTGTGAATTATCAGCAGGACAATTGGTAGACCTCCTACCGTTTGCTGAAGTGGCTTACAACAATGCAGTGCATCAAAGCACTGGCCAAACCCCATTTCGGGTAGCTCAGGGTAAAGACTTTGTACCTATCTCTGATCTACCGCAACCTCCGGCAGGTGCAGTCACTCCAGATGATTGGACAACACAACTGGCTGACTCCTGGCCAATGATTCAAAAGGCATTGGCTGATGCACAAGCGGATTATAAATTGTATGCTGATCGGAAGCGGGCTCCCCAACCTGCATTCCAAGTTGGGGACTCGGTGTACCTTTCTACCAAGTTTATCAAGTCATCCCAACCTTCAAAGAAACTTGCGCCTAAGTTTGTGGGTCCTTTCCCGATTATCGCTCAGATTAACCCTGTGACTTTTAAACTTGACTTGCCTCATAACCTTAAACGCTTACACCCTGTTTTTCATTGCAGCTTACTCAAACCGACTATTCCTTCTGACCGCTGGCATCGCCAACCTCCACCTCCCACCCCCATCATGATTGATGGTCAGCAACACTTCGAAGTTAAAGAAATCCTGGACTCTAGACGCCTTCGAAATAATTTGCAATATTTAGTTCGTTGGAAGCATTTCCCTCATCCAGAGTGGGTTGCTGCACCAGATGTGGCTTCCCCTGTTCTGGTGGCCCGTTTCCACTCTGCTTATCCCACAAAACCAGGTCCCTAGGTCTATTTTTAGGGAGGCGGTATGTCATGTTCGCCGTTTCAATGTCTTTGATGCATCGTAACGTTTCGCATGTCATTAATTGGATGCGTGTTTCATCTTTCTGGGGAGGATGGGAACGGTTATCTTTTGGCTTCGCTTTGGAATGTATTTGTATTATCTCTTGCGCTCAAGGTTACTTTCCCAAGCTAGCAACGCTGACGATTGCTAGCACCTGTGCCGGGCGGGGCTGTTACGAGGGAGGCGGGATACGTTTGCACCAAGGGTTTAAGTTTGTATTTGGCGCGCTTTTGCTCATTCTCAGCTTTCTCTGTATTTGTCTTTAGTACTCTAATAAATCAGATTTCATTTAGCAGCCTCTTGTGAGTCTGAGTATTTGGGGCTAGGGCAATCATTACATAATATCATACATGGTGGCCTGTTTGATGTGCCCCTTGGCTTGGACAGCTGGGACAGAATACCCAGGTGCAATATGCCCCTGCTTTGCTGGCTCTTTAGAACAGCATAAATAAAGAACTACTAAAGTAACAAGCAAACAATGACAGAGTGCTTGGTGGGTTACATTCAACTTCATAGATAATAAATTGTGGATTACAGCCACCTCACTTAGATCCCTTGACATGGTAGCAGTCATCATGCAGTGAGCTGTCAACATGTGCTGTGGTTCACCATGCAAACAAGACCATTTGCAAAAAAAACCATACAGAATCCATCCAAAGTGTGAGGCAATTGGCTGTATACAAAATTACTTGGCAAATTGTGACCACACTTGTCTCATAGAGCAAGTCAAAACACACTCCCTATGCAACTGTCATAACATGTGCACTAACCCTCCAAAAGAACCGAAAATGATCCAAAAACCACTCCGCTGTAGTTATGGCCACATTCTTTCTGAGCAATAGCTGACATTTCCGAATAGGTTCAGTAGCATATTAAACATCTTTCTCCACTTTTGTTTTTGGCATGCAGGACCAAAAATGTAGAATTACATTCTGACTCACATTATTCAGGGAGGTCTAAGTTAGATCTGTTCATATTCGAATTGACTGAGACTGAGTTCTGTAAGTATCCATATGTTTGGGCTATCCAACGCAGGTTTTGATATAAACATAAGCACATTTATTTTATTACAATGTTAAAATCAATTTCATTTTTTTCCTTCTAAAAAGTGGTCAGTGGAACACATCCATTGTATAGCAATACACAGTTCTTTGCCTATCTTCTTAGTGAAAAACACTAATCTTTGCTATAAACAGGCAGTCTGAGATTTCAACTTCGCCATATTCCCATTAAGTACATGAAGTCTGTACTGTAATTTACAAAATATGCTGCCTAACTAAACAAAGATACATATCACAGTTTAAAAAATGAGAACTATTTGCATGAGCATTACCCATGACCCCATTTACTGGAATAGCAATAATTATAGTTGCAATTACAATAATAATAATAATAATCTACATCTCAATTTAAATTTACCAAAGCAAAACAACAGTTAAAAGGGAGACACGCCTTTTGCAAACATTTGAATTGAACATATCCATAACTCAAATCATGAAATAAAGTGCCATTTATCAAAATTGTTCCTGGATTGTTTCTGGTTTATGAGGTTTGTGGAAGAGGAGGAGGAAGCCCTGTACATTCCAAATTCTCCTTCTGAACATGAAATTTTCAATAACACACATTTAATCATGCAAAAGTTAATTTATCAGAATTGACTATATCATGTAAACAAGGCTATTTCAGGGTTCTAAATGCTGCAGCAGTAAAGCCAACATTTTTCAACCAGAGTGAGAGAGATTTGTTTAGTTTGCATTTATATATATACACTTGATTTATTTATTGCATTTATATGCCACCGTAATCCAAAATAATTCTCAGGAGTTAGCATTTCAATATGAATTTACCCAATTCACACTCCCCAAATCAGTACACAAATGGAAACACATTATACTCTGCCAATCACTAGTTTCTGAATTTTCCGATATGTAGTTTTCTAATCGAAAGGTGCATACAAAGAATATTTATTCATGTGAGGGTATGCATATACTCACATGCATATACATACAAATGTCTGTATTAGTGAAAATAATCTAGAAAACTGTACTGCGGAAAACTAGGAACAAAATGACGGTATTAGAATGGATGGATGGATGGATGGATGGATGCACACACACACACGTTTAGATTAATAAAAAAATTGTGGAAAAGTGAATATGATAGATTCATTCATGTCCATCCTAGTCCTTGGAACAACAGAGAGTAAAGAAGCATAATGACTAAGAGATTGGAATATAGACCAGTAATTCTTCAGTTTCAGTTTCTCTTCTGCTCTAATTCAATATACTGCACAGTATAGCCTTAGGGAAAACACTTGACTGATTCATAAATAGTACTAAGCAATAATGTGATTTGCTTGTTTTTGGTTCAGCATGATGTAGAAACCCAATTAATGGAATAGGTAGACTGGCTGCAATGGATTTGCTTTATATACAAACTGCTGCTAGTCAGCTGGAAATTGGACTGCAGGAACTTTGACCTGACTGCAGGTCAACCTTGGTTTATTGATAGGGCTCACCTCTCCCCAAAATAGCAAATACTGGTGGTACTCTTTGATCTTCCACTTCACTGGAGTTGCAGGTGGTAGCTTAGGCAGAGGTGTCTTTACACAATTATACTTAGTTTCCCTTCCTGAGCTAGTCAGCTTAGACAATGGTTGTGCACACTGGTTGCATCCAGTCTTACCTTCCGCAACCCATTCTATGTAGGGCTACTCTTGAAAAGTGTATGGAAATTTGGAGTTGGTGCGAACTGCAACAGTCAAATTGCTAATTATACTATAGTATAGGGACTAAATGATGCCTGGCTGCCAATTCAGCATAATTTTAGGTGTTGGTGTTCATTTAAGGGACCAAATCTCCCAGTATCAATCTTCCTCGCTGTTAAGATCTGCAGGAGAGGTCCTTTTAAAGATGTCACAGGCCAATCTTTCTTACAGACAAACACTGCATCTTTCTCCTACATTGCTCCCAGACTCCAAATATGCTTTCTCAGGAGTTTGCATTTGGTCACCACTTTCAACACTTTGAAGACCTGTAAATATGCCTCTATTTTACCGGGCATTTAAACCATTAAATTGTTTTAGTATCTATTTATTTTAAAATGTGTTTACCTTTTTTGCAATTTGTTCTTGATTTTTTAAAACTTTGTTAGCCACATTATTCCCTAGAGCAGAAAACTAGGGTGTAAATCAACTAAACAACTTAATGAATAAACCAGCCCAAACTTTCAAGCTCAGTCTGGCAACTGCAGCATCAAGATGATGCTACCACCAAATGACAAGATGGTTAAAATTAATGCTGGAAAAAAGCTATGGAAAATGCTTTTAATATTGAAATGTATTTCATAAATATTTGTTGTTGTTTATTCATTCAGTCGCTTCCGACTCTTCGTGACTTCATGGACCAGCCCACGCCAGACGTGATGGCGCAGCTAGCTCAAAGCCGAAAGGACAGCTAAGCAGCCGACGGTGCTGTTGGTGAACGGCGAATCCGATGTTCTAAGGATCAACACGCCATTGGAACCTGGAATGTAAGATCTATGAGCCAGGGCAAATTGGATGTGGTTATTGGTGAGATGTCAAGATTAAAGATAGACATTCTGGGCGTCAGTGAACTGAAATGGACTGGAATGGGCCACTTCACATCAAATGACCACCAGATCTACTACTGTGGACAAGAGGACCACAGAAGAAATGGAGTAGCCTTCATAATTAATAGTAAAGTGGCTACAGCAGTGCTCGGATACTATCCAAAAAACGACAGAATGATCTCAATTCAAATTCAGGGCAAGCCATCTAACATCACAGTGATCCAAATATACGCCCAACCACAAATGCTGAAGAAGCTGAAGTAGAGCGGTTCTATGAGGATCTGCAGCACCTACTGGACAACACGCCTAAAAGAGATGTTATTTTCATCACGGGAGACTGGAATGCTAAGGTGGGCAGTCAAATGACACCTGGAATTACAGGTAAGTATGGCCTGGGAGAACAAAACGAACAAAACAAAGCAGGACATAGGCTGATAGAATTTTGCCAAGACAATTCACTCTGCATAACAAACACTCTCTTCCAACAACCTAAGAGACAGCTTTATACATGGACTTCACCAGATGGACAACACTAAAATCAGATTGACTACATCCTTTGCAGCCAAAGGTGGCGGACATCTGTACAGTCGGTAAAAACAAGGCCTGGAGCTGACTGTAGTTCCGATCACGAACTTCTTCTTGCACAATTTAGGATCAGACTAAAGAGATTAGGGAAGACCCACAGATCAGCTAGATATGAGCTCACTAATATTCCTAAGGAATATGCAGTGGAGGTGAAGAATTGATTTAAGGGACTGGACTTAGTAGATAGGGTCCCGGAAGAACTCTGGACAGAAGTTCGCAACATTGTTCAGGAGGCGGCAACAAAATACATCCCAAAGAAAGAGAAAACCAAGAAGGCAAAATGGCTGTCTGCTGAGACACTAGAAGTAGCCCAAGAAAGAAGGAAAGCAAAAGGCAACAGTGATAGGGGGAGATATGCCCAATTAAATGCAAAATTCCAGAGGTTAGCCAGAAGAGATAAGGAATTATTTTTAAACAAGCAATGCGCGGAAGTGGAAGAAGACAATAGAATAGGAAGGACAAGAGACCTCTTCCAGAAAATTAGAAACATCGGAGGTAAATTCCAGGCCAAAATGGGTATGATCAAAAACAAAGATGTCAAGGACCTAACAGAAGAAGAAGAGATCAAGAAAAGGTGGCAAGAATATACGGAAGATCTGTATAGGAAGGATAACAATATCGGGGATAGCTTTGACGGTGTGGTCGGTGAGCTAGAGCCAGACATCCTGAAAAGTGAGGTTGAATGGGCCTTAAGAAGCATTAATAAGAAGGCAGCAGGAGATGATGGCATCCCAGCTGAACTGTTCAAAGTCTTGCGAGATGATGCTGTCAAGGTAATGCATGCTATATGCCAGCAAATTTGGAAAACACAGGAATGGCCATCAGATTGGAAAAAATCAACTTACATCCCCATACCAAAAAAGGGAAACACTAAAGAATGTTCAAACTATCGAACAGTGGCACTCATTTCACATGCCAGTAAGGTAATGCTCAAGATCCTGCAAGGTAGACTTCAGCAATTCATGGAGCGAGAATTGCCAGATGTACAAGCTGGGTTTAGAAAAGGAAGAGGAACTAGGGACCAAATTGCCAATATCCGCTGGATAATGGAAAAAGCCAGGGAGTTTCAGAAAAACATCTATTTCTGTTTTATTGACTATTCTAAAGCCTTTGACTGTGTGGACCATAACAAATTGTAGCAAGTTCTTAGCAGTATGGGGATACCAAGTCATCTTGTCTGCCTCCTGAAGAATCTGTATAACGACCAAGTAGCAACAGTAAGAACAGACCACGGAACAACGGACTGATTTGAGATTGGGAAAGGAGTACGGCAGGGCTGTATACTCTCACCCTACCTATTCAACTTGTATGCAGAACACATCATGCGACAAGCTGGTCTTGAGGAATCCAAGGCTGGAGTTAAAATCGCTGGAAGAAACATTAACAATCTCAGATATGCAGATGATACCACTTTGATGGCTGAAAGTGAAGAGGAACTGAGGAGCCTTATGATGAAGGTGAAAGAAGAAAGTGCAAAAGCTGGCTTGCAGCTAAACCTCAAAAAAAAAACAAGATTATGGCAACCAGCTTGATTGATAACTGGCAAATAGAGGGAGAAAATGTAGAAGCAGTGAAAGACTTTGTATTCCTAGGTGCGAAGATTACTGCAGATGCTGACTGCAGTCAGGAAATCAGAAGACGCTTAATCCTTGGGAGAAGAGCAATGACCAATCTCGATAAAATAGTTAAGAGCAGAGACATCACACTGACAACAAAGGCCCGCATAGTTAAAGCAATGGTGTTCCCCATAGTAACATATGGCTGCGAGAGCTGGACCATAAGGAAGGCTGAGAGAAGGAAGATACATGCCTTGGAACTGTGGTGTTGGAGGAAAATTCTGAGAGTGCCTTGGACTGCAAGAAGATCAAACCAGTCCATCCTCCAGGAAATAAAGCCAGACTGCTCACTTGAGGGAATGATATTAAAGGCAAAAATGAAATACTTTGGCCACATAATGAGAAGACAGGACACCCTGGAGAAGATGCTGATGCTAGGGAGAGTGGAAGGCAAAAGGAAGAGGGGCCGACCAAAGGCAAGGTGGATGGATGATATTCTAGAGGTGACGGACTCGTCCCTGGGGGAGCTGGGGGTGTCGACGACCGACAGGAAGCTCTGGCGTGGGCTGGTCCATGAAGTCACGAAGAGTTGGAAGCGACTAAACGAATAAACAACAACGTCTTTCCAATACTTGTGGGTTTTTATGCAAGTCCACCACACATGGTAGAATGTTGTTTCTGTCTCATGGCATTTCCAGCATTTATTACTATATGATTTGTCTATTTTGGCAATTATTGACTGAGTTGTATACCATCTGTAAAACAATTTATACCAGTTCTCAGTCAAACCATAGCTTGGGGTAAATTTTATAGATATGTTCCACAGTTCTCCCCATAGTTGTATTGGTACTGTTTCTTTGAAATTTTGCATCCAATTTATCATACATGTTTTTATTTATTCTCTCTTCATGTTATATCTAAATAGAAGTTTATATATGTGGCCTAATAGAAAGAATTTCAAATTCTGTCATTTTTCTTAAGGTTCCTCCATCGATACATACTGAAGCAGTCCAAACCAATTTCAGTGATAACCACAGGTGGCCAGAAGCATGTCCTGCCTTTGTTTTGAAGCAGAATGATGCAAAGTAAAGATTTGAATGTGGACTCATTTATCTCACTGCTGGCTTGAATTAAAACCTCACCTTACTGGGTTAGTTGATATTTTATTGCTCACAAAAACAAGCCTTAAATAGGAAATTGAGGTTCACTGGCACTGATCCATTGTTTTCACTTAATATCAAGCCTTCAAAAGAAAAATGTGATAATCAAAAACTGCCAGATCTATATAAATAAGCAAAGTGCTCTAGCTCAGGTTTCTGATTCAGGTATTTAAAATGACAAGTTATTTTCCAATTCTCTTAAATGCTTCACACTGGAGAGCTATCAAGATTTGATGCTCTCTCATCAGCTATTTTCTAAGGAAGATGAGGCAAAATACTATATAATGTAAGTGTCCTTGTGATATGGGTGCCATTTTTAACACAATGCTTGGAGTAAATTAATACCTTTTGAGAAAGTTTCCAGAATGCTCAGAGGAATCCTTGCCACCTGGCTTTTTTCCAGATTACAACACAGAAATCATCTATAAGGTGGCAGCTTTCTTTGGTTAGATTAGCCACTACATTTAAACCCTTCTCCTTAAACTTGTTTCAAAATGTACAACTTATAGATGAGTTATGGTATAAACTAGGCAAGAATTTGCTCCTCTTACTGAATTAACAAAAGTGTATTTAAGTAACTTGTCACTGACCATAAGAAGGTAATCTTAATATAGGAATATTGTTCTAGAATTGATAAAGAGCAGCAAATATTAAGGAAGTAGCTTACCTATCAGTCCTGGAACATGTTTGCCTTTGAACCTAAAGCAGGCAGTGACATTTAGACAATTCACTTGTTGCAAGCCATTATGACACTGAGGAGCTGTGATGTCAATGGATGCTGGCAGGAAAATTGAGATGTCCAAGGTAATAACAGGCCGTGATCTTAAAACAGTAAGAAAAAGGAGAGACTGCATTATTTTCCATACTATTACAGAACTTGTTAGGTTTAGGGAAAAGTAGGTCCTACTCTATTAACTGAGGAAAACTCTTCGTTAAATTTGCTTAGGATATCAGCTTTAATGCTGGTACTGGAAATAATCATTTATTCCCTAATGATTCCAACCCAGAGAAAATGGTAAACAAAACAAATACTTGTCCCATAATAATTAAAATTGGGTAGGAGGGGGAGGGGCGGGGAGGACAAGACACCAGTAGCATTAAGATGCAATACTAGAATAAAATTTTTGAATAATGCAAGAACCTTATCTAAAAGAGATTTAATAATTATCGAGCAAAGGAACAAATATCCATACAAAATCATTCAGTTAATGCTTTCCAAACAAAAAATAGATCTGGAAGCCCACAGAATTTAATTATGTGTTCACTTTTAAGGGATGATGAGAGAAGTGAGAGAACGTCATCTGAAGGAATAAACTGTGGACTCCCTGACTGGAAAATCCAGTCATATAAACACCAATGGGAAAAAGAGTAGCTACATCATATTATTTCTCACTGCCTTAAAAAAATAACATAACTTGTTGGTTTTGGACTTAGCTACACTCACAGAAAATCCACTGAAATTGACAGGACTTACTGGGCATTCTCTGAGTATAATGAAGAGTGAATCCAACCCATTATGTTCAACCTTTTTAAATTTTTCAGTCATTTCAGATGCTGGTTGTCAAGCAAAAAGAAAAGGCATCAACATTTTAAATAAATTAAAAGATACCTAGCTCAGATACTTTCAGCAGGCAGTCTGAGTCCTCTGGGAAGCATCTCACAAGTTACCCATCATATCTCACACTCTTGTGTACATCAAGATGCCATCAATTGACATTTAAAAGCTAACTTCCCGACGGGCTCCAGGCCAATATATTTTAAAACTGGCATACATTCTCCACTTAGAGGTGGGATCTGGAAACATCAATGCTTATTTCAAGATATTAAAAATATTTTTAAACTATCAATGTCACCCAATACTGTATCTATAAGACACAGCGCAACCTATCAGCAGCATGGAGCTGTCCATGGTCTGATAGATTCTACTATTAACAAATAAATAATTTTTAAGCCGTTATTCTTCTAAATGTCGCTTTCTACATTTCTGCCATAGAAATAGTTCAATTTCAAACAACACTATATATTTACTGCCGAACTTCCAGTATATAATTTTCCTAAATTTAGTTAAATGCCATTCCATTGTGGCAAAGATCAAGCACAATTCAATTGCTCTTTTCAAAACTCCTTTACTTCTTTGAAGTGAGTAAAAAATATTTATTCCAGTGTTTCACTAGAATTTTTTTTACTACTCTATATAGTAACACCACAAGCAGCATTTTGAGAGAAAAATACTCTTTCCTTTTTTGCTATCTAGAAGCTGTTGTAGGCTTTTTCTCTGCTGCTTTTCTTAATTGCAGTAAGATAGTTATTTTCAAATAAAATCCTTAAGCTGAACAGTGATTTCTTTTTGCATATGGATAGGCACAATCAGTTTCACACTAATCAGCTGCATATTGACTACATTCTAAGAAAAATTCAGGTAAATGTGAACATAAAATCACAAGTGCATGCTTTCTACAATTTGTAGTAAATTAGTCAGTTGCTTTTTTAAAATCTGTAGTATTGTCCAAGAACCGTTGCCCATGGCATGCCTTTTAAGGAAACATACCAAACATGGGTTCGGCTTTGTTTCATTCACCTTTCTCAATTTAAAGTAAAATGACTGTAAGAGAGCTGAAATCAAGATTCCTAATTTTTTAAAATGCAGGGTTAGATGACTATATTGCATGGAAGAGATCTGGGGATGGGAACCACCTGAACAAGTGCAACAAACTGAAAAATATGGCAAAAGCAAAATGCACATTATGCCTATTTTAAAGTTAATTACAGAAATTCTTTATCAATACAAAGAGATTCAGAGAGAAATACAATACATCCAAATAGCACAAGGATATCCATCTAACCTATTCATGACCCCCAACTTCGGCCCTTATACCTGCTTCCCAGGAAACCAACACCTGCTCTTCCATTCTAGTTACTAGGCATTACCTCCTGTTACCCCTCCTTTCCTTCCTCATGCTTCCAGCCAATCCACCCAAAACTTCACTCAACACCTTAAATAATTGACCATCCGTAACAGGACACAGTTGCTTCCTAAAGTATACACATTCGTATTTCTCTCCATGCCAAGTTAGAATAGAATTGCAAGACAGCAAAACACACATACCCCTATACAAACCCTCCAGTAATATTCTATGTGATGCAGTTTTTATTTTCTGTATTTTTATCTTGCCTTTCAAACTGTTATTGTCACACAATTCAGCCCACCTTGGTTTTAAAAACCAGGGGACTATCATAAGCTTACAAACCAAAAGGATAAGAGACATGAGGCAGCAGAATACAGGAAAAGATAGGAGAGAATTACCACTTTTTCAAGGCCATAATCAGGTGATGAGTTATAAATTAACATTATCAGGTCAAGCCAACTTTTTGCTTGTGTTCTGATACAAGTAGGATGGAACAGACTGAATTTGTGAACTTGTTTCCCCAATAAAGCAGTGAAGGCTGATGTGCTGATTCTGGTGGCCTATTCATTCAGGACACTTCTTTTTTTCGTAACACTCTATAGAGGCTTTCATCACAGCTGCTGAACTAAAGGAAAAGATTGTATCTCATAAAAAGGAGGGCGATTTTTGCTGATTCTCCCTAGATCCATCTTCTTCCCTTTCTTAGAGGAAATGACTTGTCCACGCAAATACCTCTGTGACCTAAAGAAGCTTAAAGAACATGTCAATAGTGATTTATCAGATTTATATCCTGCCTTTATTTAATTATTTATTAGATTTATATCCTGCCTTTCATTCAGGAACCTAAGGTAAGGAACCTAAGCTAAGGAACCTAAGCACTCCTTCCTCTCCTCCCCACAAAAACAAACCTATAAGGTAGGTTGGCCTGAGAGAGGCTGATTGGCCCCAAATTACCCAGTGAGCTTCCATGGCTGAGGATGAACTAAAATTCCGATTTCTTACTCCTGGTCCAACATCCTGACCACTATACCCCACTGGCCCTCTGATATTTATGGCTTAGCTATATGACACTATGCCTGTATAAGGTTTGTTTCATTTTGACTTTAAGTGAAGTATGAGACCTCATTCACTCTGTTATTAGAAGCCTTGAGTAAAATCTGAATATAATCTGTGAATGCAGCAACTGTACCAAGCTACACTTAAACAAATCATGACAAGGAGAAAAACTATGCAGGCTTCAGAAATTTCCATAAATTTAAGTTGTAACATACAGAAGAGTAAAATGGTTAAATACAGAACCAGAGAGTAATCACATAATATTTACTTTTCATTAAGTTCAACTGTAATGAATTGCTGGGTGGCATCCAGCACATCACTCGAAGCTCAAGCATGGCTCTGAAAACTTTGTTCATTCCTGACTTAGAATAATTTGTGAATCTATCCAGTGTATTCCCTAGACAAGGATGGAATTCAGGAAGACCAGTTAGCTAGTTTTGTAAAGAACAGAAAGATCTAGTGTATTTTCCATAAAGTTGTATACGAAATATACATCAATAACTAAGTCCTAGTGCAATAACCATCTTTTACAATATTTTTTGGAGATTCAAATCATGATTAGCTATTTCCTCCTCTTGAACATTATCCATGAAAGCTTGACATTTATATAAGCTATATCCTGGCTTGTTATGGAAATTTAAAGTTGAAGTCAGTCATGTGGCTATTAGGACACTGTATTAGTTTTTTCTGTCACATCACAAGAAGAAGACTTAGATGTTGATTAGGAAATTAAAGAGCCCATTCAGTCATTATCATACATAAAAATGCACAACCTAAGTACAGCTTCTTGGTTCACTCAAGATTTTGCATCAGCCAAAGGATTAATAACAAAAAAGCAATTTCCTTTCTTCAAACTCCATATTCATTCTATAGGTCAGTGGTTCTTAAATCATTTGAGCCAATTACCCCTTTTCCTGGCCTCAAATAATGTCATTACCCACCAAAAAAAAAGAGAGAGAGAGAGAGAGAGTCTGTTGTTTTACATAAGGGTTGCAGCAGCAACAGTCCCAAACTGGATCCTTGACTCATAAACAACCAATTACAAATTACTCCATTACCCCCAGGACTTTATGAAATTTGCTTGCCACAGCAAAGTGTCAAAAATGAGAAACCATAAAACAAATACAAAAAATGTCTAAACAGTTGCATCAATTGTTCTATCAATCAGTTCAGGCATCACAATCAGTGGACCCTGAAGATATCCAGGAAAAAAATATCACTTCATATTTTTTCAACATTCACTATCATTTTCTGGTGGTGTTACTACAGCTGTTTCCTCTAATCAGATAATCTACATACCACTTCTCTCACAAGCTGTCTCAGTGGACCACAGATTTTTTTAGAAAAAGATAATTGCTGCTTTTCTAATTCTGCAGTCTCAAACCATCCATTTAACTAGGCAAAATTGTATGATCCTTAAACAGTTGCTTTAAAAAAATGCCTTGACAGGAATAGCCCTAGTTCTTCATCTTTCTTTGATAACTTCTTATCCACCACTACCAGAGCTATAAACAAGCCTGATATTATATGGGACCTTGTGTATCATTCTAATAAACAGTGACAGAATACTAAGTCATGAAAAGCCTGTCTTACAGGAAACCAATACAAAGACTTCCAGATGAGGTTTCTCTTGTACAATCCTTCTGCCTTGCTCAGAAAATTTAAGGGGGAGCCAGATGATGTCACCCTCAGCTTCTAAGCTTCAAGTATTTTCCTACCATTGCTTTTGCTTTTTTTCTTCTCACTGAAAATCCATTAAAAGGAAAGAGAAAGAGACAGAGAGAGGGACACACACACAGGCAATAGATGCACAGTGCTTCTTATGGGAAATACTAGGAGCTGTCAGTCTGGAAGAATCTGAAGAGCAATGTGCCTTTAGATATTGCTGTTTGCATTCTATGATACACCACTATCACTGCACTAACAGTTTTGACACTGAAAGTATTACCATGCAATTGCTGCCATCAGCTCCATTATTAATGCAAGTAGCAACAAATGCCATTACTTCTTAAATCCAGTTTCAAAATGTGGTTTACAGGGCTTAGGAGAATTTTGTTTCTTCCAAAGCCAAGCATGGAGACAGTAAGTAAAAAGAACAAGATAAACTGAGCTCACCTTAGAAGAACTACATTGTTTGACATAAAGGCGCCAACTGTCACATCTGGAAAAAGAATTTATAGCATTGAGAACAACCATGATTCCTGGCATCCATCCCCACAAATTCAAATTAACAAAAGCAATTCAATGTTTATCATGATCTTCTCCTGAAATATAATGCTCCAGGACAGTATGTCCCGGAACATTCTCCCTATAGTAATATGTAAGATGTATTTTCACCACAAAACACTCCCTCAAATTGACTCATGCCACAGAAGAAATAAAGATAATCTAAATAATAACTACGTTCAGCATAGTTTAATTCACTGTCCAGTTACTAAGCTCCAATATTAACAGCTTCTACATTTCTCAGAATTAACCCTAGGAGACCACGTTTCATGATTGGTGAATATACAATTACTGCTTATCTTTTTAAGGTTCATATTGCTTACATTCCTTGATTTCTATTATAGGGTTCAGATCTGTTCCAAATTTAAGACAGTATACTCCAACCAATTCCCCCTCGCCCTAAATTCACTGAAAACATGTTTACAGTATTATGTAGGCACATTTTAATAAAAACAAAAGGAAATGGAAGTATATGAATCCTTAACTCTTTAGTTCTTCCATTAATTTTATCTATTGATTTGCATTATACTGACTGCCAGAATTACAAGCCTACCTGGGTAACCATTTCCATCCATATCAACTCCTCCAGAAATGGACTGGCCAAACATCTGCAGCCTTGGACTTAAATGTCTTCCAGATATCCTCTGAAACAGACCATTCAGAATTGAAATCAACCAAACCAAGCAAAAACACAGTGTTTATGTTTTATATGTTTCACAAGATACACTGCAAGCTTCTCACTCATTTTGATGGAATTGGGCTACATGGGTTATAAACCATGTATTATCTCTAGGTCACACAAATGAGAAAGAATGTGAGTACACACTCATGTGTATGTGTTTATAGACTGATTTCAAGACAAGCACACAGATGCAAGATTTTCCACTCTCAACTAAGGCACCACAACTAGATCTAATCGGCTGATACCAAGCCTCCTTTGTCTGAGAAACAGTAGTTTTTTTTTTCTTTCACAGGTAACATATACTGGCTATATTATATTGTATAAATCAAAAAAGGATAAGCGGGCATATCCCATTGAACAAATTGTTGACTCTTCTCCCCCACTTGTTCCATGACAATGATTCATAGTTCAGCATCACTTCCAACACATTACAACTAGTGGGCTTGTTAGATAATACAGGCTGGTGTTATGCTGAGAAAATAATAGTAGTACCTTGCTATGGGGATACTACAAATAAGAACAATTACTACAACTTTAAATGTGAAGTCATTAGGTCTCTGACTCTTACTCTTTGATTCAAAACTTGCAAGACAGATGCTCAGCTGTAATGACCCTCTGCTCATCCACAGAACAAATACAACAGCTAACTGAGAGACCTTGCTGGAGAACATTGTCCAGTCTATAGGAGACTGGTATCTCCCTGTAAGAGACTGGAATACAGTACAACATCCTCCATTTTTGGTTTAGTGATAAACTGGCAAAATGCAACTCTCCCACATAAACAATGGTTTACAACCCCAAATATAAAGGGCAATAGCCCCAGACCATTGTCAGATGGGAGAACTGGAAAACAAAAACAAAAGATGTAAAGAAGAGGAAAGGAGCTTTTAAATCTTCCATCTTAAAAAAAGTTATGAAGAAAATGTTGCCACTTTTGAAAATGAAGGCAACAGAAAGCAGCTGGACTCCTCAAATTACATTTACACAAGAGAATGTGGCTTGGATTTTGCGGGGGGTCCCTGTTAGGGTGGTAAGAACAGAGCTATACAATACATATCCCACAGACATCTGCAGGCTATTAGGCTATAAAGGTTGGAAAATAATGCTACACAGCTCAGAGAGCTGCAAATGAAACCAAGGGCCCCAAAACTGAGCTTGATAGTATTTATTTAGTACAGACAATTATCTGCCAGCCAGTTAAAGTGCTTCAGGTATGCCCAGGATTTGGCTTTTCCAGAGGTTGAAAAAAAAGTTATTTAAACACTTTCTAAATTTTTTACCAAAGCATCTATAACTTTAAATAAATGCCCTTTTTTTCTCATAGTTGTGTCTTGTGTGTGTGAGAGAGACTGTTTTACTAAATCCATAGCATCTGAATGGTTCAGAGTTATGTAACCAGGCCCAAAGCCTTTCACCCCAAGGTGACTGGTTCAAATAGAGGCCAGGTAGGCAGATGTTACAAATTAAACATCTGAAAATGTTTGATGGATTTGTGAGCCAAATGAATGGCTGACCTACACCCCTGGTCCATGTGAACAAGACAAAGCAATATAACAGGACTGTTAGAAGCCTGAAGCAAAGAGAGAGAGAGAGAGAGAAAAGGAATGGCAGAGATCAAGGACAAGTAATGGAAAATCACTGGCAGAACTTCTCCCGAAAATGCAAAAGCTGGTGACTAATCTGGAGAGAGACAGCAGTTATTTTAACCGTTTGCCAATATTAAGCTCCCTTTGTATGAAACTCCGATATTGCCTCAAATGTGAAAAAAGAAGCAAACGCTATTTCCTCTTCCAAATTCAGATATCCTTAGCCAAAACTGACATTATGCATCTAAATCAGGTCTGATGTCCCCACTCTCTTCTCCATGGTCAGAAATAATTGTCCATGCACCACAAATTATCACTTTCACAAACTATCATAAAAAGGAATTTAGCTCATTATTTTGTTTCAAAAGAGAGTTAATGCATTCTAAAGCAGTCAGCAAACAGCAAAACTAATTATCTCCAGCCTGTTCAAGTGATCTCAGATGCAACCACTAAACTCTGACTTAGCATCCCTCATGAACCCCCACCCAGCAACAAAGCAAAATATTTAGACCAGTACTTCATAAACAGCTGAAGGATGAAAAACACAAGTCTTTCTCTTTTTTTTCCCATAAGGCCCCTCTAAAGCAAAAACGCAGCACTAACCAGATTGAGGCAAAAGACTCAAGTTATGACCTAGTAAATGCATACCCTGAAAAATTATTGTTTATTACAAGAAGCAGAATCGGTCCTTTGACTTCCACTAATATGGCCAAGAGTCTAAGATAAAGTCAATAGGAAAACCTTCTAGGAAGGGACTCGCAGACTAAATTTAGTGGAATAGATGTTAAATAGAGTTGGTGTTTTCCTTATTTTAGCCAATAAATTATGGCTGTGGCATATTATTCCAAGTACTTGAAGATAAAGCATGAAACTTGAAGCCGAAGCAAAAAAATGATACATTTGCATCCCTTCTCTTTTCTTTTTTTCCAGTTTGTTTTAGATTTTGTTTTATCTTTATTCCCCTTTATTTCTCCATAATTGTCATGAGTAAGGATGGCGAGCCGAAATTCTTGGTTTTCTGTAGACATTTCCAAATGTCTCTCCTTAAATTCTTGCTCCTCCCTCTTTCGATGGGAGTATGAGTTTGTTAGGATTGATGTCCTAACAGCCAGGAACCACGCTGAGACAAAGAACAGGTCTCTAGTGTTTTATTGCAGCTACATAACAGGAAAATCCTAACAAACTGAAGAAGCATGGGAAAAACCCAGACATATAAACCCCAAAGGTTAAGGCAGGCCCGATCTGTGTCTCTTGGAATGGCTACCTAATTCCTCAGTGCTACGCATGGATGGGAGCCCCCTGCTCGCCATCCTTACTCATGACAATAATAAAGAAAAAATGATGAAATACCCTACCCTAATTTTATTCCACTGGGCAGGTTATGAAATGCCAGGTTAACTTATCATATGATCTTTAAGTGATCAATATTTTCAACAATTCTATCTTATATGGGAATATCAGCTGGAACTGTGGCAAAGCACCATGTGGGGACAATGTTGATGGCAGATTCCTGGACAAAGGCCCCTCAAGTACGCACATAACACAAAGTCCCTTTTCACATCTACACTATTAAGCAACTGGCCACTTCCTGACATTTAGATCTGTCCTTATTTAGCTTGCCATATTCTTAGGAAACCTGGTAACATTTTGTACTTACCATGGAATATCGAGGAATGATGCCCCCAATGTATCCATGATAGATATACACTGCTCCTGCATAGTTGTCTTCTTTAGGAGCACCAATGGCAACATCTAAATAAGGCAAAACAGTATAAGAAGTGAATTTTCTTCCATTCCAAAGGTGAATTCTTTCCACAACCTGCCTTCTTTAACACAAAGACAAGAGCCACTGGCTTGGTGGCAGTCTGATTTACAGAATGTTACCTCTTTTCATAAGCACTGGATATTTAAAAACAAATAAACCCCTAGATTTGTATTATACCTAATAAGAAACATGTGCTTAGGTTCCATAAATAATACCAGCTATGCACAGGAGAATCCTGGTCCATCTTGACTTGCTTTATGAATCTCAAGGGAGATCTTAGGTAATTGTAGATGAAGCTGTGAGTTGCACACAGAATACAATTCCCTACCACATAGCCAATCCACAGCATAGTCACTGAGAAATCTTTTCAAAATGCTCAGGTCTCCAAAACATTATGATAATGCAAGTTACGTTCGATAGGGGATACAACAAAGGATTTTAACCAGCTTAAATGATCTGATTGTATGTGTTCTTTTGTTTTATTTTGTTTAAAAAACATACAATCAGATCATTTAAGCCAGTTAAGATTGTATTTGTTAAAACATTGAAAAGTTGCTTAAAAATCACAACTGGAAATTTTAATCAATAGAACAAACTAGTTTTAATTTAGCTAGCAGAAGCCAACTCCAGCTGCATGTGTTAAGTTAGGTTTGGGGTGAAATGTAAATTATTTTTAGGATAGTTTCTTGTTCACTATCCCTGGACTTTTTTGTAGGAAAAACTGCTCAATAACGTAACACAATTCAGCTTGAAGTTTGTTTGTTTGTTTTTTCATCTTAGCTTTATTATTTTCATAGCTTGTTTTCCTCTCATCTTTCCACTACTGTTTGCCCCTTTTAGCACACAGGCTGGATTAGGGAAAATCAGTTTCTTTCAAAACTTTGAGATAGTCTATTGAAGGAAATCAGATTTATTTCCAAGGGTAAAGATAAAAAAAAATCTAGAAGCCCTGCTTTCCTGTTTTGTTGATACACACATGAGGCCCTTGAATATGCTTCACCTCAAATACTACCTTTAAGCCAAAAAAACACCCCCAGTGCACGTGGGCCTTCAGTACGTTAATGAATATGTACATACAATTATGATAGTTCTGTATTATTATATATACTCTGTAAGTACCAGGTTTATCTTGCTAAAGCAAGAAAGAACAGAGGCCTGGTGCAAAAGAAAATATACTGACCTGGAAATCCATCATCATCGATATCCCCAAGGGATGCCATGCTTTCCCCAAAGTGTGCATTGTAGGCTTTATCGCCATTCAGGACAAGCTGCTCTTCCAGAACTCCCTAGCAAACAGGAAATAGGCCAGGCTAAGAAAAATAGAGACTAGTGTTGAAAGATGCATGACCTCTGGTACTGGAAGAGTCTCATGTAAATGTCCTTCAGGAAACACCTGGAACATATCTGGGTAAGATTCCTGAACTCCTGACCGTAAGTTTCAGTCAGTGAACTACACCTGGATATCATAGAGAGGAAATCAGTATAAATTAAAAAGGTACTTAATTGCTCTTGAAAAGGAAACACTGGCCTGGATAGCAAAAACCAATACATGGCAAATGTAATTTCTCAAAATCCAAAACTCAAAAAAAAATCTAATGCGTGTCAAATCCTCCATATGTGTTAATGCAAACAGTTAAGCAGCAAGTGAAGTAAATAGCTTCTATTCTGTTGAAATGAACAGCTGGGAGGAAATATTAGAACACAACACATTCAGCAAAATCCTCCCATAATCACTGGAGCTGGGACACATAAGTCAGTTTGATCACTGTTAAAATAATTCAGTTAAACATGCTGGTCCATCAGCAGCACAAAAACTGTGTACTTTCTGCCAGTGAGCCATGCTGATGTCACAGCATGATTGTTTCAGAAGAGGTATTCTCTCTTGTGTGTAGGAAACAGGGAATACCTCTTCCACAGCATTGACTGCAGTGACATCTGCATAGATAACTGGAAAGCAAAACTAACCAGTAGTAGGTATGTAACTATATGAACCTTCATATATAATCAGGATTTCTTTAATTGAGTGATACCCTTGAAAACAGACTGCCCTCTTTATTATAACAAAAGATGTAAGCACCAACTGGCAGATCTTTCATACATATCTGAACATAAACAGTATTCTACATTTGGCAAAGCCTCAGATGCAAATGCCAAAACACTTAGCATCACAATGAACAGGCAATACACAAAGCCAAAGAAATAATCCAGTGGATTCAAATAACAGGAAAGAGATTTTGACTAAACAGTGGCAAGAAATTTCTGATTTGACAGGGGAAGTAGTCTGGAAGGCCACCTACTGGTAGTAGTACATTTCCTGCAAAAGCAGGGGTTGAACTAAATGGCCTTTGTAGTCCCCTTCAATTCTATCATTCTGTATAGAATAAATGAGAAGCATAAGTTTTGAAGATGTGCTCTGCTAATCTGAAGTTGCTTTCCAAAGCAACTGCTTCTAACCTGAACTTCTACCATGGTTCATGTATTTCACTACAGTCCCTAATGGAAAACACAATCCACTGAATCCTCTTCTTAAACCATCCTATTTTGTTGTTTCCAGCATGGAAGATAATCATAAGACACTGAACATCCCCAAAGAAATAATTTGGCTTGATGTCCTGTAGATTCTTCTTCTTCTTCTTCTTCTTCATCATCATCATCATCATCCTGTTTTCAAACTGCTAACAGATAGTACAAGAATGTTTTTCTTGCCAAAAAAGGTAGCCAACTAGTAGCATAGATGCCACCTGTGATGGGCAAATTCCCCGGGTCTCAGTCCGCAACTGAGCACAGAAAATTAAGTCAGCAAATAGCTGTCCTTCCCCATTCTAAATCTGGAACTTCCTGTCATCAGGAATATCAACAGGCTCTAAATATTTTATGTCCAATTTTGTGATCCCCCAGGCCCACTGAGAACTTATAGATCTTGCTCTATCCATCAATTTCCCAAATACTGGCAGGAAAAAAGACCTCTTTGAAAATCTTTGTGGGAGTCAGCATCCCTGTTTCTCTGATAATAAGGTACCAGGACATTCTGAAGGCCCTAGGAAACCCTCTGGGGCTCCTTGCATTTTCAGGTTTCCTACTATTGTCATGTACTAGGAAAGAAAAGTTCACACAGGGCTTCCAGTGAGAAGTAACAAGGAGCAAGAGGCAGGAAACAGGAGGGAGGGAGGGAGGAAGACAAGCCAGACCTGTGTTCAGTTTGGGGAAGGGCAGAGCTAACTGAATTAGTGGAATCTAGAAATCACGACAGCTAGCATTGGTAATTTTGCAGTGCCAGAAGTTGTGCCTGTCTAGTACAGAGTCATACGTGACACACTGCTTGCTCTGCAACCTGCATGTAGATGGTGTGGCACTATCTGGTTCTCTGATTTCAGAATTTGCCTCCAAGTTGCCCATAGTTATATGAACACCTTCCTCCAAGAATGAGATTCATCTTTCAGAGAAAAAGGTGGCTATCCTTGAAGTCTGTATTTGGGGGTGTTGGTTAGAACCATTATAAAGAGAAATATTTGATTTCAAATTCAGATAGACAGACACATACACTGAAATAATTTTCACACATTTTTTCAGTTGATTTCTCCATTCTGCCCTGCACCTCAAGTATTTCCACAGGGAAACTAAACTGGGGTATTAGAATTAGTTCAGTGTCTATCTCAAAAGGGCTTTCCTTCTTCTTTTATTTTCTTTCTGGTGTTTGAGGGGAGACTCGTTTCTGGAACTTGTAATAAAGTATTTTAGGAGGTCTTCAGAAAATTGCTGACTTAAAGAAAATCCCACAGAATGAATTGGTTATGCAAATGATGAGGCAAACATTTCATTTTTATCGTGTTTTTCTTTTCTATAGCACTGAGCGTCAAAATACAATTTCATGAGATTTATCTCTAAAGTTTCACATGTAGTACAGTAACACAGAATGTGCAATGTTCCTCTCCTATGCCAAAGTTATACTGAGTGCAACAGAGTGAAAGTAAAAAGTTTTAGGATTTTATACAATACAGTATTCCTATTCAGCCATTCATTAAGCGCAAGAGTGGGCAATCCTTTTGCGGCCAAAGGCAGCTCAATGTTTTGACTTTTCCCAGAAAGTTTAGGATTCCAAGGAGTTGTGGGAGGAAAGGTATGATGGGACTGAAGTAAAGTTATCCAGGGAGGATTTCTCAATCTTTTTTTTTTCAAGATTTTAAGGGAGGTTAACTCTGAAGAGGTGCAGTGTGTCAAGCAGAGGCCTATCTATTTCAATCACTATTTTGGGCCTTCCTTATTTTGTTTAAAACATAGCAATAAAAACTGCCCAAAATTGGCATTTCTTTCACCAAACGTTGCTACTTGAGGGTGGGTTGGGGGTTGTTCTTTAGTGGCTACAAGATCTACATGTTGTCTATGGAGTGTTTAATCAGACAACTTCTCCCTGCCTGGTACTCTCCAGATGCATTCCCAGCACTGACTGGGAACCTTGGTAGGGTTCCAAAAGATGGAGAAACAACCACAGAGGAAAAGCATTATCAGAATGAAAATTGTAAGTACATTCCCCTGAATATTCCTCATGCTCTTCAGAGACTAAAAACCTTGTGCAATCAAAGTTCCCATTCAGGGATAAGATGCTAAGCATTCTCAGCCAAGCATGCACAGAATCGTCTTTCAGACTTAACTATTTGTTGCAAAAGAATCAAGGAGAAAGATAACCCTCACTGGAATTATTCCTTTAAACTATGTTGTAAAAGAGGTGGTGATAGATTTAGTGCATACTTGCTAATAGGATGACTTGAAATAAAGTTTCCCAGAGCAATCAACAGTTAATATGTGCTTTAATACTCTTTGTTTTTAAGACTCATTGACCTCAAGAGTTGATATTTTCATTGCCGAAGAATGTCTACATGCTTGTATGTTGCTATCTTGTATAGTACTACAGTCAGGTTTAGATTGTGACCAGTTCCCTCACATTAATTGGAGGTCTGAGTTCAAGGATCTGCTTAGCTATGAAGTTTGAGCAAAACACCTACTAACAGCCTAATGGCCTTTGCAAAATTATTGAAAGAATGGCTCTGCTTAGCACTACCACAAGAAAGAGCAGAATCCATTAATCAATAATCAAGTTAGAGTTTAATTTACAAATGGGACACTGAGGCCCAGGCAATTTAATTAACTGAAGACAAATACTGCTGCAGTCTAAACCGGCCTGGATGTATCTCTCCAATATTCCACATTGAAAGCTCAGCTTGAGACCTAAATCTTAAATTATCACAACTATGCTATACTTTTTTCTTAAACTTTCTAGGAAAGACTCAAGCTTGTGGCAAGCCCCTGTGCCCATCTGACCTCAAATAACCTAAAAAGTCATGACTTATGACCCATTTGTTTTAAAACCAATGCACAAAGAGCATTAATTTGGGATGGAAGACATTTTCACAAACAGAAGCATCTCTGAGAAAGCCCATATGGCTCATCCTCCTTCCAAACAAGCCATGGTCATCTCAGAAGACAGGAAACTGATGTTGATTATTTCCCTAGACAACCTCTGGGCCACAGCAGTTGTGCAATGTACTCATTTGGAAAGAAAAATCCTCTCCTGAGAACAGGGAGGTTTCAACAGAGTCAAAATAAAAGCCATTTCCTGTCATCTCTTTTCATGGGTTCATTTCTCACAATTTGGCATGAGCAGAAGATAAAACAATACCAATTCAGTCTCCCAAGGCACACTATGGCTGGTCATAAAGTCACCATACTTAAACAAAAGGAAAAGTGCTAAATCAGAGGTCAGTAGCTAGACTGACCCTGCTAAGCATGCCCTGAGCATAATTCCCTGTGTGAACAGCATTGCCATCTTATCACATAAAATAAGCCAAAAACCAACGTGAACAGGAAGACAGTTATAAATTTTGGCTTATTGGGGCATACCGTATTTTGCATCAATCTTGGAATCAGATGCCAATCAAACTTAGTCATATACTCTCAAGTCAAATGTTTGCTATCCCAATGCATCTTTAATAATAACTTGCAATTTTTCCAGGCACATCCTAATAATCTCTTTGATCTCATCTATCCCACCTTTGTTTTCTCATACAAAGTTACCCGGCTGACTTACTGTGTCCTATGAACGACCAAGCAAGCAGGCTACTAGTGGGCTACCAAAATCCACCCACTGACTCTGCAGCTTGTCAAAGTCATACTTTTTGGCTTAGCACTAGATGGGAACATTCCCATTCTCATTTGAGTAATACCATTTCTACAACTATCCAGCTTTATTAATCATGGCAAATACTGACTGTAATGAGAGACTGGGCCTAGTAAGGTCATGTATGTATACAACTGTAGTTTTGGAGTATGTGATCCAAAGTAAAAAGTTTCTGGAGCTAGTAAATTAGGTTGCAGTACAGCAAAAAAAATTTGCTGAGTGGACCAAGACAAATCTAGGCTTCTATGTAACACTGGGCCAATCCATAGTTTTGTATTTTGCTATCTCTTGCTGCATTTCTTCCAACACACAGTCTTCATGATGGTTTCCTTCATTTGTTCTAAACCTCATGCCCTGAGGGTTCCCAGTTCAAATATCAGAATCCTTGATAACAAGAATGGAACTGGCCTATATTGCAAAACGTTCAGTTATGTTCAATGATCTTTAAGCCTTAGGGGACTTTCTCTCTCCCCCATTCATTCATAAACACTCACACACATCTATACCTAATTTTTCAGATACTCGTACAGACAAGCCCTCTAAAACCTTCTCACTGTCTCCACCATTAGAAGACACAGTGGAAGAGGCAGTCCCTCTCACAGGAAGTCTGCCTGGCTCCATCTTTGTTTTTCAATGTGTTCTAAACTTTTCAGCGCTCTTTTAGGATACCTTCATTATGAGAGAATGTATTTCTTTGCTTTTCTATACAGGGTCCTATTACATTTTAGAAGCTGCCTGAGATTTTTTTCAAATGGAAAGTATAGTAATAATGGGACAAGTGTAGCAATAATAAGAATAATCTAGATTGTAGACCTCAGAAATGAGTTTATTCTGTGAAACGTGATTTCATAATAAATTATAGAGGTGTCACAGTACCCCGTTGCTTGTGTTACAACAGATATGTCTACTCTTGTGCCAGAAGGAATTTAAGCAGACTTTATAATATTCCAAGAGATAATAAAAACACGTGCATTCTCCCTGTTTTGTTAAAACTGGTTTATATCTTAAGCAGAAATGGGAAAATTGCAGTCCCACATCTGCTCAATGCCCTGGAACCAAATTTGCATAATACAGCGAGATTGTGGTAATTATCACAACGATTTCCCCCAGCCATTTACTTGGCTCTTTCACATACTTACATTTCCTCTGCTGAGGTAGACAGTGACTTGACCTTCATCCCGGATCTCAGAGAACATGGGCGCTCCCACCAGGAGGTCTGAAAGTCCATCAGAATTCAGATCAACTGCACATAAGGAGGAGCCAAAGTAAGAGCCCATCTGCAACCAAGCCGAGTCACAACAAAGCATTCAGTATCTGCCCACACACAAGAGGAAATCACACATGCTTTTCTTGCTTTGCAACTGAAACTGCAACTAACTGCTCTCACACCCAGCAGCTGTAAAATGCCAGCTGCAAGAGTTTTCTAAAATCAACTGGACAGGACAGCTGCTCTTGTTGTTGTTGTTGTTTTTAAAAGCCTCACACCTTTAAGTTCTAGCTTATGCTATTTATTCCTTTTAGCTTATTCCTTTTAGAGCGCAAGGCTCTATAGACAGCACCCCCACTTCAATTTCCCCACAACCACCACCCTGTGCTATACTTCAAGCAATAGTAATCAGTTTAAACAATGGTGGGACCCCTTTAGCCTTTCAGAAAATACTGATTTGCCCCCCCTAGTTCCCTCACTGTTATCCATACTGGCTCGGACCATTGAGAATTGTAATTTTGCCACTTCTTAAGGCTTTCCTATCCCTGCTTTAAATATACCTGGACTACTGCAGTGATTGTGATGATTCACTTATGTCTGTGAACATTTCAGTGTACATGTAGCACATCTTTTGCGAAAGAATCAAACCAATACAGTGTAAAAAACACCCTCTGGATACTGGTTAAACCATTCTCTAACAGATTCCAAGCAACTTGGATAACTTCAACATAGTTAAAAGAAAGAATTTTAGGCCAGGACTATTCATAGAGAAAGAGCAGAAAGCTAGAGCTGGGGCAGGCAAATTACATCTAGGGATGCACTGATACGATTCAGTAACGCTGGAAACTATTATCAGCTCAAGAGTTCACCTGAAGATTGAGTCCGTGGCAAATTAACTTAATGAAGAAGTTTCAAGATGCCATGGAATAAGGGCCTTCATAAGAGCCTAAAAGCCCAAGGGCAGAATACTCATGTGAGCTCAACCTTCTTCTCACTGCATCCTGTGTCAATATAATTTTTTTTCTCCATTCTTTTTTGTCCACTGAAGTCAATGTCCCTGCAAATGGGAGGGTGTGAGAAACTCCAAATATTAAAAAAAAAAACCTCTTGTGAGCATAATTAGTTTTACTGCCCCACAAGAAAAAGTTCATTCCACCCAATCATTTTAAATACTGACATTTAAAGAATTTTAAATATTAAGCAGGGTCACATTTTTGAACTTTTACAGGCAATTATGTTATTTAGAAAATTTGGATTGAAATTTATGCACTTGTCACCTCACATCTAGGCTATTGTAAGTTGTTTTAAATGGGGATGTACTTGAGGACAATTCTAAGGCTACCAATGGTTCAAAATGCAGCTGCTGATATAGTTACAGGTTATGCTTGATCTACCCATGTGATATCATTTTTTTCAGGAATTGCACTGATTGCCTGTAAATGTCCAGGTGAAATTTAAGATGCTAATTATTACCTATAAAGCCCTAAAAGTTTTGGGACCTGGTTATTTACAAGACAGTCTGCTCCAAGTGGAATTATCCATCTAGTAAGAACCAAGAGAGAGGGCCTGTTAGAACTGTCTCCTCTGGGAATATGAGCAAGAAGGGACCCAAAGAACAGCCCACTCTGCAATGCCTCCCCTTCTATGAAACAACCTACCCCTAGAGACAAGGACGCCCCGTTCCTATTGGTATTTCAGAAGGCTGTCAATATCTTTCTTTTCCATACAGCCTTTGAGGATGGAATGGAAGTATAACTTAGCTGCACCCATAGTTGGTAAGAGGGTACCAAGTCAATTGGCTTTATTATACTGATTTATTTTTGAAAACCTAATTACTATAATAGGCAATTGTTATGTTATTTAGAAAATTTGGATTGAAGTGGCTTAAAAGGAAGGAAGGATGGAAGGCTCTATGTGGCAGCTCTAAGGCTGAAGAGAGCACACACCAGGTGACTTGGCTTCAGAATTTCTATGACAGCAACACAAACCTGTGGTGGCGGCGGCATCAAACAGCACTTACAGAGACTCTCTCTGTATTATGGGATGAAGTGCTGTGAACTGGAGATATACAGCATGGAAACATTTTATGCAGTTTTCATGAGGCACTCTGAACGTAAGAATCTGCCCTGAATTGTATATGTGCTTTGAATTTTTGTCAAGAAATGCTTGTATCCCTTATTCATTCATTGTGAAAGTGGGACCATCTGGTGCCTATATACCACATATTATGACCCTGGTTGGGTTTGCACAAAACTCACTGAGCCAAAATATAATTGGATCATTTATTTCTAAGTAGGCCATGCATATCCAGCTAGCGTGCTTAATTAGTAGTTCAGTGTGTTATGGAAATCTAGGAACTGGGTTAATTCAATAAATGACTGATCAGGTTATCACGTGTTATTGTGCTATGCAAATACAAGCTATATTTGACCCAAAAGTAGAATCAGCAAACTGCGCTTTCAGAAACTATTTACAGAGGCTGCTTAATGTCTAAAGAGTTGTGATTCTGCTCCTCCTTAATTTAGTCACCCAACTTTTCTTCAACCAAACTGAGCCAATACTTCAGCCAATGGGTTAAATCAATCATGCAGCAGCAACCCTGCCTTTCATAGTTGAATCGAAATTGACCTTTCAGTACTGAAAAGTCGCAGGCACTGTTTTATAAGCCACTGCAGGAAGATGGAAAGAAACTAAAAGGCAAGGATCAACTTGAGAACTCTAATTCTGTTTGCTTTTCTGGGTTGCTGGTCAAACAGTGAGCATTTAATCCTCTGTGTGGATTCTTCTTTCTTTGCAACTGCATACAGCAGTGTTATTTTAATTTCCTAAAGTATGAATGAAATATCTGAATAATATGTCACTCCGGATTATAGCAATTTCATGAAGGAAAAGACCATTGCTATCTGGCTGTCACAGGATTGCCCAGAGAGAAAACCTAATGTTACTGTGAGAACTTTAACTTTTTGCTATTCACATCTGTCAACTTTAATTAGCAATTCATTTCCAATTTTCAAGAGTCAACTACTTCAGATTGTCTGTGCCACCGTAATAGCACATCATAAAAAGTAAGCTCCTGGAATTGTTTTTGCAGTGTAACTATGCATCACCCTGCAAATAGCCAGAGAATGGTCTAGCAGTGTACAAGTCCATCAGGGGTCATGTTACTAAAAGTCTCATCTGGGTGCCACATGGTCCTGTTGAAACTGGCAGAACTTTTGCATAATTTCCTATTACCCGATACCATAGACTTTACAAATAAAGAGGTATTTTCATCTTAACAGGTTTGATAGCATTTGCAAAAAGAGTTCCTACTAAGATGACAAAAATCTACCAGCAGATTATAATGCATGGTCATATGGATACAACACATGTATTCCTTAAATACGTTCTCCACTCAGGAAATTGCAGTATGAAGAAAGAAATGGGATCAAATGAGAAAACTCTCGCCCTGAGGTCACTGTACTTGTGAGCAACCTAACTATAATAAGAGTTAGACACTGTACTTGTGAGCAACCTAACTATAATAAGAGTTAGACAAGAACCCTTTAATGTATAAACACAAAAACAACAAATATATTTTTGGGCAGTTTTGGGCTTCACTGGCAACTGTGGCTGGCATCTTCAGAGGCAAACCAGTATGCCGCACAGCCTCTGATGCTGTGCCACAGTTGCTGACAAAATGTCAGGAAATCTGTTCTCCAGACCACGCTCACTAAACTATGAAGCCCAAGACCGCCCAACAGATATCAGCCATGAAAGCTCATTGTACTGAAATGTATTTTTGCTTGAGGGTTACTCACCTTTTTACCAGAAGCCTGAAAGATTTTTACCAGAGAGCCAGAATTCCTATCTGTGCGGAATATGTACACCTATGAAGTTAAAAAACAACAAAGTAATTGTTCTATCCACAATATAATTAGATCAAATGACATAATACATGCATACCAATGTGCCTATCATGCTACACTCTTTTGGGGTAAGCAATGTTATACAAAGTGCAGAAAAGGCATAAAATATAGGAAGCCAAATGAGATTGAGAAAAAGAGAAGGAAATAGAGCTAAATCAAGTTTACACCAAAACATTCACTATACCGTACCATTCTTTCTATCCCTACGAACCATCCTTGCTTCTACCATGCCTATACCACTGCTTCATTGCTTCATAATTGTCTTTTGTTCTTTAAATGTCTTTTCGCTTTCTTTCTGAGGATCTGATCAACTCCAACCAACCACAACTTTGTCTTCCCCTTTCCCATTCATTCTTCCTTCATATAGTTGTTTTGCGATTCAGTCCTCAATAATTTATCTCAATGTACCTCTTTTATGCTGGTCACTCATTTTTCTTTTCAATTCACATTCATTCAGCACTCATTCATTTTTTGACCCTATCTTATCTTGTTTAAATATACCATTCTGACTGTATTCAACTTGATTTTATGTTTCTCCTGATACACTCAACTTTCACTTTCATATATGAAAGGGGAGATCACCCTTTTACATGCAGCCATTTTTACCTGTTTCATCATTCATTCCTTGCAGTAGACCATCCACAACCTACTACACACTGTCATTTCACCAGCATTTAGATGCCTTAAAATCTCTCCCTCCAGTTTCCCATTCCCAACATAAACAAATTCATCTACTGCCACTAGTTTTTTCTTTATATATAATTTGCATTCATTCACTTAGCATTTCCTGACAAACACAACTACCTTGGTCTTCGATAAATTACTTTTCACATCCATTTTCCTCACTGCATCATACAATCTAGTATTTGCTGCAAATCATTCAAGATTAGACCTAAAAACAAGGCATCATGGCCCAACCTAACACAGCTCTAACATCACCACAAGCCTGCCTTACACATTTATCCTTAAATATTTTGAACAGCCAAAGAGGATCTCATGCTTCCTTGTTGCACTACCTGCTGATGTTGAGTTCTTGGATGCCCTACATATATAGAAAGTGAGATTCTTCTAAAGTTTCTTTGTCAAAATTTATTGAAAGAGGATAGGATAAACTTACTGAAATCTCAACTGGATTATTTCCCCTTTTAGAATTCAATTTATCTCCCAGGTTCCTAAGGTAGAGACATCCTAAAGTGGAGGTTTTTTACTCATGGCTCCTGTGAGAAATGAAGAGGAGTATGTTCTCTTAACTGATAATGTCCAGCTGGTTAGAATTTGAATATCTCTCCAGTTCCAAAAATACCTTTATAGCTGAACCATTCACTAAGGGTTGTATTTATTTTCATTCCTGCCTTTTCCCCATCATATATTGCTCTTATTAAGCAATCCACTTTAACTCTATTATATTTGCACAAAACATTTGATACTTCCAACTTATTCACTTTATCATTCATATATTTGTCAGAGAAAGAGCAAAAATTGGTCTGCACAACTCCCTCCAGGCATGAAATTTTACTCCCTGTCACTTCTTGTACCCTTTCAATCAGAATTCTGCCAAACACATTCCCAGTTACACTTAACAAACTAAGTCACGTAGTTTTACATTTACTCTTCCTACTTTCCCTCTTCTATAGGGGAAAAGTAATAGCATTCTTCCAATCATCAAGCACAGAGGTACTCTTCCTGCACACATTAAACCAGGCACATAGACTTTTCATAAGCAATCATTGCAGGAGATCCATGTTATTCTTTCGTTGGCAAAAGATCAGAAGCAATCTAGTAGCACCTTTTCCAATTAACAATGTTTGTTAAAAAGCTTGTTTTTGTGAGTTGCACCTCACTTTATCAGATGCAAATGCACTTCATATGACAAAGTGAACAAAAAAACTAAATGTCACAAAAGTGTAAGCCTTTTAATAAATCTGTTAGTCATAAAAGGTGCTACGAGATGCCAAAAGCAAATTATATCCATATAAGTCTGCTGCTTCATTTGTACCTTCTACACAAAAGCTTTAACATCTCTCAACATTTATGATTTCCTTATGATTTTTCTTGGACACTAACACTTATATATTTCAATTCCATTCTTCAACATATCATCATCATTCTTATACTTCTTTCTGAAACATTTCCTCATCTTAAATCATTTCAACACTTTTTATTTTTAATTCTATTCCCTCTTCCAGAGGCTTCTTGTTTAGCCCTTTTCATCCACTGCCATTTCTTTTTAATTTCCATCAAAATTGCTTTGCATTCTCCCTCCTCTTTTAAGTATTCCTTGCTTTCTTTGACTATTCATCTATATACTTCTAAAACCCTCATTGTGTTTACCTGTTTGTCTGTTTGTACCCTCAAGTTAGCCCAAATGGTGCATTATACCACAATTTTTGAATCAGGGTACCTAACTTAAAGAATGCTTTAAAAAATCCGGGACCCATTACTCCTGTGGAATTGAAATTTCCACAATGTTCAGATCAGTTTTATTCACAAAGTTGTGGCCATTGCAGTGTCCCCATGGTCACGTGATCATGATTTCCAACACTATCTGCCAGCTTTCTACAAGCAAAGTCAATGGGGAAGCCAGCAGGAAATCAGATGTCACTCCCGCTCCCACTGCTTTTTTGCCTGCCCATGGTCATTCTGTTTATCTGTTTAGATAAGTAAATACTATTACTGAAGCTTGTTTGCCACTAAAGTTTTTCTATTTATGATATATACTCTTCTCAGATGATCATGGGACTGTCCAACATAGGGGTAAAAAAATATGGTCACCCTAAAACTTAATGTTCGTTCTGGTCACATCAGACTGCACTACCTTTGTCTCAAAGGATGACTCAACAGATCACAGGGTTGTCTAGTTGTAACTATATTTTTCATTCTATAAACTTTATAAAATACCTTTCATTTTTACAGCGATCCTTCTCTTATATACCTAATTTCTCACCCCCATATTTTTAGTTTTCTGCACCATAATTCTTTTCAATCTGCTCCCAACTGTTTCCACATCCTCTTTCACTTTCCATTCATTCTCTTGGTAAATCAATTTTTTTCTAATTTTTTTCCCCACACAGGTTATGTGCTTTCTCTCCTTGCAGCCATTTTATGTTCATTCTTTTTCTTTCTTTCTTCCACATCCATTTTTCCTCAAGATCTACTCTTGAAACTACCAAATATCTGTCCCAGTTAGAACCTCTCATTACCCTTGTATCTTTCAGTAATTCTCTTAAACTTTGATCATAAAATCTGATCAGTCATGCTTTTTCATTCATTCCTTTTCCAAGTATATGCATGATCAGTCTTACACTCAAATTTTTAAAATAAACAAACATTTTTAAAGGAATGCACACCAAATAGTCATCATCTCATTAATTCTTGGGACTTTAAGTGGCCCACTCACTCTTGCTATACTCGCTTCTCTTTTCCCTATTCATCTATCCCTATTCACACCAACAGAAAAAATTTTCCCTAGATCTGATGCATTTTGAATGTTACACAATTTTCTCTCAAACTCATCTCTGATTCTTCTATTATCACCATTCATTACAGCACAACATGCAACCATCATCAACTAATTCCTATTTCATATACATCCACAACCTAGAAGATATCAAATCATGGTTTCTGACAAACATTTTAGCCGTTTTACTCATAAATAAATCTATAACTTTGCTTCCGTACCTGTATTCAGCCATTCAAAAGGTTTCACTGCTTTCATTCAGATTTATTACATCATTCCCATTTCTTAGTTTCACAGTTATATGGTGTGTCTATTTTCCTTCACTCATTTCATTCATTGATTTGTATCCTTTATTATTTACTCCTCTCACATTCCAAGTCTCAGTCTTCCAGATGTCATTATCACTAGCAGATAGGCCCACAGATATTGATCTCTACCATGCATCATGACACTGGTCAATCAAAGCTTTCACATAATGTATTGTAGCAAGATAGAGAAGGTGTAGACTAAGTTACTGGGCTTAGTCATCCCCATGCACCATGCAGCATTCCCTGTTAACAGTAAGCACAGTCTTGGTCAGTTTGGGCACATTTTAGCCAGTATACCACAAGCGCAAGCAAAGTCTAGTTTTATCACAAGCATCATCACACTATTTTATGTAAGCTGGAATTCTAATCAAGAGACTATCTTGCAAGCCAACACACTATTTTTCACATCCCACCAACAAGAAGGTACATGCAGTGCAATGACACTCACTCAGGATACCACTTACAAAAGTTGCATGTATTAAAAAGCTAAGAATATACTAAACCCATTGTGTGGCTAAGTTCATACAGGAGGAGACTGTCTTTCTGGTATAATGTTGGTAATAATTATTTGCCATATACAAAATATTTCTATAGGTTAGGGTGAGACATAAGTGTAGTCTTTGCACAGACATACAGAATGCATCACAGTAGCAATCTTTTATGGTTGGACTCCCTTCAAAAGGATGGTAATCTAAGGCTTATTAGGACATCAGAAGTAGGAACTAGATTAAGAAGGAAATTCTGCTAGAGTCTATGAAAAATCACTGACAATTTGAATAAGAAATAAGAATTGGATAATATAAAGACTTCCTAAACCTTTGCTCTAGGCTACAGCAAAACCAAGAGTTTATCAAAAATGATTATATAAATGGTAACAACAGCTTGAATTTAAAATGGATTGTGTGGTTTCAAAAAAGGGACGTTTGTCCTCCTGCTGCTGCTCTAAAAAATAGGTGAAGAGATTCTCAGAACAATGACAGTTGGAGTACAGGAGAAGGGAAGAGTTGGACAAAACCAAATAGCCCTCCACTAGATATTATTAATTATCCTCTTTCTAAGCTACTGCCAATAAACTCTTTCCAGGAGTTGCTGAAATTGCTGCAGCCCCACATTTCTTGCCCATCCATTTTCTTCTGGATGAACTATGAGCTGAAGTTTGATCAACAACCAAACCTTTCCAACGCCGCCATCCTGGGGAGCTCCTCCAACGACGTCCGTGGTCATCAGCTGAGAGAAGTGACCTGCTACCACTGCATATCCTGAGCAGGGCATTTTTAGGGTGAACAAGCAGAGAGAAAAATGACCAAAAATATCAGCAAGAAAGGAAATGGGTCCAAGGCATAGGTCATCTATCTGGATAAAAGCATTTTTTCCCCTTCAGTCATTAAACTGAAGCAAAACACCTTCAAATTCTATAAGAGGCTTATTTTTCCGGAACACTGTTCCTTTCGAGGTTTGGAATGACAAGCAACTGGCTGGTTTGCTCGTCTTTACCTAATGATAAGGTGGTAAAGATGTAAGCAGGGACATGTAGGTCACAAGAAGAAAAATTTAAGCCAGAAAAGGTATCAGAAAAGGTGGTACTTATTATTAAAAAAATTAAAAGCAGGGATATAAAAGGGAAGAAGAGTACTAAAACTGAAAAGCACACGCATGGCGTAAAAAAGATAATTTCTACCACATTACTGATTTGTTTTTTGTGTAGCTCTTCCCAAACCAAGTACAAATTTATGCACCACAATATCAGTATATGAGTAAATTGCAACTACATGTAGTAGGGACATGTTAAAATGTTTACATATTTCTTAGTGAAAGTATAGAAACTAGAAAGTATAATAGTATGTGGAAGAAAGGAAGGAATCCAACAAGTCAGCTTGGATTATTAAAAAAAATAAAACAAAATATACCAGAAAGAGGCAAGAGATTTATTTGAAAGATCAATAATGTGGTTCTATTTGCCACTCTAAAAACAATACATTATGAGACAGGAACACTGTATAATGGGAAATGTTCAACTCCCTTCCGTTGTAAAGCCATCATGTCACGCTTGAAAGGCCCCCTGGTCTCCTCACACTGTGAATTATAGGCCTTTTACCTGCATTCTAAATGTCAACTTTCAGATTTCTTCAAAGGAAAAACCTTTGCGTCTTTTTTTAATCAAAGAAACAAACAAGCAATAGTAAGTTGAAGAAAGGAGGTCCAGTGTCCTTTCTTAAAAGCACAGATGAGGTCTTAACACACCAAATACTTAAGGAAAGTGGAGATCTGCCATAATCAGCACAACTGGTCACTAAGAACTGGACAGAAGCCATTATATGAGTTAACATTTCTCTTGTGGTGCTGACTGCATTTTTAAATAGAAGTTTCTAACAGTTATTAATGAATAATGCCTACATTCCCCTATTACCCTGGCAGATTTTCATTGGAATTATAAATCACTGAAAAAGACTTCTTTAAGTCAGGATCATTTATTCATTTTCCAAACATGTTATGATGATTTTAACAAAAGCCATAGGTTAAGACCAAGACCACATATGTATTACAAACTAAATGACTTTCCATCAATCTTAGTTCCCATTGGGATTTGTAGTTGTTTGAGGGTGCTAAGATTTTCCTGACAAAGACTTTTTAAGCAGCTACAAGTCCTTCAATCCAGAGGTCACCAGATTTGATAATGTACACATACAACATCTGTTGCCAGGGCTGGGAGCAGAAGAGTTCTTGAATCCCAGCCTTCCAGAGCTGTAATTCCTGGAGTTCTCACCTCTGAGAATTCCAGAATTCTTAGATTACACTGGCTTCATATTTATGTATATGGGAATCAATCTACCATCAATACTTAAAACCAGTAACAATTTGGAAATCTACATTGCTTACCTAGATATATGTAGCGCTTGGCTATCGCAGATTCATCTTTCAGTTTGAAGTAGGTATTATCAGTGAGATTCAATACTTTGATAGTTCCTGTCCAATAGTAAGACCCAGGAGCCCCCATGATAACCAACTCCTATCAAAAGAAGAATTTTGTCATGTTAAGCCTCTAGAGTCAATGGAAATAAATCTTTGAGATTCCTCAGGCATAACTAAACCCAGAAACAGAAAATATTTAAAAATACTGAAGTCACAGAAATGAAAGCTCTGAAAATGTAGAAAAGAGTGTAATAGAATAATCTTCACCCACTCCACCCCACCCCACTCCACCCCAACATACTGTACATCCTGATCCTGAAGGCCTTTAGGAAGTCATTTAAGATCTGGCTGTTCCCCCAGGACTTTGGGCCAGAATGAGCACAGCCCCATGAGATATTGTATACTTCAGCCATATTCACCCTTTAGTATCTATCTTTTATATAGATACCGTTTTAGATAGGTACCTTTTATTATCTACCTTTTAATTATATGTGTTGCTTTTGTATCTGTTGGTTTTGATTTCTTTCTTTGTGCACTACCCAGAGCCACACTGTCATTGGATGGCCATATCAATGCTTTCAATCAATCAATCAATCAATCAATCAATGTGGAAATATATATATATATATTAATTTAGAAATACAAATACTGTTTATTGAGAAGCAGTTAAAATAAGTTTCAACATTCTAACAAACAAAACAGTGAGGCAACTTTCTGGTTTAGTAATCCATACAAATAGAGTTAAAAAGTCATAATCACTAACATGTTTCAAAGTGATTTAGAGAACTAACTTCCTTTCCTTTCCTTTCCTTTCCTTTCCTTTCCCCTTAGAAAATGTAGAACAACACATCTTGTTCCAAGCTTCCACTATTTGAATTCATCTCTAATTAAGACAATTGATCAAATGTATCCTCAGCTGAGACTGGCTGGTTCATAGAGAAATGGACCAAGATTAGGGTTTTTGGGCTCATAATGTGCTCAAATATTCATACCATAAAGATTGGAAGCAATTATCTCATGATTAGGACTCCAAAGACCTGGGACCACCTCAAATGATGAATGGGGGGAGCAGGATCCGCACCAGATTCCTAAGCCCCGAGAACCCTGATAAGCTTTTGAATCCAGATATAGCAGCCACTGCTCACGGGTCTCTGTCAGCCCTTTGGGGGAGGCCAGGTCAGGAAATAGAAACTGCAATGATTACAGGAAATCTATTTTACTGTTGTACAGTATCATAACAGAATTGCAAAGTCCTGCTACAGCTTCCCTCCCGTTCCTCTTCTACCAAATAAAATCAAAGCGGGTTATTTTGAATCTTTTTATGCTCCCTCCTTTCCCAGGACTAAATTGTCATTTCTTTTCTCTTCCAGTTCCCCTAATGACTCTTGCATCCCTTTGTCAAGGCTAACTCTGCACTCTGCTACAAGTCTCCATGTCAGGTACTAGCTCCCCTCCCCCACTTCCTATCAGCCCTAAAACTGCAGCAACAGAGGAAACAGCATAGCAGGCAAAGGTTTCTTTAGGATCAACAAGGCAAACATTTGTCTGCTCAGGAGGAGGGGCAATGTCATGACATAAACTGCCCAGATCCTGATCTAGATGAGAACCGAGGAAGGATGGAGTCACCAGCTCCTATGCCAATCTCCAGTTTGAACTACAGGGGAAGTGGATACCTATTCACCTTCGGAATTAATGTACTGACTACAAAAAAGGTTCACGCATAAAACAGAATTAATGTTAAGCAATATAAAATAAAACAAAATAAAATGCAATTTCCTGCCCTCAAATTTGTCTATGAAAACTCACTTGTACTAAACCAGTCAATTCCCCTTCCACAACTAGGACTGAGAGCAGCTCATGTTAATTCCCTTCATATAATCAAAGGCATATATGAAGTCTGTGCTCAAAAGGAGCAAGCCTAAACTAGACTAAGTTTAGTTAGACTAAAGACCTGCGCTGGGAGGAATAGCGATTTATTTATGCAGAGTATGTCATAAATACTAAGACATGGTAGCAAGAAAAAGAAAAACCTGTTTCCTTTTTAAGCCACCTTTGTCCATGATCCCCAATCCTCACAAGCCCTCACAAGAGTCCACATTACTGAGTCCTCTAAGCTGTCTCTCTCTTCTCTGCCAGACCAAGTAACTGGCTGCAGGTCAATGGGCATGGCTGCTTTAATATACAGTATGTAAACAGAAACAACTAAAGATGCAATATTTTGGTGAGTGGCTATCATCCAGGGTAACCTTCTCATTTCTGAACAGAAAACAGAATAAGCAGGACTGAGTGCTCCTATATTAGGCACTTGCCTGTTTGACCCAGAGACCATTTATCTACATTTCCTGCTCATTGTGAACTGGCTAATGCTCGAGGCTGTGCGCTGAAAGTTCAAAGCCACCTTCTGAATGAGGAACAGGCAAGGGGAGTTCAGAGCATGGGAAAAGAAGCAGGCTTGATACTGCTGACAAGCCAGGAAACAGCTGCTGCTGACACTGCACTGATGATCAAACACTTTATCGCAAAGGTTGCCACCCATTTCAGATTAACCTGGAAAGATCCCACTGGACCATTTTGAACACCATGGCGTAAGTTTTGTTTACCAGATCCAGAGTGATTAAACCAACCAGGCCAAATTTCAAGCTGCCTTGAAAATTAGATATGGCCATGTCAGAGCTAGACATTACTAAAGCCATATGGCTGCCATAAAAAAACAACAACAATGGTCCAGTATCTCATTCCTGGTTCCGAAAAGATACCAGGACAAAGGCCTTGTCCATCAAATCCAGCATGTCTTTTCTGACTGAGAAGAGCTGTTCAGATCTCTCATACTGCCTGACTTTTTAAAAAATAGAGAGGTTTCAAAACTGAATTTAGGATGTTCTACATGTAAAGGGTGTGCTGGCCCAAGGAACCTTGCTCAGCCTTATTTTAAATGTAAGAGGTGCCAAGTACAATCCTGATAAAAGTGGGAAATGCCCTTTTCTCAACCCTATCTGAGCCACTATCACTCAAAATAGACAGTTCTGAGCTACAGGCACCCATCTCTGTACCTAGCTGCTTCTTCAACTCTATTTGGTGACATGAAAGAGATACTTTATGCTGAAGCACACAGAATGAACTCTTTAATACAAGCCTTGATTAACCAGAATTCTTAAGTTTTGTAGATGGGGTTACAAAGTAGTCTCAAGATCAGAGATCCTCGGTTGCATGACTAACGTAAATATGTTTGGGTTAAACTAGGTTTTTAGCATACTGGGCAAAATGTGCTGTGCCTGACCAGGAGTGTCCTTACTGTCTGCATGTGGCACAGTACAACAAAGGCTGGTAATCCAGTCTACATCTTCTCTAACTAAAAAAGGATTTGTAGGTTAAGGCTGACAAATGAGGGGTAGTAGATGTAAGTATGAGACCAACTGGTGAGGACCATGCAAGATTGCAGCTTGAAATGTAAGAGGAGTAAATGGTAAAAGTGTGAATTAATGGAGGAAATGGAGGAAATAAAACAGATGTATTGTGTGAGTGCACAACTAAGAAAAAGGTGAAGGTTGTAACAGATGTGAATAAAGGGGGCCTAACCCTGTGCAGGAGGAGTATATGACTACATGTATGGAAGCAGTGTAAGTTTAATTATGAATGAAAGGACTAAAATGTATGTCAGAATATATTGTTTGGTATTATGTAAGTTGCTATGGATGTGTATGAAGTAGGAATCCATAGGCTGTCAATAGTTTCATGTTTTACATGCTTGCTAGAGAATGGTGTTAATGGAAAAAATAGGTGAGTTTTGAGGAAAATTGTGCTAAATGAATGAAATCTGGGGAAATAATCGTTAGATGACAGACATGGATGAGTAGGAATGAGATAAGAAAGTACAGAAAAAGCTACTGGGCCATTTGGAGACCCAAGGATGAATTAGAATGGTGAATGTTGAATATCTGCCTAGAAAATCATCTATTTAAACATAAATTTGTTCATACATGTACGTGAGAAAGGAATGAATATAAATCTAAAAGCATGACTTATATGAGATTTTACAATGCGAAGCTGAGAAAACTAATGAAGAACCAAGGGTTATTTTAGGTTCTGATTTGGGACAGGCCATTTTTTGACATATCAGCAAAGGATACTGGGGGAAAAGTGGGCATGGAAGAAACGAAAAGAAATAAAAGGAACAAGAGTGAAAGCCGAATGACAGCAGGAAGAGTAAGTATGAGTCCTATATGAAAAGGAGATAGACTGATCTAGGAAAGAGGATGAGGAAAGCAGATGTAAAAGCTACTTGGAAGAATATGGAGTTCTTCTTCCCTTTCTGTACTTTGCACTGTGTATCCTGAAAGGGAATAGAGTGATGGCATGTATGTACATAATAATGTCTGTATATATGTAATTAATTAAATCAAAGTTTAAAAGGTAAACAAACACTTCTTTATTCAATGGCGAAGCCTTCACACTATGCTACACTACTCACCTCTGTGAAGAAACCTGCTATTCCAGCCTGGCATGAACCATGCTCTTCACCGTATTTCTTCTTATATTCTAAGGCAGAAAACAAATCAAGAGAGAAGAAAGAAATACAGTCATGTCAGTCTCCACCTGAAATGTGTAGTTCCCAACTCAACAGCGTCCTCCCCTTCTCTTTATTCCACACATGCTGTCATAAGGAGAGACAGTGAGGTCCACCGCAGAGCAAAACCTGAGACATCAGCAAACCTCAGGCTTCTTTGGCTATTGTCAAACCAAACAATACCATTCTCAGATTAAAACTGCTTTCCCAAGTTTGAGGAAAACATATTTTGGATTGTTTATGCTGGGGGAAGTAAAAAGCTAAAAAATACAAAAGTCCAACTGAGAGGGAGCTTGATGATTTGCTCATAGAAACTTAATTAAAAGGCTAATAGGAGGCTGGCAAGAATAATCCTTGGTCAGTACTTAACAAGAATAGGGCTAAAACACCCATAACTCCATTGTCTAAACTTTTAACTCTGTTACCGCTGCTTCCCTCAGTTCTCCCTTTGGCCTACTGAATTCTTCTTTATCTTATCCTATTTCTCTGTCTCTACTGTAACAATTTAGACTGTATGCTTTTGGGGACAGAAGATCCATTTGTGGACTTCTCTTAGCCCATTAAGTGTCATGAACATTGACAAGTGGGGATGACCAACATTACTGCTACCATTATTACATCGTAGAGTATTAGTACTTCTATTATTAAACAGCAGTGAACAAAGAAAGGTAGAAGGAAGTCCTCGGTTTATCAGGCCTGGGCTGAAGAAACATTCCAGCCAACTCTTCCAGAGCCCATTTCTTGTTTATTTATTTAATTTGTATACAACCTTTTCACCTAGGAACATCACTCTGGGCAGCTACAATATGTATATTAGACAACACTAGACTCAGATGCATCAGGCTTGTGATTGGGCTTATCGGCTGACCAAAGGAATATGTGTTTGCTTGCTTTAGCTCAGTATGATCTGAGAAAGCAACTATACTGGTCTGTCAACCATGGTTAGCATAATGGCTGATTCCAGCCCATTATGGTTTACTGAGCAAATCACAGTCAACAAACTTTGATTGACAATTTTTTTTAACTAAGGCTATGTCTCACTAGTGCCTTATAGCATCATCCAGCCATCATTCATGTGACACTAAGCCAGTTCTCATATTTGTTCTTTCAGCACAGAGATGGCTCCAGAAACTGCTTCCAATCAGTAATGGAGAGCACAGTAAACCAAGATACCCCAGGAATTATGTAATTCTGCAAAGGCATAAAGCTGCAAACAATCATTTCAGTTACTTCTCCAACTCTCACAATATCACTACATTTATTTGGAGAAAATGAAAATATGTCAAACCAACATGAGACCAGTTTTAATGTGTATCTTAGATGCACCCTAAGAATTTCATGCTTCACTGCTCACAGTCTCAACCAGAGATTGAAATTGGTCTGAGCAGCTTCTGAACTTGATTTTCAAATCCCTGGCAAACAAAATAATGTACCATTAGAGGGGGGGGGGGGAAATCCCACTTCCTGCTTCTTGCAACATGCTCCCAAGGATAACTACGAATTCAGAGAAATGTCAGTGTGCTTTGGTTTCTGAAAACAGCCATCATGTAGCCTGGTAACTCTCTGGAACTGCCAACCACCAACCCACTGCTAAATTGCAAGGAATGAACAGGGAATTACTTGGCAGATTGTCCTGTGTGGAACTCAATGTATTCCTTAAGGTTTGATAGACTGTAAGAATAATAAATCTCACTTCAGAAATTCTCTGTTCAAAAGAAGAAGGAAAGAAATAGTAACTGGACTAGTCAGTACTTTTATTAAAAGATTCCTTAAATTGAATAAAATATCTTAAAAAAAAGGAAAAACCTATTCATTTCATTAAAACCTCCAAACTGAAAACCACTTTAACCAGCCTTCCATAAGCTACTGCTCTCAAGATGCACTGCATTGCAAAAAATGCAGTTAACAGATTGGTTAGATTTGTCATGAACACTAAATAATCTTGATGTGCTCACCAACCCAAAATGTCAGTGCTTTAAAAAGTTGCTGTCTCTTATCACCATATGCAAAACATACAGATTTCAGTTACAGCTAAGCCCAGCCATACTAAATCCACTATGGACCTTATTCAGGCATTCAAATGAGAATGCCAGCATGCTGTAGTGGCTAAGGTATTGGACCAGAGAACCAAGTTCTAGCCCACCCTCAGTCATAGTAACTCACTTTCTCTATGCCCAACCTATCATGTAGGGTTGGGGGGGGGGCAGGAAAGGGAGTGCTATATATATGCCGTGTATATAAATCCAATCAACACATACATAAATGATATCTGCAATGATGGAAGGTGGGAGCAATTACCCACACACCTCACTGTCCTCATAACTACCTAAACTTTGGGGGAAAACCTTGGAAAATTAAGATTCTAAATGATGCTGCAACTATTTCCTTCCAACACAAGGAAGGTGATGAAGATGGGAATAGTGCTAACTCACCTGAATCCACTCTCCATCATTTTGCGTATCATTTAAATGAACTCTGAAGTTATTTCATAAAGTTCCATTATTTGAAAAAGGACTTTAGCTAGACTTGCACATCACACTAAGCCAAGTCTTACTTTATGGTTTGTTGAATGAACCATAACTGACAGCTCATATAACATACAAAGCCATTAGCTGTGATTTACAAATTACAACATCTAGGTTTATACATCTTTTCCAGATATGATATCCATCTGAGTTTAACTGATAGGAATGTTTCTCCAAATGGAAGCCTATATTTTAACCAGGGTTAGGAGATCAGGAATGACCCACAGGCTTGCATTTTTCCCTCATCTCTTGCTACGTTTGAGTGCAAACTGGGCCAAATCCCTATTATTTGGATTTATCTATGATATAAATTTATACCTGCACCTACCTCAATGCTTGATCATTCTAATTTAACTCTGTCCATGCTTAACTTTATTTAATATTGTGATACTGTAACTCTGATGGAGAAAGGAAGAAATTTGTACATGAAATTTCTACAGTAGGTTACCCACTCAGAAATAATACCACTACAGAAGATAGGAGCATGAAAAATGCTGCAATTTTGAGGACTATAAAGTGGAGGTCTGTCTTCTACAAAACTATTACTTAATAGATCTACTTAATTTTAAAACACAACTCCTTCTGAGCAATTTGTTACAGCCATCTCTGTAGAAGATGCAGCTAATTAACCACAATTAAAAGCTGGATGTTACTGCATTCTCCAAAAGCAAGTTTGGTCATCCTATGTGAAGGGACAGTTTAGCATTTGAGACACATACCTAGCAAGTCACCAATTTTCAATCCAGTTTCCAGCACAATAAACTGCATGCTAGCCATGCCAAATCTGTCAATTTTCCACCCACTGCTTGACTGATCTTGGGTCAACTCACTTCTATTTTTATAAATACTTCTGGCTGATACATTTTCAGATTAAGAGTGAGTTAGTGGGCTATTTTGCTCAATAAAGTTTCTGTATTCCAAACATGTGCACATCCACACATATTTGTGCTCATCTCTATCTCTGAAATTGCATTTGTAATACAAGTTTATACTGTACAGCCCTTAAAGCAGATCCAGCCAAAAGAAAGGAAAAACTAACCAAGAGAATCTTCCAAGTGGGAGGATTTTATGGCTTCCTTTCCTTTTATTAAAGATGAGCTGAATTCATGGCTCCAAAAATGGAACTAAAAGCAGACAATTATACTCCAAACAGTTGTCTGCAAACAGTTTGTTAATCATCAAAAATATAAAATGTTACAAATTCCAGGCACATGGTTTTCTCCCTATTTTTCCTAGCTTAACTAACTGGCATGTGTAAAAAAGAAAGGTTAACTTATAACGTAGAACATCAATCACCAATTGCAAAATCCAATTTAACTCAATTCTTGCCAATTATTTTCTGAAGCCTTTTATTTCACCACTGTCTCAGAGCACATTCTGGATTTGGAGGAAAAGCAATCACTGGAAAATCACGTGCATTAAAAGATACAGTCATTCCTAAGGTCTATCCAAAATAAATCCAGTCAATTTCATTTTCTGTCATAAGGAACAAGAGATTTTCCAAAAGATCTCTAGCTCTGACTACAGAGGAAAAGAATTGATCTTTTGGTGGGGTTGGGTTTTTTTTTGCTGTATTAAATCATGATGTGTTGAATAGGCCACAATAGGAGTCATATATCACACCATGCAATAAATTACATGACCACAATGAGTAGATATATACATCACACTAAGCTAAATCCAAGCAAACCACATTTTGGCTTAGTACAATCCATTCCATAACGGATACCCTTTTTCAAAGTAGCAAACTAATTTTACCTCTTGATACACCAGAAAATCCAAGAAAGTACATGCCAGATTTTTTACCTAATTACTAAGTCTAGACAGGCACCCATCTTCCTTAACTGACCTATTGGGTATCTTGCATTACTAGGTACATTTAAGCCATAAGAAGATGCAGCTTCTGAAGCATTTTAAACTGAAATCTGAAATTCCGCCCAACTGTGTCCCCCATTCTAGATGAAATGGTACAAACTGAAGCTTATGTCCAAATAACAGAATCTAGAAATTAAAGGCCATTTCCCCAATGGTGACTTACAGCATCTTCACAGCATCACCCAGTCATCACTGAAGTGATGCAAAGCCTGAATCATTACTATTATTTAGGGACAATGAAGATTGGATAACTTCAGAAGATGCTGTGTGTCACAAGTGGAGAAATGACCTTAGAATAGTCAAGATGGAGAGTTTGCAGGTTTATTTATTTATATTATTTAGTAGTGTAAAATGTATAAAACATAAAACTTCCCTCAAGAACAATAAAATCAAGATGCAGTATTAAAATGAAATGCAATTGGTGCAAACAAGCAGCAAGACATAGGGATAGTTTTTACTCCTCAATATTCTCTAGAGAAGTTTGGAGACAGCTGTCCTAGGAGTTTTTTGTTTTTTTTTACCCAAGAGAGGAAAAGCAAGGTTCACATTTCCATTTCTGTAGTCTCACAGACTAGCCTACTTCAGAGGCTGATAAGGCTAAAATGAGGTTATGCTATATCATACTTAAGTTAATTGAGGAGAAGACGGAGTACATTATCAGCAAGGTATTTAGCATTAGACAGCGACATTCAAAAAGCAAAAGAGAGACCCTGATAATGAAATTCATTATGCATAGTGTGGCCCAAGGAGATCAAGATGGCAAGGCAAGCAAGGAGGAAATGGAGGAGAAGAGGAAGGGAATGAATACAACCAAAACAGGGACTTATGGTTAGACTGCAGTTCCCTGGCGATAAGCATGGGCTGGTAGGTTTTGCATAAAGAGATGAATGGAGAGGATTTCAGGCACAACTGAAAAAGCCTGCAGCTGTTTAGTACACAGTTCTTCAGTTAGTGGGCTGGGACTCCCTTCACAGCCTGTGGAATTCAAAACAGCAGCATTCATGCCAGAGCAAGGAATTAACCGATTCAAGACAGACAACTGGCCCTATTTAACAGGTGGTGCAACACTCTATACATTTGTACACAAACGGATAGAATGAAAGAAAACATACCCTTTAAAATCTGAAAATGCATCGCCTTTTTCAAACCCAGCCATCCAAATCTTGCTTGAACAGCAGGTACTGATATTGCCTTCCGAGGAGGTTTGAGCCAAGCCTTTGACAGACTGGAACAGTTGGATAGCAACTACCAAAAGTTATTCTCAGTATCAGCCTTCTCCAACCCAGTACCTCCAGATGTTCTGGGAGTTATAGTCCCAACACATCCGGAAAGCACCAAGTAGAGGAAAGTTCTCCTTTATGTTGTTTTGGGACAGGAATACAGGAATACTACAGTTAAACCATAATTTATATGTACGTGAGAAAGACAGCATGACAAATGTTCTGAGTGTCACAACTATAATTAACAGGGGGAATGTAACAGTGAAATAAGCGCACAGATAAGGAAAAATAAATATGCTCTCTTACCTTCATAGCAAGGCATTAACTTTTTACCATTTGACCCAAGGTTGGGAGGGATGATGTTGCAAAAGCCATGAGGAAGGATGTACTCAGTTTCATAGTAGACATTTTTCCAACGATGTGCACAAGCCTAAATAAAAGGAAGAAACACTTTAAAAAATGCTTTAGTGGTTGGATTTTTTTCCAGGAAGTAGTAGGACAAATGTCCAGCTAAGTGGCAACATCTACACAAATTAAGCTGATCTTGAAATGCTAAGCAAAATTAGACCTGATTACTGCTTGGACGTCAACCACCAGGAAATCCCAAAGATGAATAATAAGCTGGAAAGTTGAAACAAATCCTGGAAGAAGGCAGTAGCAAACCACTTGCATTTTGCTGCCAAAAGAACCCTACATGGATGTTGAGCTGGACTCAGAAGAAAATTTATGCAAGTCAGTCAGTATGCTTCCTTTATACCATGACTGGACAAACTTTTTCTCAGATGGGGGCTGAACAGCAGAAGAATTAGGAGTAGGGCCATAGCTAAAAGTGGGTGCAAACTTTCCTCCTCACCCTCTAATCTTCTAATCCTGACCCTACAATGCAAAAAGTGGATGGATCTCTCCTATCAGAAACCAGAATCCTTGACCCACAGTTTGCCCACTCCTACAACTGTAGGCCATGGGTTTCAGGTTCATTTCTTTCTAGCATACTCTATTCAACAACATAAAGATAATTTTATTTACTGATCTGAGATTAATCACACAATCCTCCTGATACCCTTAGTCCTATATAAAAAAACTTTTATGGCAGAACATGGAATAATTCTACAAAGCATGTTTATAATGGCCCTCTCCTTTGATAGCCAGATACACATAAGCAAGCTCATAAGAAACTGAACTTGGTTTTTTGCTCTTTTAAGCAGCCCCCAATTAGGGTTTTTAATTCCATACATTTTCTATATTCAGATTTTTTAAAAAAACAATCATGAAATATTTATATTTTATATGTTCAGGAAATAACTTCTTTTCTGAAGTATTTCCACTATGAATACAAAATACAGGCAAACGTTCTACTGGAGGATGGTATTCCATATGCAACATACAACATTAAGGCCAAATTTCTACAAGTCTCCAGAGGAAACTGGAGAAGGAAACTTATGCAAGAAAGAAGGAATTTTTAATACAAGGAAAATATACAGCCAACATAAATCATAGCAATAAAAAGTTCCTTTAAAACAAGGCAAAGTAAATTAAGCTTCCCAATGCTATAATTCCTAAAATATTTACTTGTTTCTACATCAGGAGAAAATGCCAGTCACCTCCACCAATAACCTAACTTAAAAATACTGATGAAGAAGGACATCTATAGCATACAAACTATAAGGATGGGGTTGATACAGCACATTAAGCCAAAATCAAACGAACACATTGTGCCAGAAAAATGTGTTAATGCTGTTTATTAATTAAATAGGTTTCAGATTCCAGGATAAGAGGAAACATGGCCAACATTTAATGAACAAGCCTACATCTGAGTAATCTCAGCAACAGGACTGCATATATTTCAAGGGTTTTCTCACGCAGTACAATATGCCATGCAGAGCAATTTGGTGTAGTGGTTAAGGCATCAGGCTAGAAACTGGGAGACTGTGAGTTCTAGTTCTGCCTTAGGCACAAAGCCAGCTCGGTGACCTTTGGCCAGTACTCTCTCTCAGCCCTAGGAAGGAGGCAATGGCAAACCACTTCTGAAATCTTGCCAAGAAAAGTGCAAGGACTTGTCCAGGCAGTCTCCAGGAATCAGGCATGACTGAATGGAAAAAGAATGGGGTAAGAAAGTTATCCTGAAGCCTCCATCATAGGTATCCTCCTCCATTCATTAGGTTCCATTACCAGCCACCATGTCAAAATGATGGCATGTGCCTCATGACATAATCATGCACGTGATGCAATTATACAATTTGCCTCATGATGCCCAATGGAAGTACGTAAGTTGCATCATTTGTGATGACAGCAGGATGCAGATGTTGTCATTTGCTCCCTGCCCTCAGCAAATGCTCATGTCTGCAACCCTACTCCAATGTACCTGAGAACACAGTACAGAAACAAATGGGATTGTGCTTTTAGTCACTGTTCAATTGTTTCAGAAGGTGGTGAAGGCAGAGAGAAAAGGCAACGTTCATGATAAATAGAACAAGTGCATGAGGTAGGAAAATCAAAAGACAGGTGGCTCTTCTCCAAGTTCTAATGACTGTCCCCAGTTAGCACTTTTCCAGCATTAGCACTGGAAGAACTTTTCCTCTGTTACTGAAACACTTAAATTAATACAAACACCAATTCTCATGTTGATACTTTAAAATCCAAGTGACTTACCAAAATTATATATGAAACATATGCTGTCAGCAATTTATCAATCTCTGGCCTTCTATTTAGCTTCTATCCCAAGCTGTTATTTAACAGATCCAGGATTTAATATGGCATTAGCAACTTGTGATTTTTTGCCGATTTAGCCAATCATGCTTCAGATGAAACATGTCAGTGAAAGAAACGATGTTTCATCATGAACAAAATTAATTTCCTTAAACACAGCATTAAAATTACACCATTTGCTGTCTAAGTGTTCTTGACAGAACTCAACTGTTCCAGCACGGTTGAAATTCCATCCCAAAAACTAACTTTGTCTTAATCCATACATATCAGAGCTAGCAATGGTTTTCATCAGGTAGAGAAGCTACGTGAAGTTACCTCTTGCTATTTTAAAACAACATACTCTGCATTAAGGCCCTTTTGGGCTGAAACTTCGTGTGATGTCCCCATATTCACATTTTTGAGGGAGAAGATGCACATGGATAGATGATAGATAGACAGACAGACAGACAGAGCAAGTGCTTTTAAAGAGATGTTGAGGCACTGCCAGAGAAGTATTCCAAAGCTTTACTTCAAATAATTGCATAGGTTAAACTACTCATGTGTGAGAAAGCATGCTGGAAAAGGCTGCAGTGTCATCAGAATGTGTGGTTCTGGTAACTGAAAATTCTCATTATTGCAATATGTCTCTGCATGTTTGAAAGAGGCCATATAGGGCTATTAAAAGAAGAAAACCCTTTTACTGGAGAATTTTCATCTGGCCTGTAATAAACTATCTTCAGCAAAGTCCTTGGCTGCATAAAGGCTGTTCAGCTGTGATTTTTCCTGGGTGAAACCTATTAAATGAATTTAGCTTGTATTTGGGGGTGCAAATGGCCTTGGTTCTCTCAGCAGATGGACCTCTGAAGAGCTTTCAATGCCAACAACCATAGTATTCTTTGTTGACATCTTTCAAGGATGCAGCTTGGGGACATGATGCCTTAAATCCTATCTAAAAGGCCAGCTTCCAAAAGCTATTGACTTTCAATGTCCATCAAAGTTTTGCTTGGTCTCCCATATATTTAATGTACACTTGAAATAATATGGGAAGCCATTCAATATTTTAAGCTTGATATCTTCAATATATGATTGGGGCCTGATTCTCTCTCTTCTTTCCACTACATTCCAGTGAGATTGTTGAAGTCCTGAATAATTGCCTGGAGGTAGTAATAAAATCAGTGGGTATAATAAATGGAAACTGAATTCAGATGAGACAAAGCCATTCATGGTCCAGCACTGGCAACGACATTATTCTTCTGCAGAACTATTTATTTATTTTATTTATTTATCAAATTTGTCACCGCCCATCTCCTCCCACCAGAGGGACTCTTGGTGGTTTACAACAAAATACTCAATAAAACAATAAATATATAAAATACATTATAAAATTACATTTTATTAATAATATAGATAAAACTAAAGTCCAGATGGCTATATCTCATTCAATCTTCTATAATTCTTAGCATTTGCCATCATGAACAATGCACTTTATCATTGAAAAAGCCAACTCCCACTGACCTCAGTTTTTAGTTACTAATTACAGGAAGAGCCCCCGTAAAAAAAAATGTGTAGGTATATCAACATTCACTTATTTAATTTTTAGCTTAAGTATAAAGCAAAAGATATCATAAAATTATCCCACATGGCCTAACATATTTACTAAGTCTACATACACGTATAACATATATGCATGCCCACTAATTTCATATTTTTAAAAGAAGAAAATAAAGTGAGCAGACTTATTCACAGAAAGACAATGTGACATTCATTCTGTTCCAAGTGCTAAATCTATCCCCACTTTGAAAAGGAAGCCCTCGGGGGTGACAGAAGCAGGTGTAGGGGCTTTGAAGCTCTCTATCTAGATGCAAACTTTGTCCTCAGGATCCAATTTACCTTCCTCTCAAAGGAAGCACTTACAGAATTAGCTAATTCTCATCAGTCACTGGTAAAGCATATCTGTTCACACACATTTTATGTTAATGAGAACATGACACTTCCCACTTCAATGAGATCAAGGGGAAACTACTTACCAGTATACTTCCTCCAACTGTAGGCTGTCTTGCCAGACTGACTCCCATCCATTCATCATCTCTGTCTTCTTTACATGTCTTTCCACACAATGTTCCTCGAACATTAGCTAAAACAAATGCAGGAAGAAGGATGGGAACTTACAAAGGATAAAGATGGTAGTAAAGTTCTGTATCTCTACAGGAAATGGCACTATAGACAATCAACATTATTTTTTCTATCTGGTGGATTCAGAATGAATTCATGTTAGCATAATACATTTCTCAATAAAGGGAATACTTCATTGAAACAAGTTTATCAAGTTCATCAGAGACTGACAATGTTCTGCCATTCCTGCTTTTAGACATTCCGTGGAAAACCTATCTGAAATCATTATTAAGATATTGGCTAAGGAGTTACTTTCTAAAATGCTACAGTGGGAATTATATAAGAAAAGAAAGGACCTACTGGCCAATCTCTCTTAGCCAGGCACAGTCATTTTTGGCAAACTCCCACCAGCTATGATTCATAGACACCTAGGAATACTAGGTTGTATTAACACAGAAGATAGCAGGAAGCGTGGAGAGCAAATCATTCCAGGAATGGCAGGTCTAACATTTTCCTATCAACTTCAGAGAGCTATTACATCAAAGCACCAAGAGCACTTTTGGTTCATGGAGGAGGACAAAAGGTGCGGGACTACATCTGATGCAGAAACGCCCATTTCCAAATCAGTTTGGTTCTGCAACCTAACAGAAAATAGAAGCAGCAAGGAAGGACCATATTCTGTCCAATGGAATGAATGACTCTGATTCCAACCTCCTCCCATGCTATATCATTTCTAGTTTAAGAAGGCCATTTCCTGCACGTCAACTTGCCCACAAGTAGGTAAAGCAGAGTCAGAAGAGATTTTATGTGCAAGAAGGCTCTACGGTTCTTGGGAAGAAAAAAAGTGTTCAAAACAAAGAGTTAAGTGTGTGTTTATATACATGTGAAAGGGTTGTACTCATGCATACCTCGACCCATATCCAGCTCTGTGCACCTCCTATCAGGGTTAGTGTGAACCCGACATTTGAATACAGCTCCTGGGGACTTAACAGAAGCACTGTACTTAGAATCTGCCTTTGGGGCACCAACCAAGACCCTGAAAATCAAGAGCAAATAAATGTTTTAATTAACATCAGGAGAAACAAATACACAAGTTTCACAGTGACAGCTTTTTCTTTGTCTCTTGTTTTCCCACCAGTCATGTGAATCAGCGATCACCCACAGCAGCAAGGGAAGTCAAGGCGTTTCCTTCAGTTAATCCATGCATTATTTGAAGAAGAACCCAAGAATAACGGCATAGTAGAAATGTTTCTGAGTAGTATCATGTTCTCAATCTCATCCCCCAAAATATGCTGCTATGAAAGAACAAGAACACAAAGCTACAGCTCTGGTCTTTTGACAGGGTGAGACGGCCGTATCTTCTTATTAGCTAAAGCAAAAAAGAAAATCTCAGTCACTTGCCCCTGGATCCAAAGAGCTGAAGGCAGCAAATTCTGACCTTACCCATCAGCAAGAGATTCTAATTGCTGTAAACACAAAAACACAATCAAGAGAGAATCATTCCAGCCTGGAATGAGTAAGAATGCTGGCCTGGTAAGACACATTTGGTTTCAGCTTACTGCAATATAGGAACCCAGTCACTGTAGTTCTAATTTTGTAACTTAGTGTTATCTATGAACTCAACCTATTGTTGCTCATTCAACAAACAATGGTAACAATATGAGCTATGTCCATGCCCTATATTATGAGAATCTCCAACAAAAATAAGAATTCTACCCTTCAGAAAAGTCCATGCCTCTTCCATTTACCCCAAACTGATTTTTGGAATAAAGATACTAATACAGGAGTTGTCCTACACATTTATATTCCCTTTCTCCCACCCACCCCCAACCCATCCCGCAAAGTTCTTCTCAGGTCTGCAGCATGGTTGCTAAGGAAAGAGAAGAGGTGTCCTTAAATCAGGGCTGGGCAACATTTGGAGTACAGCCTCCCCACCTTCCTGAAAGCCATGGGGCGCTATCCAGTAACACTATGGCATCACTAGAAAGGCCAGGGTTGAGTTTTTTCACCATTTTTTTAAGGAGAGTTATGGTGGGAATGGGTACAAGCGGCCCCTCATTCACACTCTTAAAACTCCTATGGCACCAGAATGCCCCCAAATTACATCATTTTAGTGTCACAATTTGGCACTGCTGGGGACTAGAAACAGTCTACTCTTATCTTAAGGGTACAATACACAATTAATTTACAGTTCCAATTACCTCTTCTGTACTATATTTGTATATTAATATAATTGTTTTTTCTCTCTGGAGAAAAGATAGACAGACAGACACACACACACACATATACATATATATGCACCTAGAAAAATAACCTGACATGAAAGTTTTGCTGCTGTTTTGGCTCTGGCTGACTTCACTAAGGCCAGAAAAACTACACACTGAAACCTAAAACAAACATTAGAGGAGGTGGGGGGGGGGTACATTTACAGTTTGATTTCTCCTGAGTTTCAGAGGCTAAACCATTAAATCATAAGATTTTGACAAGGGCTACCTTCCAACTAATAATATTTTTACAAGTGAGAACAATTAACGGTCCAGATACCTAAATTTCAGGAAACTACAAAGCCAACAAACATTGAAAAGCTTTGAAATAGCAGCTTTAAGAACAGATGCCAGTGCACTGCTACCAAGCTCTGATCAAAATGCCAAATAGCTCACCTACACGTATGTATGACTATATATCATTCATTTAACTGACTGGCTCTATGAACTTGAAAACAGCCAAAAAGAAAAATGTCAATCTACAGAACCCAAATTTAAATTATAAGCAGTTGGTAAGAAAAAAAAATTAAATTTTAAAATAGAACAAACTGGCATGTAGAGTTATATTTTAGCTTTTGATGAATTCATTTCCACATTTCATCAGGTCAAAAAATAAAAAAATAAAAATCCCGAATATTTCTTCCTAGGCAAATCAAGAAGAAAACAGCCACCAGTCACCACAGTGAAAAAAAAAATAGATTAATTAATATCTTATGCATATTGCTGGAGAATATGCATAATTACAATATATATGTAGGCTAAATTATTGTTATTGCTATTATTGGCATTATAAATCATACTTGCCTCTCATCCTTTCTCAGGAGCTTTAGATGTTTAGAAGTAGCCTATCTGTTTCATCCTAAGGAGCAGAAGAGATCATGACAGTCCCAAGATCAGGTTGATTCTCTGTATCTGAACTGTGATAACAGTAGGTATTGCAAAATCATTTTGTGATTTGCAACGAAAGCTTTAGCAAGTGACAGCTGTATTCAGAATGGGGCAAGAAACATTCTTCCTTTGCCCTCCTCTGTCCCCTAGAACCTGCTTCTCTTGGTTTATTATTCATTTGGTTTTCAGACGGATCTTTTTATTCAAATACAGTGATTTACAATTATATTTTCCCTTCATTGAATTACTAATCTCTAGCTGGATTATACTTTGAAAAACAAATAAAAAGGCACTATGTTCCAGAATAATATATACAATAAAATCCAACCTGAAAAAGCAGAGGAAGTACACAACAGACAAGGCATTCACATTCTGTCCTGATTACCAGGAAACACACTGAGGCGAGGACTTGGTCTCTAATATTTATTAGTAGTACTTAACAAGAATCCTAACAAACTGAGAAAGCGTGGGAAAACCCAGCCATATAAACCCCAAAGGTTAAGGCGGTCCCGATCTGTGTCTCTTTGAATGGCTGAACAGTTCCTCAGTGCTACGCATGCGCTTGACAGTCTGGGTGAGAGCCCCCTGCTCGCCATCCTTACTCATGACACATTCTCCCTATAAAACTCCAAATTTTAAAATATAAAATGCAAAAAAAAAATGTTCTTTGAATATTTTGTCTAAAAGACATAAGGCTACAGTCAAGAATTTATCTGTTGGACTACTATAAAATAATATTTTAAAACTTTAAGACTGGCATCGCACATCCTCCCAAAACACCATCCAGATGCCAAAGAGGTCTTTCTGGGAGGGCTATTCTCTAAGTGAGGTATCAAAATTTCAGAGTCCTGACAAATAGCAAAGGACCTCAGATGATTATTCTAAAGTCCAAGTAGGTATCAGTGCAGCTCTTTAACAAGCAGAGAATAACTAATTGGACCATTTATATCCTATTTCCCATTGCTTTGTGAAGCTGGAATCCTAGGAAGGCTTCTCAGTCTTTGACAGTTAAGCAAAATGAAGTTTTGTTCAGTTCTACTTTATCATTACAGCCATTTTTCCTTCTGTTTATAGGAGGGCAACTGTATCTCTTCTTAAGATAGAGACATCAAGGTACCACACGCTCTGTACTTAAATTACTCCTCCATCCACCAAGAAGAGAAAATGTGTATACTCCATTATAATCTTTGCCATCAGAAGTGCATGTTCTTGGCTTTTTAAAGTACTTGTTAAAAACTTTGTTCTTCTTAAATGAGAGAGTTATGTAAACATTCAAAACAAGAAAATTAAAGATTCAGAAACATCAAAACTTTTCTCCAAAAGGGAACCAAACTAAGGATCAAATACATGTATAATATATATTATTCCCAGATATATGTATGTATGGCAGGGGTGGGTGGGGGAAGAATGCCCCTTCACACCACTTTGTCAACCATGCATCTGAAGGCAGTTCTATACCATTGCATCGTATCAGTTTTATAGCCTTAAAGAGCTGGCTGCTCACCCAAGCCTTGGACCTGGATATTAGGTGACCCTAGCTTCTATGAGTGGGGTGTTGGACTCAGGCATCAACACAATTGTATTGTATTGTATTATTGTTGTAGTTATTTATCTGTGTTATTCTTGATACATTAAATTGTCAATAGCCACCCAAAGTCACATGTGAAATGGGAGACCATACAAGACAGAGACAGAAAGCTTCAAGAATCCTAGGAATTGTTTGATGAGAGCATTGCTGTGAAACTAGAAACTCTTAGACTCTTCTCTCTTGAAGAGTGAAAATGGTTATTAACCTGGGGTTTAAACCAACTGTAGAGAATCACAGATCTACACCATATGAAATATGGTAAGATTAGTAAAACGACTTTCAGGCCAGACAGGAATAATTGCAACTTCTGTTTCAAACTATGCAATTCTTCCAAGAGCTTTGGCTTCAGGGACCAGCCCTACCATTGGACAGAGGGAGCAGTTTCAGTCAGCAGAACTGGGGAGTCATGAAGAGGGAATAAACACTTGTTTATTTAATTATTCCAAGACTAAACTGCCTCTCAAATTGCTTTTTAAAACATATTTTCTCAACTTTTTACTCTTCTTTTGTTAAGATTGTTGGTTTTGTTGTTGATCAACAATGGGATCCTAACATGGGATCAACAGAGTGGTTTGAAAACCACTCTGGACTCTTCAGGAGGAAGAGTGGAATAGAAATAAAATAACAAGAACAATAACTTATTATATATGTCTCCCAGGCATGGGAGAAGCACTTGTTAGAGTTGCTCTCTCAGCTGCCAAAATAACTTGATTGGCTTAAGGTAGCATTTCTCCAAATGCTGATTGCTACCTAAAAGGGGTGGGAGTTGCAAGACATAAATGGAGGGTTGCCAGGAGAATTACCAGTTTGATGCAAAAGTGTATTGAATGCAAAGCGAGGTGATGATTCCAAAGTTGTGTACGAAGTCTGAGTGCTATTTTGGTATGTTTGTTTTACACAATATGTTTGCCTTTCAAAGGATAAATAATCATGCCTGGAGGGACAAGGCTTCTATGCAAAGCTGTGGCCATCAGACCCAGCCTTCATTATGTAGAGAGAATTAGGACAGACAGGAAAGGGGGAAGGATGATAGGTTGCAGCAAAGAGAAAACTGCAAATATGCATTACAGGTACCAACCACCAAAGTAAAAAAAGAGTGATCTGCAAGTTAAAGCCTGCCAGTGTTTTCCAAGCTGCAGCAATTTAAACACAGTTTAAGAGAAAGTGATTTAACTCAAGGAAGGTCCTTTTTACTTTTTACCTGACTTTAGTGAATGAGAACGGCCTCAAAATTAAACCCAGTTTTCAAGAATTATGCAAAAGAAATAAGCTCAACCTTCCATTACAAACACAGGGTTTGGTGGTTGCTGTTTTGATGGTGTTGTGGGAACATTTTCTTGTTTTATTTTTTGCTTACTTCCAATGAAATGATTTTATTTTACAGAGTTGAAAGGTTCTGTTATTGTTTTATTGAACATACAGATTAAAATGTATGAGAGCCAGTTTGGTCTAGTGGTTAAGGTGCTGGGCTAGAAACCAGGGGGCTGAGAGTTCTAGTCCTGCCTTAGGCATGAAAGCCTAAAGGTGACCTTGGGCCAGTCACTCTCTCTCAGCCCAACCCACCTCACAGAGTTGTTGTGGGGAAAACAGGAGGAAGAAGGAGTATTTGGTATGTTTGCCGTCTTGAGTTATTTATATAAATAAGAAAGGCGGGATAGAAAATAAATAAATAAATAATGAAGTTTGAGAACCTCTGGCCTGAAGTTTAATGTATCTTGATTTGGTGAGAGAATCCCATCTGAAGATGAGGTGGAGACAAGAAAATTTCTTAAGCTGGGCCTGATTTTATCTAGTGGGAGAGATGTCAATAGTACAGTATGGGAAAAGAAATTGAAGGGCAGACTGCTCACTTTACTTTTAAGTGCTGAAATCTACCAAAACCATTGCTCTGGCACAAGTAATCTTTTGGAAACATTTAGCACACTTGTAAAGTAATGCTGTCTGTTCTTGGTCATGGAGTAAGAGCAGAAAATGTTATCTCACAAGTGCGCCAAATGTTTCTAGACGACTTCTTGCATAAGCAAGCAAGCTAAACAAAAAGTATTTAATTTTGATCTTGGGACTCTATTGCATTTTATCTAATGAAAAGGACCATAGCAAAATCCACAAAACACTAAAGGCTATACATTAGTATTCTTCAAACAAAATGCTTTTTTCTGAGCAAACTATGATCTATGACAAAGGCACAGTTGGGATTTCTGCCTGTATCTGACTTAAATTAATAGAAGCACACAATATAGAAATCATAATGGTATTAATCTGAGGCAGGATCCCAACTTAAATACATTAAAATCCTACTGATGTAAATGTAAGAATTAAGTATTTCTGTAAATACTCTCCAGCGAAGTCAACTAGAATTAAATATTTGTTCAATACCATTTTTGTCATTCATCTCTGCAGGATTCAACTGTTTCCACTACTGAGTCAATTTAAATAATTTAATTGGTTTCAGCAACCAAGTTTCACGGTAAAGCAAGATTCTGCAACCAAATTCTAGGTCAATGTTAGTTTTAAATGGGAATCTTCAATTTATTCTCCATTTAACTGAACCAATCTGCGTATGGCCAAATTTTATGAAATCTATTTATTTCCAGAAGCTTTGTCCCGACCACAATATTTCACAGGAAATTTTTATTTTGTTAGAAACTCTCTAGGTAACTATATGGGAAAATATGTAAAACAGGAAAAACAAGGTTGTTAGTTTTGTTTTGTTTTTTATGGTTACAAATTCCTCAACAGTTATATGTTTATGTTTTATTTCATATTTGGAAGAGACATTTATAGGAGCATCCAATGCAGGAATTCAACACAAAGCATCAAACAAAAAAAGGTAATCTTACATCTACTTTTACTCTATTTCCTTATGTTTTCCTTTATTTAAATCTTGTAACAATCTTGACGTTTGCAAAAGCTTATCTGCTTGTCAACCTTGGTTTCAAAAGGGAAATAACAAGAAGAACCAAAAATGAGTAATAAAACAGCAAGGTCTAGCAAATACATACATATATATATAAAACTATAGTTAAATGTAGAAGGAAGTTTTTCTGAACGTTATAACATTATAATCAATAGTTGCCAAATTCTGTAAAACTTGTTGATGCTTTTTGTTGCTATTTGAGATATGGAGGCTTGCTCTCACACTTTCAGCTGCCAGTCTTCTAAAGATATTGCTGGAATATTTAGCATATTCCATCTTTGCCACTAAAAGTATATAAAATGTTAATTCAGTCAATTTTACTGGTATACAAGTTTTGTGATATTTAATAGGATCCTCTCTCTCCTTTCTCACATGCATTATTTTATTTTTTTATTGCATTTATATCTTGCATTAATTCAATGAGTCTCAATGGCTTATATGATACATAGCATAGAAAAATACTAAAAATATCTATGATGTGAGCAAAAATAAGTAACGTAATCAGAAAACCCAAAACCAAAAGACACAATACACCCAGTGTAAAATACCGCAAAAATAAAAATAGAAAGGAATAAAAGGATATGTAGCATACAACACCCTGCACCAAAGAAGTAGGTCAATTTGCTTTTCAGAATTGACTCTAGGCTAACATAAGTGACAGGGTTTTGATTGTTTTGAATGACAGATGGTATACCACTCTCACCTTAGTGCTACCTTTCATAAAATAGGTGAATGGATAGCATCATCACATGATTAATTACTAAGTGGCACAAGACTAAATATCATCAAGGTGGACTCAAATATTTCCTGATGCTGTTCCTGGAGAAAAAACAAAACGTTTAATAAGCTTTCCAGCTGGTATGGGCTCCAAGCCTTCCATGAATGCAGGCAAGGGAAGGAGACTATAAGAGAATACATTTCACAGTATTTCCTATCCTTTTCTATCTCCCCATATTATCAAGTAAGAGAAATGCAAGGTAGGACAGAGGTTCACTAATGGCTTTAAGCCCTTGAATAACTAAAAATGTGATGCCAGCTAGGAGGTGAAATGATTGAATCTCATTTTCAGTGCATCTTCTGGAATATATGAGACATCCTGGGACATAATTGGAAGATGCATGATGTAGGAACCTTGCTGAAGCCAAGCTGGTCATAAACCTACATGAAGGACCACCTGAGAACTCTGTTTTTACTGAGTTCCATCATAAAAACATTCATTTTGACTAAACAATCTCTAATAGCACTAGTACAGCATGTTATACAATGCATATCTTCAGTTTCCTTACTAGAAATGTCTTATGTGTATTCTATAAGTGTACCAGAAGCCAGTCAGCCAAATATATGTTAAAGTCTGTGACTAAATCAAAGTGTCTAATGCAGCCTTTTTCAACCTTTTGACCCTGGAGGAGCCCTTGAAATATTTTTCAGGCCTCGGGGAACCCCTTCACATTCAAGCTGAAATATAGGCCAGCAGTTACAAAATTATTATATTCATTTCACATGTAGGCCTGTATACATGCATTAACAGTGTTCTTAAACTAAAAATAAATAATGAAACTTACGTCTTTAATGTGAAGTTGCCCAAATTTGAAATATTTTTTTAAATAAATTGTGATCTCCCAAGGAACCCCTAGTGACCTCTCACAGAACCCCAGGGTTCCACAGAACCCTGGTTGAGAAACCCTGATCTAATGTAATTTTTATGGCTATTTATTGATTCTTGAAAATATAAGGTGTGCTGATATCCATGGACGACATTTACAGCATTCTTCTCCCTTTCTCCACCATTTCTTCCTAGTCGAGTACAAATAGTGGCATGTGAAATGAATGGTAAAGAGACGAGCCAGACTATACCTGGATGCAAGGATGGAGCCAACAGACTTAAGATTTATTTTTTCTTCATTTTGCTTCCTGACTTTGCTAGGCATTGTGTGATATCCCAGTGCATGGTGTATGATCTCTCTGTGAACTCACACTATGCTGACAGTCTGGCAGAGGGCCACAGAGCAAATGCTGATGCTGTTATTTAAGAGCTGGCCCTACTGTGAGACACCCACCACAAGGAGATGCTGAGAGATGGGAAACAGGCAGCATTTTCAATTCATGCCCTTAAACTGGCCTAGTGTGTTCTGATGAGTTGAAGGATGTTCTCCCATTGCTCAGAGACAACTAAGGGCCCATCTGACATTTATATGTTAAAAGAAGAAATCCCCTTCTTTCAGGCAGTAAAAGTATTTCAAGTTAGCTTTACTTCCCATCAAATGAATGCATAAGCAACTATGCCTTCAGGGTGTTTTTGCCTTCCTATCTTGAGCCTTAGCTCTACTGCATTTTGTAATATATTGGATAGCAGGTACACTGTGCAAGGTCATTACACATTAATCACTACACCATATTGGGCCTTAATGTTCAGACCAGGAGGATAGGACCAAAGGAGTCAGAAAGCACACACAATACGTCCAGCATGATGGGCTCAAACAGTGTTGAAGCCAATGGGATTTCAGGATAACCCTTCTGACAGTGAACCCTCTGTTTGCAAATTATCATCTGCTCCTGGCTAAGAAGCTCTCTTTGGAAACCTAGAAGTGTGGTATCTATAAGAAGGGCCACACTTCAAGGTATGATGCATGTCACAGAGCAGACAAGCAGATGTCAGGCCTGGAGCTGAGAAATGCTCTGAAAGTGAAAGCTCAAGTGCTGCTTTGTCAGCTAATCTCAGAATGGCAATAAATTACACAGATAAAACAGTTTTAAAATAGCTAACTAACTGTGGCCATAGTGGCCAAAGTAATTTTAATAGGCTAAGTTAGAAGAGGGCTTTCATCTGATGTTAACCAAATAGCCTCCACTGCACATCAAGAACAAGGACTGAAATGCAGATAAAGACCCCATTTCACATTTTCAGGGAAAACATCAGTTCAAATTCTACCCACTGTCTCAAGCAAGAGGAGAAAAAAGCACACCAAAAACATTGTATTTGCTAGTGTCAGTTTTCTGGATGATCACCTATTATTGGACATTGCTGACTTCTGGGTGGAGGGCACTAGGTTATTGTTAATTGAAAGAATACTATTTCTAATGGTTTTTTAAGTCACTGGCAGAACCTAATCCTGTAATTGATTCCATCTCAACCTGTCTGTATCACCCCAGAAATGACCTTCCCTGTTACTTGTTAAACTTCTCTCACACATAAATGCCTATAAATAAATATATGCTACATAAACACTTGCGCAACTCCTTCCATGGAGCAATCAAAGGAACTGTGAAACTTTTCTCTCTATTGTATGACAGGGAAAAACTGAATTTTCCCCTGCAGAGACTTCGCAGCATTCTGTCTACTGCAGCTTTTCTCAGCCTGAAGCCCTCTGGATCATAACTGTTATCAATCCAAATCATCATGTTCCAAGTCCATGGATGATGGGAGGTGTAGTCCACTTCATATGGAGGGGCCTAGGTTGGGGAAAACTGCCGTACAGAAAAAAAACATGAGCAATACATATATTCTGTATATGATATAAATTCAGTTTATACTTATACTGAGTTCCTAACTGATCACCTAACCTTCTAAGACAACAAATAATCTACAAAGACACCCTTTCCAGCTTTTGTTCCCTTTACTGGAAATAGTCTTAGCTCCCTGGGCTATACATATAACCCCAATGATTTTATTCCCAATATGTAGGGTTTTGAGCCTGTTAGTAACATTGGTCATGACACCCAGAAGAAATCTCCACGAACAAGTTAAACTGATCTCTAGGTACATACGCTGGGATTTCACACGGTTAGTAGTGCAATGCCCTGCATCTAGCCTCACAGGAAAAAGGCTGGCTACTTGCAGAAAGAATGCTGGACTAGGCAGAATGTTGGTCTGGTACAGAGAGCACTTCTTCACACATTCAGTTCCTTGCTGAACCTTCCTTCAAATCTGCTTTCATGTTAAGAGATTCAGAAGGAACTGAGCAAAGAGTTGGGCTCCACGGCCTAAACAACCCCTTCTAACTCTGTGATTCTATAAGTACCATGTAGTAATGGTCATTTGCTTAAAGCGCATTATGGGATTAGACAAATTCAGAAAGGCTAAGACAATCAATAGTAATTAGCCATGATGACTACATATTATTTCCAGTACAGAAGGCAGCAAGCCACCAAGTATCAACCTGCAAGAAAGAAATAATGGAAGAGAACTATGCACTTTATATTTTGTTCATGGGATTTCCAGACTCAGAGGCATCTAGCTAGCAACTGAGGACAAGGAGATGCTAATCAATAAAGGGTCAGACCCAACAGAATCACCAGAAATTTTCTCAGAATGATATGAGATTTAGACTCTACAGTCAGAATAGGATAATGATTAAGCTTTTAAGCACATGAAGTGAGGCAACCTCTTAACCAACCTCACATACATTAGCCCTCTGAAGTTGTCCAGACAAGAAGCACAACTATGAGTACCAATACTACCTTTATTGTAAGGATGCATTAACAGAATCTTGCAAATCTTAAAGCATTTCTGTCCTCCTCTCCTTTTACTCTCCAGAGAACTAGGGAGGGTCCCTTCTGAAATGCCTCCCACACACACCCCTCCTCCTGTGGACTGAGATATCTTTTACCTGATGGTTGTCCAGTCTGTGACTCTTCCTCCTGTCTCCCAAGGCCATCCCCACATACCATTACACGTATGATACATGGTTCTTAAATAGAGCATTCTAACAGAGCCTGATTAGCAGAGTGTGTTTGGGTGCATACACACCCATGCATGCAATTTCTATCCACAAAACTCATGTTATAAAAATCTTCATTAATAGCACCTTTTACAAACACATAGAATACTGTGTTTCTCCAATCAATGGGTGCTAGAGAGTCACTTTTAGCTTCATGATTCCTGTCTCTTGTGGCTATCCCACTTTTGAAAGGAAGACCAAATACATACCATGACATAATAAGAAAGAGGTCTTTCAACCTATTTCTTGCCCAATATTATTTGAGCAGCTCCGTATCAGTAAACACTCCAATGGAAGTTGACAAGCAAAGTCCAAAAGTCCTTGTGAATCAAAGAGAATGACAGCCATTCATTTTAGGGGCTGACTCTAAAGTTGAATGCATCTATTGATATCACAAAGTGCTACAGTTCCAAAGCCACTGGTGTAAGAAATAGAGCACCATCTATCAGAAAGAAATACAGGGAAGCATTGTGAACATTTGCAGGAAGGCAGGCAAATGAATCCTGCCTTCAAAGGATTCCAGGTGAATTTAGATCCATCTCATCTAGAGGGCAACTTGCACAGAACCCCCATTACAAGGATAAAAATGTATATACATTCTTTTACCCCATAGCACTTTGGTTTTACACACAATAAACATGTCACCAGTAAATACTAAAGTAGGCAGAAAGCTGTTGTTGTTGGCATCATTTTTAATCACCGCTGAAAGTATTTCTCTCTTCGTCCCATTACAGCCTTGGATGCCAACAGTTATTTATAGAGGGCTGCATTCAGCTCTTTAACTGTGGAAAATGCAAGCAGCATGAAAAGAATGTACGCTTCCCAAACCTGCCGAAAGTTGTGAAGGTTGGTATGATTATTCTCCTCTGGCACAACCAGAGTGATTAAGTTACATCCTCAAAGCATCTGCTGCTCAGATTATGGGCTCTTGAGTAGTTCCTGAGACACAGCTGAGAATAAAGATAACCAAATGACACATATGTGCCACTTGGTGAGGCCTAAGAGACAGGTGCTCCACTAGCTACTAAGTCCAGACTGTGACGGAGAATCCTGGATCATATATGATGGCCGGTGGCAGTCATTCATTCATTCGACATATGGAATCAATCATACAAACCCTGAGCATCTATGCGGCCAACCTATTTTTGAAGGCTATATTCATGGGGTGATACAACCTAACATCCCACCCACCCAAAACTGGATTTCAGGGCTCAGCAGAAATTAGACTGAGATTTTGGTGGCTTAAGGCCACAGTACTGTTCCAGAGGGAGTGGAAAGAGCTGTAGTGGTTGATGCACTGATGCCTAATGGGCAGGGTCACCCACTGTTTGGGTTTACTGTGAGAGAATGGTATTTTCTTTATCTAAACTGCTTTAAGGATTTGTTCAGACCTTGCATTACAGTTTTCATGTATTTTTACTCACTTCAAAATGTAGAAAATTGGGCTGCTGGTTTTTTGAAAACTTTAGTGTACTCTTGGGGACCACAGAAAAGAAAAACGCATGGGAACTGTAGCTGGCCCTAGGCCTCTGGTTGCTCACCCCTATGCCTACCAATAACAAGGAAAAATACTTTCACATGCAAAAAAGTGAGCAGCTGGCACTTTGCAATGCTATTTCCTGCCCCATCCACCACTTTAAACAAAAAATCTTAACAGATTTTGCAGTTTCACTGAGGAAGCCAGTAAATTGAGATATGGCACTATTTTCTCAAATCAGCTAAGAGAGATAAAATATTATTTTTAATTGATGGCTAGCTAACACAAGGTCATAATAGCTATTGTGTTGTTTTTTAAAAAAAAGCATGCACTGTTTTTAAATGTTGTTTAATTTGCAGTTTCCAGGAATAGTCCATACTTGTTCCATTTCACTACATCCAGGATGGAACAACGTTACTTTAATAGTAGAAACCAAGTGACCTTGATTGTACCAGAGGCTAAGTCAGCACAACTCTAGCCTTCCTCTTATAGATCTTCTGCAAGAGCTAATACACAAATGCTTAAAAACAGATTCATATTACTATTCTGTAGTTGTGAGAGATAACATTTTTGCTCACACACACACAATATATACCCACACATACATATTCACAGATACACACACTACCCCAATGCACCTCTTTAACAGCTGAACTGAAAATACTCAACAACTTATCCAGTAATGTAACTAATGCTACTTGGCTCATAAACTGGCCTCTGCCAGCCCGGTAACCTCCAAGTGTGGTAGGACTGTAAGTCTCAGGATTTTCAGCCAGATTTCAGTCTTGCTGACAAGGAATTCTGGGAGCTGTAGTCCCAACATATCCAGAGGGTGCCTAGTTGGGGAAAGTTGACCTAAGGCCAGGATTCTCAAATTATAAATTATGAAAACTGTTCCCCGCCCCCTGTGAATAAAACTATTGGATTGGGCAAAAAAATAAATATATCACTGACTTTAAATATAAATCTAGATAGCTGTTTTGGATAGCTGATCGCATAACTTCGATCAAATTAAAAAAAAAACTGCAACCACTCCAATTGCTTATGATCCCTGGAGGGTCGTGACCCCCAGTATGAGAACTATTACCCTAAAACATTAAGATTAACAGCTCTGAGAGGAATTGAGAGCAAAACTATCATTTTCTTCTGCCCTTTCCCCAAAGCTGTCAAACCAGGAAATAAAAACCCTACAGGTAAATTCACTATTGACCTCATTAATTCTATGTGTTTGCTTCAAATTATCCAGATTTGGTGCAAGAGCCAAATTTTTTGGCTTGAAGAGCCAAAAAAGAATCTCCTATAAGGAAGGGAAAAACGAACTTTCTCACTAGGTCACTGCTTTTTAAAGGTGACAACTTGTGCTCAAAGAAAAGCAACTGTGGAATATTGAATTCTGGTTTAATGCAGCATGTTTGTTTGTTCTTGGTTTAACATGCCTTGCAAACAAGCAAATTATGGGTTATTCAACACACACTACTTAAGCAAATCACAGTTTAGTGCAGTGCTTCAATTAGGATGAAGTTCCTACACTTTTGCAAATGCTTTGCTTTTAATTAAAAAGCTGTAGTCTTCCAAATACAGCTCTGGAAAATACTCTCCAGATTATACTGCAAGCAGATATCAGCGAATGAGCCCCATTTGTGAGGTTGTTAGCTGTAGCTGTCTGATTTCTTTTGCAAACTAACACTAGACTTAATGGGCTGGTTCAGGAAAGTAGTTCGTCAATTCTTACTTTGCACTGGATTATCCAAATTACTATTTCCAGCCTTACAAATATCCTACCTCTCAAACCTAGGTATCTACAAGCCTCAAACAGATTTGGTTGCTAGCATGTTCGCTCCTAGCTGCTAACCTCCCTCCAAAACAATTTCCTGTAAAAATGCTCATTCTAAAAACTCACAAATAAGGAGATTTCACCCGTTTCTTCACTCAATCCACACTTTTGCTAAGAATCTCACAAAATGAAGTGTTTGCATGACATATTTATTCATGCTTAACTGAACCATGATTTACTCCATTATCCCAATATTCTCTGCTGACATAACACACCAAACCATGAACAAACTATGTTGGCTAAATTCGTGTACCACTTCTGCTGAGCAAAAATGTGGCTGGCTACTCTCAATGGGTTTGGTGAACCACACCACCATCTAAAACACAACATACAGAACACAAAATGGGTTTCTAGAGTTCCTTATCACTGGATCGTTGTCCATTCCCAGTCTACCAGAATCAATTTAACTTAAGGATCATCTCTCCCATGGAGTTCACACATTACCTTGTCCCCAACACTCTCCTCTTAGCATGCACACACAAGCACATTCAGATAAAGTAATAGCACTACCAATGATCATTCCACTTGGAACCTGCATCATTTTTCATATAGGTGTACTATTTTGTTTATATGTGCATATACTGGGGCAAAAATGTTTAGAGGAAGCTAGGAAAAAAACAATCCATTTCCCTTCCAGATGCTAAAAGGCGGCCAAACAATATATTCCCTCATGTGTATGAGAGGAAGGAGGAACACCTGACTGCAGAAATCCCGTATTAACCATTTTCTCTCTTTCATACAATCAATAGCACTCAGGCAACCCAAATTTAATTTGAGCCACAGCTTCTTCAGGGCATAGGGCAGAAACCCGTGTGACTGAGTAAGTCACACGAGTGGTCCTGGATAGGTTTAAGAGCAGGAGGTGCTACTCATAGCAATTCTTAAATACATCCCTTCCAAATCATCACTCAACTGCCAAGATATAGATTTGTTCTCTGCTGTTGCAGGGGGTTGGACTTGATCCCACAGATTTAAGGCACAGGACGGGTGGATTCAGAAGAAACTTGCCAGTCACTACAACAAGGTAATACAGAGCCAATACCCCCAAGGAATTGTGGGTTCTTCTCTGGAAGTTTTCAGGCTGAAGCTACATAAGAGCCATCTATTGGAGATGCTCAGTCTCTCATTTTGGGGATCAAAACTTGATGGCCCACGACTCTATGAGGAAGCTTTTTATTGTGCAACCACATTCACAGAATTTGGGCAAGGCTTTTATTGCACAACCCCATCTTATTCCTGAGATTTCCCAGAGAATCCATACTTTGCTGGCTTTCCTTGTAACTCTCCATCTTTTTCCACCACACCTTCTGCTTGGTTCCCACCCAGAAACTGTTAATGAAAAGGAAGAAAAAGAATAGCCGGTGGTCCTGGATTTGCAAGCAACTTTTCAGCATATGCTTGAATTCACACACAATGTATTTGGCCAGCTTTGCTTAACTAGACCCTGATTTACTTGTAGGCTTTGCATAAAATCCTGGACTATAAAAAAAAAAAAAGTAACCAACCGCACACAGCTCGCACCATGCACTCAGCTAAAGCGTAGTCGGGTGGTTTGTAGCTGAGGGAGTCAAAGAAACACCATTTCACCTCTGCGCATGTCCAGAGCGGCTCTAACCGAGGGTTTCATGGAGGCAACTGGCTGCTAAGAACGGAGCTGGCTCGTCAGAAGACTTCATTTAAAACAACCTTCTCAGAATCTTCCTTTTTCTATGGGGGTGGAGGGAGATAAAAATTGGGCAAATTCACAGAAGGGATGAAAAGGGAAAAGGTGCGCTCCCCTCTCTTGGGAAGGACCTGACTACTCACCATCGGGTATTGTCGTAGTAATGCTCCAGCACCGAGTACCCGAAGAAAGAGTTATTGGGTCCTTGATAAATCACGGGATGATCCAGATCGATGTTATAGGAGTAAACCAAAGCCACGGAAAGCGTCGCCACTAGGACTTTAAATCCACCCCGCTTGCCCTCCCAGGGAAGTCCAGCCATTCTCTAGGTTTCAAAGTGCGCCTCTTCGCACGCCGGCTGCGGGAAGCCCTCTCGGGCGCTCGCTGGCTTCGGGGCAGAGGAGAGCCGCGCGCCCGCCCGCGCTTCGGCTGTGACGGGGGCAGGAGAGAAGAAAACGCCGCCGCAGCAGCTTGTAGCATTCAAACAGCTCCTCCGCCAGAAACAATTGAAAGGGGAAAAAAGGGAGGGGGGCGATTAAGCCGACGTCTCCGAGTGCGCGTCGTCCCGCTAAAGTCTCGAGTAGCAGCGAAAGGCGCAGCTAGCGAAGTTCGGGCTCCTTCTGAATTCGGAGCTCCACTTCACGCCAATCCCAGCCCAGGTCGCGCGGGGCCACCGTCCTCCTGCTCTGGGACGCCGCCGTCCAACAAAACGCCGTAGCCGTGGCGCCCCCTGGCGACCTCTCTAAGAGGCGCAGTAAGGCGACTCTTCCCGAAACGTTGGCGCTGCAAGAAGCCTTTCCCTCCGCGTTTCCGGGCCGGCTGCGGGCGACGTTTACGTGCCCCGCACGGTGGCTGTGCTCGAGCAACCAGTCGCCGGAGTAAAATGGGGTTGGGAATTTATGCGCAGTGCGTGATACGAAGGCACTCGATTGGGCGAATGAAGGCAGTTGGGTTGAATAAACCATGGCTTGGTTAACTCTAGGTTGGACTGAATGATGGGGAGTGGTAGGTTCCTATCTTTTAGCAGGCCATAAAACCACTATCACCCATAATGTTTCCAAATTTTGCCCAGCTGCTACAACAGTGAGGCAACAAATATTGTCCAATAAAGTTGCATTTCTATGATACCTTTAAAATCCCCCCTTTCCTTCCTTTGCTTCTGTAACTCATTTAACTTCTTGTAATTGCCATTTTTAATGTGTATTTTATTTATTTTATGTATGTATGCATGTTGATGCATGTTGGTCAAAGACCGTAATAATGGTTTAGCTGTTCAACAAAGTGACAGTGTATTTGCAACTGATTACCATCATCATTCTCATTATTATCCTGATCTACCTCCAACCTGCCTTTTCTTGTCCTCATAACAACCCTTCGGAGTGGATGGGGCTAAGAGAAGTGACTGCCCAAGTGAGGTTTATAGTTCTAGGATCTGAATCCTGTTTTTTTTATATTAAGCTGATATACTAATTACCACATGGTGTGAATCATGCTAAGCCATAATATGGTGTGTCTGACTTGGCCTTAGTGTTTTTGATTATACTCATTGGCTGTAACTTGAAAATCCTGGTTTACAGCTTAGCATGAAATATGTCTCAAGCCACTGAGGTTTGCTTGTAGTAATTAATACTTTTGAGAGATTCAGAAACAACGTTGCTGGTTTAGCTTGAGATGGAATACTTTCTTTTAGCCAACAAGGCTCATACAGATGGTCCTCAGTTAATAACCACTCGTTCAATGACCGTTCAAATTTGAAACAGCACTGAAGTAGTACTTATGACTGGTCCTCAAAGTTCCAACTGTGTAGCACCCCCATGGTCACATGATCATGATCTGGGCACTCAGCAACCGGCCTGAATTTTCAACCGTCACAACATCCCATGGTCACATGATCATGACTTGCGACCTTCCCTACCAGCTTCCCACAAAGTCAATAGGGAATCCTGTAAGTTGTGGTCACATGAGGTCCTCGCTTAACAACCTGCACAGTCCTTGTTTAACTGCAGTAACCAGGGACTGCCAGAGCTGCCATCACTAAACAGAACAGTCACATGACATCACGCTTTACAACCACATCTCTTAGCAATGGAAATTCCAGTCCCAACTTCCATTGTTAAGCGAAGACTACCTGTATCAGTTTTGAGATGGCTTTCTGCTATGCATTTCAGTACAATTTTACTGTAAAATGTTGCTGTCACTTACCCATTTCTGAGTGTCACTTTATCTACTTTATATCCCTCCAATTTAAAAGCACAAAAGCCTGGTGAAAGAAGCTGCTGAAATAGACCAATTTGTCTTAAACTTTTAAACTGTTTGATTTTATGGACTTTGGTCACACACAACTGGAATGGCCCCAAATAGTAATAAAAAAACAGCAGTGTGACTCATAGGCCAACCAGCTTTAACCAGCAAATTTTTTTTGCCATTTTTTTGTATTTAGTGATTTTTTGTACTTTGCATTCGAGGCCATTAGTCGTCTCTTAAATCTGTCAAGCTGCTCTAAGTGTTCTTTATTAGTGACTTCTTTGCTTATTAGGAGCCCAACCTGCAAACCTAACCCTAGAATTCTTTTCAAACATATACATGGAGTTCATACAGATTTTGCAGAATCCAGAATTCGTTGGCATCTTTAAAAATGAAATGAAATGAAATGAATCCGGTCAATAGCTGCCATGGGACAGAACAGAAGGTTATATATGGTAAGAAAACCTCTCTCTCTCCCTGACTCTCTTTGGCTTCTGAAATTTAACGGGAAGTTTCCACACACATTTGCAGTTTATATTATTTTAATAAAGGAGAAAATAAGTAAATGAAGTCAAAGGTTATATTTCAAAGCAGGAATAATCAGCATCAATCAGTGCCAATATGGTTTGTCTAGGTTTTGTTTCCCACAAGTAGAAAAACTCTTGTTTTCAGAAGGCCTTTGATCTAGATCACAGGAATCCTGCTGAGGGAATTAGGTGACGTTCACTTATTTCCCCCTCTATCTGTTGACATTTTATAATCTCTGAAACTATACTTTGGAGGTTGGGAAGGTTCTCCATGGATACATTTAATTTCTACCATGAATTCTCTTTTTTTCTGTATTAAGGAAGAAATTGCTGCTGGACTGGAAGCAGGCACCACCACATAACACTGTATGAGGGAGTTCAAAGCCCAAAGTTGCTTGTTTATGAGATGGGCATCTACATAAACTTGAAAAATACATACATACATACATACATACATACATACACACTTCCTTTCCCTCTTTCTGAGTGTTCATTACCACTGGAAAGACCACTGTTTTAACTAATCTAATATTCGTTGTCACTGAAATACTCTTAGTCTTCATCACTTGTCTAAGTTTGCCATCATCTTTCTCGCTAGGATTAATTTCTGCAGTCACTGTGTATTGTTATTTATTCTTGAGTCCAAGAAAAATCTACCACCTTTACTTCTTTGACATCCACTGTAATTTTACTAAATATGCAAGAACAATAAATTTAACGTTAAAAAAACCTGAGCAAAATTGAATGTTTCTGCTGATGGAAACAAAGCTCAACTGCAAAACAGTGAATACACATTGACCCAGTTTCTTAACTGGATCACTGGTGGGTATGCATTTTGCATTACTGTATTATGAGAACATGAAAAAGGGATTAATTGATCCAGTCAACTAACCACCAAAATGTTAAATTTAACCTAAAACAAACTCAGTCATGTACTGGGTTAAACAAACAGACCCAGTCAGGACTCTTTTAAACTAACTCCATCTACTTATGTTGTGGCAAAATATCATCCCAGCCAGTTGACCGATTTTTCATACCTAAGTTTCCCCCACGTCAAATCAAGGAAAAGGAGCTAGAGAGACAGAAGCTTTTCAAAAACCAAGTCTCTTCCTTACAAATCCTAGTGCCAATAATCTTATTACTCAAACCAAATAAAAACACAGAAGCAATGAATTCATACCGGCTCACTTCTCTAATTATCAAGACTGTAAAATCTTTTTAGCAAATAGATTAGCAACTTTGATTCCTGAATATATTAAGAACAAACAGCTTTAATTAGAGGTAGATATATAATAGAACCAATACAGAAACTTGTTAACTCGTTGCACTGAAGTAAGAAATCTAAAAAACAGTTTGCAATCATTTTGTTAGATATTGTAAAAGCCTTTGATAAAATTAGTTGGTCTTATCTATTTTCATTATTAAAGCATAGGAGTTTATACCAGCAATTTATAATTTATATTATATAAAAGCTAGTTTAAGATTAAATGGTATAGGCACTTCCTCATTTAATAGAGAATCAAGGACAAAAAAAGGTGTCCTCTCTCATTACTTTCCACTTTTGCTGCAGAACCCTTAGAAAAGGGGATTAGACAGCATCTTAAAATTGAAGGCATACAGTTTAAAACAATTTGTATGAAATTAATTTGTTTGCTGATGAGGGAGCTCTAATTACTTCAAACTCTAAAGTGTCCATTTCAAAATTAATGAACCTTATCAAGAACTCTGGCAATTGGACAAGCCCATACATTAATCTTCCCCAACAGGAAATGATATAATGTATAAAAACAATCACCAACAAATTTAGAAAGATTATTAGTTATTTGGCAGTGGTCATACCAAAAAATATGGGGAAACTATACTCTTTAAATTTTAAATCATTTATGAGGAATATTACTCAAACACTTTATGGAAATCATTAAAATTAACTTGTTTGGGGGAAAGTGGTCTATTTTACCACTTTTTTTATTTCAAACCCTCCCTCTGGTTCTCTAATTACTCAGAAATGGCGGAAGATAGCAAGTAACTTTCTACCCAAGGATAAAAAGACATGCCTTAAAACTAAAATCATGTGTAGCAATGAAAATTGTGAAGGAATAAGTTTTCCTGATGTACACTAGTACTGTGATGCAATATATAATGACATATTACTCCTTTTTTGACCCCAACAAATTCTCATCCTGGAGATATGCAAATTAGAAAATACCGCAACAAACAACATAGCAAGTACATTAAAATCGAATTTAAAAAGCTATCTTTCAAAATATAACGTGTTGTCAACCCATTGTGTGTTTGTCATTGAGTGGTGTTGTTATGATAAAATGTCCATTGTTGTATAAACAATGAGGGGAAGGTGAGGTAACCAGGTGCCCTCTAGCGTCTTCTACACACAAAGTCCGTGCTCTTTTGCAATCCGCTAGGGTCTCCCTCCATTTCTTTACTTCTATACTGCCATTCTACCATATGGCATTCACAGTGGCTTAGCGACCAGTAACATCAAAAAGTCATTCTGCCAAAATATATTTTTTTTAAATTAAACATAGAAAACAAATGCTGCTAAAGGAAAAATAAAAGAAAATCACACACTTTTAATGCTCTTCTAAAATTAAGAGTTCGTGATTGCCATGCATATTGTATCATCAGTCTTCAACAAAAGTAAATGAATGCACTATTCCCCAAGCTATGAAATAATTCCATTTAGAAGAAAAATCAATACAAAGTGATTAGGCAAATTCCACAGACAACAATACAATCCATTAAGGATGTCCCTGTGCCAAAGACTTTGCATCAGGAAAGATGGAGGTTTTCCAGTTAAATCCCCAAACACTGACCAAAGCAGAGAAAGCTCTCCAAGCAAATTAAAGAAGATGGGAACTGATGTACGCAGTGTGAATAAGACAATTGACATGGAGATCCATCTCTGTAAGGATCATGGGATGACTTTATTGGAAGGCTGGTCCTGGATCATGAAGAGAAACACTCTGCAAATAACTGGGTTACTATTTGCAGCTAACAGAAAAGAGAGGAAGGGAGAGAGGGAGGGAAGGAAAGAAGGAAATGATGTATATCTAGTGAAAGGGTCTTGCTCTTTTTTTTTTTTAGTAAAACTTAAATCACAAATACATTACAATTAGTTGTACAGTGCAGATTTCAGATTTAAAACTAAGTTTCAAATTTTTATATTAAACAGTGGACCATTTTTAAAGTAAACAATAAATATCATTGCAATAAGGCAAACAAATTGGAATAGATTTATGTTTTATTTTTTTAAAGTTTAAAGTTTAATAGGCTATTAAAATCTACATTATTTCACATATTGTTTAGGTACAGAATACTTAGAACTATGTGTATTGCACAATATTTCATCTTAACTGTGTTATATTAAACCAGTGCTATTACACAAACCTTTTAAAAATATCACACCTCACTACCATACAGATGCATGTATTGCATAAATATGCATACGATAAACACTAATGAAATAGAGCTTCATTATATCTTAACAAAACATAAAGCATTGTACATTATTTTCAGTGCATATTGTACATCTAAGTATAAAGGGATTCTTCTGAGCTTTTGGAGGCTGAAAAAATTAATAGTGTTCTCTGTGGCATGAACTCCACAAATTATAGGTTTGATTCATGACCCATCTGGTTCCTGGATTCAAAAGATGATCAATGCCTCTTTGGGGGAGGGAGAGATATAATCTGTCCCGGAGGATATGTTAGTGTATACGCTTCTGAAGGGAGCACCTCTCAATCCAACCATATTAGACACCTTCTGCCCAATCTTCAATATTCCCTTTTTGAGGGAAAAAAATGGAAAAGGGAATATTGCTTCAGCTCCAGGGGATCCTAGAATAACAAATTATTATATAACTGAGTTATTAAACTCTTTTTAGTTAGGATTCAGATGTAGGAATGCAAATGGGTTGGAAACATTGGTTGCCCTGGCTGATGACGATTGTCAGAACTGAATGGAGCGAGCGTGCCCCACTGGTAGACCTTTCTGTAGCATTCAGTACCATCAATTATGGTATCCTTCTGAAGGGTTCGAGATGACAGGCACCATTTTATAGTAGTTTTACTCTTCTCCTTCCCAAGCAGATGTTTCCAGTCAGTGTGCATGGGAGAAGATTAGAGCTCCTTGCTTCTCTAGTATAGGCTACCACAGGGCTTGGAGCTCTCCCACATGGTGTTCAACATCTACAGGAAACTGCAGGGAGAGGTCATCTGTCAACTTGGGATGAGGTACCATCAATACTCTGATGATACTCAACTGTATGTCACCTTCCCAGGCTAGGCTGAGGATGCTGTAAAGATCCTGACAGAGTGTCTGGAGACTGTGGGAAGAGGAGAGTTAGATGAGCCAAAACAAGCTCAGATTAAATCCCTCCAAGATAAAGTTGTTGTGTATAGGTGAAAAATCTGGTTTGATCCTGGTCCCAATATTGGTTCTCGCTGCGGTCATACCCTGCCTGAAAGAGTAGGTATGTAACTTGAAGTCCTCCTGGACTCATGGCTTAGTAAATTGCTGCATTCTGAATCAACTGCAGCTTCTGTGTCATTTTGATGAGCAGTCTTATGTAAAGTGTGTTCTAGTAGTCTAGCCATGAGCCACATTGCAAAGGTATCCCAATCCAGAAAGAACACAATGGGTGCACCAGCTGCTTAAGCTCGACCTGTTCCAGGATGAGCTGAAAGCAGGCAGGAATAAATTAGCATGTTGGATCTAACCCCTTTAATTAGCTTAATTGTAAATAACTTCAATATATAAACAGCAATAACACAGAGATTGATAGGTGTAAATCAAACATAGATTGACATGTACTGCCATCAACATAGCTAGCGTACTGCAGTATGTTTCCAACTCATTTGGCTACATCAACTGCTTTGACTGAGCAGGACTGTATTGTGGCATTTGAATGTCGGAACTTCAGTGGCCCATCTTTATGTTTCTTGGATGGTTGCTCCCATGTTAGGTCCTCAATTAATTACTATTTCCAAAGATTTTCTTCTCAAGTTCAAAATAAGGTCAAATTTAAACTAGAACAGGAGGTAATCTTTTAAAGCATATCCCCTTTCCCCCTCTAAGTTTTCCTAATGCTTTCAGAAGCATTTTTCTATGTTCCAGCACAATCATAAATCACACCTCAGTTTTTCTAATGTATCCTATTTAAGGATTTGCAGCCCTGTTGAAGGATTGTAACTCTTCATTTAGCACTGTTTAAGAGGGACTGTGGAAATGCAGATGTCCTTGTCCATAGATTGGGGATAAATTTACCCCTGATTTATTGTCCTTTTGTTCTGTTCAGCCAAGTATGCATACATATAGCCAGCCAACAAATCTTTCAAATACTGATTCGCAGGAGAAGAACCAGCTGAGTAAAAAGAAGCCACAGCACAATATATTGAAATACCAGCTATGGATCCTGATACCAAGACTAAACAATGTAAATTTAATTTCATCTCATACATCAATAAAATCCCTTTAGGATTTTATTTACTACACATATGTGCACTGTGTCCCAAACCAGAGTAGGAACCCCACACAAAGTTGGAGCAGCATATATTATTTATATAATCTGTAGTTCAACCCTGAATCTAATTTAAAAAGGAAAACTTTCAGGGGAATCACTGGAATGCAAGACCCTGAAGCATCCTTGGCCCTAAGGAATCACATAAAGACCTGCTTCTATTGCAAGCTCAATAAGAAAGTACAGAAAAGCAACAGCATGCGAGATTCCAGGGCAGAGGATTTTATTTGGGGGAATATAGAACTGGTAGTCAGAGGAGCTGCCTAAGACCAGAGTTTCTGACATGGTATCTGGAGGCACCAGCGTTCCTAGCATTTACATTTAAAAAAAAACTCATTTTTAAAAAATTAAATTGGAAGCTGGAATGCTTCTGTCATCTTTATTTCCCAATAATGCCTTTGGGCCCTACAGGCATTCTTAGAAAATAAAAATGATTGTGATTGTAGCCCAATGTTTGTTTAGGTATTTGCTCACCCATCCAGAAGGAAAAAAAGACAAATGAAAGGTGAGGCCTGTGGAGACATAACGTACATACACAGCAGTGACCAAACATTGTTTGCGAATGTGTTTTGCTAAAGACTTTTCTGGGAAAGAGAATGAACAGGGAAGGGGATTTCACTGGTTTGTTGTTCTCTGAGCATCATCAAGTTCACTTTCTATGAAACAGTTCTTCACACAAAGATTTTGGCACAAAGGATAGTTAACATTTAAGGCTCCAGGGCAGCCTACACTTTGTGCTTCAGTTTTTGGGCAAGTTCATTTTCTTTGCCTTCCAAAAACTGGATGTTTGGTACCTGGTCACTAGACAGTCATGGCAAACCAACTTTGGAATTGCTTTTTATGCTGGGAAAATGGGAGAGAAAATATATAAATAAACAATAAACAATTTCATACATAAGCAAGCATTCCCTATGGCAACCATTGTTTGAAAGTACAACATACTCTCAAAACCCTTCCTGTGCCCACTGTCCCCAAAAGATTGAAGACCCTTAGTGTAAGAGCTCACTCAACTCTTAGTGTAAGAGTTCCCAATGCGTCCTGGGACAAATAATGTCCTGAGAGCTGTCCTGGGTGCTGAAGAATTTGTTTTGGACCACCCTGTCTAATTCTTGATCTTCTCAACTGTCACATTTTAATGACAGTCCTTATTCTTATTTGTTCTGGACTCCTCCAGACTTGGTTCCCCAAAATTCTACTGTGACACAGCCTCAACAAGACTAGAAAGAACTTCCAGAAGAGATGGCCTCCTTATCTACAGAACCTTACAGAACTCTACAGATCTGTGGCAGTTTCTTCAGTTGTGTGACAGTGTGACCTTTCTTAGTTTAAGCCAGAATATGTGGCCAGTCTGAGAGAAGAGGCTCTGCCAGCTGGCTGGAAAGAAAAAGATAGCAAGAGGGTACTATGGTTCTGCAGAAGCCAGGCATAAATCTTCATTCATGAAACTAGAGGAATATTGACATTCTTCAAAATAAGAATTTGGAGTTCCCCCCAGAGGTTATATGGATGGTATTTGTGTGTGTGTGTGCACTGAGAGGAATATTCTGGGGGTAAATGTTGTGTCTGAACTGTAAAATATAGTTTGTTCTAATTGTTGGTTTTGAAATTCTCTCATGGTTCTTTAACTTACAGAATTTATATCTAAGTGCTGGACAGAAAATTCTCCTGAATGTTTTCCTACTAGTTCTTATTCATATCAAGTGGTATTTGCTTTAGAAGTTTTTTCAAAAGAGAAGAGAGAAATGCTCATGGTTGACATGCAGGATTCTCACATTTAGTTACAGGAAGGCCAAGATTTGCGTGACTCTCTTGTCTGTCATCATACAATCCTCTCTGCCGTGATTCGCAGTCTTATTGGCTTCAATTAACTCTCAAGAGAAAGTATCATGAGGAAAACCTTTCCATTAGGCTATTTCAGTAGCAGAACAGAATTACTGTTAAGAACTTCTCTTGTTTTTGGCTTCCAGTGCGGAATGGCGGATTGAACAGCTGTGCCTGCGAACTCAGTGGGCAGAGCTGACAATGCAGCAATTTTTTTTCAGGCTCAGACAGGTTCTCCGGATAAAGGAGAATACCTGGAATCATCCTATCTGTCATCTGGATGGCTGCTTGCAGCCAGAAGATCACAAACAGCTAGCTGGGGAGCAGGGATGTCATCGCTTTCCAAGCCGCACTTTAGCCTTAAAGGGACACTAAGACCGGCCACCCGATTTCTAAATCACTAATTTGTATATATATTTTTAAAGTATATGTACCCCAAGAGAGGCTTTCTACAGTGAGGAGAAGCTGGCTGTCTTGGTGCTTATAATTATTTTTGGGGTTACTTTAAAAAAAATTTTTTTAAAGTTTTGGATTCCATTTTCCTTCCAAATATAAAGGAGGATTGAGAGTAAACAATTGTCTTCCTGTTATTATTTTTGCATTAAATTTGAAGATACTAGCATTTTCCTACACGTTGAATTGGCTGATTTGAACCTTCAGCTTTGTTTTCACTTTCTCTTGGGAACTATCTGCCTATCTCACTTTCACTTTGTGTAAACACACTGCAAAACTCTTCCATAGCTTTGACTTTCACTGGTTAAGCTCCTAGGGGGCACCATAATCTACTGCGTGAAACATGGGGGATTTCAGATTCTTTCTGACTTCCATCAAGATTTTATGCAAGATATTCAGGACATTGTGGAAAATATGAGATCTAAAATGTGCCATGAGGTTGGGGATGTGGTGGATGAAGTTGAGGAATTTAACAGAGATAGAAATGTTTAAGAGTGACTTTGGGATTTTTATTGAGATTCTGGATGAAGATTGGATAGTGGAGTTGGAGAAATTTAAGGGAGAGAGAGAACTGCAAGCCACAAGTGAAATTGACTTTCTGGTGGAATGCCATGAAAAGATCGTGGAATCTCTGAGGGGGGCAGTTGGGCTGTTCGATTCTTTCAAGAGAAAAGCTCTGTGCACACTGTGGGGATATGTAAATGCTCTGGTTTATTTTGAAGTGGGATAAGGATTAAAGAAAGTTTATCTGGTTTGCTTTAAGGATTTGATTGAAGTTATTTGCTTTCAAAGATTTGGATTTATTGCTTCGAACTGTCTTTGTTTTTTTGGGTTTATTAAGATTAAGATTACTAAAACTGTTGTATTATCAAGTATAATAGCACACAACCTATCTGCTTTTTAATTTGATTCTTATTATAGTAGACAGAAATGTACAGAATAGTGGTAGGAAGGGAATAATTAAATAGGTGTTATCTTTTGGAGAGGAGAAAGGTTTTTAGGAGGCTTATATGATTTTTTTCCCCTTTATTTTAATATAAGGGGGAGGAGTAACTGTACTGAGCGAGTTTTATTATGTGCTAAAGTGGAATGATTTATAGAAATAATTTGGTGTTTTGGTTTAATATAGAGTAAGAGTTTGATTATGGAAATTTTTGTATATCCTTGCTGTTAGAAGTCAGAAGCCACATCTTTTTGTAAATATAAAAAAAATTCTCTTGTGTTTTCGCACCTTTTAGTTCTTTCTTTTTTCTTTGTAGTTTCTTTTGGGGGGGGGGGTTGTAGTTTTTATTCTTCTCTTGAAACTTAATAAAATTTATTAACAAAAAGAAAAAAAGAACCTTCCTTGTTCTTGAAGAAATGGCTGGAGAAATTTTTCTTCCCTTGAGAAATTCAGAGAGATTCTTCATTAAATTTTCTCTGCCCACAAATTTTTTGGAGAAGTTCCATCATATTTATGCCCAGTTCTATCAGCAACCTACTGGAATCTGGTGCTGGATTCTTGCATTACGAAAATGGAGACCTTGTCCTCTTGTATGGCCATTCAGCTGGTACATGCCAGGCAGACTATAGGCCTTTGCCTTGCTTAGTTTTTTTCCCTTCAGTGATAAGCAAGAAGACATGGGCTTTTCTTCACACTCCACGTTCCTCTAATTATTATTAGTGTCAGGCAGAAAATAAGGCCACGCCAGTAATACAAATCAGGAAGGACAGTGAGAGAACTGAAAACATTTTAGCCATTTTGAACCATTAATGCAATTTGTCCAAAACAATTGTCTTAGGGGAAAAAAAAATCTGTTTCATGATCACTTTCTAAAGTGGGACTCACAGGTTTTCTTCCAGGTAGCCCTAAACATAGAAGACCTGCTATATCACCATGGAGCTGAACGTGAAGCAAAATTTGGAATTTTTTTTTAAAGCTTTCTTAATTTTTTTCAACAAATACATAATAACTACAAGAAATGAAACAAAGTATACTACCAGAAAAACAGAAAAAAGTGTGAAAATACAAAAAAGACTACTACATACTGCATAGTACATACATACTGACTTCCAACTTTCTACAACAAAGATATAGATAAGTCAGTATCAATCTTTTAGTCTAATTCAAACTGGAATAGACATTACTTCTATAAAGCATTTCCATTCTCAGAATAACATTTCCTCTAAAATACTATTTTTCCCTCGAAATGGATATATTAAAAAAAAGCATTTTATAACATATTTTCCCTTAATAGAAAGATAATCATATATTACCCTTCTTCATTACAATTTTACTCCTAACCAAAGCATTTATATAGTTAAACATATCTCCACCATTGCATATTTAAACAATAACCTTATTAATATCCTTTTACCAAAATAAATTCATTGTCCAGAAAGCAAAAACATCTGTCTGAACCTTTAAAAGATCTTCCTAATAAACACAATTAAACAATTAACCCACTTCAAAATAAACTGAGGCATTTACACATCTCAGTGTTACACACATGGCTTTCTCCTTGCAATCCTCAACCTGCCTTGTCAAGTCCAACTCATCTTCAAAGACCTTCCATCCCTTGTCTTCAGTCTTGATATTCCAAGAATGCAGCCATTTCTGTTCCCTTTACACCCAAAGTTTTTCCTTCTTCAAAATTAACATTCCAGAGGTGAATCTTCTTCCCTTCACTTTTTGGCTTTAGGACGGTACTCATTTTTTTCTTTGAAACAGGGACATTATTTTCAAAACAACTTTCTAAAAGGTTGAGTGACCTTGAGGTACAGATCTTTAAAGATATCTTCAAAATCTTCCATATCCCTCCACAGAACGTTATGGCGCCTTCTAGTACCTCAGGATATTAGACAAAAGGCTGTCTTTCAGAGAGAAAGTGTTAATCAGACATGAAAGCAGGAGTGGAAAATGAAAGTAAACTAAATCGTTCTCACGGGAACAAAAGCAAATAGATCAAAACTCAGCTCCGCAAATTCAATGAAGTGGGTAATTCTTTTGTAATCTTTCAAACTTTAGAAAAAAATAACAGTAAACAGGCAAAAATCTTTAAATCCAGCAATATGATTTAAAAAGAAAAGAGGGAGAAAAAATATTTTTTAAAAAAGCCAAATTAACAAATTAATAACTTCCAAAAGTAATGAAAACCACCAAGAGGTTCCACATTTCTTTGTTGCAAGTGTTATTGGTGTTTTAGAAATGGGGTGGGCATCTTTTGAGTCTGTTTGAGGCTTCAGCACAGCTTAGGAGAAGATGGCAACCCCTGCCTCCTGGCTGCTAGCTTACCAGTCGATGGCGAAACACTGTTTTATGGACTTCTGGATGCATCCAGTGCAATTCCTTGGGTTCTCTTTGATCTGGAGAACACTTCTGGACTCTAAGAAGACCTGTCTGAACCCAAAAAAAGGCCCATGCTGCCCAGTCTACCATGGAGATTGCAGAGACACATCTCAAGTTGCCAATTCCCCACCAGAAGCCTACAAAATTTGTAAAATTTAGCATGATTATCCAGCTCATTCTTCTACAATATTTTAATATGATTATCCATTAGCTCTGATGATCACACTATGAATCTGAAAAGAGACTCTCTACAATACAACACAGCTTTTGAACCCTGCAGCAAGAAATTTGTCAAACATTTGCTACTGATTAACTAGCCCTCTGGTGTTTTTGCTTCCAAGTGTTAACTTTAATTAATTACTTGTGTGAAAAATTCAGATAAACAGTAACCACTTGTATTGCAGACAGCCATAACATTTCAATGCTCTCGAATCCAATTAAGCATTCAAGTATCCAATTAAGTATTCAAGGTGTGTGCTGAATTTAATAATTAAAATACATCTGGATTATGGTATCAATGTGTTGGACAGGTTATTATCTTTGGAATGTCATATTTCAGCTTATGTGCCTCTCTCTGCAGTCCTTCAAGGGGCTTGAAGAGTGGCTCAATTAATATCACACATGCATCTGGGTTTATTTTTGAGTATCCCCCTTTCAGTCATGCTCCATCCCAATGCTCAGGATATCTTCAAGACAGACACTTTATGAGACAAGAGAAGCTGCCAAGCCGAGTTAAAGACAACCATGAAAATCCCAACCCAACACATGACAACAAAACTGAAGCATGTGTGAAAGTGCTTTCCACATGAGTCACACACATGAGATTCTTTTGAATGTCAGCCTCTTTTAAATGTGAAACAAACAGAGCACAGCAATGGGAAAGACTTTTCTAGCAAATGAATCTAGGAGTTCCCAGGGGTCACAGGAAATGCAGAAGGAGAGCAAGTCATAGGTGGAAGAATGGAGTAGCTTTATGAGAGATTGGTATGACTGAAGAGAGGACCAGGACAAAGAAGAGATTGCATTAGTCAAAATGAGAGATGATAGAAACCAGAACCTTTCCTAGCAAGACAACTCATATGCCTCCCACTTACTGTTAATAAAAGATGTAATAATCTCAGAGTAACACTATGTTTTTATTTCAGGGACTTTCCCTCAAAGATCTTTAGGCACAGAACATCCTTTTCATATGACCTGGATGGGATCTCAAAAAAAAAAAAAGTTAAGTCTGTGGGAACCGATATTCATGTTTTGAACTGGCTTTTGCTCTAAAATTGTTCATGAAAATTCCTGGTCAAGCAATCACAAAATATGTAACACAAAAAATTAGAAATATCTCACTTTGTCAAAACTCATTCTTGTTCCTTTCTGTAACACTTCATTTATACATGCCCAAGAGGCTGTCTGAAAAATTATGGAGATCCCACAGGACAAACATACTCAAATCTCCCATTTTTAGTCAGCATTTAAAATCAGCCAAAATAAATACCTGTCTTCACTTTCCATCCTATCAGCAATGCTTTTAAATAAATCCTCAGATTAAAAAATGCTTGATATTTTAATCTGCCCCTCTTCTCTTTCAGATGCTTTCTTTACTGCATTAATTTCCTATATTGCATCATGTAATTGTGTGGGTTTGGATACAGCTTATTCCCTGTGATTGTTATTAAAATAAATATTGTTCCAGGGCACCAATGTGGGTTGAGTGGGAACAGGAGGAGGAGAAATCCAAATAAAGCAACAAGTTAAAAGCTAAATTAAAAATGTATTTAAAATATCAGTTGATATGTAGGTAACAATTGATATGTAGCATGTTTCATGCACCAAGACATTTCTTCAACCTAAGACATTTTGTCATACTGGGCAATCCGCAAGGAAGGAAGGAAGGAAGGAAGGAAGGAAGGAAGGAAGGAAGGAAGGAAGGAAGGAATTCAGAATTACAATTCCTGAAAAGGCATTGAGGGATGAGTGGGTGTTATTTCATATGATCTGAGAAACATTCCCTGTATTGTGTGAGAATTACTCACTGCAAAACATCATTAGTACATTCTTGTGCAGTGTAATGCCAGTGCCTCGCAGGCCACTTGAGTTGCCTCCACATTTCATTTATTATGTCTGGGAGATTTATATCCTGGTTTTTATTATGAGTGGTCCTGAGATCTCTAACAAGATAATCGAATAGCTTATATAAAAACATAGCTGGCAGCTCATAAATAAAATTTAACAACGTCTAAGCCATTAGAAGGTCCTGAAGTATCATAAAAGAAATGGCAGAATAGTACACTTGGCATCAGGTGCTAAAATATAGTATCATTTGAATGGTCATGGGTTCTCCTTTTCTAAAAAATGAGAACACAGATGCCTTGAAGTTGGCTGATGTAATGGGCAGTAAGAATAACGTTGAGGAGTAGGGGGAAGAGTCGCAACCAAGACAATGGTCAGATAAAAGAAATCTCAGTCCCAGGCAGAAATGCAATTTGAAAAACCATCTCAGGCATGACCATCCCTAGTTCTCATGAAGATAAAAGGAGGGAGGGGGGAAGCACATTCAGACTTGCGGGATTCTGTTACTGTAATCTTATAATAAAAGTAGTATTTGCATGCATAAATCTGGTTCTCTAATCTGGTATACATTGAAGGGCTGACACCCATTCATAAAGATTAGGATAATAGACTAAACATATAGATACCAAACAGGGGTGGGGAATTAAATCTATTCAAATTCTTCCTTTGGTGAATTATTTTGAATTTGTGGATAATTTATGGCAATTCTAATTAAATTTATATAAAAATTATACCAATCTGTGTGGGGTGATTTTTAAGTGGCTTGCTAAACAAAGATACTAGCCATTTTACCTTAGTAGTTAAGGATACACAGAGCAAGAATACATGATAAAGGTTTGTATATAAATCAAATGAGTGAATCTCTTCTTCCTATTTACAAATTACCAGAAAAGTATTGTGGCAATTTTAATCTTAATTTTAAAATGTTGGATTAGATAACTAAATATACCCGATCCCTGCCCCCATAATTAAGTTGGAAACTGTTCTGACAAGCAGGAACCACGCCAAGACGAGGAATTGGTCTCTAGTGTTTTATTACTGCTACAGTAGACAGAAAATCCTAACAAACTGAAGAAGCATGAGAAAACCCAGAAAGATAAACCCCAAAAGTCAAGGCGGGTCTGTTCTGTGTCTCTTTGAATGACAGCTCAAATTCTCGCTACTACGCATGCGTTTACCCCCCTGGATAGGGGCCCCCTCCTGCTCACCATCAGTGCTCATGACAGAAACACTTTATAATAGCCAGTTACTTAATTAGTTAAAGCAGTTGTATTTCCCAAGTATCCTTTATGTGTTCTAGTTCCGTCTCATGTTTTATTTATTTATTTTCAAACTTCTATTACCACCCATCTCCCCCAAGAAAGGAGGACTCTGGTGGTTTACAATAAAACCAGAATTAAAATAATAAAATATAAATTACAATAAATACACCAATAAATAAGAATAAGATAAATACCAAACCCAAGGGGCAACGTTCTTATTCGGTGGGAAGGATCTATGGTGCTAGCCTCCCCCAAGACGAGTGATTACCTCTCCACCCCAAGCAAGGTGGCAGAACCAGGTTTTCAAGTTCTTCTGGAAGGCCAGGAGCACAAGGGCCTGACTCACCTCTGGAGGCAGAATATTCCACAGGTCGGGTGCCACTGCAGAGAAGGCACGCCTCCTGGACCCCTGCCAGGTGGAATTCTGTAACTGTCGGGATTCACAGCATGCCCTCTCTGCCTGACCAGGTGGGACAGGTCGATGTTGAGGGGATGAGACGGTCCCTCAGGTAACCTGGCCCCATGCCATGTAGGGCTTTAAAGGTCATAACCAACACCTTGAATTGGACCCGGAAGCAAACTGGCACCCAGTGCAGCTCGCGCAGTAAAGGTGTTATGTGTACCGATCTTGGGGCACCAAGAATAACCCGCGCGGCTGCATTCTGGACCAGCTGAAGCTTCCAGATACTCTTCAAGGGTAGCCCCATATAGAGCACATTGCAATAGTCTATATGGGAGATGACCAGGGCATGAGTGACTGTTTGGAGGGCCTCTTGCTTCAGGAGGGGGCATAACTGGCACACAACCTGAAGTTGAGCAAAGGCCTTCCTGGCCACAACTGCCACCTGCTCTTTCAGCAGGAGTTGTGAGTCCAGGAGAACCCCCAAGTTATGCACCAAATCTGAATGTAGTAGTGCAACCCCATCCAGAACTAAAGATTACAATTTCCCAGAAGCAGAAGAGCTGTCAACCCACAGCCACTCCATCTTAGCAGGGTTCATTGGAAGCCTGTTGTTCCCCATCCAGACCCCGACAGCCCCCAGGCACTGAGAGAGGGCAACTACCGCGTCACTTACCTCACCTGGGATGGAGATATAAAACTGAGTATCATCTGCATATTGATGATACCTCATCCCATGGTGATGGATGATCTCACCCAGTGGTTTCATGTAGATGTTAAATAGGAGAGAGGAGAGAACCGAACCCTGCAGAACCCCGCACAAGAGGGGTCGAGGGTCGGATCTCTCATCTCCTATCACCACCGATTGGGACTGGCCCTGGAGGAAGGAGGTAAACCAGCGTAAGACTACGCTACCCACCAACTCCCTGAGCCGACCCAAAAGGATACCATGGTTGATGGTATCAAAAGTTGCTGAGGGGTCAAGGAGAGCCAGGATGGATGCACTCCCTCCATCCCGCTCCAACCAGAGATCATCCATAAGTGCGACCAATGCAGTCTCTGTCCCATATCCTGGCCTGAAACCTGACTGAAAGGGGTCCAGATAATCCTTTATGTGTTCTAGTTCCTTCTCATGTTGCTGAAATAAAATAACAAAGAATTCATTGTTTCCCTCTCAACATTTCCCAGTTGTGGGAAAACAACACCAAGTGTCTGAGATGGCAATTTTATTCGTTAGTTTTCATGAAGGAGAAACTTCCAGGTTTACACCAAATGAGAATTTCCCAAGGACACTTAACAATAAGAAAAACAATCCATCATGGGCATCCATTCGCTGTGCCTGTCAAAAGGTTGAAAGCAGGGTCACACCATAAGCTCTGCCCCTTTCATGCAAGCATGGGATGCCATGACACATATACAAAAGCGTCGTATTTGTCAAGTTCCTGGGCTCAAAATCCTAATAAAGAAAACAGAATACTGTGAAGATCTTTCTCTAACCTGGCACCTTCCAGATGTGTCAGGGCTTTAACTCCCTGAATCTGCAGCCAGCATGGCTTTTGAGTGCTATGTTTTGGACTTGCAGTCCCAACATACCTAGAAGGCAATCAGAGTTGGAAAGGCTGCTATAAATCCTGATTCTGGGTGCTATTGCCAAGACTTCGTGCACTTCCACCGAAGCATTTGGTGTTATGACAACAGCTGTCCAATAAGAAATTTTTAAAAAGGATAGAAAGGTCCATGCAGGCAGTTACCATATGTGGGATTTTTTTTTTCAAGCAGGCAAAGAACAGTGCAATCACACTGAACGGTCTCTCCTGCTTTGGTTCTGACATTTCCAAAGAGTACTTTGCAGCTTATTGCTTTATTAGATTTATATCCTCCCTTTTGTACAAAGCTCAAAGTAGTGTATATAATGCTGCCTCCTCCTAGTTTCCCCCACAATAAGCCTGTGAGGTAGGCTGAGACAAGAGTGAATGGCTGGCCCAAAGTCACCCAGGGAGCTTCTGCGGCTGCGGGTGGACTAGATCCTGGGCCTGCCGGTTCTTAGTCCAACACCTCCACTACACCACACTGACTCTTAGTTCACTCATGTCCAGGTCAAGGAGAACAAAGCACTGCTCTGGTAGAGATTACCACTCACTCTGAATGCGTCTTGAAATGCCATGATAGAAGCGGGGTAAATAGTTTGTACTAGATGTGAACACAGCTTCAAATGAATTTAAACCAAATCTGTAGAGTTAAATGAATGTACAGTACTTGGATATTTTTACATATTCTAACTAACTTGGTCCTGGCTGCGGGTGAGGAACAATTACAAACTACAGCTACTATATATATAATTTTTTATCTGTCAGACTTTTTATATTCATTTATATTACCTGCTATTCAGCCTTTTTTTAATTAGTCAGCTTATTATTTTCCCCTTCCAACTCACTTATTTTTGAACATAGCATCTTTTTGCTTATGGTTGCAATCCAGGTATAACAGATCAATGCAAAGAAAATCAGCAAGCCCAACATAAAACAGAACAATTCCTTAAAGGGTCATTAGCCATCTGATTTATACCAGAGAAATAATCTGCTGTATAAACAAAGTGCTGCTCCAAGCTTTTAAGCATTGCTTGTTTTAGTAAAAGTTTGATTTTATATCAAAATGTAGCTCGAAAGCAATTAAGTGCATCTGTTGAACTAGAAAGCTCGTATCTTTAAATTCAACTTTTCAGGCACCAGGGAAATGTATAACATAGGAGTTTTACAAAACCTGCAGTAGTGCTTACCAAATTTCAAAAAAACAACTGCCCAATAAACATGGGAATATAGACTTCACAATTTAACTGAAACACCTCAGATAAAGCTGTACATTCATCCCCCAAAAGGATGATTAAACCATTTTCTGATTTCAGATCTTGTTTCAGTTGAAATCCATCTACGTCATTTATTCAGGTCCAAAAGTAAGTCTAAACTCACCTGTGTATCAATTTTTCAACCATTCCAAGTAGGCTATGTATATCCCCAGCCATTAGCTGGATATAATAAGGGATTGGATATAGGCAACAGAGTTGAACTCAATCCAGACAAGAGTGGGGCTTTGTTGAATCAGTAGACAAACCAATCTGGGAATGAGGGTACAACCTACTCCTAAGTGGTATTGTACTGTTTTTGAGGGACTAGGCTCATTACATACTGGTAGAAGAGAACACAGCCTACTTGGAGGATGCGTTGGCTGCTCTGGCTGGAAATTCCTTGGCTCAGATTCGGATTAGGTGCAAGGATCTCTCCTCCCATGGAAGGAAGAGTAGAAGTCCATTCATTAACTATTACTTGTTTAGACCACTATTAACACAATTAACAATTAACACCATTAACACAAGGCTGCCTTTGAAGTGTTTGGAAACTTCAGCTGGTACAAATGCAACTACCAAGCTGCTGTTGTCATCTGGTGTTTCACAATTTATAGACAATATTATCACGCTTTCTCAATTACTTAATTTTTATTCAGTTTAAACCCAACCTTCCTACTGGACTTTCCATTTGTTTTCAGTGGGATATTGATTTAGGTCTACAAAGTCCAAAATGATTTGGAATCAAGACAGACAGACACACACACACACACACACAGACAGATATCCATTCAATCGTGTCCAATTCTTGGAGACTGCCTGGACAAGGCTGTGAAGTTTTTTTGGCAAGATTTTCAGAAGTGGTTTGCCAATGCCTTCTTCCCAGGGATGAGAGAAAGAGACTGGCCCAAGGTCACCCAGCTGGCTTTGTGCTTAAGGCAGGACTAGAATGCACGGTCTCCTGATTCTAGCCCGGTGCCTTAACCACTACACCAAACTGGATTTCTTCTTCCTATATAAGCCTGCCCATAATCTATGCTCTTTGTTTAGATGCCACTGTATGTCCTACTACCAAGAAAGTACATTTTGATCAGTACATAAAGGAAGCCTTTTCTATAGTAGCTTCCTGACTATGGAACCTCCTTAGGAAAGAAATAAAAATGGTTCTATCCATACTGGTCCTTAAGATACCCAGTTTATATTCAGGATATTTATCTTTTTAATTAGACTTTTGTCCTTGCAGATATATTAACTGTTGCTATTTTTCTTGTTTATTGCTAATCTGCAGTTTTATGGCATTTACAATCTTGTTCATAAAAACAGAATGTGATTTTAAATAATGAATATCAGCTTTTAATGCCAGAGTAGATGTTTAGACAAATTCCCATCAACAGTCAGGAAGGCTAAATGGAAAGAGGCTGTAAGAATAGCAATAGCAGCACCACAACTGCTTAACCCTGCACCATATTTTGTCCTGATGAAAACTAAAGACTTTTTGCCCAGACTTCACAATTTTAGAATTCCCTTTGGGGACTGAAACATGGAAACCTAAGGTGGTGGCTTTTTTCCTCCTAAAGATAGCATCACAAAGATAACAAACCCAACTATGTATTTTCTTAAAACTATGGCAAGAAACTGCTAGACAGTTTGTCTGATGAGTAACATGGCCTCCTCCCCATTCCCAGCCTAAAGTTGCTTGGGAACCAGTCTTCAGATTCCCAAGACTTGTGTTTTAGGTATGTGAAATTATTACTCTTGTCCATCTACCTAAATATATTACACTTGAACCCAAGACTGTTTCTCAGCAATGCCTTGCCAGCCAAAACTTTTTTTAAGTTTGCATTGTTTCCCTCAGCACTAAAGCTGACTGTGTCAAATAGATAGCAATGTGCTAAACTCCATTATGTTGTTGAATTGTTCACATTTCCAGATCAAGAATCCACCTTTAACTTCATCCAGAAAAAGGGAACTTGTGAAATGGGTGGTGTATAAATATGATAAATAAATAAATAAACTCAATTTGCCTAATATTTCAGTTTCTTTTTTTCTATGCCAATTCATTTTATCAACTTTATTTATTATGTTCTATTACTCCACTATTCAATCTCATTCTCTCTTCCTTTGTGTTTATTTTCTCAGCTGCAATCAGCAAAACAGAATCCCTGTTATTTTCCATAAACATCTGCTGGGAGTATTACTCTGACAGTTGCATATGGAAAATGGTAATAAATCCATGATATTGCAATTAAGAAAAAAGAGGAGCAAGAAAATCCACTGAGAAAGAATGAACAAGATCAAAGAGCAGTAGCCAGTGGAGGAGTGATGGCAGACAATGGCACCCGACACATGAACTGGGAAATAATTATTTCCCAGCAAGAGACTGGCTTCCTTGTTACTACTCAGGGTAGTGGGGACAAGTTATAGGACTTCTTTTTGTCACCCAACGCCTACAGCTCTGTTCTAGAGCAGTACATAACAACACCCAGGCTCTCTATCTGCTTACCGGAAGATGTGTGATTCCAATCCAGTTATGTAGGTTCAGTTACGATCAAGTTTTGCCCAGACTAGTTATTAAGAGGGTGGGAGTCAAAAGAAGTTATTACTCAGAAATTTGTACAGGGCCCAATGTGATGGAATTCAGTTTTGCACCAAACTAAGTGATGTTGTGTTTAAATAACAGGGTAGCTTTAGATCATTTCACTATACCAAATGATAATTGACAAAAAGCAGCTCTTTGTGACTAACTTGTGGGAATGAAAAGAAATCCCACTCTCAAGCTACATATTTTTAAGGAACAATCCCTTTCTGTACTACAAAAATCCTGAAGTCTGTTGTCAAGAGTAAAAGATTGCATGCGTGGATTACTTCTCATAATATAACAAAATCCATATATAGCAACTTCAAGGTTTAGCTCTGCAGTTCACACATTTCTAGGAATGCTTAGAGCAATTTTAAAGCCCTAAAAGGTTGAATGGGGAAGAAACATTATGTAAGTGTGGTGACTATAGATACATATTTGTTGTAAGTTCGGTTTTTCCATATATAGCTATATATACACAAAAGGCAAACAGAAAATATTTTTGAAGAAGGAAGGAAGGAAGGTTAAGGTTGCTAAGGTTGAGAAACACTAGATTAGAGTAAGCCGGTCCATTGTGTTTAAGTGGCCACTTTTGTGAATACAGGTAGTCCTTGCTTAATGTCCACTTGTTCAGTGACCATTTTAAGTTATGACAGAGCTGAATGAGGGGGACTTAGGACAGGTCCTGTAGTTGCAGCCATCACAGCATCACTGGGGTCCTATGATCACGATTCAGTACTTGACAACCGGCTCACAGTTACAACATTGCAGTGTACCACAGTCACATGATCACCATTTGCAACCCTCATTGCCGGCTTCTAACAAGCAAAGTCAATGGGGAAGCCAGCAGGGGGTTGCAAATGGTGATCTCATGACCATGGGATGCTGCAACTGTGTGGGATTTGCCTAACGACAGCAACTGGGACTGCTGGAACTGCTATAGTAAGTCAGCGCAGTCACGTCGCACCTTACGACTGTGTTGCTTAGCGATGGAGTTCCCAGTCCCAAATACCATCGGTACATCAGGACTACCTGTAGAATATAAAATCAGATATGTTAACTTTTTAGTTAAACACCCTGAGGTATATTGACCAGATAGTACTTGCAAGTGGGCAGAAGGTACAATGATTTCTAATGTTTACCAGCTGACAAGGCATTTTGTTGGTATGCTTGCATTAGAGCTAGTCTGTTTGAAGGGTAGACGTTTCTTTCCTACGACTTCAGTCTGGAATGACATTAAGTCCATGCAATCCTGTAAAGAGCTTCCACTGAATTTGAAAAATGGCTTTGATTTAAAGCAAAGTCAAGGACCTGTTCATCTGCAGGATTATATGATTGTGCAACACATACCCTTAACGTCTTCTGGCTGGTTGCTAGAAATACAGCAAGTATCTATTTACCATTTTGTATCTGTATGGGGCTTTTGTTTTTATGATTGTACGAATCATAGAATTGTACTCGAAGGGAGCTACTGACACCAACAAATCCAATGCTTATGCTGTGCAGGAACTCAAAGCAACCATTCTGAACCCACTCTCACCACATGGGACAAGATTAAAGCAACTAACAGTTGGGCTCTGGGTTTCTCATTCAAGCTCACTTTCTTTCCTAAGAGAGAAGCTCCAGCACTTGGAACTGATGTAGGAAATCCCTCTTTATCGTTGAAACTGAACAAAGCATGCAAGAAATGTCCCTCCTCTGACACCTTCCTTTGGCCAATGAGAAGCAGCCAGACTTTGGAAGTTGCAAAAAAGCAGTATTTCATTCCTGCAAAAAAACAATGTATTTGTAATTGCATTCGTAGATTGTTCAATTAATTTTATGGACTTAATTCATACCATAGTTATTCAAATACGATGCCTAAAGTTTTGCTGAAGTTTACATCCTGTCCTACAAAATGTTCATATACTTTCAACAAAATAAATGATTTCACATTTTTCTCATAATGTTGTTTGCAGGGGAATATAAACACTTATATCTTCATTTTAGTGGTTTTTTTCCCACAAAACCCAGGAAAGGCTCAATCGTGAAGCCATCTCTGATACATGGAGTATATCTTTTTAATTTCAGCATGGCTTCAATGCCTAGGAATCCACAGTGCAGATACTTTTCATGCTAAAAATCTCTATCCAATCCACTGGATATTTTCTACCTTTTCAGAAACTGCTGTAAAAATAAAAACAATAGTTTTGAGAAGTAAATACTTTTGTTCATGTATCATGAAGTTGATATGCTCTCTTCTTATTTTTTATTTTTATTTTTTTGAGCGGGGGTTAGTTGTAAGACTATATGGCTTGGTCAGAATTGACATTCAGTTCTGTGATTGCATGCTAATAGTCCAATGAACAAATAATTGCCCCAAACTGTAACTGATCCTCCTTTAACGTGCTCTTTAGTGGGTCAGCTAAGGAACTATGTTACTCAGATCTATATCTACAAAAAGCATCATTAGCTTCCTATTGTATATATTTAAAAGCAAAATGTCATCCCTCTGCACAGGATTAAGGCAATTAGCAATCAGGCACTGACTTCTGACAAGCACATCAGGCTGCAGCATTGTACAGTAAATAGAAGTTTTATTTTCTCCCAGCTCTGCAAGATTAGCACTGCCAACAATCAGAGATCAACTTATAATACAAGTAGATAGCACCTATTTACAACTTACAGAAGTGTAAATTTATTTCCCACAAAATATAAGTACAAAAGCTATGAATTAATAAATGAGGTTCTGCAATCTGGATTCATTATAAGCAAAAGCTTATAGAAATGGCCCTTAATAAACAATCAATAGGAGGAAAATAGCTCCAGCAGCTTAACTTATTAAGAAATCTAGGCAGTTCCTCACTCAAAGTGTATTGCACAATTATTTCAGACAATATATAATATTTGAAACAAAACCCGCAAGAAAATAAATAGAACCATTAATTTTTTAGAGATACTTTGTAAAAGCTGTACTGAGGGAAAATACTTCGATTTCTTTAAAAAAAAACTGAAGCTAAATTGAAAATAGTGTCCAAGTTAAGCACACACCACCTGATCAACAATCTTTCTTAAAGGCAGTAAATTAACCATATTCATAGTCCCAATTCTCAATCCATCATTCCTTGCTGCGCTTCTTTCACATGAAACCTGAATAATAGTTTTTGCCTACTCCATGCTCCAAAGAGCCAATTTGGAGATATGATCAGATTTCAAAGCTGTGTAATCTGTTACAAAGTGCATATGTCGCAAATTCTTCAAGTTGACGGTCTTAACCAGGACTAGAAAAGAAATGGAGGGAAAAGGGGGGGGGGAAGAAAAGAAATGTTATAAATTGTGAGAATATACAGCATGCAAATATTTGTAAATATATAGTTAACTAACTGCAAGACAAATACACTAATAATTTAATCATCAGTGCCACAAATATGCTGGCAAATCAGTTTTTTTCAGAGTAGCAGTGGGAGTTAAGGGACACAGTAAATGAAGGGAGTAGTCACAATGACACAGTGAAAGGCAGCAGAAGTCTTGGTTTGGCAACAAACATAACATTGCAAGCTATGGAGATGTCTATTTATCACCATTGATATAAAGAGACATGCAGCATAGTAACCTATTGTTTTTCCTTTTCTTTCTTTCTTTCTTTCTTTTTTTTTGCTTTATGCCCCTTTCAAGATTTGGCAATACTACCCTGAGGTGGAATTTGAAATGCTGCATTTGCTTTAATAGCATGTCTTGGGGGGTGTTTTTGAGTGGTGATGTGGTGGTGGTGCTTTCAAGTCAGTGTTGACTCCTGTAATGGTATGTGGGAAAGACCTTGGGAGACTGGGCAAAGAGATGCTGCCTAGGGAGCGGTCGGAAGAGACAGCATAGCCCACAGCTAGATAGTGGGCAGAGTAAGAGGCTCAGGCTGTAAAGGAGATGGCGGGGATGTGTGTGTTGTACTTTCATACTTGAAAGATTCTGTCAATGTAGCTTTACAATAAAATAGAATTAACTCATCTAGTTGTGATTCCAATCTGGTTTACCCTCCGAGGCCAACAACTACTGACCGCCTGGACAAGTCCCTGCAGTTTTCGTGGCAAGATTTTGAAGTGGCTTCCCACTGCCTCCTTCCTAGGGCTGAGAGAGACTAGACCCAAGGTCACCCCGCTGGCTTTGTGCCTAAGGCAAGGCTAGAATTCATGGTCTCCCAGTTTCTAGCCTGGTGCCTTAATTGGTACACTAAACGGCTCTCTTTAATAGCTTAAAATTATTAATAATTTTAAAATAATAATAGTTTTCATGTTCCAAAATCATTCCATATATTTTTCCTATAAGCATATTTCGTTTAAGTTTTGGTATCGCTGCCCTTCTGCTTTTTAAATTGCAATTGTAAATTGCAATGGCTTCTAGCTAACCAGTACCATTTTCATTCATAAGAGCATGCTTTCTTTTAATCTTATGCTGCAGATTTGTACAATTTAAACCAATTCCACTGATATAAAGGAGTTAGGGCCTGTTAGGAAGGTTATTTTATAAAACAAAAATAGTAAGCATTAAGTATGATCACTAATGCACAGAGCAATTACTACTATTTTAGCAAAAGAGAAGGTAAACCAAAAATGGTTATACATCAGGCAACACTCACCTACGTACTAACTAAAGCACTGATTGATGATTTTTTCAGAAGGTACCACTGCGAGGTGAGGTGAACTATAAAGCCAGGAAAAGAACAGCTTATTGGGTTAATGTGTTAATCAAAGCAAGTGGGACTACAGGAAGTGTCTGATATTTATTTCTAGCTATGGCTATTGGTCAAATGCTGCTCTTAATATTAAGTACAGTATATCTATGTTCTGCAGAATATCCAGCATATTGCTGAGGTTAATTCCAGGCAATCCAAGATACTTAGATTCAAAGGCTGTTTTAAATCTGCACAAGCCTTCTAGATTAGAATACCTTACAGTAATTTTGGAGTCTACTTCATTGTGCTGTGCTCAACTAATCCTCTGTTAAGAATGCTAGTATACAAAATGAGACCATAAAACAAAACTACGGTTTTGCTTGTTTTGATTATTCCAAAATGAAATGTTGGTCCAATACCATATCCCTGCCAACTCATCTAACATTCACATGGAAAGCTAAGCAGGATTAATATCCATGGCCCACAACCGTTCAGAATAGAAAGGAAAGCACATTAAGATTATTAGTGTGTGTTAAAGCAGGAAGTAGTTCAGGCAAAGCAACCAATCAGAAACATGAACTGACAGATACTTTTTTTCCCAACAGAATTTGTATCTAATATCCCTAATATATTTCTCATGAAATATACTATCTGTCCTAACAGTCAGAAATCACACTGAGATGAGGAGTAGATCTCTAGTGTTTATTACTGCTACATAAAACAGAATCCTAACAAACTGAAGAAGCGTGGGAAAAACCCAGACAGATAAACCCCAAAAGTTAAGGCGGGTCTGATCTGTGTCTCTTTGAATGGCTGCTTAATTCCTCAGTACTACGCATGCGTTTTCCCCCTTGGATAGAAGCCCCTTCCAGCTCGCCATCAGTACTCCTGACACTATCCCACCATTCACACAGTTTTCTTTTAAAGCTGGATAGTACACCATTTAAAAATATACCAACTGTAATATTTTAAAGCCAAAGTATGGTAGTTCGGAAAGTGAATCATGTCAAAATGTATGCTGACAGGCTATCAAATCTATTTATACTGATCACTGATTAATTTTTACATAACCTGGCTACTGAGAACATAGAGAAAAAGAGTAGAAGTAGAAAAGAGGGGAAAAAAATCCTAAATTTTTGACCAACGTCATTAACTCTGAAACTAAAAATATAAACCAGAGATTGGTGCTTACATATTAATCAGTTCCACAGGATTATTATTAACATCTTGAACTGACCTTGCCTGGGCTGGGAAACTAAGTAAGGCCAGGCCTGGTTAGTATTTGGATGTGGGGAAACCAAGGCTGTAGACTAGATGGGAAGTTGCAAAACATCTCAGAAGCAACAATGGCAAATCACCTCTATACAATTATCAAGAAAACTTAATGGTTGTATCCATAAAGTTACAGGGAGCCCAACCCAAAGGAGACTTTCTCTTCTTTAAATAGAGATCAATATGTAAAGATCTGTTTTTCAATTTTGCAGTTGGCAAATACTTACACTTTTGCACAGAACAGGAAAACTATATCATTCATTTCAGTTTATTCAATCTTAAAAAAAATTAGAAGCTATGGATAAGGGATTGAAATATCAGTTGTTCATCTAGTACAAGTTAAAGAGAATAAATGTTTTAAAAATTCATTTTTCCTAATTTTACTGGATTGTCTTCACATTGTGTAAGTTTCCTCAGATTTCCTATCTAACTGTGAAGCAGGCATATCAAATAAATATATGCTGGCATAGACACCACATATTTTTACCATTATATTCACTGAAAGTACTGTATGTTAATGTGTGCTATTATTTGTGGGTCACACCTATCACAGGAACATCTTCCCAATATTGTCCAAATTGTTACTCCAAAATCTCTTATCAATTCTTACCACTGTCCGTGCATCTTCTCGTTCTAAGATCTTCTGAGTTTGATCAGGAGGGAATTTCAGCACTGTAGTTATAACCTTTGCCATTGTCTAAAACATGAACAAAGGGAATAGCATTCAAGCCCTCAATTTGGTCTATTAAATTATATATATATTATTCTTAGGAATGCTTATGGAAGCATGGTGGAAAAAAAAATAGAAGTGCACATTTGTTTCTTACCCTGTAACAGCTTGTAACATGATTTTTTGTAGGTGTGAATCAAGGGTATTAAATTCACTCAGTTTATAGTACCGGTACTTACTACTACTAAACAATTCAAATTCCACATTCCACACTGAGACCCAGTCTCTGCATGAAAAAAAAAGTGCTGGAAGTCAAGAAGAAAGACTAATCTATAGACAACACATCTTCTGTACTATTCTGGTAGATTAAAATCAATAGGAATTTAATTATGTATTGCTTTCAAGAGGATGTTCAGCCTAAGTTTATGCACATATTTGAAATATCTTCTTCCATAATCCTGGAATGTTCTCCCAATTAGTATAAGTTTTCATCTCTATTTTTGCTGAATTATGTCCAGTAATTCTGCCCTATAAATGTTCACATTTGAAACAGTATCTGTTATTTTATCTATTGTACTGAGTCAGTGTTGTCTGCCAATATAGGGCTCAAAGTAGGTTTTCTTGCAAGGTAGTATCAAGGTTAGAGATCCTAGTTTGCATAGATTGGTGTAAACATGCCTGGGATAAAACCCACTTTACAGCATACTAGTTAAAATATGTACTATCCTTACTGTCAGCAGGGAACACAGCATGTGATATAGGCACAACTAAGGCTTCTTTATCTATTAAAAGTATTGTGTGAAAGCCTCAATTAATCCAAACCATGGTGGGTGAAGGAAGGCCTACAGGTCCATTTAGTGATGAATTGTAATCTGGAATATAAGTGAAAAGATATATGAATAAATGAACAAATATAATGTTTTTGACTAATCTGTTTAATTGGGTTCTCTTTATCTAGTTTTAGGACTTGTGCAGAGAACAGATCACCTTTTTAGGTCATATTTATGCAGAAATACTGAAAATTCAAAAGGGCTCACAAACCTTTAAGCATTGCTATAAATCTGATTGAAGGTGGTCTGATGTGGAGTGGACTTGATAAATAGATGTGTGGTACTGAAAGTATAGGTTAAATTATGAATGAAATGACTAAAGTATATGACACAGTGCATGGATGTGTGTCATCTAGATTGTTCTGGGTGCATATGAAAGGTTGATAATTGTATGTTAACCTCCACCAAATAGTGGTAATTGGAGGAGGATGAGTTTTGGAAAAAAATAGGGCAACATTCTCAATTACTGTGGTCTGGAAGAAAAAAATATTCTGCTACAATATGAATGGTTGGGTGGGAACAAGATGTGAGAATACAGAAAAAGGGCCTGAACTATCTGAACACCTAAGAATGAATGAGAATAGTTACTGTTCTGCAAGTATCTCCTCAGAAAATGTTCTCTTTCAATTATGTGATTTAAGCATACGCCTTTTCACATACACACATGGAAATCAAAAGAATTGAAACATTTATTTAATTGTTTAGGATGAAAGACTGAGAGACATAGCAAAATGATTTAATTATCTAATGGAGTTATATCTAAACACGTCCACATACGAACCTTTGAAAATTAAGAACACTTACCAAGAAATAATTCATAAAAAAATATGCTGGACAATTGGTATACCAACACAAGTTAGGTAAATACAGCCTAACAGAATTTTTAAAATTTGCATTAAAAGTCTACCAAAATGCAGTTTTCTTTTACTTTGGGAGAAGGTAGCTTCCTGAAATTTTAATTTTTGGTTCTTTTAACCATGAAAAAAAAAGTGATTACAAAGTTAGTATGGCTAGTTCTAGAGACACATAAAAGTCCTCCTTACCCCCAAGTTATGCTTCTAATGGTGTTTTGGGAAAGGAAGCCCAGCATTATTTCTCTGTTCCGTATCAATCAGGAAAGGCCATGCCAGTTTTAGTCAGTGTCTAGGTGCAGAGATGGATTGAAGCCAGTCAACAGGGTATGAATTCTATTAATATGGAGCTCCTTGGCAGAGTATTCACTGGTCCAGGAAACAGGTAGTTAACCTATCCTGAATGAAAATGCATTCCCTCAAACAGATATGTACAGAAGTCCAAGGATGACGACAAGCTTCACTTTTGCTAGAGCCTGAGTAACAATTTTTCCTATCTTCAACTGGCACACCTCCTTGAAGCTGTTCTTAAATGGGGATAGTTCTCCTTTAAACACAGTAATAAAGCCATCCCTTGATTATTAGAATATGTTCTTCATGAGGCTGCCTTAAGCATGGATCAAAGTTATGACTATCATAGCAATTAAACTGTATTTTAAAGCATCTGTCTAGGGGTGTCTGCAGAGAGGCTGGGGTAAGAAATGGTAACATATGCCTGATGACATCATGCAAATACAGTGACTTGTATACTTGTTATCTCATGCAAATGCCATAGTTTATTTTGTGATATAAGTATGTAATTGCAGCATGTGTGATGATGTCACCACACAAGTCATTTTGACACCACTGTGGTTTATTGCAGATGCCACTGCATTGTATCTACTGTCACACTGTTGAAAGAACTGCAATGACTACAATTTGCTGCTGGAACAGGTTTAAGATTCTGGTATCTTAACTGCTTACTTTTATAGTTTTTATTGTGTTTTATATAGTAATTAATAAATTAAATAATGTTGGAGGTTGCTTGGAGATTTTTTTTCTTAAACAAATACATAGTTTTGCCGAAAGTTCCAAGAAACCATTGTGTAGACTATGTACTCTCCTTACTAATGCTTGTTTGAAAGAGCATTCTGCCCATCATCCTTCTTTATCCAAGTATGTTCTTCTTGGGCTCATCTTGTGATGGCATCATAACATTGCAGCCTTCCTCAGAATATTGGCATGATCATTCAAGTGCTCTAAATATAAGGGATACCTTTGTCTCACGACCCATCATATATTCGAATAGCACCTTCCTCAAGTATTCAAACTCAGTTGGTTCACCAAAAAGAGAGACATCCGAATGGCAGAGGTTCCCATCTGCATAGAAGGAAAATGGGACTTTATACTGACCTCTGTTACTACAAGCTTATTAAGAAATTACATACTTATCCTATTTGGTAATCTTTTTACAAAATATTTTGAATTCGTAGATTTTAATCCACAGAGGTTCCAGTTTACTATCTTTATCCATAATAAACATCCTCAGAATATCTTCAATCTTGGTATAAACTGCTTGTTTTACTTTCCTTATTACAGGAAGATTCTAACCTTTTATACATATATACCCTTTGCACCTAGCAAACATTTCAAGCAATCATTAGAATAGCTTACTTCCAATATCAGAGAAATGTTAAAATAAAGCATCTTTCTCAGATATAGGGCCTACAGCTGGCCTAAAAGTTTGGAGGAACATCGAACAAAATAGGGTGCAACTTATCTGTTCTTTGTAAATTAACTGCCAGCTTTTGCTATATAAAATTATGGGAGGGGGCAGACTCCCCACTCAAGCTTTCTACATCTATTCTTTGCCATGCTGAAGGAGATCATTATTGATGCTTTTTAAACAGAGATTGTTTGAAAAGTGTCTCATTTCAATTTTCTCTAATCTCTATAACTGTGGGAATTATATGTCTAAAGTGTTATCTAGTGGTTAAGGAAGTATCTTATTTCTGATACTGCTTTGATACTTTTATATAAATAGGCTCTCACTTGCGCACCAGGCATGCTCATGTTACATTCATTTTCCAAGAAAGATAAAATTGAAGTCATAATGTTAAAATTAAAGCAGAAGCAAACAATTAATACCATGACATCAGTAACACTAAAATGCATGCTCATTTCCTTTAAGTACATGAAATATAAATGGCAGAAAATATTCCCTTATGTATTTGTAATGATCCCAGTATTTTACCAAACTAGGAATACACATACATTAACTGCATATGAACCATCTATTATGAAACATCTATGAAAGTAGGTTTCTGCTCATATAGATAGCAGATGTCTATACTTATATTTACAGATCTTAGAAATCTATGAAGATGTAATAACTACTTGCAATATTTTTGCATGCATTTCTCCATAAACAAATAAAACAATATTTTACTCTAGTATCTTTTGATATATACAAATTTGGGGGATTCTATAGAAAACCTACTGCAAAATTACTGGCCAAAAGGGCAACAGGATATATGTGTTCTTATTATTGTGAAAGGTAAAAGGTCCCCTGTGCAAGCACCGAGTCATGTCTGACCCTTTGGGGGGATGCCGCTTTCACAACTTACAAATGTTAAAATGGCTTACTGCTACTGAAACAGAAAATCTATATATTAATTACCCACTACATAAACCATCTATTATTTTAACAATGAATACCCCAATCATTTTTTATCTGATTTATTGCCAGATAATTGTGCACAGAACTGCAGTCCAAATTAGGCTTACAAATATTTCCTTAAGCTTTATATTCAATTGTTCAATGACAAGTCAATTACTCACCTCTATAAGGCGTTTCAACTGTTGTGACATACACAGCCTTCTCATAATTCTTCAACTGATCTTGCAATGTGTGAATCTAAAAATAAAGTGAGTCAAAAAGCAAAATGATCATTAACCAAGATTAACTTTGGAATATGTTTTAATGATAAGTTTATGGAATGTTGGAAACATTAAAAACAACCACAGCACTATTCCTTGATGTTAAAATAATGTTCAAATCATAATATCCATGCCTTTCAAACTTGCCACCATGCCAATGTGCTAAGTTGTACTAGCAAAGATGGAAGCATTATTTCCATTATAATTGGTTGCACTTTATTTAATTAAAAGACCGGGAATTGTAATTTTGAAAATATGCTAGAATATTCTCTTTTCTTCAAAGCAGAATTCATCTTTGAAACATGAAAGTTTGTGATCTGAACTTGATTTTAATAGATTTTAATAGATTTTAGTTTTTAGTAATAGGCAGGGTGGGGAAAGAAAATTATTAGCATTATGTAGCATTTGATCAAAGTTTCAAATTATCCCTACAAAGTTGTATGCATTTTAGAGCTAAAGCTAAATATCCCTCTCTTCTCCCCAAGCTAGTTCCTTACCTGTTCTCTGAACTCCTGTTCTTTCAACTTTGAATCATTAACAAGTGTTGTCTTTTGGGCTAGCTGGGCCTGAAATGCAATACATATGCACTCTTCAGCAAAACACACACAGGAGAATTTGTACAGCAAAACTTAAATCTTGTTTTTTATCACTACTGCAAGCATCAAGGAAAATGCCTAATTGACATTATGCTACATAAAGACGAATGTATTTATGAAGTCACTCTTACCTGAAGTTCTGCTACTGTTACCTAGGGAAGATAAAAAATTTTTTAGTAAGATACCTTTTTCTGCCTAATACAACAGAAAATATTGCAAAATTATCTTGCACCCACTTTATGCTATTTCCTTCGTAGGTATCAGGTAGTTAATATTTGGTATCTTCTGCCAGAAACATAGAAAAGCAACACTAGATATACTACGGTCTCCATGGTGGATTTCAGTAATGCTGCTGGTTCTCAGGAAGGAGGGAGCACATTCCAAGGAGGACGACAAGATAAGAGGAGACACAGTCCAGAAAGCAAATGTGGGAAAATGAAGAGGTTCAGAATAGCCTGCCCTAGAGCTTTCCCAGGTTATTTCCCCTTAGGTTAAGTGGAGTAGCTTTTTCCATCTATATGGTGTAAGCAAATAAAGAACTGAAGTTTGGCTGAACTGATTCTCTGAAGTTCTTGAGCTGGGCCTGACAGTCCCACACTGTTGGGCAAGGTTGTACTGTACTTCTGAAAAAGGATTCATGTGAAATTATGAATCAGGCACATAGTGGAGACCAACACTTTGATGCCCTTTCATTGTACAGATGGCCAGTCCCACTGCATATCCAGTTCCAAATTCTATAATATAGATCAGGGTTTTTCAACCCTGTGGAACCCTAGGGTTCTGTGAGAGGTCACTAGGGGTTCCCTGGGAGATCACACTTTATTTTAAAAATTATTTAAAATTTGGGCAACTTAAAGAAATACGTTTCATTCTTTATTTTTAGTTTAAGAACATTGTTAATGCATATATACAGGCCTACACACGAAACAAATATAATAGTTTTGTAACTTCTGGCCTATATTTGAGCCTGAATGCGCAGGGGTTCCCTGAGGCCTGAAAAATATTTCAGGGTAAAAATTTCCAATTTCTTGCTAAAGTTAAAAAACATTCTGTGTCATATCTGGAAGCCAGCTTTTTTCTCTTATCTATAAAACATGTGTTTAATCCTACTGCTTAAAACTGCAAGATTTTCTTGCAATGATGTGAGTGGTCAGGATGCAAAATCTGACTTCTCTATTTTCCCAGTGATCTTAGCGTGAGGAAAAAAACCCACAATGCTATGACAAAGAAGGAGGAGCTACTGCTTCTTTTTTGTCTATTTAGCACAACTAAACTTATTTTGTAATGGATGAAGCTCTTTCATATTACTTGGAAAGACAAGAATGAAACACTGGTAACATCCAGACTGTTAAAGTTAGTTTCCATTAAATCAAATGGATTTAATATTTGAGTAACTGTTCCCATTAATTTAAAGGGAAACTAAATGCAAGTAACTTAATCTTCTTCAAACTCTAGCACAATTTGACTTCATGCATATAATAAAGACATCTAAGGATAGTTCTGTTCCTGAAATACTTGAAACAATACAAGGAAACCATTTTGCCAAAAAATAATTAAGAATACTATAACTTACACAGATTCAAAATAGCAGAAGTAAAGTTCCTGACCTGCTTTACTATCACGGCACAGGAATGACAAATAAAGAGTATAATGACTACAGCTAAATGAGGCAGTGTCAATATTGTCTGATGTATGTAAATACGCAAAGAGGTTTAGAAGTATCTCAAATAAAAAAAAGGCCTAGCCTGTTATATTTATTCTACATTTATTCTTTGTAGAACCCTGATGTTTCTGTTTAAAATGCTCATAATGTTGTCAGACCAACATACTATATAATGGGCAAACTGTGATGCATGAAGTTGCAATAAAATTAGTCCATTTTTTTAGGAAACATAAAAAACATAATACAAAATTAAGAACTCCAAAATGTGTTTACCAACTTACTTCGCCACTGTTCCAACTTTCTTCATCCGCCAATCTTTGTTTGTAGTCCTCTTGTAATCTCCCCAGCTGTTCTTCCAGTTCATTTACTTTTCTCGTCATTTCTTCTTCTCTAGCCTTCAGAATAAATATTAATAAATCCATTATGTATACTTTGTTACAAAACAGTATGATACAGTTTGGCTTCCAATCAGCTTCAATATTAAAAGTTCTATTGATTTGTTATTGTTTTAACAGAAGTATATTGTACTCTTAATTTATAAACGTTTAAATACTATTTCAAAATCTGAAAACCATTGATGAACACACTTAAAAAACCATTTACTGAACCATTTAAAAAAGAATCCATATTCTACACTAGGGCCAATCTCATTTATCATTTATTAAAATGAATACTAGTCATACTATGGTTTGAACTGCAATGTCTTTACCTTAAATCAATGAGATGTGTTCCCAAGAAAGCAACCTGAATGATCTAAGTAGAGCATATTCTGCTTTAGCATGTTTCTTTGATATGCTTTAAGATTTAGTTAGAATATTCTGCCTATAATATTTACAACTTCAGTTTTCTTTTTTCCTTCAGAGGCTTCAGTACTACAGTTACATACTGTAACAAGAGGGAAAAAAATCCCAGCATTGAGCTGTACACAGATGGCAAAGCTTCCTCCCATAAGACATAGTTTGTAATGTTCAGTTACTTCCTTGATCCTTTGGGGCTTTTCGGAGACCCTTTCCAAAAATCAAAAAGGACTTATGACTCAAAACTACAAAATCTAATTTATGTATCCACAATTTACAAATATTGTTGGGTATCACTAAAGGTAAGTGCTAGAGTGAATTAAAGTTATGAAAGAGCTATAAAAGAACTGCAGGAGTAAAAAAGAGAAATACAGACACACAGACACAGACACACGATTAGTTATCCCAATTCTGGAATGGCCTCTATACAAAGGATAAGCTTTCTAAATATGTTTTTGCATATAAAACAAAGAGAAGAATAAAACAATAACAGAAAAAAAAGCAATCCAAAAGCATGGGTATGTTATTATATTCCTAAATCTCTAACTTTACAGTTCATAAAACAGACATTATACTTTATGGTTGCTGGCTGGTTGTGACTATTTCATTTCTGTGCAGGGATTGATGTACTGTATTTTTATTCAGCTATCATACTAAACACCCTTCAGGTATGAATATCACAATCATGTAGTTTTTGTGCACCAATCTATAGTTGTCTACAAATCTCAATTAGGAGCATAACAGCTTTCCATTATATTCAGATTTTAAAAACACAAACATTATCAATACAAATATATACCTCAAGTATTTCTTCATACGTTTTCACTGTCCTTTGCAGATCATTGTCCTTTTCTAAAAAATTTTTATGCAGTTGAGCTATCTCTGCGTGGTGACTTTCTATCAATTCAGATTCAACCTCCTGGGCTTTACCTGTTTAAAAATATTCAACAGTGTTATTACGGCTAGGTCAACAGAACTAGTTTTCTAATTTAAACCATCTATCAGCAAGACATGGCCAAAAAGTAAACAGCAACTACTGTGCCTGAAGAAATTTTAAAAAGAAAACATATGAAAAAGAAAACAAGTCTATTACAAGCTGTGTTTTTTTAAAATGCCAGAACAGTTGTCTTACGACTCTTCTTTCATGCAAAAGCAGACCTAGCTTAATCGTGAAAATGTATTCTTTGGAAACAAGTCTGTGATTAAGCTGTTTGCAAGGAATTACAGTAGCTTTAATCTAAAGCTCACTCATCACCCCTGTTTTGACTTATTTTATAGCTATTTAACTACTATTAGCAATGTCCCAAACTTAGGGCTGCTTTCCCTCAATGCAGCTGCAAAGTTCCCCTTCAAAGGGGTTCCCTGCTTCTGCTTTTCTCCGAAGAATAAATGAACTTCCCTGCATGTGCAGCACATGAACAGAAACCCTACGAATCAAGGCCCAGTGTCAGGGCCAAGAATGTGGAGCTACTTGACACCTCAAGGAAAAGGTTACTAAAGTGGAGTGCCTTAACAACGTAAACTGGCACTAATCCACCTAGCCCTGCTATTTATCCAGATTTCTATTTCCTACATTGGGTTAATTTCAGACATCTTCAAGCCAAAATATAAAAACTTGTAAGCAGAAATAGTAATAAATCCTTAGAAAACTCAAGGTAGAGTTCTCTTGAATCTGAAGGAGGGAGGAGGGGGGAGATTATTTTTATTACACTTGCAAACAGAAACACATTAAAAATAAAGGAAAAACAAAATAAGATAAAATATTACAATTGGTGGTAATCAAGGACGTTGATGGAAGGGAAGTTTCCTGTCCCCTATTCTTCCTTGCATTTCTCCAAACACTTATATGACAGGCCTTCATGAACAAGGTCATACTTTGCACTTTTTCTCCTATTACTTATGGTGGACCCTCTTCCACTCGGGGAAATGTGCTGTAGGTTGTTTCCAAGGAAACCAGGAAAGGCATGCAGCTTTGTTAGAAAAAGAGTACTTTATTACAAAAGACACACACACAATAAAAATAGTGCTCACAGAAACAAGGATGGGGATTCATATTTTAAGTGTCACCTTCTCTATTTCTAAGTGTTCGTTCATCTCTATCCCATCACTACTTTAATTTCTACCATGAACTCACTTTTAGCATTAGATCTCTCTTTTCATGGTTTTGTTAACATTTTTATCTGCTTGAATACCTGGGACTTTTCTTTCTTTTTCATTGCTCTACCTCCCTTAGCTAGCCTGCTGTTTCTTTACTTCTTTACTGCTTTATTCCTGAGTTTTATTATTTAATATCTCTTTCTCACTCCTCCTCCCTCCCCAGAGTCACTTGTTTCTTTTGGTGCCTTTTTTCTGAAGTATCTGGGTTCTGGAGTTCACAGCCAAAGCCATCAACTCCTCTCTTTTTCATTTTGGAGTTTCTTGTGTCTAACCCTCCAGGACAGGCGTTGATAGTCATCTCATTTTGAAGCAATACCACTGGAACTAGATATTTTTCAGCTACCTTTCCACTCCTCCTTCCTTCTCTGGTTTCCTGATAGCTGTAACCATTTTGAACTCTGATTCAGAGGGAAGTAAGAAGTTACTGAGGATACTGTTCAAACCTTGCCCTCACAATATCTTGCTTATTCTGGTTCTTGTTTGCCGTGGAGCATCTCTGCATCTGCAGTTCACCCTCACACAGACATGTACTTCTCTCCTGCTTCTTCTCCCAGTTCCAACAAAGGTCCCAGCAGCTTTCCCTCTTCTCTGCACCAGAGACATATCTTCATCTCACTTTCCGTCTTCTGGACTTTTCCTAGTCTTTTAGGTGCTTAAATTCTTTGGGTTCTATTTCTTCTCTTTTCCTTTTCTTCCTCAGGAGTCAATACTACCAAGCCATTCTGAAACTTGCCTTTTCTCTAAAGAACAGCTAACACCACTTAATTGTCCCATGTCCCTGTTTACTATCAGCTGGACCTTCTAGAAAAATACTTGCTTATGTGCAGCTGAACATGCACTGATAGTGGAAGATGAACATAATAGCTGATGACTCTAGTGAAAGTCACACGAGGCTTCAAAAATTACATTTTTATTTGGAAAAAATAAATCAATAGTTGAGAGTTTGCAAAGAAGACAAGACTGAAGCTAGAATGCAAACTGTTTTTAGGAGGAGGGATGAATCATTCAAAATTCTAAATAATTCCTTCCTCCCAGAAAAATTCTTCTGCAATCCATCTCACACTGATCAATAGCACCTCCAACCAACATCCAAATAAACTTTTCAGAGGGTGTCTACGGGAGAAAAAGTATCTTTTAACTTTTAATGTCAAAGTAATTATACCCAGAGGTCACTGTGTTTACTTGTTAAGATTATTCACTTTCAGGCCTAATGAAGACACAGATATAGGTGGCTTTCAATACCTACTCTTTCCTATCACAATGTAAATATTAAATGGGCTGAAATAAAGTTGTGGTATATATGTCTTGGACCTAGAATACCAAATAATTACCATCAAGATAACAACTTTGCCGAAGTATTACAATTACATGCAACTATCTAATTTGCTTTCAAAGACAAATTTAATAAGCATGTTCAACTGCCACACAACATGTTATATTTTCCTTTTCTCACACTTAAAACTACAAATTGTTCTATGTCACAGATACAGCTCTATCTGAACAGATTAAAAAAAAACCTGTTGAAACCCAGACCGTTCCCCAAATCTATGGGAGTTTGCTCTATAAAATCAGTCTTTTCCAATATAGTGCTTTCTGGAAATGTTGGATAGCATCTTTCATCATCCCCATCCTGCAAGTCTAGTTGGCTGTGGGTGATGTCATTTGCAGTCCAAGACAGCTGCAGAGCATTGTGTTGAAAATGCTACCCCTAATTTTCTGACAAAAACGTATTTGATATTTGGATTTACAGGAAATGTGGGCATTTGAGATGTACAGGGTATATTGTTGTAACTCACCGATGGTTTCTTTTACAGCCATTTCTAATTCCTGGTCCTTTTGTGCCAGTTGGGTATTGAATTCCCTCATTAACTGCTTTAATGTGGAGTTGTGCTTCAATTCAATGTCTTCCTGTTCATATCTATTAAGATATAACAATACAAGAAATTAAGATTTTTTAGCTCAAACATCATCATAGTACAAAAATCTAAAAAAAAAATCATTTCTTACACACAGGGTTATAGTGGATAATAAAGTGATTAAAACATTTAATTATACTATTTTTCCATACAGTATTTATAAAAATGAGGTATGTTCCTTTAGATTTTTACTGCAATGAAAATTTAGGAGAACATACCGTTAATGTAAAACATATTATGTTCATGTATTTATATGTATGTAGCTCAAACAAGGGACAAACCCAAACATATTTATCTAGGAACAAGCTCCACTAAACAGAACTTGTGAGTAAATATATTTAGGACTGAACTATATACTGAAACCCAGGAACTCTATATTTAGCATCCATCTTAAATGAATAATTGTTGGGAACACAATATACGTGTAAAGGACTCAATTCTTTTGTATAAATTTAGGCTTATGCCTAAATGATGGTCACATTCCAATGATCATATCTCAGCTCATAAGCTGTGTTATGAATTAGTCTTTTACCTCTTTATGTGGCATCTTTATGGTAAGCAACTAGAGATAGAACCTTTTAAATAATCATAATTTCTGATTTTTATTTGAACTTGTGAAGTTCAGAACAAGATACATTTTGGCTTGTTCTAAAGCAAGTACAAGTAGTTATTGGTTTGCATGAAATGGGACATCATTGATAACTCAGGTGTCTTTCTGATGGGATTGCTTGTACCACAAACGAAGGAGTAAAAGGCATTGCATATGTGGATAATAGGCCTTTTCATATCTGGACTTATTTTAAATTGAGAAATGTTCATCCAAACTGAGTTTAGGTCTTCATAAAGTTCTCAATGGATTTCAACAGCAGGCCTTGTTCCCTTTTCTTTTTTAGTGGGAGCATTGCTGCTTATGAATAACAGAGAATACATATATCCATTATTGGAATATAATGTTGATCATAAGCTTTATTTCATTCAGTTTTAATCCTCATACATTTCATTAAAAAGTTAACAGTTACTTAAAGGAACTTAGCGATAACTTACTTTATCTTTTGTTCCATTTCTTCTATAGATTCTTTCTTCATTATATCCAGCTCTTGCTGATGTTCCTTCCGCAAGGTTCGCAAATCCTTCTGAAGCTTAATCAAATCTCTATGCTGTTCCTGTTTCTCCCGCTCTGTCTGTTTCAGTGTAGCTTGCAAATCCTTTTGTTGAGTCTGCATCTCATCAAGCATCTTCTGAAGTTCAAGGATTGATCTAGTCTTTTCTTCTATATTTCCTTCCAAAGTTTTTATAAGGCCACTTCTTTCATCCACCTGCTCTTGCAATCTGTTTAATTTCTCATCATATCCTGAAATCCTATTTTCCATCTCAGTCCTGTGCTGTTCTCTCTCTTTCATAAAATCCTCATCAAAATGGTGTATCTTTTGTTGCAAAGACTGTCCTTCTTCCTCCTGTTCTTGCAGCTTTTTTTCCAAGTCTTTAATTACATTCTCCATATTTTGTTGTTTTTCTTCTCTGCTTTTCAATTCTATTTTGATATTTGCTAATTCACTATCATACTTGGTATGTTGTTCAAGTAATAAAGTCTGTTTCTTAATCTGTTCCTCAAGTTCTTGTTTAAGATTTTCAATTTTATTCTTATCTTCTTGATTCGTTTTAAGAAGTTCCTCTTGTTGCGCCTGAGCCTCCACCTTTGAAATATGAGATGTGTTTGTTTCCTCACTATACTTCTCGAGTAACCTCTCCTTATCCAACAAATTCTTTTTTAAAATATCAATTTTTAATTCATACATCTGTTGCATATTCTCTAAGGCATGGACTTTATCTTGCTCTGCAGAAACATTTATGGTTTCTACTTTCTGTATCAACTCTTTTTCTAACTCTGAGTCTGATTTAATCTTTTCTTCTAAAGACATAATTTTCTTCTCTTTTTCTTGCAATTGTTGCTGTAATTGCTTTTCCATGTCTTCCCTATACTGCTGTTCTTTTTCTTCCATCTGAGATGTCAACTGCTTTTTAATAGAAGCAATTTTTTGTTCAGCTTTTTTTTTCAGATCTGTTATTTTAGAAGTTGTTTCTGAAATAAGCCTTTCTTCTAAAGCCTTTAATTCTTCCTCTTTGGTTTTCATTAGAGCCAATTTTGTTCCTTCAAATTCTTTTGATTTTTCTTCAAGGTCGATTTCCATAACCTGTATTTTCTTCTCAAAAGTTAGCACTTTTTGTTCCACCTCTTTCAGCCTGTTATCTTTGTCCACTAATGCCCCCTGAGCCTGTTGAAGTTGTTGTGCCACTTCTTTTTGCTCACTGTCCTGGTCACGGTACTTTTTACATTCTTCCATTAAAGAATCATTTTCTGTTGTTTTCCGAGCAATATGCTCTTCTAATTCAGCAATTCTTGCCGTATGGATTTTTACCTCTGCAACCAAATCAGATTCCTGTTTTTCTTTTCTGATCTGCTTTTGTTCCATTAAGGTTTTTAAATGTTCTAATTGTTTGGTTTGTTTATCAAACTCTTCCTTCATTCTATTCAATTCCTCTTCTTTTTCACTAGCTTGATTATTACTCAGTTCAATCTTGTTTTGTAATTCCTTAATAGTATTATAGTTCTGTGTAAATCTTAACTGAGCTTTCTTCTTCCATTCTGACATCTTGTTCATCCAGTGGTCTACCTGTTCCAGCGCAGTAACTTTTTCTTCACTCAGTGTTCCAACTTTGGAAGATAAGACCTCCATCTCATTCAGTAACTGCAGTTGGTTTTCTTTGTGTTGCTTGTTTAACAACGTTGTAGCAGCTTCTTTTTCTGATATGCTCTTTTCAAGTCTGAGGTTCAATTCACTAACAAGTTTGTTAAGACCTGTGATTTCTGCTTTCTTCTCATTTAGCTCCTCCCTCATTGAAGTGACAACATTACTATACTCAGATAATTCTTTCTTCAGCTCTGTGATGCAAGATTCCTTTTCTGTTGCTGCTTGATGCTGGTGACAACCTTCTTTTTCCAATAGTTCTTTTTCTGTCAGAAGCTTTTCCACATCTGCTTTCATAGCCATCATCAATTTTTCCTTTTCCTCCAAGTGCTTTTTTGATTCCTGTAAACTACTGTTTAAAGTTACATGACTCTCTGTTATTTGTTTAAGCTGAGCTTCTAGGTCTGGAATTTGACCAGTTTTAATTAATATTCCTTCTTTAATTGTTATTGTCTGTTGCTGACAGTGAGCAATTTTAACTATTGCCAAAGAAATTTTTTCACTGCATTGTTCAATCAATTCACTAGTTTTTATTTGCAATAAAGCTTCTGCTTTTTGCTGGTACTCAGCCAGTTGTACAATTGTATCCCCTTTGAATTTTTCAAATTCAGCTTGTTTTTGTTGAAACTCATTTATTTCCCCCTCTAATTTTTTCTCATAATTCTCCTGTTCTTTAAAATGTGACAACTTCAAGGCCTGGAGTTCTGCATCAGACCTTTTCAATTTATCCACCAGTTCAAAAACTTCATTTTTCTTTTTTTCTTCTATTATCTTTATTTCATTAAGCTGTTCCTGTAGTGCTATTTTCTCTGTCAGAGAAAAACTAAGATCGTTCTTGAATTTTTCAAGTTGTTTTTTCAAATCAATTTCTTTTTGTGTCAGAAGATTCACTTGTGCTAATGTCTGTTGCAGTTGCTCTTGAAATTCATTTATAGTTTTGTCCTTCTTTGTATGTTCATCCTTTAACCATGTAATCTCTGCATTATTCCCTTCCCTTTCAGCATTAAAGGTGGCCAATCTTTCTTTTAGGTCTCTTATTTCCTGGTCTTTTTCTTGCAATTCTGTTTCATGCTTTTCCTGAAGTTCTTCAGCCTGCTGATTTAGTTTCTTTTCCCAAAGATGTACAACTTCATCTATTTCTTGTTTGTGAGCTTTAGCCATGCTTTCTAATTGTTCCTTCTGATTCATCTCCAGCTTTGATACAGCATCACTGATTCCAGCTGAACTGGCATGAGCCATTTCCAGCATTTTTGAATTGAACTGCTTCTCTTTCTGACTAAGCTCCAACTGTTTGTTCTCAATCTCTTTTTTTAGTTTTGTTTCTTGTTCTGAAAGCTTTTGCTTAAATACTTCACACATTTTTTTTGCTTTTTCTTTAGCTTGCTCTGTCTCTCTCTCTCGCTGCTTTAACTTGATTTCATATTCATCTCTTAAAGCACTAATTTCTTCTTCTTTGGCTGATAATTGCTGTCTATGCTTTTCAATCTGTTGATTCAGGAGATTCTTTACTTGTCCAATTTCACTTTCCTTGTCAGTACAATGACTCTTTACCTGACTGACCTCTTCTCCAAGGTTTCTTAACTGTGATTCATACTTTTCTGTCAGAGATGAGGTTTTCTGTATATTTTCTCTCTTTTCTTCTTCCAGTTCATGTTTCAGATCATTTACCTGGGATATCTGAGAATCTAACTCAGCCTTGATTTCATTCAACTGGGTTTCAGTTTTTACAATCTGTTCTTCAAGTTTTGATTTTTCATCTTTTATAATTTCCAATTCCTGTTGCAAATCTTTTAACTTGTTTTCATAAATACTTGCATTATCTTCCCTGGACTGACACAAGACATCTAATTCTGCAGACACTTTTTTACATTGTGATTCTGCTTTTACTAGAGATTCTTTCAATTTTTTCTGTTGTTCTTCTGATTCATCTTGACATTTTTCTTTTGCTTCCAAGAGTTGCTTGAGTTGATTAATTTCTTCTTTAAATGTTTTCTCAACTACCTCCTGGTCTTTAAAAATAGCTTCAATTTGTTCCTTATGATTATTCTTTTGCTGATCAAGTTTTGCCTCAAATTCCAGCTTTGCTTTATCTACATCCTCTTTTAACTTCAACAGATATTGTTCAAGATTCTGGCGGCTGTTCAGAGCATCTGATAATTCAGATGAAAGTGTTTCTAGCTCTGTTTGTTTCACATCAAGCTTTTCTAAAGTTTTTTCATTCATCTCTTCTATATGGGCATGAAATACAGCCTCTTTTTCTTTTAATAGTTTAGCCATTTCTTCTTCATGATGTTTTCTCAGTTTTTCCATTTCTGATTGCTGTTGCTGGGTTAATATGTCAAGCTGTTCTCTCCAAAGTTGTTGTTCTTGCTGCTTCACATCTTCAATTTCTTTTCTATGTTTTTCAATCATAGCAGCTATTTCTTTATTGTGCTCATTTTTTTCTGATTCTATTTGAGCAGCCAGTTCTTCCAACTGGTTTTTATCATTTTGTGGACACTTTGTAAGGGAACTTTCCAACTCAAGAATTCTCTGTTAAGAAGATTAGTTGAAAATATAATGAATATAATTTATTGATTTTTAAAAAAAATATGTATGTAAAATACCAGAAGACATGATCTACTTACATGTTATGCATAACTAGATTCTAATTATTTAAATGGGAAAATTAAACATACGCTATGTTGTTTCTTATTCTGATGAATGGAATAAAAGCTAAAATTATTTAGCTTCAAGTACAGTTATACCCATAAGAAAAAATGTTAATTCTATGTAGGTTTGATCTATATAAAATTAATAAATTTCTCTGCACCCAAAACATAAGAAAAGCACCTAAAAGTATCACACTTTAGATAAGGTTAATATGAACTAATTATTTTCTACAGTAGACTAATGAGTAAAATTCTCAAATTCTACCACAGTAATGACTGCAAGAACTCAGAAACTTGATGAAGAAAAGAAAGCCAGAAGAAAATTATCTCCTCAGAATTTTCCATATGTGAAATGAAATCATCCACATTTGCGCACCATCATTAACATGGATGGTAAGGGCAACTGGGCATTTCTCTAGGTCCCTGCAAAATAAGGGCTTCCTTACATTAGCCCTTTTCGTACAGTTGATTCTTTCTCCACTGCTTAAGAGAGCTCCAAAGATACAGCAGAAAGGTTATCTATCCCAGCCTTATACATCTTCAAGCTACTGACTATCACCAGGACTTAAGAGGCATATTAAGAGTTTTACTAAACTGTACAGGAAGCCTATCAGATTAGAACTCTCTCATCAAATAGGCACATTGCTTTTGCCCATATGCCCATACCTTCATTGTGAGCTAGCCCACAAATGTCTAGGTTCTTAGGCATACAATATCCTGGATCTGGATTAAAAATTTCACATTCACTAAATCACTTTCACCCACTGAATTACTTAATAATGTTCCTGAAGGATGAATAATAAGAAACAAAATATTTATCAAAAATAGAAAATGATGTCATTCCTTAGCTTAGATACTGATAGTTAATTCAAGGAGAAAAGTCACAAGCCTTATAGTCTGCTCCCAAGCCTATTAAAGGAAGGGGAGAATAAGACAAAAAAGATATAACTACAGTGACCATACATCCTTTATTATCAAGGACAGTCCTTTATTTCAGAAAGTTGCCCTTTAGATTTATTTGTTTTTCAAAAACTCACTTGTGTTCTTTATTTTGGTTATTTAACTTTTACGGTATAAATGGTACCATTCAATGTACAGTGTTTCACATTCATGTAAAAATATGGAAATTGAATTGTCTTTTTAAAATATATTTGCATATTCTGATCTAAGATATTTTTATTAGAATATGCATTTTTGTAAAGTTTTTCTTGAATTTTTCTTCATAAAGCAAACTTATAAACATAAACATTTAAAAATTTTTATCTCTATGAACCTCTTTCGGATTTGCCCCTTTTTCAGGTTTGTCCTTTATTTTTTCCAAGAAAATATGGTCACTATAGTTATAACAGGAATTTGAGGTGAGATTGCTCTCCTTGTACTGTATTCACTTATTTTGTGCCACTGTGTTAGATGCTGTTCACAGATCATCACATGGCATGTTTATAGACTATATCTGTTAACTTCCCCAATCAAGCAGAATACACAAAGAAGAAATGAAACAGAAGTAACCTAGAAAACATCAGTGTTACATAAAAATAAGCTACTGTATACAAATAGATACACAGCTGAACACGCACAACCAAGCAAGTGGAGTCAAACATCTGATGATATTCCCTAACCATTTCTATTATCTACCTCAAATTATTTCTCTAAGCTTCTTGTACTATACTTCCAGGGGAACCACTGAAGGAGTTTTAACATTCCTATTGGGGCTTAGTTCCCTTCTAAAGAGACCTGAGCAATTACATTTTAGTTTCAAGCAAAAAGAGAAACAAAAACATTCCATGTCTTTTACTTACTGTTTTGAAAGTTTCTACTTCCTGCTGCATATCTTCAAGCTTTTTGTTGTATTCCAGCTGTAGTGCTTTCTTCTGCAATTCTAATTCTTCTAAAGCTAATAAACCTTGTTGTTCTTTTTCTTTCACTGCCTGTAGGTGATCACTCTGGCATTTTTCCTGTGTCAAGAATTAAAACTCTTCTAAAAAAAGCAAACTAACATATCATCATTAATGCATAAGCAGTATTAGAAGAATTACTGATTTTTAATGGAAGTATAATAAAGCCTATAATCTTAAGATTTTCATATAACCATGTGAATATGCGGACAATATTTAGAATGAAGAAAGGACAGCAAATCCTCTATATTTCACAGCTCGCTTGTTAACTAACCATATGTATATATGCTGTCAGATATACATATTTCGTATTGTATATTTTATATGTACATATTTTGCTATATGCAGCAAAAATTGACAGCGTATATTGAAAGGGCTCTGGTGTTGCCATTCACTGGCTTGTTCCTCATCTGAAATTTAGGTTCTATTAATGTAATGTTTTAATATTAAGTACTTGTACTCAATTATAAAGTACTTAATGATCAGGATAAGACTAGATAAAAATAAATCTTTTACTGACTGGCAGAAATTACTGTAATGTGCTATTTTGCATCACATTTTATACTGTATTATACTGTATTGATTACTATTGTTGATGTTTATATACTAATTTTAATAATGAACTAAATGATGTGATTTAGCTATATAAACTCAAACTAATGCTACTGAAAATTCTTAACATATTCAATTTTATTCAGTTTCACAATATTTTTAAATTTCTTATTTATTCATTATGTGTTTTATTCTATTTCCCTTTGGGGGGGTGTATTTTTTCTTTGTCTATTTTTTCTTTTAAAATGTTTAATTAAAAAAATAATTCCAATTTGCCCTCGTTCATCATATAGGGGATTGCCAATGTGAAATAGCTGTTTCACTTCACAAAACTAGAAACTATGAATGGCTTCATACTGGAAACCACAGATTATCTGTCCCCAAAAACATCAAGTTTTTATTTAAACTGAAAACTAAAATTTAAAACAAACTAGCATTTTCAAAATTCCCTAATATGTAGAACATAGAGCTGAATTCTGGTTTACATGGTAGCTGTATCATATACTTCTAAGACTGATTATAATATGTTGTAATGATGCTACCCTTTCAGATGATTCAGGAACATCCACAACCAGGCTACTGAATATGGCAATGAAATCATATACATAAATAGTACTATAAGCCATTGGCTTATAATTCAAGCTCAATTAATTATGCTTAGCTTTAAAATACTATTCAGCTTGAAACCAAGTTACCTGGCAGTAATTGTGGCCTCATACCAACCTGGCCCTATATCAGGATTTCTTCAGATACTGTCCCCCAAGCCGTTCAAAACCATCCAAGATAAGAGCAGAATTAATAAAAAAAGACAGTGTTCCTAGAAGGTGCTCAGCTAAAACACTCAGTTCAAGAATATATATCCCAATGTTTTCCCACATATACACACAAACACACAAATCTTAGTAAACAACCCCCCCTTTTTAATTAAGCTTTGTAGCTTACTGTATCATCTAAAACCCAAAACAGTTTTCCATGAACTAGGATATCTTTTCAAGGTTTGTCATAAATCACACATCCCAATTTATGGAAACTTACAGTAAGTCGTAAAATGTAGTGTATACAACTAGAGATGGGGAAAGTAGTGGCAGAAATTCATTAACACACTTTTTAGCTTAGCATGTTGTGTGAACAGAATCAAAAAGTCTTCTCAGTGATAGTGTTCTGTTTTACAGTGTTGTTCCTACAGAGGTCTAACACCAGTCTTTTTATCCTTTTACTGTCAGTCAAAAGCTGTTCACCTATTCCTTTTACTGAAATTTAATTCTGTTGTTTTTAAAAAGCCCATACTTACAAGAGCTGTTTTCAGTTTTTCCTGGAATTTCTGCTCTTGAATTTGTAATCTGTCATTTAGTGTTTTATCTTTGCTGGCCAGTTCTTTTTTATGTAATTTCTCCAACTCAATAAATCGATCTTCTGAAGATTTCTGCAAATTTAAAGACAAAAATATAAAATAAAAATTAGACTCTGTTACAGTAGTATTATCATGATTAATTTTGAATCTATATTGATTTTCATATTTTATTTCAATTAAATTCTATATTTACCTTCATAATACTAACCACTTCCTGCTTCACCCTTGTTAATTCCTGTTGAAGGGTCACACGTTCTTCTTCATTTGCTTTTTCAACAGCTTTGATTTTTTCATCCATTTCTGCTTGCAATTTCCTGTGTGCTTCTTCAGCCCTTTGGGCTGCACTTAAAGCCTTCTCAAGCTCTTCAAATGCTGTAGAAAAAAACCCCACAATTACATTGTGAAAATTCAGGCTAGAATTAAAATTCTCAAATAGAGATTATGTTCTCACTGAATTAGTGAATTAATTAAAAACAACAACAAAGTACTAGGTTCTGCTTTGTATTTAGTATCCATTTTTTAAATCTCCTATGTGAGTTTCAATAAAACTCATGTACCATCAATTTGGTGGGAACACTGTTAGCTTGTAAGGTGGTCTCTAAATTAGACACCTGGATTGCATATTTAGTGTAATATTGTAAGGAGGCTTGGACATAACTGGGCTTTGGTTATGCTTGTAGCATATTGACTAAAATGTGCAAAAAAAATGCCAATATTGTTCATGCCATTAGCAAGGAATGCTGCAAGTGGCATGCCTATATCCATCTTACTAAAGTCATGATGGGCAGTGGAGGCCAACATTTATGATGACAACAGCATACGGCACATTGTGATTTGGAACGTAAGAGAAGAAAATGGCAAAAAATGGTCCAGAAACTTCACTCAATTCAAAATAGAGGGGCTAGACTACTCACCAGGATTGATTGATATGAACATTTTACACCAGTACTTTGCTATTTACACTGGGTGCCAGTCCAGTTCTGGTCCAATTCAAACGCTTGTTTTGATGTTTACAGCCTAAATGGCTCAGGACCAGGTTACCTGAAGAAGTGCCTTCTCTTATATGTACCTACTTGGACCTTAAGATTGTCTAATGAGGCCCTCCTCTAGGTTCCTTGTCAAAGGATGTGAAGTGGATCTCTACAAGGGAGACAGCTTTTTCTGTGGTGGCACCTTATTTATGGAATTCTCTCCCCAAAGAAGTTTAATTAGTGTGCACATTAGTTTCATTTCAATGCCAGGTGAAGACCTTTCTATTTTCCTAGGCTTTTAAATTTGCTTTTAATTGTATTTTAATTTTTGCTGTTTTAGATTTCGACGCCGCCTAGTTTGTATGGTGTTTTCATTTTTTTCATTTTGATTTTATTTGTGCATTTCTTAGTGTTTTATTGTAAACTGACAGAGTACTTCAGCTGTTGGACAGTTTTAAATAAATAAATAAATAAATAAATAAATAAATAAATACCTGAGGTATCAATTAAAAGGAAATACATTTTTAAATCCATAGGCAGAGTAGCCAGAAACACTTCCAATGCAAATTAGGATTCACTATTCAAATGCAATAATCCAGCAACATGCAATTCTGTTTTACTACAACTGCAAGCACACAACATCAAGAAAAATGCTAGGCAAGCAGAAGGACAAAGAGCTGAAGAAAAGAACATGAAAACCATAAGGAAACAACACATCACAGGAACACATTCTGGTTCTTAAAAAGTAAAATTGTATGCATCTCAGGCATTCTAACATATAAGCAGAAATACATGTTATTTCTATTCAAGGTAGTCAGTGCTAATAAAAAAGGTATATCATCTCATAAATAATACACATAGACACTCACACATACAAATTTACAGTATCCAAATTCACTTTTATTCATTCAATGTTTATCTCAATACCAAACTATAAAACTAGTTCTGAAGTAAGGTGTTCTTTCTTTCTTTCTTTCTTTCTTTCTTTTTTTCTCTTTCTCTTTCTTTCTTTTTTGGTATACTAACTTACTTGTTTTCAAGAAAAACTTTTAAATTTCTATATTTTTAACATTTCCACAGGAAATGGCCATTGTTTTTATCTAGATCTTCTGCAAGATGGTACTCTCTAGAGCGGGGTTTCTTGACCAGGGTTCCATGGAATCCTAGGGTTCTACAAGAGGTCACTAGGGGCTCCCTGAGAGATCACGATTTATTTAAAAAATGAATTCAGGCAACTTCACATTGAAGAGGTAAGTTTCATTCTTTATTTTTAGTTTAAGAACACTGTTAATGCATATATACAGGCCTACATATGAAATGAATATAATAATTTTATAACTTCTGGCCTATATTTGAGCCTGAATGTGCAGGGGTTACCTGAGGCCTGAAAAATATTTCAAGGGTTCCTCCAGGGTCAAATGGTTGAGAAAGGCTGTCTGTAACTCCCAAAATGACTGTGCTAGTAATCCAACACAGGTGGAAGACATCAGATTACAGGCTGACCTAGATATATAAGATACATCTCCACTGAATTGAACATACTCTGATCCTTACTATCTTTGGGAAAACAGGAAATATTTACAATAGCACTAATTACTTTCCTTAAGCAATTCAACCATAATTTAAGTCTAGTTTTCACAAACAGCAGAAGTAAGCCTATGTTAAGCCTGTCTAACTGCCATGTCACATAGGAGATATGCTCACTTGAGTGCTTAAGATATTCAGCAAAAAAACTTGAAACAAAAATCAAATATGATTAATTAAGCCTAGGTTCTGGGCAGACAAACCGATGCCCTCAAAATGTTTAAACTATAACTTCCACAATCCTTTACACTGGCCAGTTTGTGCTTAAAAGTTTATGAACCCTTTTGAATTTTCAGTGTTTGTAAACTACATATGTGTGTGTGGCAAAAGTAGTTGAACCTCTGGGATTATCAGTTCATTTGAAGTGGAAATTAGACTCATGTGTTTCAATCAATGAGATGATAATCAAGTGTGAATGTGGGAGGTCCTGCCTTACTTAAAGAACAGAATTCTGAGTATTCACTATCAAAGTCTGATCTTCACCATATAGGTATGGTGGAAGTGTGTTATGGCTCAAACAAAGGACATTTTGGAGGACCTCCAAAAAGCAGTTGTTGATGCTCAGCAGGCTGGAAAAGCTTCCAAAACTATTTCCAAGGAGTTTGGGCTCCACCAGTCCACTGTCAAGACAGACCTTGCACAAATGGAGGCAATTCAACACCACTGTTACCCTCTCCAAGAGTGGTCGACCAATCAAGATCACACCAAGAGCAAGGCATGTAATACTTTGCAAGGTCTCAAAGAATCCCAGGATAACATCTAAGGAACTAAAGACCTGACTGACAAGCTTATATTAATAGTGTAATTGTAATATGTTTACAAATCCACAATTCATATTGAGGTCTTCTAAACATACTATGCAAGGAAATCCTATGAATGGAGTAAGTGAATACAGAGGATTCACTTTTACTGGTCCAACTCTGTTTTAAAGGAACTCATCCAATTTTTAAACCCATGTTGAGCACAGAAGTCTTCCATCAAGAACTGCTGAACTTGGTGAAAGTAAATATTGGATGTCATGTTTTATCTGCTTGTGGTAATGCAAAACTATTGTGGGGAACTTTGACTTTTTTTCCCAACAAGAACAGAGGTCCTTATTCCAACTGGTCTAGTAAAATAATCTCATTTATTTCCTATCTTTCATTCTATCAGGCTGTCATCTAAACGTATACTGTACCAACATGAGAAAGGATGAAGAATGATGAACCACATAATGATATTTTGTGAGAGCTCAACAATATATTTTCTCTTTCCTCTTGAATTGGTAAAAGAAAGATGTGTCCAATTTGCAGTTTCCTTTTGAGATAACTTCTTTTAAAATATTTAAAGTCCAGCTCTAAGGTACTGTAACTCCTTGTTTTTCTCTGATTTGATCATATGTAATTTGAAAGCTTGCTAAAAAGTTTTTTTTAAAAAATAACCAGAGTTGATACAGTAAAAGCTATCTTTCTCTTTCTCTTAAGTCATCCATGTCATGTTAAATGATGATGTCTTCAACTGCATTTAGTGGTGAAAGCAGCATGGGACAAAGCTATACAGACTAAGAAATGTTAATTTTGTTTATTTGAATATGTAGGAAATGTGAGTATACAACAGTAAAATACAACCATACTAATCAAAACTATAATGTCCTACCTTCAAGCAGCCTACACTGTCTAACTTTAGAAAAGAGAATTTGTGATCACTAAATGTTTTGTGTTGTTTTAGGAAATATAAATTTCACATGCAGAGAAGAAAAGAATTTAATATTGACTGCAACTTTGTAATGCAGTGCATGTTCAGTGTTTTCCAATAAAAATATTTAATGCTGATAATGCTAAAATTTAGCAATATATTACCTACGAGCAAATTCTACAACAAGAAGCCAAATATTTCATTGCATTAAAATAATTAATTGCAATGAATTAAGGACTCCCACTTTAGATACTGCCTGAGAAGCATATAATTTACTTTATAAAGCTTGCCGCAAGCAACAGTTTAGTGATGAAAATAAAGAAACCCTTACCCCAATCCTGTTCATACAAGGCTTGGGAAAGGCACCATGATTCACTTATTGGCATGTGTGGATGCAAAAGATTAGATGCTTAGTGAGATTTTAATGCAATATATTCATTGGTACAGAACCAAAAGTTGCAGTAACCATCTTACATATGAAGTTTTATGAACTTATTGTCTTATAATGGATTTATTGTCTTATAACTGCTTTTTGTAAGGACTTGTCCATTATATTTATACAAAGTCCTAGGAGTACACTGTATGGATGTGTATGCATTTTTTTAAATTTGAAGTTTTCATTTTAAAATGTCCTGTGCCAAGCACAAAATGTCCCATCTCCCATCAAAAACAGTCTGTATAGTCTGAGCTCAAAACACTTCAAAAATGATCCAAGCTGCTGCACTCAAAAAGGGGTACTTTAAATTCAAAAACATTTGAAACATTTTGCACATCCCTAATAAACTGCATCATTAGAACAATATAGAATAGAAATTAAGTCTTTCAAAAAGTAATTATCATTTAACGTTGTTGTTTTGCATTCCACTCTGCTTTCTAACGCTCCAACAGTTGCATTGTTTTGCAGAGTACTGCAAAGAGGTGGTTAGTGGAAGGACTGATTAGGCTCAAAGGAGACCCAGTGCAGTCATTACAATTTCCCTGCAAATTGTAATTAGCAGATGTACAATACACCCTCCTCAAACAATCTGTCATTCAGTATTCTCTATTTTCTCACTGTGTATCTTCCAATCAAATAGCATTTAAAGGGAGTAGAGTCCTTTTGTAAACCAGCAAATGAAAACATGGCTTAACACACCAAAGTTATGATACAAAACAAGTATTAATGGTGAGAGAAGAAAGTGGAGAGACAAAATGATCCCGAGCATGGAAGTGATAATGCACGTTGATGAATCTGGCTCCTAATCTGAAGAAAGTCCGCACCAGATTTTAGTACACAAATTTCCGACCACCACAACACAGATGATCTCATTTTTTTTCATTTAAGGAAGATTAGCTGCTAGTATGAAGTCACTTTTCTTTACAGAATATAAAATCTTATTAAATGACTGATGTGACTACACCAATTGATTAGTTGATGGAATTTAGAAGTTGACCCCTGCCAAGAGGACTTGCAATTCATAATTTGATCTTCTCCTTGAAACCAGAAAAAAAAAGATAACTAGTTTTCATTTACTGTACATTGATAAAAATTAGGTTGTTTAAATTTATATAGAGTATCCTAGTGTCTTTAGCCTCATAAGATAAAAGTGCTCATGTATGAAATGAGGAAAGCTGGTGTTCTTTCACCTGCAAACCTCGTAACATGCTGTTTCTGCATTTATGAGTAGATATCACAAAGAACTCTAACATCTACACAACATTCTGAAAGACACAAATGTCTTACAACTCCGCAAACACTGATGTTAGTTTAAATGATTAGGAGAACAAAACTAATAACTGTCAGCAGAAATGTAAATAAGCTATGCCAAAAAGAGTTGCCTGCTCAGGTAAGCAATCAAAATTTCTTACCAGCTTTTTCAGATTTTTCTTTCTGTTCTTTTAGTTCTTCAGTCTGCAAAACCACCTGCTTGATACGAATACGCAACTGGGCAATTTCTTCTTCCTTCAATTCCAGAGTTTCATGCATTTGCCGTTTTGTTTCTGCTATAACCATGCCCTATAAAATAGGTGAATGCAAGCAGCAGAAGTAGACCGTGAGAATGTATAAATATAACACCTAAGCTCAAAAGCAGGACACAATGACTACTTTCCTACTTAAATCACCAACTCTTTTTGTTGCATATAATGAAGTGCTGAGAAAAATCCAGCAATTATTACACAAATACAATTTAAAGAAACAAAAAGCCAAAGGGGAGCGGGGAGAGGATCTAGAGGTTACTGGTGGAAGTGTAAATGATCACTAATCAGTCTATGCTTACCCAAAACAGGTCATAGGGAATGAAAAAGAGAAATATTTATTTCAAACTATGATAATTGAATAAATAACTCTTTATTTTTATTGCTACAGTTGGCATCAGTAAGGAATCGTGACACTTCAAAAATTAAATTGCTTACTTTATCTTGCTCTAACCGTTCTATCAAGTTTTTGGCATCATGTAGCTGAGTAAATAGTTTGGTCTTTTCAGCCATATGAAGTTCCTAAGAAATAGAAGAAAATAAACTTTAGAAAATTGAAGACAAGTAACTTTCCCACATTGCCTAGCAAGATTTATATTTGGATATATTTTTTATAATGGATAAATAGTCCAGTTCCTCCTTAGAAATCAAAACAAATAACTCCGGCAAATGCTTCAGAATTTCCTCTAGCACTAGAAGATTTAACATGATCTTTCCAAAATAATATAATAACCATTGATTAACAGTCATTGGAATATACCAAATTAAATGTTCAAAAATATATGGAGCCATGGAATAAAAAATGCTTGATACATGATCAATGAAAAAAGATTTTCCATCTATATTTGTTACTTCTATAGATTTAAACTTATAATTAATCCAACAAAACGTATTATTTAACATGAACTTCAGCTAAACACATGGCAACACTGGTTCATATGATGTAGTCATATCATCACATGCTATAATCTCTCTTGGACAGAAGTTATTTCATTATATTAATTTCGGCCTGAAAGATACGTTTTTTCAAATACATGTGTTCTTTCGAAATAGGGCAACAATGGAAATAGAAACTGAGTGCTTTTAAGGTATAAAGTTACTGCATGGATGGAAGAATATATATATTTTGTATCAATTATGTAACAATCTGATGAGCTCCCTTTTCTATATACAAATAGGTTTTACTTCCAGAAGTCCCATTTTGAGGATGATTTAAAATATGGATTGCTTAATTAACTTTTATTCTCATGTATTTTCTATGATTCGTACTGCCCCCATCCTTCTGACTTTCTGCAAACTGCTTAAGACATGCTTGTTCTCCCAGGGCCTGAGCTAGGATATGGGTCAAGCACCTTTGGTTGTTTTTTGGCTGCTTCACTTTTTAGGTTTTGCTCTCTTGTCAACTGTCTTCTTTTTTCTTGATGTATTTTGTTTTTGGAGTTCTTGGTGCTCTCTGAGTTTGGTGGTTTGCTTGCAGACGTTTCATTACCCAACTAAGGTAATGTGTAGCAAACCCCACACTCAGTAGCACTAACGATGTTACCTAGTTGGATAATGAAATGTCTGCAAGGAAACCAGCAAGCTCAGAGGGCACCATGAACAAGACAGCTCAACCATGAGCTACAGATACTCTCTTCTATTGGAATATTTTGTTTTCTTTTAATTTTCATCTGCAAACCACCCAGAGTCACCATGGAATCAGACAGCCTCGAAACTGAAATAATAAGATAAATAAATAAAATATTTTAAAACACTAGATATACATTTTTGTGGATTTTTTTCCCTTTCAGCATACATATGCATATACATAAATATAAATTAAATAAAAATAGACTGTAAATTCCTTTTGTAGGATTTCCTTATCCTGATTTTTTTTAAAAAGTGCACTACTAAAGTCTACTCATATGCTTACTCTGAAGATATTAACATCTAGTTCCTTTCTAAACATTATCAGGTATTACAGAATTTTTATCTTTTAGCAATTGAATTTTTATTATTATTTAGAATATTTTTGTCTTGCTGTTTAATCAAAATAGATTATAACCTCTAGCATCTTTTGCTAAATGAGTTACGTAATTAATTGTACAAATTAGTATCATGAGAAGCTTTTTTCTTCAGTACCTTTATTTTCTCTAGCTCCTGAAGCCTCTCATCTAGTTGTTCCTGCAGTACTTCTTTCTCATTGGTCAGCTGTGCTGAGCGCTCCTTGTGAGATTTAATTGTTTCTTTACATCGATGAAGCAAATTTTCTTGACGTTTTACTCGTTGAGTTAGAGTTTCTATTGTTTTATCAGGATCCTCATTACCAACTATGAATAGCAGAAAAATTATGCTTGGTTTTCATTTGACATTTCACAGGTACTGTAATCTGGAAGTTTGCACAGTGCTGCCAGTTATATGAACTGATACTCTATGTAGGAACTCTACACATGGTTCCTGCCACTTATGCAATTAAAGTTGTCCTTTTGTATAACACCTGCTCCATATTTAAGGTTATTTGGCCCCAATACAGCTCTGCAAGTAGTTAAAAACAAAGAAACCTTGATTTAGATGCTCAGAATGATAGAGCCAAATCTCTTGTTTCTAGGAACTCTTTTATAGTCCATTTGGATTCCCACCATACTTCTAAAATATCACTTCTGTAACACACAGAAGAACATTGACCCTAGGAAGTTTCATTTCCTTACCATCTAACCCGACAGAGGGAAGGTTTAATAATATCCCATATTCAGAGCAGTTTTGTATTTGCTCAGGATCCACTACCAAGTCGGTCATTTTATTCTCTGCTTTATGATAACCAGTGCTTCTTATTGGCTGCATTGGCTGGCCAGAAATTGAAATTGTTCATATCCTACTTTCATACTTTTTACTAAAAATGTCCAGGAATGTTGCCAAGCTTTGCTCAATTGCTATTGCCATTAAAGGTTTTGGGCTTAGCTTTTACTTTAGAGGGTCCTACGGATAATATCAACTGTGCTAGATAATTTTCTTCAAAGTTTCTTCATTATGTTGCTTCTTTTACTGTGTATTAAATTCTGGTTTTAACTGTATTATTATTTTTATTACTATTATTATTCATATTTCTTTATTTTCATTTTTGTTTTTTTGCAAAGCAGTCCACATTATTATTATTTTTAATTTATTTACTGCATTATTTATCCCAACTATTAGTCTTGGAAAATCCCAAAGCATTCTATACCCAATTATGTAACATTATATAAAAATAAAACAATTAAAACCAGTTAAACAAATGCAGGAGAATCCAGACACAAACGAATTGTTTAAAACTGTTTGGCAGTACCTGACACAATGTTCATGTTTGTATCATTTAACAAGGGCCTGCCAAACTTCCTTCAGGAGGGCATCCTAGAAATTTATATTGTTTCAATGAAAAAGTTATCATTCAATAGCCCTCAAGTCTTATCAGGATGGGACACAGAGACTAGTCCTTAAATATTGACCTGAGGATTAAAAAGGACTTTAAATATTTTACTCTTGCTCCTATGCTAGATGAGTCATAACCTCTAAGAACTTAATTTAACTAACTAATTAATTAATTAATTATAGCAAAGAAGGGGGAGAGCCTGTGTGAAAAGCAATTGGCAACATTGTTTTTATTTATTTCTCTATTTAACACAGATATTCCCAAGAGAATCATCAAGTTAATTCCCTAGGATTTCTGAGCAAGCATAACATTTTACCAGATTGTCTAACTTCTTTCCCCATTTTATTGCTTCTTTCCTTTTTTTTTCTTTTCTATCAAACAAAATATAAAACTGGAACTAAAAAAAAACAAGTAAGTTAAAAAGGAAAACAAAACATTAACAAAAGCAAAAGACTTGAAAGAAACTTGGTAGTAAACACTATATGATTTCAAGTTTATACTGTTAATTTCCAATAATCAGAGCACTGGTTTATAGACAACTAATTCATCCTCTGCAAGTAGAATTTTTTTTAATCCATCAGCATCGTTGGAACTGGGGAATGAAAATTCTTGCTGATACAAAATGCAATGTGAATTGATTTCAGGATATAGCCAGAAGGCACATAATTTAGTAACTTTACTAAAGTTTATTAGATGATCAGTGCTTGTCCAGGTGATTACCAGAAATTCCATTCCCATAGGACCATATTTTAATGCAAAGTCAGAAAATCAGTGGGAAATACTAAATAAATAAAACACTGCTAAAATGGTCTCATAAACATAGCTAAGCAACCACCATATATGAGTTCTCAAATTCAATTGTGAAAATTTCCCAGTATTTTTTTTAAATTCATTTAGTGTCAGTTCTTTTTTAAGTCAACAACTTACCAGGACTCTCTGGTTGCAAAGTATTCTCCATATTCTGATCTTTTACTGGACTCTGAACTTGTGATTGAGTTTGAACATTTGGATTAGGTAGTTCAATGCTTATCTGGCCATTATGCAATCGTTGCTTCAGTAATGATACCTGCATAAGCAAAATATTTATCCGTTCAACAGCCAAGCATATATTAGGATTTACTCTGATTTTTTACCTAGCAAATACAAATTTCTGCATTGTCCTGGGTGAAATCTTAATAATATGTGATTGAAACAGCAATACACAAAAGCTATAGGAAAACAAGTCCAGATCAATGACAATGATCAATGTGGCCACTGGAAGAGCTTTTTCCTGGAACTTGCTTTTGATATATATACTACCTTTCAAAACGTTTGCCTTCAGAAGAGCTTTTTCAGTAAAAATTCAATTTCAATAAAAAGAGATTGAAAGACAAAAAGAGTGAAACACAGTATAAAAATAGTTAAGTACATCCAAATGAGTTTTTTCCTAGGTATATCCAAATGAATTCTTTTCTGTAGTATGAAATATTATGTGATATTATATATCACCATTATTCTGCATCCCATCAGATTCTCAGAATGAAATGGGCATGGGCATTTGTTTCAAAAGGTACAAGAGACTGAAGTTGATTACAGGTAGTCCTTGGTTAATGATGGTAATTGGGACTGGCAACTAAGCGACACTGTTATAAAGGGCAATGTCAGGTGACAGTGCCAACTTACATCATCAGTTGCAGCAGTTCTGGCTGCCATTGTTAAGTGAATCCCACATGGTCGTTAGGCGTGACATCATGTGATCACCTTTTGCAACCTCCTGCTGGCTTCCCCATTGACTTTGTTTATCAGAAGCCGGCAGTGAAGGTTGCAAATGGCAACCATGTGACCACGGGATGCTGCAACAGCTGCAACTACAAGGACAGGTCGTAAGTCTCCTTGTTCAGTGCCATTGTAACCTTAAATGGTTGCTGAATGAGTGGTCATTAAGCAAGGACTATCTGTACATATTTTTAAAGGATTGTTGTTGTTGTTGTTGTTGTTTATTCGTTTAGTCGCTTCCGACTCTTCGTGACTTCATGGACCAGCCCACGCCAGAGCTTCCTGTCGGTCGTCAACACCCCCAGCTCCCCCAGGGACGAGTCCGTCACCTCTAGAATATCATCCATCCATCTTGCCCTTGGTCGGCCCCTCTTCCTTTTGCCTTCCACTCTCCCTAGCATCAGCATCTTCTCCAGGGTGTCCTGTCTTCTCATGATGTGGCCAAAGTATTTCAGTTTTGCCTTTAATATCATTCCCTCAAGTGAGCAGTCTGGCTTGATTTCCTGGAGGATGGACTGGTTGGATCTTCTTGCAGTCCAAGGCACTCTCAGAATTTTCCTCCAACACCACAGTTCAAAAGCATCGATCTTCCTTCGCTCAGCCTTCCTTATGGTCCAGCTCTCACAGCCATATGTTACTACAGGGAACACCATTGCTTTAACTATGCGAGCCTTTGTTGTCAGTGTGATGTCTCTGCTCTTAACTATTTTATCGAGATTTGTCATTGCTCTTCTTCCAAGGATTAAGCGTCTTCTGATTTCCTGACTGCAGTCAGCATCTGCAGTAATCTTTGCACCTAGGAATACAAAGTCTTTCACTGCTTCTACATTTTCTCCCTCTATTTGCCAGTTATCAATCAAGCTGGTTGCCATAATCTTGGTTTCTTTGAGGTTTAGCTGCAAACCAGCTTTTAAAGGATAGCATAGTATTTAGCAGAAAAAACAATTGCAGTTTTTCAAGGGTGTTTTGTAAACCTCTCTTTTAAATCAAGCAGTTACCTGTGTCTGCAGGACACTGATAAGTTGGTCCTTTTCCTCTAAGGATGCATCAAATTCTTCCTGAAGATGTTTTTTTGCTTGTTGATCCATCTGAAGTTCCTATCATAATATTTTGTAAGAATTTATTGTCAAAAATATAAAACAATTTAATCAGCTTTAGAGTAAGTATGTGTGTGTATGTATTTTCTGTACGGATCTAAAATTAGAATTTATCACTTTCACTGCTACCAATATTCCTTTTCCCCCTCTCATATGCCTTTATATCCCGTTATAGAACAATTAAGGTACAGTACTATTCTTTAATTAATTAATTAATTGATGTACGGTACTATCCACACAGCCTCGTCTAGGGCAGACTGGTAGGCAGCAGTCTTGCAACTGAAACTCTCCCCATGACCAGAGTTCGATCCCAGCAGAAGCTGGATTCTCGGGTGGCCAGCTCAGGTCAACTCAGCCTTCCATCCTTCTGGGGTTGGTAAAATGAATACCCAGCTTGCTGGGGAAGGTGACGACTGGGGAAGGCAATGGCAAACCACCCCGCTATAGTCTGCCAAGAAAACGTCACAAAAGTGGTGACCCCCCAAAGGGTCAGACATGACTCAGTGCTTGCACAGGGGACCTTTCACCTTTCACTATTCTTTTAATTTTTCCTCTCTCCTATGAGGATCCTATTCTACTCTTTATTACACTATCTTACGTTAACCTCCTTATCATATTAAGGAAGTAAGAGATTGCATACTAATATGGAGCAGTAACACTTTCAATCTTTCCCAGTACTTTATTATTGTATCTCAAAGAGCAAGGAGAGGGAAAAGCCAATTAGTCTTTATTGAAATGGAAAGCTTACAGGATGGCAAAATTTTAAAAAGACAATCACCCCAAGGTTTTTTTATATGGAAGCATAAGGAAAATGTAATTAGGAAAACCAGCAAAAAATAGGGAATGAATCTATAGTTTCTAACTTGCCTGTAATTTCTAACTTGTGTTACAGACTATCTTAGATTCTTCAGAAGCTTATCAGAAGTATCCCAGTTAGAAGATTGATAATAATAGACAAACTGTTTGCGTGGGGCATGTTTCAGAGCACAAGCCAACAATTCATATCAAATAATGCCCTAATTTGTCCCAATTTGCAGAACCAGCAAAATTCAGTTTACCATACCAACAGAAAGCACAGGTTCAAATAAAATATTACAGATAATAATAATTTTATTAAAAGTATATGCCACCCGACTCCCAGTGTTTGTGTGAAATCAGTGAGATAATTATAACATAGAAGTCAAAGAGAGAATAAAGAATGTGATCTCAAGAAACCTGATCTGTTATCTGTGCCACAGATGTGTAGGTAAGTAAATAAATATCATAATCATCTGTAACATGCAGGGATTTCTTAAACAATGGCATAATGAAAGAAAATTGAAAAAAAAAATAAGGAAAAAAATTAAAAATAAAATATGCATTTAGCAAATACAGAACTGAGCAACTATAAGGTAGGCTTAGCTAAGGAACAGTGATCAGCCTTCCATTATACAATGATATTCCTTTGCACAAATCAGTTTAAATCTAGTCTCATCACCACAATATGCTGGCTACATATTATTCCACATTCATATTGTGAGGGTCAACCAAATCTTCTGACCCAGTCCTGGGCATATCAAGGGTAAAAAAGTATTATTTTCTGCTATGTTTCCCATATTGATTATTCTCTTAATCCACTGTAGATCCTTGAGAGTAATTTAATTACCATAGTCATCCTATGAGGATATTATCTAAAACTAAATGTGTATCTAGATTCTAGAAGGTCTCCTGTAATAGTAATTTTTAACAAATACTGTACCAAATTGCTAACAGCCAGTATCAATTTTAAACAAATTTCAGACAGACTTGATGTTTCAATTTAGGAATTATATTAATCTGCAAACAAAAATAAAAGAATAGAATAAGCCAGCTTTTTTTTCCAATGGTAAGCTAATGTTACACAGAAAATTTTAAATCTGATCAACAAAAGAGATGAAATCTACCTTATCACTGTGGGCTTTAAGTTTGAAGGGGGGGGGGTGGATGAGGAAAAAATGTAACAATTTATACCTTTAAAAACATTGTAATATCTGCAAATACACATTTACCTGAATTAAACACCACATGGTTGAAAGAGCAAACTCTTATAATTCAAAGCTATTGTTTAGAATATATATTTATCTACGTGAAACAAATATTAGTACTTTTACAAGAAAATCTCATTTCTAGTGCAGGCCTTGATTCTACTTGAAAATATCTTTCTGCATTTGTTAAGACATATTCTAAGATAATCTCTTCTGCCTATTTAAAGAGTTCAAATATAAGAACCCCAAACTAGGATGGGTTACATTTTCATACTTCATGGCCCTAAGAGTTTGTTGATGCCATGACAACCAGGTTGACCGTAACATGATGCAGAATCTAGTGACATCACCATGGCAGTTCGCATGGGTATGTGTCATGCTAGTTTCAATTTTAAAATTATAGTTTTAAATCTTCCAATAATACCATAATTTGTATGTTGTAATTATTTTTCCTACTTTTAAAATGTTATTACTTGAGTGTTATTTTAAACTTTCAAGACACGGAAACCTAAATATTGACATTTTGTACAGTTATGCCAGTTAATATTGTTACCTGGAATTTAGGCTTCATTATTAGCATTTTAAAGGTGACATTAGCATTTTTAGCATGGCAGTCTATACCTTTTGTTTAACTTTAGGAAACCAGGTTTTTTTCCCCCCTTCTAGCCAAAGGCCATTTCTTTTGAAGTAGAAAAAAAACCCTAGCCTTTTCAGAAACTAAAAAGTAGGAGTACATTCTGAAGCTCTTGAATAGACTTACAAGTGTTCAGAAACAAACAAACCCAGGTGAGAAAGAAAGGGATATAACACATAAATTTGCCACTTGTGGAATGTTATCTAGGATCAATGCCTTCTATTCTTTGATTCATTCCTTCATGACACATCTACCACAAATATCTAATGTATGTAATTCTATACAAAGACTTGACACCCCCACCCCTTAATAAACACTTTTCACTCTGCCTGAAGTACTTGTGGTTCGTGTGGTGGGGGAGGGCAAAAAGCCACTTTGCAAAGGTATTGAGTCTCTCTCAAATTCAGGGACTAAGTGATTTCCAGCTCCAAATCACTCAGGTGCCTGAGTTTCATAGGCAACTGTATCTGCAGCCTAACTGAAACAACGTATAATGGTCAAGGATAGGGGCTCTAATCGCCTAATTCCTAAAATATTCCTAAAAATCAATATTTTATTATATACTGATCAAATATGAAGAAACATATGAAAATGGCAATACATTTTTAAAAACACCATGGAGTAAATTTGTTGATACCATCGTATCATATATCAAGTGCAATAACAAAAAAAAAATGATCTAAGAATGATTCAATACATACTGCAGGATAAAAATTTGATCATTCTGTTTTTCTATAGAAAGTAATCCTGAAAATTATAAATAAACACTATGAAAATTAAATGAGATTTAATAAAACCATGGAGTAGGCAGTCTGGTCCTTTTCATCAATCGTAGCTAGTCTATAGCAGCTGGGGGGTACCAGGTTGCCAACCATCACTGAACAATTTCATTAAGCTCTAAAGCACATACTGGTATAAAATAGAAACACACTTAAAGCATCTCTTTAGAAATGAAAATGGATAGGCAACCCAACAGTACTATTAAGGCTTGACTGAAATGTTCAGCCAGCCTGTTTTTCATTAAAAAAAAAACTTATTTGGTGTCTCTAATAAAGCAGGCACATTTTGCATCTACTATTTTGCATTTATCTTTTAAAAGATGGGAAGTTGGTGTGCTGTTTTCTGCAGTTTATTTGACTTCAGCAAACATACACTTGGGAGACCAAACAGGGGTGGGTGCGTGCTGTTAGAATAATTTCTTCCCTTTCATTTGTTCCTTACTCAGGTCAAAACACCAGACACTGTAATTCAGAGTTCAAAAGTTTTATTTAGCACACAAGGCAAAGCATTTGGCATTGAGTGTGGCCAGCTCCTTACAAGGGTTGCGAAACCATTTTATAGTCAGGTGTAAACAACTAGCCTGTGCATGTCCAGTTCTAGAATTTTCAAGTTTTACTTTCTTAATAAGGAATAGCCTAATTCTCATTTTCTAATTGGCATGTTTTATCTCTGTTGCTATAAGTGTAACATCTGTCCTTACATTCCTTTCTAATCTATGTATGTGATTCTCTTGCTTATGTGTAATAGCAAAGCACTAACTTCCCTTCTAAAACTAAATGGCATTAGTTTAGCTTTTTAGTAAATACTTTCTAACAGTGCTAATGAAAATATTGAAAAGTAGAAGATCCGGAACTGATCTAGCACCTCACTTGATACTTCAGTTTGATGAAGAACCACTGATGAGCACTCTTTGAGTATGATTTTTAAGCTATTATACAATTAGTTCTGTCATCCAGCTTGCTAATAAGCCTGTTAAGGGGTGCTTTGCAAAGCGCTTGGTTGAAGTCAAGATATATTAAATCTATAGCATTCTCACAATCTGTTAATGAAGCTGCCAAATCAAAAATGAGCAGATCAGTCTGGCAAGGTTTATTATTGAACCGAAGCCAATTATAATTTCATTTTAGTTCCACAGCCTATACTTTGTGAAAACTGAAGATTTGAGTATATTGCCAAACTAATATTAATCAATAGGATCCTTAGTTACATTATGCACATCTTTGACATATATAAATCAGCAAACTTAGGTATAAAAAGTTATTTATACCTTTCCCTGATAAAGAAAAAATGCTTTTCTGTGAAGTTTTGATATCGAAACTTCACAGACAAAAATAAAAATAAAGGGACGAAAAATCCAAAAATGAAAAATTAAGCATACATAGGAAAGCAAAGTTTTTTTGCTAAGAAAGGCTAACGGAGAAGGCTTTAAAAGCCTTCACACTAATTAAAGCTTAGTTGTACTAAAAAAAAAAACCCACGTCTTTTGCTTTCTGTAGAATTTGTATATGGGATCATTTTCTGTGTAAAGTATCAGAATGGAAGCAAATACATATCACAGGAATATTTCTTTCCTACTGGAATATATTCATGTAAAAGATGTGGGTAGGTACATAGGTAGAGACAATATGGGTGCACTTAGAAAGGCTTGTTTTAAACATGATTTGTTGAACAAATCAGATTCACTCCTAGAGATAGTATTTAAGGCTTGTTTGGCCAATTCCTGATTTGCTTTCACTCATTTTTACTTGCTTTTGTTTCATTCTGTCTTTAGCTGTTCCACAGAGTTGCCCCCACCCCCAGAACATGCCATCAGATCATTCCAGGGATGATTTAATAATTTTCCAAAACATAATCTTCCATAACATGGTGTTACAGGTAGAGTATAGCGCTGTTTTACTAGAAATTTCTATTCCCAGAATAGTGAGTTTTGCACACCATCAGTGAATTACTATGCTTTATTCAATTATTCCATTCATGTATTACAATTAAAAGGGTATTAAAAGGGTCCCATATAATGGCTTAAAAGAGAATGTGAATACAGCCTATAAATTCTCAAGTTTTTTTCTGGAAAATATACATATATAACTAGAATTATTTAAAATTTATTTTCGGAGGAGTCTGAAGACCTGGTTCTGCCGCCTTGCTTGGGGCGGAGAGGGGAATAGATCTACATGGGGATGGCTGCTATAGACCTCTCACACTTGGACTGCTTTAGATTCTTTTGTCACTTGGACTTTTTATTTTTTATTCTTATTTATATTATTTATTAGGGACGCAGTGGCGCTGCGGGTTAAACCGCTGAGCTGTCGATCGGAAGGTCGGCGGTTCGAAACCGCGCGGCGGGGTGAGCTCCCGTTGCTCGTCCCAGCTTCTGCACACCAAGCAGTTCGAAAACATGCAAATGTGAGTAGATTAATTGGTACCGCTTCGGCGGGAAGGTAACGGCGTTCCGTGAGTCATGCTGGCCACATGACCCGGAAGTGTCTATGACAACGCCGGCTCCAAGGCTTTGAAACGGAGATGAGCACCGCCCCCTAGAGTCGGACACGACTGGACTTTACGTCAAGGGAAACCTTTACCTTTACCTTTATATTATTTATTATTGTAATTTTATATTGCGGATTTTATTATTGTTGTTTTAATTGATTACTGTAAAGCGCCCAGTATCCCCAGACGGGAGGAGATGGGCGGGGACAAATTAGATAGATAGATAGATAGATAGATAGATAGATAGATAGATAGAGTGAGTAAGAGTTACCTCCCGCAGTTCACCAATTCTGCGAAGCGCTTTATCTTGACTCTGGCTCAATATTCCCTGAAACAAAGTAAGTTGATATTTTAAAACCTGACACTTATGATAGTTCCATATCACTAAGGATTTCTTCTGTTTGCTGAAGCCCCACATCCCACAACATCTGAAACAGAATGACTTAGCAAAAAAGTTATCATTTTTTCCTGTGAAAATTCTTCTTTCAATTTAAGAAAAAATTAATCAAAACAATGGAATGCATTTGTAGATCACATCCTAACTTTAGATATTTTACTAGACAATAATCATAACTCATTTCATTATAACATTTTATACTTTCCATAAGTAAAATACATATAATATAAAATAAAACTTTTTATATATAATATAAAAAGTTTTATATTCAAGTAAAGGCTAATATTATACCTGTAATTTTTTCTTTTCTCGTTGTACAACTTGATAGGCGGTGACCAGCTAAAAAGTATGAATAAGAATATATGGTCATTAGAATAAACTCTAAACAGAAGAATATAATTAATTTTTCTTTATCACCTATGAAACTTCCCTTTGGGTATGAGTGAAATTATGTATATGTACATGTATGTATATATTTACATATGTATACACACACACACATACACATTCATTCAGAACAAAAGGACACCATTTAGAATATTGAATTAAAACATCTCTAATCTTCCATGTTCTTAAAACCAGACCCTGATGTTCTCTGTCCCAGGGAATAAACAACAATGGGAATTCAAAACAAGTCTCTTGCTCCCTCATTTTTTACCTGAAGGGTAAACAAGTAAGTTACATATTAGTCTATGCTTAGTGTTACCTGTCAGAATATTTTAAAAATATTCTAAACATTTAAAACATTCTTATGCAAATCAGCGGAAGCAAAAAGTCAGCATTATTTTGCAGCTTAACTGAAAAATCTGAGCCCAGCAAAGAAGCAACAGCAAGGGATTCACTTCAACCCAAGCTATTAAAAATAGCTATTAGTTTCTCAACATGTATTTAACTGACTCTCCCTCATTCTCCCACCCACCAGCTACAGCAAGTGGAGGCAGGGATGGAACTTAGAAAATGAAGAGTTTTCTCTCTAGCATGCTATTGTACCAAATATTAGTCCTTTACTTCTCATGATGAGAGTGACTGTAACCATCCACAAATAAGAAAATAAAGAGAATACCAACAAAGTGAATATTCATTATTTTCTCTGGCCTTACTGAGCTGTATTAAGTGGAAGGGCAACCTTGCACAAGCAATCTCTCCAAGAAAGTGCAAACAGGAAATAGAATCATAACCGCCCAGAGTCCCTCGTGTGGGAGATGGGTGCCAATAGATAAAATTATGACTTATAAAACAGAATTTCATTGACTGGAGTGCTATTTGCCGTTAGTACTCAGAGATTTCTACTGAAGAACATTCTTGATCAGCAAGTTTGGGCTGAGAGCTCTTATTATGGAATAGGTACATAAAATAATTCAAGTGGTAAATGTATGATTTTGGATTACATTTTTGGCACAGTATTTTAAAAAATAAACGTAGGGGATGGGAAATGTAGAGAAAAGAGAGAAAAACCCATCTCAAGAGATTCAAAGATGAGAGAAAACCTAAACTTTATCAATAATATCTAACTTATGAATCTAGATAGTGGGCAGAGATCATCAAAGCCTGGGAAAATCAAAATCTGAGCAACCAAACAGAAATGGGAAGATTTCTTTTACATGAGCTTTTAGAAGAGAAGTAGGACGGGCTCCACTTTGTCTTTGTTTACCCTTTTTCAAGGGAGGAGTAAGAGCAGCTTTTCCTCAGTTTTCTCAAAGCCAGGGTAAGCAGTGTCCCAACCCAGACAAAGGCTGGAGTTCCAGGAAATATACAGAAATCTAGAAACCAACTTTCTTCAGCAAAGGATCGTTACTTTGTCATGGTGCTAAAGCTTGAGCACCTCAATAATGCCATGAGCTAAACCGTGAAGGGCCACCCAAGACGGGAAGGTCATGACAGAGAGGTCAGACTAAATGCGATCCCTGGGGAAGGTAATGGCAACCCACCCCAGTATTCTTGCCGTGAAAACTAAATGGATCAGTACAACCAGAGATATGTCGGTATACCATCAGAAGATGAGACCCCCAGGTCGGAAGATGGTCAAAATGCTACTGGGGAGGAACAGAGGATGAGTTCAACTAGCCCCAGACGTGATGGCGCAGCTAGCTCAAAGCCGAAAGGACGGTTAGCGGCCGACGGTGCTGGTGGTGAACGGTGAATCCGATGTTCTAAGGATCAACACGCCATTGGAACCTGGAATGTAAGATCTATGAGCCAGGGCAAATTGGATGTGGTTATTGGTGAGATGTCAAGATTAAAGATAGACATTTTGGGCATCAGTGAACTGAAATGGACTGGAATGGGCCACTTCACATCAAATGACCACCAGATCTACTACTGTGGACAAGAGGACCACAGAGGAAATGGAGTAGCCTTCATAATTAATAGTAAACTGGTTAAAGCAGTGCTCGGACACAATCCAAAAAACGATAGAATGATCTCAATTCGAATTCAGGGCAAGCCATCTAACATCACAGTGATCAAATATATGCCCCAACCACAGATGCTGAAGAAGCTGAAGTAGAGCAGTTCTATGAGGATCTACAGCACCTACTGGACAACACGCCTAAAAGAGATGTTATTTTCGTCATAGGAGACTGGAATGCTAAGGTGGGCAGTCAAATGACACCTGGAATTACAGGTAAGCATGGCCTGGGAGAACAAAACGAAGCAGGACATAGGCTGATAGAATTTTGCCAAGACAACTCACTCTGCATAACAAACACTCTCTTCCAACAACCTAAGAGACGGCTTTATGGACTTCCCCAGATGGACAACACCGAAATCAGATTAACTACATCCTTTCCAGCCAAAGGTGGCAGACATCTATACAGTCGGTAAAAACAAGACCTGGAGCTGACTGTAGTTCTGATCACGAACTACTTCTTGCACAATTTAGGATCAGACTAAAGAGATTAGGGAAGACCCACAGATCAGCTAGATATGAGCTCACTAATATTCCTAAGGAACATGCAGTGGAGGTGAAGAATAGATTTAAGGGACTGGACTTAGTAGGTAGGGTCCTGGAAGAACTATGGACAGAAGTTCGCAACATTGTTCAGGAGGCGGCAACAAAATACATCCCAAAGAAAGAGAAAACCAAGAAGGCAAAATGGCTGTCTGCTGAGACACTAGAAGTAGCCCAAGAAAGAAGGAAAGCAAAAGGCAACAGTGATAGGGGGAGATATGCCCAATTAAATGCAAAATTCCAGAGGTTAGCCAGAAGAGATAAGGAATTATTTAAAAAAGCAATGCGCAGAAGTGGAAGAAGACAATAGAATAGGAAGGACAAGAGACCTCTTCCAGAAAATTAGAAACATTGGAGGTAAATTCCAGGCAAAAATGGGTATGATCAAAAGCAAAGATGGCAAGGACCTAACAGAAGAAGAAGAGATCAAGAAAAGGTGGCAAGAATATACGGAAGACCTGTATAGGAAGGATAACAATATCGGGGATAGCTTTGACTGTGTGGACCATAACAAATCGTGGCAAGTTCTTAGTGGTATGGAGATACCAAGTCATCTTGTATGCCTCCTGAGGAATCTGTATAACGACCAAGTAACAACAGTAAGAACAGACCACGGAACAACGGACTGGTTTAAGATTGGGAAAGGAGTACGGCAGGGCTGTATACTCTCACCCTACCTATTCAACTTGTATGCAGAACACATCATGCAACATGCTGGGCTTGAGGAATCCAAGGCTGGAGTTAAAATCGCTGGAAGAAACATTAACAATCTCAGATATGAAGATGATACCACTTTGATGGCTGAAAGCGAAGAGGAACTGAGGAGCCTTATGATCAAGGTAAAAGAAGAAAGTGCAAAAGCTGGCTTGCAGCTAAACCTCAAAAAAACCAAGATTATGGCAACCAGCTTGATTGATAACTGGCAAATAGAGGGAGAAAATGTAGAAGCAGTGAAAGACTTTGTATTCCTAGGTGCAAAGATTACTGCAGATGCTGACTGCAGTCAGGAAATCAGAAGACGCTTAATCCTTGGGAAAAGAGCAATGACAAATCTCAATAAAATAGTTAAGAGCAGAGACATCACACTGACAACAAAGGTCCGCATAGTTAAAGCTATGGTGTTCCCCGTAGTAACATATGGCTGCGAGAGCTGGACCATAAGGAAGGCTGAGAGAAGGAAGATACATGCCTTGGAACTGTGGTGTTGGAGGAAAATTCTGAGAGTGCCTTGGACTGCAAGAAGATCAAACCAGCCCATACTCCAAGAAATAAAGCCAGACTGCTCACTTGAGGGAATGATATTAAAGGCAAAACTGAAATACTTTGGCCACATAATGAGAAGACAGGACACCCTGGAGAAGATGCTGAGGCTAGGGAGAGTGGAAGGCAAAAGGAAGAGGGGCCGACCAAGGGCAAGATGGATAGATGATATTCTAGAAGTGACGGACTTGTCCCTGGGGGAGCTGGGGGTGTTGACGACCGACAGGAAGTTCTGGCGTGGGCTGGTCCATGAAGTCACGAAGAGTCGGAAGCGACTAAATGAATAAACAACAAGAAGAAACCAACTTTATTTATTCGTTTAAATTTATTATAGCTGCTCAAGTGAAATAGAAGCTATTTGAGAATTAGAACTTTGATTTTGTTTTATGGAGACTGATTCGAGTTGCAGTCCCTTTGTTCTGCCTTTCTTATACATTTATCTCCTTCTGCTTTTAAATTGTATGTACAGGCAGGGCATATCTGGCTGGGATAATCTCTTTTTCTTTTCTCTTTTTGGCTTTCAACTCCCACATAACATAGTTCCTTAATCTTGACATACATTATACTCTCTTCCTGAATCAGACAGGAATTGTAGCCTTTATCACATGCTGGACATCAAATGTGAAGGCAGGAGGTTTGCCATTTTCCTCTTCCTGAGTAAACCAACTCAGGAAGGGTTTTTCTCTCGAAATAAAATTACTGGTAGTACCAGTGTGGGAGGATGCAGTAGGGGTCATGGAGACGGGCTTATTGATATCTAGTTGAAGGAGCCAAGATACCAACCCAGCAAATTCCAGACATGTGCAACCTCATGTGCGTCCCATATAGGAAGGAAGGGACAAAGGTAACTATAATCATTATCTGATTTACCAAAAAAAAGAGAAGAATCCCCATTTTCTTGAAGATGAAAATATGGAAAGGATTGTTTAATATAGCAGTACTTCCAATTTCTAACCATCTATTTAGTGGTTTGTAACTGCAGAAAGTTTGACGAACACTGCTCTAGAATAAGGGACAAATTAGTCCTTTCTTTATTGGATCTCAGACCGCAGAATTCTTACTTCTTTATAAAATTCTGTGTGATGACTTAAACCATGCCTGCTCAGCCTTAAACCAGAATTTGTATTTCTTAACAATTCTTGTCCATGTGTACCTAACAATCTTTTCTTGATAAAAGAAAAAAAATGGCATGGCAGCAATCAGAATGGCAACTATTAATCTGGCCAACTAAATAATTTTAAAAAGTTTCTCCCAAATCAATAATTTGTCCTTTTGTTAGGAATAACCCAGGAAAAGTATAGCACCTAATTCACCATTCTCACCTCTGAGTATTTTCCCCTGTAGCACCCTAAACTTCGTTCCATTCTACGTAATCGATGCAACAACTGTTCCTTGGGAAGACTGTCAATATTTCCAGGTAATTCTTCTGCTTCACTTTCAACATCAGAAGGTGAATCAAATGTTGGATAAGGAGAATCACAATCCAGTTTGTTCAGGGAATCTTTTGAAGATGTCCGCACCAAGGATTCTTTAGAAGGGGATCGGAACAGATATTCTTTTAAGGGACTTCGAAATAGTGATTCCATTGAAGAAACCCGAAGTTGAAGCTTCTGTGTAAAAGACTGGCCATCACTAGGCTGTAAATAATAGAATGATGGAAATTTATACTATGTTTTCCTCAGAATATCATAGAACTAATATATTGTCATATATGCTAAATACAGTATTTCATTACCAATAACAATTTACTTCTGAAACTAAATAAACTATTATAATGTTTAAGAACTAGATGAATGTTCATATATATTCTTATTTTAATACCTTCATTTCCAGAAAGGGTAAAACAATTATTTAGACCGTACAATGTCAATTCAGGAACATATTTTTGAAGTATAAAAATAACATGTCCTAGGACATTATAACTGATTATACTACAAAAGCTTTATACTACATACCTGTGGGGAAGATGGTTCACTTTCACTATTGCTAGTATTTTGTTTATGTATAATCTAGAAGGCAGAAAAGGGGAAAATATCAATCAGAATAAGATCATACTGCCCTAAAATGTAAAATGCGATTGTTTTGTTCTATTTATAAAATAGAAATATTTTTATAGAAAATATTTCTATAATACAAAGCAATCATATGAAAGCATTACAAATCTTTTTTGTTGTAGTTGTTAATTATTAGTATCTGTACTGTACAACTACTTATGAAGCACACTGAAAAAAGGTTATTAAATGGAAAGGTGAATCAGCCTCCTATAATATGTAAAGCTGTAAAACAGATTTGCTTATATGGATCAGTATAATTAAATATAAAATGATAATGGAATCAACAAAAAGGATGTTCTTAAAATACATATCATTTATTGTCAAAATTCACTCCATAAAGAGAAAGATTAAAAAATACAGGTCTAATTCTCTACTAGGAGCATCTGTTTCCCTATTAAAATATTTTACTGTACAAGAAAAAACAGACACATAATTCTCTACCTGGCTTCAAAAAGAATTTAAAAAGAACCAAAGAATGCAAAAAGAACCAAAGAATGCATAATTGCTTACTTAAGTACTTCTATTACTTCTAATGTCAATTTTTGTAGCACTTATGTTCAAGGCTGAAAATATGTATCAATCAAGTATTACCATTCTCAGATCCAAACTAATTTTAGAAAGGCTCTTAGAAGTCACTCAAAATTAAATATAAACATCCTTTAATTGTAAAAATGTATGGTCTGATTATAACATAAACCAGACAAGATTATAAGGTAAAGATTCCCTGAAGTTGAGTTCTACTTGGTCATATCCATGCAATACAAAGTAGTTTGCCATTGCCTTTTCCCACGATATTTTTTCAAAGCTCAGTCTACTCTACTACTAGGAGTTTCCTGCTGATCTGCCATCCAAATATTTACATGGTTCCACTCCTTAGTTTTTCTGAGATCAGCCAAGGTCGGCTGGTGCTGCCACATCTTGAACAGCAGAGCTAAAAAATTACTAGTTAAGGCACACACAAAACTGTTAGTATATCTGGACTGAATTTAACGTGCTAAATGCAAATTCTGAATGTTACAAAATGCTGGAACATAGTCTGCTCTGGGGAGTTGCCTCAGCTTAAAAACTGCTTTAGTAAGGCAACTTTCTTCACAGTTCTGGTTTACTAAGACAACTAAGAAAGATAATTGACTTGATTTATTATACATCATCAAGCCACTACAACTGAGTCCATCCACCTTGCTTCTGGTTATCATCTTCTCTCTCTTTCCACTTTTCCCAGAACTGTAGAATTCTCTAAAGAGCCAGGTTTTTGCATAATGTGTCCAAAGTATGATAATTTGAGCTTGGTACCTCAGTGAGAACTATGGGTTAATTTGTTTAATGATGCATTTGTTTGTTTTCTTGGCTATTCATGGTATTCTCAGGAGTCTTCTCCAACGCCAAAGTTCAAAAGCATCAATACTTTCTCTCCTGCTTCTTCATTGTCCAACATTCACTTCCATAGTGCCACAGGGAAAACACTGCCTGCATGATTCTACCCTGCGTAGGTACAGACATATCCCAGTATCTTCATATCTTTTCAATGCATTTATTGCTACTTTACCAAGTGCTAGTCTGTGGCATAGTTCTTGACTGCGAGTCCCTTTATTGTTGATGGTTGATTCAAAAAGGCAGAAGCTATCCACCACTACAATATTTTCATTGACAATTGTAAGGGCAGTTGCCTTACCTGTTGTCATTAATTTGGTCTTTATAATTAATTTAAATTCCAGTTTTTCACTGTGCTCCTTGATTTTAATTACCAGAGCTTGCTTTTCAGCTATCAAAGCAGTGTCATTAGTATAGTGCAAGTTACTGATATTTCTTCCTCCAGTTTTAAAACAATGCTTATCTTCTTCCAATCCAGCTTTCTTCAATATATATTCCGCATATATGTTAAATAACTAAGGAGAGAGTAAAGGTTGTGTATGCATAGATAGACTGTTGAAGGCTCTGTACGTATAAATAGAAAACAGTATGTCTAAATATGTTTAATTAAAAGGCAGTTAATCTAATAGGTTAGAGCTTCCTGGCAAGAAAATGATGAATGCAGCCTAAATTTGCCTTCCTAATCATCTATCTTAAAATATAATTCCCACTGTTTTCTTTAGGACTGATACCCGAGGAACAATATTTAAGAGTAGATATTTATTATCTGGTATTAATACAAATAAATTATCTCATATTCCTTAGAAACACCAAGGATGTAAAGAGCTGTCTGAAAAAAAATCTGTGGTTTTAATTATAGTAAAAATAATTGTCTGACACAGTAACATAATTACTTTAGCTCAAATATTAAAACAGGTGCTTATATAAAGAATTACTAAATATAAGCATGTTAATGCAGTAACAATTAAATAGTTTAATATTTATATTTTAAATATTAAAAGTAATCTATTGCAGTGAATCCAGATCAATGCAAAGTAAAAGTAGCCAATGAGGAACAGCCTTCCAGATCAATGCAAAGTAAAAGTAGCCAATGAGGAACAGCCTTCCTTTATCTATGCTGCATCCAAATGCCACAAACGTCATTCTTTAAAGCAGACTGGGTTATTGGAAAGTCGTATGACAAGATGGTATGAGTCTTGATACCTTACTTTGGCCTCAATTACTTATAATAATTAAAAAATCTTATGCAAAATTTCTATCAATTCTGCAACAATTAGACTCCCCCTATTGAAGCAATCATTTAATTCAGAGTTTGGGGGGAAAGTACGCCCTTTGATTCAGAATAAAGCTATAATTACATTCCTTGTATTTCTTTCATTCCTTATCTTGTTTTAATTCCTTAATCACTTAGTCCGATCCACAAAACATTACTTTCTGTAAAACTGGTCTACAATGAAGAGTAGTTATTTTTCAATACCCTCAGGTATACCAGACAGCACTCTCTTTCAAGAACTGTCTTCTTACAGGGGAAAAAAAGATCTGTAGTAGAAAAAAGAATATTTGATTTGATTTTAAACAATATAAACAATCAAATACAATCCTAACTATGCTACAAAAATATTTTGAATGAATGTTTGTAATATATCTAGCATAGTAATGTTAATTTTCATTACAATGTTAAAGTAAGATAGGGGAGATCAACCCATGGCCTGCATGTGGCTCCCAATACTCTATCTGCAGCCTCTCAACATCCTGAATTCACACCATGTAATTTTAGAAGTGAAATAGCCAAATTTGAGCATCAACATTTCAAACCATATATTTTAGATTAGATATGACTTTGAGGGTGGGAATTGGAACATTTCACCTGATTGCCTGCTCACGTTCTCACCCTTATATCCCCTCCAAAAAGCAGTACAGTAACAACAAAAGAGGCTGAAAAATTTCAGCCACATCCCTTTCGATGAAATCAGATCATCAAATGGCCTCCTTGGATCCTTCAGAAAGTTGAGATGCTGAGTTGCGGCCCCCAGCTCCTCAAAAGTTGCCCATTGCTGAATTAAGGTGAGTTAATCAAGTATACATGTTCTTTAGCACAGGTTAGCAACATAGCATTTAGTATGCTTTAAAAATATCATCAAAAAGCAGCATTATTTTTGGCTTCTAAAATTAGAGTATCCTCTTGCATCTGCCAAGCCATCACTGTGAAGGATAGAGCAGTGGGGACTCACCACACTCTCATTCTTTGGCTTAGGTTGTTTGGTAGGATCCAAAGCAAAAACAGTATATTCAGAAAGAAAAGCAGGCTCTGATATCATCCCAGCTAGCAGCTGTGTCATTCAGTGAATAAAGCAACAAGATGAAAAATAAAAGCAATGAGGTAAAAGGAAAGAATAGAAAAGCAGTTTTATCCCAACAGATTTTCACATTCAGGTTACAAAGCTGCAAGTATGTGTAAGATTTCATAAAAATATATAAATAGAACACAGAGATTGTTTAATAGAACATTTAAATCAACCAAGATTTATATATGGGCATGAGTACATAAAAAAGCAGATTATTAACTGTGAACACTACAAGTACTCATGAAGCAGTAACAGTCCTCAGGATTTATTTATTTAATGTATATCCCATTTTTCCACTCAAAGAGTATTCTAGACATTTAGCATTAAAAAAGCTCCCTGCACATCAAAAAGGGGAAAAAACGGTTTAAAAGGACAACTGAACACCTAAACATATGCAAATACTATGTAAACAGTATTAAAATCATTAATATGTAGAGGACCATCTAAAGAGATATACCTTCATTGCTTTTCTAAAAAAGAACAGGGTGGCAACCAAATGCCACATCCAAGGAACAGCATTTTACAACTTAGGAAACAAACTCCTCCTATACTGCTCCTATGTACTCAATAAAAAGCCACTGAAATGGGGAATATCTTCAAAAAGACAGATCTCAGTGTTTGGAAATATTCATAATGGGAGATGTAGATCATCAGTTAGCCATGTACTATGTTAAGCTATTTATAAATTTGTAGTAGTACCAGCACCTTAAAGATGCCCAGAAAATAACTGGTAATCAGAATAGATCTTTCAGCCTATGCATACAATCCTGATAACATGCATTAGTTTGCAGCCTAGCTGCTGTTATTTAGTACCAATTGGAACTTCTGCTATAGTCAGGCCACCATGTAAGAAAGACTTGGACAACAGTTGTTATACTTGACAATTCAGAAACAGTTACAGCCAATGCACTAGATGTAATTATTAAAATATGTTCCCTGTCACCAATTCTTTTAAATGAGTACATCCCCATGAAGAACAGACTGAATCTCAACCCAAAGAACATCCTCCTCCAAATCCCTACCTTGTTTGAATTTAATTCCAATTTGCTCTCCTTCATCCAGCCTGTTATTATATCTAAAATAGGATACTGGTTGTTTTCTTGGAATCAGACGACAAGCAGCTATGCAGCTGATCAGCATACTGATACACGTCATGCCAAAGCTCTGAATTACCTCTTCCAGTGGTTTCAGGTTGATATTAAATAATGCATTAGACAAAAGAGAACCTTAGAGGACACTAAAGGTCATTGACAGATCAATAATAGTCAACCTGCTCACAGCTTCCGGATACAGCCTGATAGTGAATTACTCCACAACAGTCCTCTCATGACCAACTTTCACAGGCAGTCCAAAATAATACTGTGATCAATGATAGTAAAGTTGCCAAGAGGTCAAAAGATATTAAGTAGGGTTCATACAATTTAGTTCATTAGGTCACCCAGCAAGATTGTCAGCTAAGCAATCTTAGTTCCTTATCTCAGGTAAAAGCTCAACTGAAATGGGTCTAGGTAACCAATGTGAAGCCATAGTCTTGGCTAAAAGCAATGTATTTGAGACAAGTCTGTATTTACTCAGACCTACTGGCTCAGGAAATATTTTCAATAGATGTCACATAATTGCTTCTTTAAGTCAAATGGTCACTTTACTTAATCATTGGGCACCTCTCAGCATGGCTAATTTAATCATACTGAAAGGACAAGGATCAAGTAAGTGGCAACACTCATATCTTCAAATATACGATTCATATCTTAGATTTGCAAGCTGAAAAGAATATTAAAAAACAAAGTAGTTGCCAATACTGTATTACATCTGCCTCAACACTGAAGTTCAAGTGAAGGTGGATCTTATCATCCTTAGTACCCTGAAAATGGCACAAAATGTACCCCATAAACTATTTACTGTTCTATCTCCACAACATCCAGATGAAAAAGGTGCCTCATAGTTCACAAAAGCAGTAACTTGTTTCATGAACCTGCAACAGAGGCAGAATAGTGTTTTACAAACCCTGAAAAATAATGATGTCCTATTGCTGGGGTTCTCAAACTCTGTGGTGCCATAACCCCTTAAGATAATAAATAAATTTGTGTGGAATCTTCCCATGAATAGGTGCACAAATCACAAAGGATGCAAGCCACTGACAAGCACCAGAGCAAGGGAAATATACTCCCGACTAAGAAGTGGCCACCATGGACAGGGCCACTTCCATATCTTGACAGCAGCCAATCTCGGAGGGTTCAGCACATGGGGGATATACTCCAAAATGATCTGTGGCCAGAGCACAATGGCCCACCACCACTGGGCCTCATCCTCAAATAAAGAGATGCAGTGCTTGGCTGCTTGAACATTGGTACAGAGTGAGAACCAGAACCTCACAAAATGCGGCCCAGAAAGAGCTGCCCTTGAAAGAGGAGGAAGTTGAAATTAGGCAGGAGAACCTCAATCCTGTGAGGGTGAACTTGGAAATGTTCAGGAGCAAAATCTGTTGGAAAATTCTGGCAGCCCACCAAAGTCCACCCACCCCAAGTTGAGCAGTAGGAAGTACAACTCACCTCATATTTATTATGAACCCGGGAAGAGAGGGTTGCAACCCACAATCTGGGAATCACTGCCTGAGCATCTAAAAAAGTTTTGTCGTGAAACTGAAGCTATGTCCAAAGCTGTAAGTGCTACCAACTTGCAGGGAGAGGGGTATATATTCATCAGAATAACTCTGTGGGTATTAATATGGTAATCTGTATTGCAGATAATATCTATTATTCATTTAGTAGTTAATTTATATCCCACCTTTCCTCCAGCAACTCAAGGAAATGTACATTATACTCCCCACCCAATTTTTTCCCACTACTACATAAGCAGTGGGGGGAAATGTAAGTTGGGTTGGGCTGAGAAAGAGTGACTGACCAAAGTCACCAAGTAAATTTCTGTGACTGAAGATAGACTTGAAGTTAGGTCTCCCCAGTCCTAATCCTAATCCAATACTCTAATCATTACATCACACTGGCAATGGGACAATAAAAGATGACAATAAAAGATGATTCATAAAACAAAGATACCTACAGATTAAAAAAAATCACAGATTAAAAGGATCTTGACTTGTTACTCCTTTTATAAGCCAGCAAACTAAAGCAGTTCATTTGGCTTACAAATTTGGGCACAGGAAACCTGAATCTTGATTCTAAGGATAAACCCATTCTGGATTTGTTTAGCCATGGAAGCAGGAAGAGACAAGCAGGAATTGATGGACAATATACATCAGTTTAAAGTTTCATTAAGTCAGATTCACCATAACTATGGATTACAGTCCTTTGCAAACTCAGTCTATGACTCTATTCTTATAAAAGGAAAGGGTATCATGCCATATCAAGTGCTAAAGAAAGTGCTGAAAGCAATCTGGCATCTGTGGGCACTGTAGGCCTTAGAACTCAAATTTCCCTACTGTATGCTGTCTTTCAACAGAATTGAGAAAGTTACCCCTTTTGTACTGTTCATTTATACAACTGCTAATTTATACAACATTAGTAACCAGTGGAACACCTATTAAAATTAAGTATTCTTAATTTTATGCATTTTTACTATCTTTGAACTCTTTTTCTTAACTTTGTGTACGCTCTCCCTTCTTTAGGAGACAGATGTTCAACCCACCTCTCTGTTGGGAATTAAAGTGCTTTCATCATTTTGCTCTGGAAGAGAAGACGTTCTGTTCCTGGGTATTGATGGTGAAGATGCAGAAGATCCCTGGAAAAGAAGTACCAGTAATAAAGACCAATGAGCTCCTGCCTATAAATAAAGAATCTGACCATGTACAAAACAGAGCACAGCTAACCCTATTAGTTGAGATATTCCTTTAAAAATGCGAATTTTCCTAAAAAGAGTTTTAAATTGAGTTAAAAATAGTATCAATACTTTGTGAGGTAGAGACATTTTAAACAATATTGGTTCTCCCAACGATACAGCTTTTAGGCTTTTTTATATATTTGACAAGAATGCATATCGTTTTTTATTATCTAATCTTCACATGTCTTTTTCAGCTATGCTAATTGTTGTCTGAAGATAAACAATGGTTGTGAGTTCACTTACAGACACAGAAACAAAGTAGCTATATGGATTAGTTGTTATATATGTCAAGATCCAAATGACTATGATCTGTTCTATTCTGCAGCTGACCACTATCAAAACATACATTGTACATCTGATTGTGCACTGAAACTGTGGTGGCTGGCCTTTTTTTCAAGTGTCTCTGGCTTTTAAAATGAAGTGCTTTTTTAAAATGTGAATTAGTAGTGGGAAGAGATTAAAATTTCACTGTGCTGTTTTGTTCTTTTTTATTTTATTACATTTGTATTTTATATTTATTTGCTATAATCAGCTACCCTAAACTATTGCTAATACCTGAGGCAAACCTGATCTATACATATTGCAGGGTAAGTTAGTAAAGTATTAAAGTAGACTGTAAGTGTGAATCATAATTTAATACTCCCTTACATATTAAAATATATATATACAAATACAAAAAATCAACAATGTCTAAAGACTGGGGCAGACCCAGTTCCCTTGATGCCAAGTTCCTATATAATAAGTTTTAACAACAATTCTTTCAAAAACTGGTATTCTCCAGTTGCAGCCTTATGCATTCTTACCACTGCTGCACTTTATTGTGTTTTGAAAGCCATTTTTTTCTGAATCTGATAATACGCCCCTTAAGAATGCAAAAGTTCCATATAACACAAAGACATGACTTGTACAGCTTCATGAAAGTAAATACTTCAGATTTTAAGTGGGGAAAAAGTGGACCACTGTCTTTTGTTACACTTGTTTAGGGACAGCTTTGAAACCTATATAATTTGACTAAAATTTTCAGTGTTGGTACAGTAGGTTTCAAATCAGCTCTTTACTTTTCAATCTTTTCATCACTAAGAATGGAAAAGATGTCATGTCATATCAGGACAAGTATTTAGTTAGTAACTTGTTTATATCAAGAGCCATTTTAGAGGACATGACAGAAACTAGTACAAAATAAATAGCATCCGGATGATGGATCTAAATATGGAACTCATATTCAATAGTCATTAAACAATAAAACAGCTAAGAATGGTAACTTGTTCTACAGCATGACTTAATGCTATTCAACAGTACATCCCATTCCATCCTTGGCAGTTTCTCAAAAAGCTCCTTTTTCATATGCTAATTTATTCCACATTATTATTAAAATGAGATATAGGACATACTCTGTAATCACTTACAGTTACAAAAAATAATCTATTTGACATTCTGTTTTAAGGAGCTAAGATTGCAACAAAAACTGTTCACAACTGTTCAGAGAAAAACTTAGCAAGGAGCACATCACTGGTACATTTACTGTACATCAATTCATGATTAAAAAAAGGCATGGATATAAATACTGTAAGTCGCCTTTGGTCTTGTGCAGGAGCAAACACCACAATGCTTAATATGTTTATATAAACAAAAGGCCATGTTGGCAGAGAATTCTGGGACACATCTGGAAGGGAACACTTTGGGATACACACACACACACACACACACACAGTGGCAAGATTGCCACTGAAGTCAGCAGGCTTCTCTCCTGAATAAGCATAGAAGAGTTGCATTAATATTTCTCATTTTCCCAAGTTCTTAAAGACAGGTTACTCAGTTAACTCAATTTCTGTACACAGGCACGCTGACCCACACACTTAACTCGGCCTGGGTTCACACAACACTTAAGCTAAAATGCAAGGAGCTCTTTGATGGGTTCAGCACGTCGCGTGAACACAACTATCAGACCAGGCTGGAACAAGTCCTGCAAAGGCAGAACCTGAGGCTTAAACTAGGCAACCTAAATTAACCTAGCCTGAGTGGGAGCCAGCCCATGTGGCTAGTGGCCAGCGCAAAGCGTCCCAAAGCGAGAAAGTGAAACAACGCCGCCTGAAGGCTCTGCAGCGGCGGAGATCAGCACCTGAGCCCTTTCAGTGGTCCCTCCCACCCCGCAGAGGAAGATCAGGGGGCGGGAAATTACGTCAGGGTGCGCACACATTCCGGAGCCGGCCTCTCTGAATCGTCGCGTCCTCCCTTTTAAACCAACGGCAGAAAGAGAACCGGTCTTCGATTTCCGTGCCAGGCAGGCGCACCGCGTACCTGAGGAAGGTTTGGAGTGCGGGTGTCGGGGGTTCGGGAGCCCGATGTTTGTTCCTCGCTGATTTTCTGCTTCAGGTTCCTGAACATGACGGCGGCCGGCTGAAGTAAACGAAGAGAAGGTGCAGCAGCGGCCGGGGGGAAAGCCTCCCCACTTGCGGGCCTCAGGGGATCGAACGGTTGCGAATGCGCTTTGCTTTACTTCTTCGAAGCCCCACTAAAGCAATGCGGGGAGCGGCCTGTAATGGTCGCCTCCACTCTGTATCCCTCCCTTTCCCTCAACATCCGCTTTACCTCTTTGCGGTTCCCGTACACAAGCGGCAGGTGATCAAGCAACGCTAGTACGCATGCGTGAGCAACGTGGACCAGGAAACCACCCTCAAGATGGAGGAACTACGGCAAAGGACGAAGGCCAAAATTCCTCAAGGACTAGCCAGTTTTCCAGTGCGTTTTGTATCCCCGCCCTTACTGCTGTTCCAGGCTCCAACTAATTACAGGGCTGACGTCAGGCTTTGCTTAAATGCGCAGTTATTCCGCTACTAACTGTATGACTTGTCCTATGTATGGACGTTTAACTCGGAAGCAAATCTTACTAAGAACAAACTCATTCCTAGACCTGACCCAACGGATTCTGCTGCTTTGTGAATGAATGAATTAAAAAAAAAAGCATCCTGCCACCTTGCTCATCAAGATGTATAGTCAGACAAGTCGTTTGCCAATTGAAGCAAAAAAACCCAAAACCATAAGCATCTCCCAATGGCAATAAACAGAGAAACAACAAAAAATAATTATTGCCTCATTTCTTACATTCCCCCAATAGCTGGTGTGTTACCCGTTGCACTCCACCTAAAAGTAGGATGGCCTAACTACCTGATATGCCAAAATTAGGTTTGCGTTTCAGCTTTGGGCTGCAAAAATGAAAACCACTAGGTAGCAATAAATGCAAGAATCTCCAACTCTTTATTGTCATCAAGTGGTTGTTCAGATTTGTGCAGCCCAGATCTGGTAGCCCTAGTGAAAAGAGTAAGTGAATAATTTTCTTCGTCTAATCGCTTCTTATTTATGAATACATGAATTTATGAGTACAGGAAGTTTTCAAACTGACTATCTTAAATGAATGAGACTAACAAGGTACCTACATGGACTCAACAAACCTGAGTGACTGTGTTGGTGTGTTAGGTCCCATGGTGCTTTTCCTCCTTGGTCATTCTTCTTCTAGGTCTCATTCTTGAACATTTCAGGGCGTTCTTCCCACTCAGACACAGATGAACCTTCAGCAGTGTAAAAACTGCCCAATCTGTTTTAAAAATCACTACCTCCTCTTTCTCTGGAGTGAGATCAAAGGGTCATGTTCAATAGTCATTAGAACTGTCTATCCATTCCAGCTAATGTGGCACCTTTAGCTGCTTGCCAGCGTCTTCCTGACGTTTTTCTTTTCAGAATTTTTTCTAATATAAATATGTCATCCCAGGTATTTTAAGACATCCCTCCCACTTTTGCCAACTCTGTCTCTGCTACTCCCTCCCTTCTCCTATGAGCATTACATCCTATGCAAACCTGAAGTAACTTCTATTCCCAGCTCCTTATCAGCAAAGTACAGCACAGAAAGTTACTACAGAGCTTGTTACAGTGTCTGCAGGGATTTGTAAAGAGCCAGTGAGACATTATGGAGGACAGCAGGCTCATTACAGAGACCATATTCTCATACACCTTTTAAAGTATTATAAAATAATATTAAATATTATAAACATTTGTCTCTGGAAGTCTGTTAAAATGTATTGTTATCTCAGAATTCACAAATAATTTAAAAATGTACTCTTTATTGCTGCGCAGCACATTGAAACATAGTGAAATATTATTTCACTTCGCAAGTTGTGCAGTCATAGACTTCATGGTTAGTTTATGACTTAGAATATTTTCCAAACCCAGAAAATTGGGTTGAATATCCTATGATAAAATTAAGCATGCTTTGTTGTACTCTCAAAGCTAATGTCTACAGTTGCTTTAAGAACATATTCTTGTTTGAATAATAACTTTATCTAGCTATTGTGGGTAGAGAGTATCCCATAAAAGCATTTTACAGTATGAAAGGCACGTTTGGAGTTTGGAAAGAGCATCAGAGACATACACACAGAATGGCTGCCATATTGCAAAGTGCCCATTTACCAGAAGGCAAACAAGTGAGGTTCCTTCCCCCCACTCCCTCTGATATCTTAGGATGCTCACTGGTGCCTTAGCTTATCTCTCTCTTTTCTTTGACCGCAGGAACAAAAACTGGGCTTCAGCCACCCACTACTTTTTCTCAGAATGCCTGTGAGGTCCATAATGAGTCCAAGAGATGTTACTGGAAATAACACCTCTATATGTGTTGTTTTGCCATATGTTGTCTCTTTTTTGAAATAAAAGATCCTAAAAAATAAAATAGCTAGTATAAACATTGCCTGGCAAGGGAGGTGTCTGTGGATAAAGCTTTGAGTACAGAGTACAGAAAAAGGAATCTCCTTGCTTTTCTATTGATTAAACATTTCAAACAAAGTGTCAAGGTGGATTGGAAGAAACTCAGATTTGTCTGTGGTGCTTATAAGAGAGACTTCTTCACAACAGCTCTATTCCTGTTCAAATGGAGCTCCAGGACTCTGTAATCATATCAGAACTGCTGAATTTGACAGATTAGCTTATTTATGTCTGACTCAGTTGCAGTTTAACTGCAAATCACACACAAAAATACATTTTTCCAATGGTGAAACTGCAGGAGCAGCTCACAGATTTGTCACTTCTCATACTGTGTGATACAATAAGATATTACTGTATGTTGCTTAGGGTTTTCCATCCCCACCCCCATCACAAACAAAACTCCACCTTCATCTGTGGAATGTTCCATACATTATTTGCTTCATTCAACATTTGCTCACATAAAACACCATCCCTTATTACGTACTTGGTGTTTGAGGGCCTTAAATATGCAAAGTTTTATGCATTAATGATATGCCAGAAAAATGTAGGGTTTGAAACTTTATTTGAAATAATATTGCAAGATTTTTTTTTAGTCATGTTTCTAACAGCTAAAAGATGTTTTATGGCTAAGGGCCTCTTGCCAGGCCTCAATCGGACTTTCAAAGCACCCATTTCAATAGGTAACATCTTTCTGAACATCAAGATCCAACAGTAAAGTGGCACATATTACTTATACAGCTTTTCAAGTGCATAATTAAAATGTATTGTGGGAGATACGTATGAATCTGGCAATAGCAGCAAATGGCAGCACCTAGGCCACCTTGGCTAATGTAGAAACATAAGCAGGGTTGACCCTGGTTAGTACTGGAATGAAATCCAGGGCTGTTGGCTAGACTGCGGTGTTGAAAAGCTATCTTGGAAGATGTCAATGATGCACCACTTTCCTATTGTTGCCAAGAAAACTGCATGAGTGTCTCTATGTACATAACTAGAAGGGAAGCTTGACTTGAAGGCAACTTTATTTTTTCTTGACACTCTAACAGAATAGTATATACAATCCACTTTCTCTTAAGCCAGCAGTCCACAGGTGTGCTGCAAGGAGATGGCAGGAAGTGCTGTGCAGCTGTGGACTCAGAACCCCGCCTCCATGACATCACCAGGGGCGGACTGGCTCCATTTCCCTTCCCAAGTCCCAGTAACTTGTGGCATCATGGGACTTATGCTTTCGCAACCCAGAAGTCCCGCCTATGAGATGTGTGACTGTGCAAGTTAGCACCTTGTCAGTGTGCTGTGAGATGAAAAAGGTTGAAAACCACTGCCTTAAGTTCTCAGAGCAAAGAGATAAAAATATTGCAAAATGTCATGCCCTGATTAACAAGGTTCTCCATAACTTCCACCACCACCCCTTGGAGGATGGGAATTTCTCTGTTTTTATACAATGCATACAGTATCCAGTGTGGTATTTTCAGCTACATTGTCTATGAGGAGGCACCACATTATTGGTTTTGTCCTTTACTAGGACTCTTCAGACATTGGTAGCCAGATACTGTTATATGGGGTTGATGTCCTTTAAAACCTGTCCAATACAACTTCCAAATTCCTTTTATATTATTTTCCTTTAACCTGAGTTATACTATGGGGCTTTTGATTTTTCAAATCCTTTTTATCCTGGACTTTTATGAAAAAGAATCCAGAGAAGATCCCAGACATAGCAGGAAAGGAAGGAGTAAAACAAACTTGAATAACCATTCTTATTTGAAATAAAAAGGGTCACTTGAGTTGTTTTACTCTTTCCTCTCATCCCTTTCTTATAATCCCCTTTTTATAATAGTTCTTTGGGATAGAACATCATTTCCGGGATACAAGTAGCCCCCCAAAATTGGCTTCATTTCTCTCCCTCTGCTGTAGGATGATGGGATGACTGCTGCTCAGAATCCACAAAATGGGGGTTGCTCTTTCTCTTCTGATACAGCCAGGTAGAACAGCCCTTGCCAAACAGCAACCGAGATATCTTGTTCTTATAATCTCTTCTTCCATTATATTTTACTGTTGTTAAATTTTAGGAGAAATCACATAAGCATTCCTTCTGGCATTTTACACAAGTCTGAACCACTTACATTTCCTATTGTTACTGCTGTGTAAACCAGATGCTTTGTATGTATTAAAAATCCTAAACAGTATTGTTCATCAGACTTTTAACTGTTTTTTAAAATGACTTAGTTCAACTCTATTCTTAAAAAGAAAATATTTGTTTCATTTGTTGTTTCTGAATTAGCCTAATATGAGCATTGTCCTATGAGAAATTACAATATTTTTCTTATAACCAATGCATAAGTAACCACTAGATGGCAGATTATAAGAACCTATGTAGTTACTTTGCCCTGGTTGTTAAGATTTTTACTAATCAATATCTTTTTTTATATAAACAATGTCACCATAGCATCCCTGAGATTTCATTGGTTCAAGGAGGACATGCCAAAACAAAGATGCATGTGCTTAATTTCCATTTGGATATGTTTTAAATAATTCTTCATACATACTGGAAATAGTGTTAAGGGAATGGGGGAATAGGAAATTATTATTTCAACATTAATAAGCCCTAAGTATATATTATAAGAGGCCTATAGTCAAAATTAATGTCTGTAAAGTACAAAGATCAGCTCATCTGCAAATATGCAAGATGTCTTCCTGTCTTTTACAAGGGAGGAAGTAAAGGACAGAGATGACTGGATGACTGAGCAGGTCATCTTCATACCCAGCAGCTTGCTCAAGCAATATTAGCCAGGGAGGGAGGGCTCCAAAAAAAAAAAGGGAGTCTTTTCTTTCCCAAAACACCTTATGTCTCATAATGCAAACCTTTATTTCTCCACATTATCTCTCTTCTTTCCATCTTTACAAACAATTTCTCAACTGTTCTCCAAACATTGCATTCAAGGCCCTTTGATCTGCTTTCATTCTGCCTAAATATATAATTAATTATAGCCAGGTTTGACGGGTTAAATCATATTATGGTTTACCTATATAGGTGTAACATGTTCTGCAAATCCAGCCAATCATGGTTATCCAACAGATATCCTAAAAGAGGCCATGACTTGGCATAACATGTGAAGCCAATCATGGGATCACTACTGTAAGATGTTCTGAGGCTTTTAAAGAGGGATTAGATCCATTCATTGAGAAGAGGTCTGTGAAAGATAGGCTGACCATATTTCCTTGAGACAAAAACGGGACATTGGGATGGCAAAACGGGACGGTTAAACTTATGTAATATTCCGTATTCATGAAAAAAACAGTAAAAAAAGTTTTCAGCAGTAAGCTGGGAAGGTGCAGGAAGGGGAGGTGTGGTAATGGTTGGGTCTGGAGAGGCTGGTGCATGGGTGGTGTTGGGCAGAGAGGTTGCAGGAGGGCTGAGGGTGGAGGCGAGCTGGGCGGGGAGGACAGGAATGAGGCGGCAGGAGGCTGGAGAAGTGCAGGAGGGCTGAGAGTGGCGGCGAGCTGGGGCAGGAGGACAGGAACGGAGGAGTCTAGTGAACGGTTGTCCCCGAGAACCTGTTCCTCTCTGGCACGCCCTTTTATTTTATTTTCTTCCCACCATTTTGGCCTGAGAGCCAATCGGCTTCTTTTCTGCTGGGCGCACTTTTCCGACCATCTTCCATTGCGCTGATTGGTGGCAACGACTCTTCCTCTTGCTCACCACCAATCAGCTGTTCCTGCGGTTCCCGCTCTAGGTTTCCCGCCAGATTGAGAACTACTGCCAAGTCAGCCTCCTTTTCAATTTCAATTTCAATTTTTTTCTGCTTTTCCCAATAACGGCGCCATTTTTTAAAAAACGGACAAAATTGACATTTATATTAAAATGATGGGACAGTCAGGAAATGTTAAAAAAAAACGGGACATATGATCAGCCTAATCAAAGATTATATATTTGTCATGATGATGGAGCCTCCAACTGAATAACCAGTCATCTTTATACATACTGATATATTTGATATGAGATTTTAGAAGAACCATTTTTTACCCCAGAAATACCTACAAAGTCATTTTTATTCTCCCTCTACTTGCCACCTGTCTTATTTCCCCTTTCTATAGATACTCCTTATTACCTCTTGCTTACCTTCATTCTTTTCCTGGGCAGGTAGACATAGTACTAAGTTATAGCCATTCATTATTTGTATTTTATAAGAAAGATCATGTGGCTCATTTAGGTTCTAGAACCATTCTTGGAAATAAAGGTCATGCTTAAGGCTGATGCGTTGCAGTGCAACATGCCAGCTTCCCACTTCCTTTTTAATTAAAACAATTGCTTCAATTGTACAAAATAGGTTGAGGCAAGGAGTTTGCAGATGCCAAAGGATGTGTCTGAGCACATCAGTGCATCCCAGAGCCACAGTGGGAACACCAGTCCTCCTTTTTTTTCCCAGATTAAGCCTAGCTGTGATTTCAGTGTTTAGGATGAAAGAGGTAAGACATTGTAAGATAATTTGATGTAGAACAGGAATGATCTATTTCAGTTACTTGGGTAAAAGCTTGCATTTATTAATTAGCTTGCTTCCAGGGAAATTTAATTTATAAGAAATAAATTAAATATAGTAATTTCTAAATTTGCTTGTATAATATCAAATCTTATTTTCCCCTGGCAAGGAACTACATAAATGATGCTACTGCTGTTATTAATTATGATCCTTATGCAGTATTTTATCATGTTTATAAACAACATCTTCAGCTCACCAAGCACCTGGGTGATGTTCATTAAAACATATAATTTAAGATAGATCTATACAAGATAATATGGGGAGGAAGCTGAAAAAAGGGAGCTACAAAATATATAGTATTAGAATCCTGATAGTGCAGAACAACCTTGATTACCTGCCCAAAGCAGAGGAAAGTAAGATCCACTCTTGTTTCCTTGTGGGAGAGAATCCCACAATTGGGGTGCTGCTGTCAGAACAAAAGAAAACAAAAGAAAACCCTCTTTCTATCTACCAATCGGATAATGATAGTCAATTCCAAGCAGAGGGGGTCAGTTTTCCTACCAGGGAAAGAGCCAAGCCCAAGTGCCAAATTTATTAAAACTCAAAATGAAACCAAAAGCTTGTGAAGACCAGTGAAATATGAAATACCAGCACTATGTAATGTGCGATGAAATGTAGTTTACTTGCATTCTACTAAATAATTAAAAGGTAACTGGACACTTCCTTGTCAGGCAGGCAGGCAGGCAGGCAGGCAGAAAGCTAGGAGAATTTGGAGAGAGATTAAAGAGAGATTAAAAGAGAAGTGAAGCACCAGAGAGTCAGACAGAATTGAAAGAAGGAAAGGAAAAGGAAAGGACATGACCAGTGTATGTAAAACAAAGGAAAAGGAGAATACCGGTGACCCTGTGACAAAGTAGACTAGAATTCTGCACAGAAGAGGAGTTATCTCGATGTACCTTTTAAAAGAAAAGCCGTTTATATCCTGTATTATCACTGTGTTCATACAGTATTAAATAAAGTTTTAACTTTTTCATAATCAATAGATCCTCTGAGTAAATGAGTCGAAAAATACTAATAACAACACCTAAGATACAGGAAGAAAAAACAAAGAGGAGATAAAGTTGAGGTTATCATTAAAATGATAATGGTGGTGGTAGTTGTATTTTAGGGCATATTTACCCCCCAAAGAAATCTAGAAAAAAACATATGCCACTTCTAACCAAATATACCCAGTTTCACTACAAGATGCATAGAGTGATCCAAACAAGGCGATTAAAGCAAGAATCAATAGAGCCTAATCTTCCCTCCCCAAAATATGGACAGCTGGCATGAGACAAAAGCATTCCTAGCTACTGCTGCCACCTGACCGTCTAAAAGCAATGACATATCCAAGAACACTTCTACAGTGTATATCAGATTTTTCAGAGGAAGTACAACCTGATCCAGAATGGGTTGTATATCTAGCCCTGCTTAGGTTGCCTGCTCATTGCCAGGAATTACATCTTGTCAGAATAAGTCTTAAGGAGATATGATATCTCCACACGCATCTCACACTGCATCCTGGCAGCAGTTTAGGACTCCTTGAACTGTTGCATGTTTGTTGAACGTGCAAGATGAGACAGAGCTTAATGTTATTAGCACATTAATGGAATCCAACACTAAAACTCTGAATGGTCTCCCTCAGCAGTTTAATAAATACTTTAAGACACGTAGAAATAAAATACAGCCTCAAGGAATCATATAAGGGACCAAATGCTCACCTAAAAATGTCACCATAAGTTGATGCCTCAAGTCTCATTCCAGCCAGATAGTTCCAAAGAGTACTATGATGTATAGTTAACGGCATAAAGTACCTCAGAAAAGTCCAACAAAGTTCCCCACTTTCTGGGCCTGAACCAAATTGAGCAAGATCCAGATAATTAACTTATCCAAGAAAACCTGGAGTTATAACATTAGTTATAACTTGCTTCAGGACCTTGTTTTAAAAAGTCACCGTTATGACACTAGCTCATGATAATCTAATCCATTCTCTAGGAGTCTTGATCCACAATGGCATTATCAACCCTAAGAAGGAATTATCAGGGTTGGGACTACCTCACCATTTGCAGAAATACAAAAAGAAAAGAAAAGAAAAAAGAAAAGAAAAGAAAAGAGGACCTCTCCCTCCAAAACACAGCAAAAAAGTTCAGTTTAGTGATCACAGAACTCTGAGCAGCTTCTCCAGAATAACAGAGGAAAAGGGTGAGGAGAGAATAAACTCTTGACTTAGGTAATTTTAGACTATGGACTTATTTGTTTTATAGTATGGGGGGAGGGTTCTTCAGAAATAAAGAGTAACACTTCACTCACATCAAAACGCAGTGAGGAAGCTGTCTGGTATTTAGAGGCTTCTTGCTCATTCTACTGAGTCTGATATTGGTTGTCTGTCCCAAGTTCCAAACTCTGTCTTGCAGTCTGAGCAGTGTGTTTCAAGGCTGGACCACCTCCAGGAAGGTTGAAACATCTTGGTCTGATGCTAGGAATATTTCCAGTGAAATAAGACCTGAACAGTCAAAGAAAGAAATTTCAGGACTGGAAATTTTTTATCTCAAAACAGCTGCATTTTTCTGAATCTACCTCTCAAATTATGAAGAACATTATAGAAGGGAAGAAAACCACATACTGTACGTCTGGCACCTTCAGATTCTTGGAGCAAAGCAGGATATGTCCTATAACGTAGTTCATATGACATGTTAAGCTATCTTTGGTAGGTAAGTGGCCATCCTACGTTCCCCCTTGTGACTTGCAAAAATGGCCCATTAAAGAGGAAGAACAGATATCACGTGACAGGACACACCATGGCTTTCAAATCACATCATGATGATCTCATGCTCACCCAAAGCTCCTTTCACTGAAATGTGGTACTATGCATTGGGGCATCTTTTCTATGTTGAATACTCTGGAAGTGTTAACATTAAGTTTACAATTGGCAACATTTATAATTCTGTTTACATCTTTTAAAAAGATATTTAGGAAAAAGCAGTGGGTGGGGGGATCTGATTCCAGGCACTTTGAGCTTACGGGCACTTGGCACAAAAAAGGTTGACTATTGCTGAAGGATAGCCCTTGTACAGTCATTGTTCTTACTGACATCAATGATTTATTTCTAACCAATTGCCATACTGTTAACATCCCAGAGTGTTGGAGGTCTTAGAAATGCTCCTTTTCCATTTGACTTACTGCTACATGATCAGGATCCATGGAATATTAAAAAAGCTCAGTTCTAAGCTGGCTTTACTTCATTTTAATCAGTATTATAAACAAATGGCAAAACTTTGTTCTTTGTGCAAGTGTGGAGGGGTCAAGGAATATTTTGTTTACCCTACAAAACAGGATAAAAGTGTGAGATTCCAGCCAGCCTCTGACTCAGAAAAGGAAACTCTTTCTGAGTCAGAGGGGGAAACAGAAACTTACCGGGCTGAAACCTGGAAAGCGAAACCCAGAGATGAGTCAGCAGTGCGGGAAAAGTCACAGATGCTGATTGGTCAGTCTTTGGAGGAGGATTTGAATCCTCCAATCAGCGTGCATGAACGACGAGCAGAAAAGCATGCAAAGGAGAACGCAGCCCGATTGGCTGCAGAAGGGAATAGGCATGCAAAGGATCGGCGTAAAAGGCAGACACGTGAAGAGCAAGCTGCCGGAGACAACCGATCCTTTGAGCTTGCTGTTCCAGCAGAGGACTCCTTACCCGTGTCAGAAACTTCGTCTGTAACCAGAGGTGAATCAGCACCAGTGTTTCCTATCAGAGAGGAATTGGATCCTGCATCTTCTGCCACCAAGGATCTTCTCCTTGTCAAACCCAGCAGCCTTAGTCTCGCGTCCAGCTTCAGACCCCTACTTCATCCTTGTGCGCATTCCAGACACGCTTCCAGCCTTGCGAGTTTCCAGCCATGTCCAGAGTTTCCAGTCCAGCCTCGTCATGCTTCAAGTCCTCAGCCTTGCTTTGAGTCTCCAGTTCAGCCTTGTTGTGCTTCTAGCTCCCAGCCTTGTCCAAAGTCACCAGTCCAGCTTCATTGTGCTTTCAACCTTCAGCCTTGTCTTGGGTCTCCAGCCCAGCCTAACTGCACCTGGTTGCCTGTCATTGCTTGGGAACTTCACATCTCTCTTGTTGTGAATCGGGTTTTCAACCTTGCCTAGAACCTGTGATCCAGTCTGGTTGTGTTTCAAGCCCTTCGTCTAGTCCAGAACCTCCAGTCCAGCCTAGTCTTGTGCCTAATCTCCAGCCCAGTCCAGAATCTTCAGCTGAGTCCAGCCTTGCTTCAAGCTCTCAGCCTTGCTCCAAGTCTCTAATCCAGAGTATCCAGCCCAGCCCATTATCTCCAGCCAAGTCTAGCCTTGCTTCGAATTCTCAGCCTTGTTCTGAGTCTCCAGTTCTAAGTATCCAGTCCAGCCTGAGTCACCGAGTCCAGGCCATTCCTGCCATTAGAACCAAGACTTGTCCAGTGGGTCCAGTTTGGCCTCATCCAGCTTCCCAGTGCCAGCCTAGTTCAAGTCGTGTTCCAGATCATGGACATTCATTCCCAGTTTCAGTGTGCCACGTGCCCTAGCTTCTCCCAGCCTTCCAGCCTCCATCAGTAAATCCTGCTCTGCTGTTTCACTACAGTCTCCTCCTGCAACCTTGCCAGTTTCCTCCTCGCTACCCAGTTGGTCTTGATCGAAACCAGTCTACCTCTTGACCATAAGGACTTATTTATTATAAATAGTTGTTTAATAAAGAGTATTTTTTGATATTAAACCTGCCTGGCCGCCTCATAGTCTGAACAGGACAGAAAGCATCTAAGATCCATAATGGTAGGCCATAGATTCTTTGATCTGAAGGTCAGAGGGAAACTCCTTGGGGGCAAGACTGAATTTCAGAGACTGCCCATGACCTATCCATAGTCAAGATGATTCATCCTGGTAGTGTAGCATAATGGAAAATACTGAGTTTGTGCATCCCTCAGGCACCATTCTAATTTTAGTTTTCATTAGTCACTACTGTCTTGCTAAGTGGAATATAACAAGCTGTACTTCAGGGGGGAATAATTCAGTGATAAAGTTTCACGGTTGCTTGCAGGACTATTCTTCACTTTATCTTTCAGGCCAAGCAAGCGTACGGCTTCCTTTCTGGCTCAGCATGGCTATCCATTTTTTTCCGATGACTTCCCCCAATTATTTTCAGTAATGCTGTTACACCTTGACATGCAATATAAGAATATATAATCTTTAAGCTGGACTCTGTGGCTAAAAGCATTTTGAAAGCTTTATTTTAGTTTTACATAACTTTTCATTAGATAGCAGGAATCATTTACTATGCATTAAAGTTATGTCCTTTGTTATTTGTTCTACTGCTATATATGGACTCTATTGTTCCTTGATTTTTAAGAGTTTAGAGTATTATTTTTTCAGACTTTTTATTCATTTTTATCTATTTGGTGGAAAATTCACCCCAAAGAACCACCAATAACTGGAGAAGATCTGACAATCATTTATTTTCTGAAGTTAGCAGATTATGTGAGTCATGGTCTCCTGCACCCAAATAAACCAAGGGCAAGAGCCCCAAGGTCTTATACAGAATGTTGATTAAATATAGTTTCAGCATGCATATATACTAATTACAGTTTACAAACTTCAAATTACAAAAAAAATGACTTTACAATTAATAAGGTTATAAAATAACAGAAAGGAAGACACGGGTATTTTTCAAAATATGAAGATATTCTTTGAAATGCAATATAGTAGCTTTGATATATGAGAGGTACCAAGTTGACCCTGTGCTTTACTCTGGAAGGAAGGATAGATGATCAGGGAGAGATAGGGAAGTTGCATTACGCTTCCTTGAATCATCAGGTTCTGCTAACGGCCTAAGTACTATAGGTATCTAAATCATTTACAGCATATTGACACGATTATAACATTCCATGCTTAAAAGAACTAGCAAAGAAATGTAACTAAAGGCATATCAGTAATACAACGGCTGTATACAAAAACAATTATAGAGAAGTGCACTCAATTAAAATCAGATTTCTAATTTCAGTTCTCCATATTTTTCTCCACAGTCTGTTTCCTATGTTTACTATATGTGGGGGGTTTTGCAACTTTTTAAAAATTTAAAATGTTACTAGGTGATAGTGAAAAAAAAATTGCAGCAACTGCATATTACTTATCAGAGTTAATTTCCAAATTATGCTTAATATAATTACTGTATTTTAAAAAAAGTATCTTAGAATGTAAAACCATTTGATTGTATGGTGGAGAAAGAAAGTTGATTATTCAGAAATATGCTCGAGAACAAGGCTTCAAATCAGTACATAATAAGAATGACACGCAAAGAACTGAGTCTTAAATTATATATCTTTAATAAGGTCACTAAGACATAAGTAAATGTAAAATTATCTGCACATGTTAACAGTACTTTTCCTTCTGCATCGGCACTATCATTGTATATTGATGATTGTTCTATTAGAGGTGAGGGATACCTTAATGTTAAACTTCAAAACAGGCTGGAAAGATGAAAATTGGTATTTGACAACAATCAATATTTGGAAAAAAGTGAAAAATGCCACGATTCTGGAAGGGAATATTTGTGGGATGCATTATGAATGTTGCACAAACAGATTTTGTCCCAGATTTGTTTCTGAAGTTCAAAGTTGAATGATGATCTTTATGTATCAGGACACAAGCGCACAGGACCGAGATATCTGCTGAATAACAACAACAACAACAACAACAACAACAACAATAATAATAATAATCTAGAACCACCCCACATAAGACATCAGTAAAGATTCAGTGGCCATGAAATGCTGAACAGAGTGGTGAGTAAACAGGATGGGAAAGGGAATGGAATATTACGGAAGAGGTCATGACCAAGTGAATGTACTGAATGCACTTCAAACTGTAGATCCCAATAGCCATTATGTTTCTGCTTTTGAACAGATTTTATTCTTTGAGGGTTTTTTCCCCCCACTAGTCTCAAATATGTCTACAAAATAATGTGAGTTTCCAAATCAGAAAGTAATTCACTCTCAAACTCATGACAACATCCTTTAGGGTAGAAATGTTTAGAAAAATATCCCTCTGCAATGGGCAAGATTACTAACATAATCTTCCAATCATGTCATGTAGTTTGAATCTATTCCTGTACAGCCCTTACAGCATTACGTTTCCTGGCTGCAAGTACATGGTTTCCCAACTGTTGTAATTCATGCCAAGCTGCCACAGCTCCCATGGAATGAGTGGTGAGTCTAAAATAGCTCTGTATTTTACGTTATGCCGTATCCTCCCTTTCCCTCTTTTCCCACATTGCTGGCATTATAAGTATGAGAAGAGAGCAAAAAAAAAAAGGGGTGGGTGGGGAGGGGAGACTTATTCTGAAGCTTTGTGCCGGTTGTCTGGAAGAAGTTTAAATTGGTTTCCGTTTATGACGCACTGGTTAAGCAGCACACTGGAAGATGTGGATCAGAAGTTAGACAATTATGTACTTAAATACAGAGCTCCATAGAAAATACACATTAGGCTGTTGTTCAACAGCAGAAAATCTAAGCCGTGTGATAAATTAGTAGTATCAATAAATCCACCTCTCCAGATTAAAACTTTTCTTCTTGCAAAGAATTTGGCATCATAAACCACCACTATCCAGATATAGCAGGGAAATGTATTTTGAAAATAACACATGAAAGCAACATTTAGCACTTCATCGTTATGTTCTACATTTAGAGAAAATCATACATTCCATAAATATGGAGATGTTATGGACAATAGTACTAACATTATTACAGTAGACTCTCAGTTAACCGGCACCGATGGGGATTGGTAGATGCCAGATAAATGTTGTTTCTGGTTGCTTGAGAGTTACTATTAAATTTTATTTAAAGTATTATTTATTCGATTTTTTTTGCCAGTTGCTTGAGAGTGCTGGTTGCTTGAGTTCTGGTTAACTGAGTCTACTGTATCTTCACCGTCCATAAAAGTACTAGGTTGTACAATAAAATCTAGTTCTAGTTAGTGAGCCTAGTACAACTCTACTGTATACAGTGCTCTTCCTGCCCTTGGCAGTCTAAAAGGCAGTATATAAAAATGTTTTAACATCAGAGAAGAAAATTAACATCTTTTTAAAATCCTTAAAAGCTTGAAAGGAAAAAAAAAGCTTATCTGAAAGCCATCGGGTTCACAGAGGGATGCCACTCTGCACATAACTTGAGCCAACGCATTTGAGGCTTTATAGGTAATTACTAATTTCCCCAGCTGAGTCCAGAAACAAAAGGAAAGTCAATGATCATATAGAGCTGAATCTGATCTTGTGAGATTTGCTGGACCCAATAATCAAAAGCAGTGGTAGAACAACATTCCAAAATAGTAAGTTGTTGCCCTTTGGCCTTCTCCATAACAAAAAGAGAGGAGACCTGTAGATGAGATGTGAGAGTGATAATGTCTCCTATATGACATATCTGCTCAAAAACCACCAGAGTTCCTTGCCTGAAGGCAGAAAGGGGAGGGTCAGCTAGTAGGAGGCGCAAAGTGTCCTGTTAATCAGATACATAGTGATAGTGGGAGCCAGTGCTTTTTTATAAGGCTCATCTGCACAGCAAAGCCAATGCACTTCCCTCCTTTGAGATGGGAAAACAAACTGATTTTAAAAGTACTGCTTCCACAGTCTATCCTTATCAAACCTTGGCAATATACACAATACACCTCGGCTGCTTACACAATTGTATGTGGGATAATTTCAGGGCAGCAGCTGGTACATTATTTGCCATCCTTTCTGCTCTCTCCACCAATCACTCCCCAGAAGGAGATGGCTGGGCAGGCAAGCCATGCCAGTCCTCTGGTATCTTTCCATTCTACTATTTTTTTGAGATGCTGAAAGGTACTTATTCTGTATTCTGGAAAGCTGCAGAGACCTTTCCCACACCTACCACACTGCAGAAGGCCATCAGAGAATGAGAGTGGATTCTCCCTTTGCTCAGTAGACAACAATTCCCTTCATCAGGCCCACAGTGGTGGAAAAGGAAAGTGTGAAATTGATGAAGCAACAGGAAGCACCTTCCTCTCTTACATGGAAGAAGGGAAGAGAGGGTGAAATTGACAATGTGAGCAGAATTGCTGTCTCCTGACCAAAGGGAGAATCCACTCTCATTCTCTGATGGCCTGGATGGAAGGGAGCACCTACCTCTTTTACACAGAAGAACCAAACACAGCCAAGGGCATTCTGCACACATACCACCACCAAGGGATGGGAGAGAGCAGCCTCTGCCTTCCAGCTGAACCAGTGGGGAATTTTTTCTGCCAAGGCAAAGAAGATGTGTGCATGAGCTCAAAATAGGTAGGTATTAGGACTGTACAAATCCTTTCACAATACATTGGCAGGTGTATAAAGCACCCCAATTTGAATCATTAAAGTGGTTGTATCTGCTCATACATCTGCTTTGTAAAGTGCTTCTGGATGTCTCCAGGTACATTGGGCAAGACCAAATAGCTGGGCATGTACATGCATGTGGAGGCAGATAGCAGCAGCTCACAGAGTAGCCACATGAGCCTTTAAAAAGGTGGGGGTGCTTTAATGATTCAAATCCTTTCAAAGCATTGGTACAGCCCTAGCAGATATCTAGACTGGACATTGTCATCATGTTTGGCATAAATAATCAGGAGAGTAAATACAATGAACTTTTAAAAAACCAAAATTACAGATTTTGCCTATTGAATTGATCTATATTCAGACCAAAATAAGGAATAATTAGATTTTAATTAAATAGGCTGGAAACAGTGTACTAACCTGGTTTGTATATATATTTTGTGGCCCCATTGGTCAATTTTTCTATAATTAGAACCTCAATAGGACGATGAATTAATTGGGGTTATTCAACAGGTTACAAAACAATGCATAAGTGTGGGTAATATGTTTTTTTTAAAAAGCAGTAAGGCAGGGAGTACCCAAGATCCATCGTGGGCCAGAATGTAATTTCAGGAATGTAGAAAGTTAATTTTAGAAGGTATTTTTTTAAGTATCTTTACTGACTTGCAAGGTTTTATTTATGGGGTGGCAGTGTGGAAGGCATAGGTAAAGAGGTAGCCAACTTCCCAATCTGTACTGGAACCTAAAAAATAAAATAAAATAAAAAAGTTAAGCCCCAGATAGCAGGGAGTGAAATGAAATTCATGATTTAAAGTGTCTGCTCTACCACTGTGCCATAGTTGGACCCTCTGTAAAATCCAGCCTCTGAAGTCCTTCTCTGGTAGAACTTTCTGGAATTGGTTGTTACATAAATACTGGAAACTAGTAATCTTTTATTGAAAGAAGCACCATTATTGTCAGCCCTATTGCTAGGAAATGAAAGCAATGTTCATATGGAACCTTTCATCTTGCTTCTTTCTGGGGCTAGCAATTCAAATTGCCACTCTCTAGTTTTAAAATATGGAAAACAGTAATAAACATTGAGGGCAAAAGAACCCTGCAATTTGAAGTGAGACAGTAGCCACACAGCATAAAATAGCAATTTAGGGATAGTCACTAAATGCAGTGTACTGGCTGGGTAATTTGTTTTGTTAGCCTAGAGAAGGAAAAAAATGGATAGGCCATTATCCCAAGATAGTGAGGAAACAACTGTCACTTGACATCTGTAGCACGCTGGCTAGGGAATTCTGGGAACTGAAGTCTACACATCTTAAAGTTGCCAAAGTTCAGAAACACTGACTTAATCTACCTCTGTCATCTGGATCTGGAAGAGAGAATTAATTTAGATTAGGTTAGCTGTCTCGTCTAGCCTCCAGTAAAGAGATAGTAGGCTAGAATAGCCTCTCAAAAATTGGACTCCTCTATCTCTATAGGCTGTTTTCAATCTTTCTTTTGTTTGTTCTTGTTTTCACTCCCCTACTTCCAATATAACTGAGCTAATTCTCAGTTCCCTTGAGCACCAGGTCTGGGGCAAGACATTAACCTATAGTTAAGGCCAGACTAGGGCAGGACTGAGCTTGGAAGAGGTATCTATGATGACAAATTTCTTATATTTATAAATACCCCATAACAAAAGTTGTCTGTAAGAATAAAAAATGGAGTTATAAGACAATAAGCTACAACAGCTGGCATAGGGAAAAGAAAATAGAACAATTGTATAAAAACTGTAATCCCAAAAGCATCCATCCCAATATAGTACAAGCAGTTAAGATTTACACTAAATTATATTTTAAACAATTAAATCTAAACTGCTTGAAAGAAATAAAGGAATGTCTTAGTTTGGTGCTGAAAATATAACAGTGTAGCATGGGAAGCAAGCTTTCAGAAGACTCTGTATTGGGGACGCAACATCAAGAAGACCCTTCCTATTCTGTAACTCTCTTCAACCCAATGGGAAGTATATATAAGGAAGGCTTTAGATCAGTATTCCTAACCAGGGAACCCTCCAGATGTGTGGACTAACTCTCAGAGTTCCCATGTCAAAATAGTCTTTGGTGATAATGCTGGGAGTTGATCATGTTCCTGGTGGATGTCCACTTTGGGCAAACTTGCTCTAGATTAACAAACAGCTATGCCTGGTGACTTTTGCCTTTTGTTCAGCTGTTCCAGGAATAGAGTCCATTGAGGAAAATATAATTATTGCTGGCTTCCTGATTTTATTTTACCCTTCAGCTGACGTAGCTCCAGAGTGACTAACAATAAAAAACAATGAACTCGTTAACACATAAAGCAACACATGAAACACTACAGAATTTTTTATCTGATTAATATGCTCAAGTGTTTTGTTGTGTTACCTAAGCAGCACAGGCCAGGGATAGGCTCTATTACATAGTTAAGGAAGATAGGAAAGCATGTATTAGATTTATACCCTACCAGCAACACCTCTAATCTGTATGAGGCATCAGTTTGTTGTACTACACCCAGCCTGTAAGAGATATCAAGGACCATTTCAGAATATGAACCTTCTTGGATTTCAGACCTGAGGATTTTAGCCACCGGTAGAAAGATCTTGTCTGGGTTATAGTTGTCAGTACAAAGATATATTTTGAACTCCAGATTTACTGACCGAAATTAAGGGATGAACCTAGTATACCAACTTATTGAAGTCAGACCTGTCTACCCTGATAGACAGGTTGTCTAGACAATGCTTGATGTGATATAGTAGTATCTGCTAGATATGGCAGATCTGTTCTCAGATGCTATCTGAGGCCCTTTCTTAATCAAAAGTGCACCCAGACACAAAATGTCTGCAATTCAGGAATGAACATATTGTTTGTAATGGAAAAGTGGTATAAAAATCAAGTGATACCCAAACTCTGGCCAAATACCTTCATTTCTCCTCATCCACACTAAAGAAATGCTCTCCACAGACTCCACTGTTGCTTTTATAAAATGCTGTCCAGTAGTTCCAAGAGGAAGCCAAGAGCAGAGCTCCGTGGTAGAGCCTCTGTTTTGCCTGCAGAAAGTCCTAAATTGAGTTCCTATATTCTTCAGGAAGGCTGTGAAAGCTCCAGCTGCTGCTAGTGTAGACAATGCTCAGCGAGCTGAACTGGAATCTGATTTGGTATAATGTGGCTTTCTTGAACAAGAACAAGATGTGTCAGAGGAAATTGTCACATCAAAGAGAAAAGTGGTGTTGCCAAAAATTATCCAATGCATCCATACCAGCAAAAGGGACCACTGTATTTTAGAAGTGCACACTATGTGTGCAAATTACAGACACATCTTATATTGCTGTTTATTCCCTATCTGAAACACTCCAGGGGATACACAACCTTATCCTCTGCCTTCAAGTACAGAAAACTCTTTCCAAGGACACTGAAACCAAAGTCAGCACTTATACCTCTGAAATTTCTCAGAACTTGGAAGTGGAGTATGCAATACACACATAAAACTGTCTGGGCATAACTTACTAAGCTAAAATATCTTTGGTAGGTTTATGGTACAGTGTGACCTGTGAATCCAGCCTGAAAGGAGCTACTGCCTTGGGGCAGATTGGGGCACCTGTGTTGCAGGACAAGGCATACTACAGTATTTTGTTGCAGCCCCACTTACACCCCACTATTGTATAATGTTAAAAGATATGCTGTACATACCATTTTTTGCTTATAACTATAACTTTGGTCCTGCACTGGCTTCTGAAGCAGATATGCCAGTAAGCAGACTGTATTAGCATGGAGTACACAGACCTCACTGAATAAGATGAGTAAGTATGATAACCATGCACCTGTAATATTACCATTATATTGATTGACTTTACATACACTGTTATATGACACTGATTAGGGTAGTGTCTTGCAGTGAAAAGGTAGGACCAGTTCACAGCATTCAGTGATTCAAGTTCTGCCCACTGGACTGGACAGCCTAACAATTACTGTCCCAAACCTCAGGCACATGTCCTCCTCCCTGAAATCCCCCACTTTAGGTATCTTTTGGAAAGCCATAAAGCATGGATTTCTCAACAGGACTTTGGAGACTAACATTTCAACTTGACCTCTATTCGATCACCTATGGCTATTTTTTTCTGATATTTTATAATAAGAGTTATTCTGATGTTTATGGTTTTCATTGTTTTTATGATTTGACTGTGAACTGCCTAAAATGTGTTATTGTGGCAGTACAGTAATATAAATAACTCAATCAAGCTTAGAATGCTAGAAGATTTGGTCCTATTAACCATTACCTAGTGTTCTGCTAAGGGGAACATTCCTTCTCAACCAGGCTGAACAATACAGTACTCTAATGAACAGTTGGGGAAAGGGTTCCTTAAATATTTTCAGGAATATTCTTCTGGTATAAAGGAAATGCTTTTTTTGGCTGCATCTGTCATAAAGAGATGAGTATCTTTTTTTCTAGTCTTGAGGTCAAGGATTTAGTTTCTTAAGAAGATCCAGGTCTAGTCATCCCTCCCACAGGTAAATACACTATTACTAATAGTAGTAGGCCAGGAAACTATTAGCATTATTAATTAGTAGTATTACTAATAGTTTTAGTAGTATTAGTACTACTAATAATAGTAGTAGGCCAGAGAATAATTCTCTTCTACCTGGAAGGATTTGTTTCTGGCTTTTATGTCATATTTCTTCTGTTTCACCTGGGTACCTCTTAGATTAGACTGGGCCAGATCTGTGATCTGCTTCAGCCTATCTCTCTAATCTATAATGTACAGTATGAGACTACGCTGTCCTTTCCCTCCACAGGTCTGGCCAACTAGGTCTCTTTTGCTACATCCAGAAGACCTCTGGAGTATATGCCATACAACAGTTCAAATGGGCTGAACCCAGTGGAAGCAAGGGGCACCTCCTTGTAGATCAGTATCAGTATCCTGACAGATACTGGTCCCAAGTTATTACTAATAGTAGGCCAGAGAATAATTTTGTGAAGGTTGCAAAGAAAGGCTTAGTCCATAGCAAATCATAGATCACAACTGGCTGGGTTTTCACAACCACCTTAGTATAAAATGTGCCTGGTTTTCATAATATTCTAAGCCACAGTTAAATGAATGATGGTTTACTGAATTAACCTAACTGTCTGATTTCATGCAATATACTGAACCATAAATGGGCTGGTTTGCATAAATACTGAGGCATAGGTTAGCCAAATACTTTTTTGTCTAGATGTGTGAATTCACCCATGAGATTGACTTGATTTTCAGTTAACTATGTGAGAATCTAGCTACACTCTGCTGAGATTCTTATAGCCTAACCTGAGCAGATTTCTGACTTCCTGGTACTGTAAGTCCAAAGGAGATCCAGGACATTAATTTTATATTTATCCTCAGCAATTCTCAGGGGCAGATTTAAGAAGACTTCTTTAAAAAAAAGTCTGCTCTTGTGGGGATGGAGTTCATTAGTACCTGTCCATATTTTTTATACAGTATTTACTACTGAGGTTTACACAACAATTTGTAATGCCTCTAATCAATTTTTTTGCCAGGACAATTGGATGAATTTTATGTACACGATCTTTTGTTGAACCAAAAACATAACCGTTACTGTAGTCATATTCTTAACAACAGAAAGCAGAATTTGCTAGCAACTAGTGGGGGATGGGGGTGTCTTTCCTTTTTTCTTTTCCTTTTCATCCTTACTGAATAGCAGGCAGTTCTAGATTTGGTTGTACCTGAAGATTACCAGTTTAAAAAGGTAAGCCTATTACTCTGTTTTCACTTCTTGTGGCAATATATCTATTTGTAACTATTTGTAATAGTATCTATAATACTCTCATATTAGTAACTATTTTATTTGATAGCAATAAATTAGTTACCAATCACGTTAGGAAGATTTCACTGTCCATCCTTTTCATCATCACAAAGTTTTGATGCCTGTTGTCTCTTGTCTCCATAGATGGACATGCTCTTGATGAAATGTTGGCTGTTCAACCTATATTACAAATGAACAAAACCAGATTTGTTCCGTGAGTTATTTCCTCCCATTTTGCCCAACAGGGAAACGATACAAGAATATCTACAAAATGCAGATATTCCAATGACACCCTATCCCCATAACTTTACTTAGTAAGCAAAAGAAATCACCACCCTTCCTTCAGGGAATCTGATTAAACTGAATGTGGAACAGGCCCTGCACTGTGGGAGAAGAAAAGATGCTAATGAAGGCAGCAAGCAGAAACCTGTTATACAGAGCAGGAGCTGAACCAAGACATTCATGGTTGAGAGAAGTAAACTCAACCTCCTGAGAGTTCCATTCTTGAGTTCCCCAGTGGTTTCATTGACGGTAAATATAATGATATTTAGGTGTACTGGAGGTAACAGCAAGAAGCGATGAAGGATTTCTGAAGCAGTGAGAGGAACTCACTTTACCTGCTAATTTATACTCCTGTCGAGTTAGTAATTTACTTAGGCTACACTCATACATTGTATTACACCAATGTTCCTTAAACATCTTTCTCTCAGGACATCTTCCCAACCCAAAAGAGCTTTCGTTTGCATGGTTTATATTTATCAATATTTACTGTATTAAAAATTAAAATTGACGTATCTGCTGCCACTACAGCTTCTCATGATTGTTTGATGGGATTTTAATATTGTATTATTTTTCAACATAGGCTGGCAAATAATATTGATTTTGCAGACCCCTGAGAGGGTCTTGGGAGGCCCGCAGGGATCCTTGGACCACACTTTGAGAAATACTGCATTACAGTATAATGTGGCTTATTTGGTTTGGTTTAGTGGGCTGGGTGAACCCAGCACCTGTGATTGGTTAACTATTGCTTATGACTTAGAAAGTTTTGTGAACCTAATCAATTGTGGTATATTCAGTAAATGTTGGTTAAACAAATCATGGTTAGCATAATGCATGAACTGGGTCTCAGTTGTCTTAGTTTGCAGACACGGGAGTAAATCTTAGGAAATTAAATGGAACTTACTTCTGAAGAAACATTTATTGCTTCACATTCTTCATGGGAAAAAAAAAGCTTGCCTATTTACCTGGTTCATTTATCTTAGCAATTTCTTAGAAGCAAAGGTGGGAGCAATTATGGTACAGAGTCCAACAAGAAAAAGAAAAGTGTTGGAGCAGGGGAGAGGTGTGTTTGCATGACATACTGAACCACAAACTAGTCCATCAGATTTCAGCGTAAGATGCTGTGCAAATTCAGCCCTGCTGCTTTGTTTCAGATTCACTGATGCTTGTAGAATTATCAAATCCAGGCTGCAAAGTTTAAAAAGCAAACCCTTTGTTGCCATGTAGTGGTTGCTGGATTTTTGCAACCCTGACCTGGTAGCCCTAGTGTCCTGTGAACTCAGAAAATTGAACTTAGTAAACTATGAGTAAACCAGGTAGGTGTGTTGTGTAAACAAAGCCATACCCTTTAACCAGGAGGAAAGGAGAGCATGAGAAACATAGACCAACCATGCATTTGCTTAGTCTGTAGCATAATTGCAGAAGTGGTTCTTGTAAAATGGTAGAGAAAAATACTTACTCCATTCATATCAACCTCCTGGTAATCTTTATCCAATTCATATCCATCCTTTTTCAGCTGATACAAGTTCATTTACTGGCAATGTGCATATGGCATACATAGTTATCTTAACCACTTAATTTCTGCAATTTACGTGAAGGCCCATTAATGCAAATATATCTACCAAACTGAACTAACATAAACTTGTATTTGTTTTTTGCTTGCATTTTGGTATACTTGGAAGAATGTATTGTATAACCAGAAGCTCGTATCTGTTGCTCAATCTATTTTTATTTTTGCCAGATTTCTCTAACTGATATGAAATTTAGGAACTAAACATATCCATTCAGATTATTTATTTATTTATTTATTTATTATTCACATTTCTATCACCGCCCATCTCCCCCTAAAAGGAGCAAGATAAATGAGCAACGTATGGTGTCTGTAAACATTTAAGACAATGCTTTCATTCACTAGTTATGCCAGATGTCATCTGCGGGCAAATAGTATGGAGTGTAGTATTTTATGGCTATGTTTGCATTATATACCTGCTCATGATTAATAATTATGGTTTATCTAATAAGCCCAATTTTCTGAGCTCAGAGAATAGAGTGAACCAGAAAATTGCCATGTGGTCTGAGTTGGCACAACAACCTAGGCTAAAATGTGATCAGTTAGTTTGTAGTACAGTATATGCTTTGTCATGGAAATAAAAATAAAATAAAAAGCATTTGAGGGGTTTGTTCTAACTCTCAATACATATTAATCATGTAACAAGAAAAATCTGGTAGGTTTCTCTTTGGGGTTCCTTATATTTTCTTTCTCATATTCTTTTTAGTAGTTTTAGAATAAAAAAAGCATAGCTCATTTATCTTTTAATCCTTGCTAGTATAGCTGACAGTGATTTTTCCTGTGGTTAAAATAATAGAATACCTTTTCAAGTACAGTTGCAGCAATTTCAGCTAAAAATAGTTGATAGTTTCAGAGTATTTTCTCTGTGCATCAGGAGCACTGATTGAGTTACAGAAGCTACTGATTGCAAAACCACAAAATAAAGGTAATGATGAAATTAAAACAGGCTAAAATATAATTGGCTGGCGTGTAGTTCAGTGTACTGAACCAATTTTGAGAAGACATGATAAGAAAATAGAGGCTATGACACTGTTACAGCTCACTGCCAAGAATAAATATACAGTACATGTCCCACTACTGTAAAATGTATCCAAGTGTAACATCTAAAACATTGATGTATAAATAGAATGAAGTAATAGCTCAGATCCAAAAGAGATAGTTTGGGCAAACCCATGATGATGCACACTCTGTGGGTTTTTTCCCCCGTTTTCTTTGAACTGACTCCTATACCATCTTACAAAATGCTTTTGGAACTTCTCTGTTTTTTCCAGAAATGATCTGGCAAAAGCATATGCTATTTAAACCTTGGCATGTAGAAGTACTTACATGGTTCTTAGGATGTTGGTTATTAATTGTTTATTATTTCTTTGTTCCTTTTTTGACATGCCAATTCAGATTTCACATAATAAAGTAATCCCAAAGTGGATATTTTTATTTGTATGTTTGTTTTATTATCCAGCGGCTGGATAGCATAGTGTTTAGAGGGTCACCTTTGGAGCGGGAGACCGGAGTTCAAATTCTGGCTGGTACCTACCTTACCAGGAGGGGTCCTTGGGCAAAGACCCCCTAACGCTTCACCTGCCTACCTCAAATATGAGAGTGACACAAATTAAGAGAGTCATGCCAGCTTGGATGTCACCCAGATTAACAAGGTCCACATCAGATGTTGGGGAACCAGGACAATCTGATGATAAGTGGGCTACTGGAACAAACCATACATGGATGAAACAAGAGAACCTGGAATTGATGGAATGCTACTACAACAGCAGACCTAATGAGAGGGGATATATGAAAAGCATGAGGGAACTATGGATGGACAGAAGACCTGCATCCACACTAACTGAGAAACAGCTAGTTACCCAACGCTTCAACATAGTGAAGAGGAAGCTGCCCTCACAGCTTGAGATAGGCCAACTACACATTATATCCCAGACTCAAGAAGACCCGGAAGAACAACTGGAGATGCAGCCAACACCTGAGGCTGGAATGTCACTGCCACCCCCTTCATTACAGAGCACAGCAGCTGATATGAGGCAAAAGATAATGGATAAATTAGCTACAGTCAACTCTCGAGACCAATTAACAAGGCTCAGTGGAGAAGTACCATCAGACAGTATGCTAGAGGATGCCAACAGAGCCGTCACAACAATCCATACTACCACCATAACTCAAACCAATGTACTGGTATACGCTACAGCTGCTGTAATCCCAGAGATGCTTAGCTACATGATCAAGAAGAACAGCAGTGCATATCACCCTAGAAAATGAGGTTGGAGGCTAAGATCAAGGCAACTCGGAGAGAAGTTAGTCAGCTGGTAGAACTACAGAAGGGTGTGGAGATTAAGGATAAGACTTGGCTACTGAAAAAATACAAGGGCCTGACTCCATCTGAAGCCCTAGAGACTGCTAAACAAAGGCTCACAGCACTGGCTATCAGGCTGAGGAGATACACTAGAGAAGCAGAGGCCAAGAAGATAAATGCCCAAAAACCATCCAAGGTGTACTCCCAACTGCAGTTCAACAACACAGTAACAGCAGAGCCACCAACAGGAGAAACTGAACAGGACTGGAAGAACATATGGGAGAAAGAGAAGACATATAACACCAGTGCAAAGTGGCTGCAGGACCTGAGAGCAGACCACAGAAATCTCCCAGAGCAGGAACCAGTCACCATCAGAGTAGCAGACATCCAACAGCGGGTCAAGAACATGAAGAGCTGGACAGCACCTGGCCTGGACATGATCCACACCTACTAGCTAAAAAAACTAACATCAGTGCACAAATGCCTAGCAGCACAGATGAATTAGCTGCTAGAAGCAGGTGTCCTATTCTGACTAGGAGACAGCCAGGCAAAGATACAAATAAGTCCTTTATTTACAACAAACTATTTACAACAGATGAGAGTCCTTAGAATAGATTAGACAGTACAGATCAATCAATTCCACCCAGGCAGTGAAGAAAGACAAGGCAAAGCTGCAGGATCAGATGGAGTTCGTGGCAACACAGTATGTCCTAACAGCCAGGAACCATGCTGAGACAAGGAGTAGGTCTCTAGTGTTTTATTACTGCTACATGACAGAAAATCCTAACAAACTGAAGAAGCGTGGGAAAAACCCAGACATATAAACCCCAAAGGCTAAGGCGGGCCCGATCTGTGTCTCTTTGAATGGCTACCTAATTCCTCAGTACTACGCATGCACTTTACAGCCTGGATGGGAGCCCCCTGCTCGCCATCCTTACTCATGACACAGTAAAGCAGAACTCGGCTAACCCTCTCAGTGAAGCAGCAAGATCAGGTGCGGCTAGGACTTGTGGCAAGGAGGAAGCTTGAGGCTTGGCTGCAGGGCATGGCATAGAGGTGAGGCTAGGCTTGGCGATGGAGGCTAGGCAAGGCTCGGCTGGCGTGACAAGGCAAGGCGTGGATCTGGATATGAGGCAGGAATCGGCTGGAACTGCGATACTTGGCTTGGAACCAGAGACAAGGCTAGACATGGCTGGAACGATGTGACAAGGCTTGGAACTGGAGACAAGGCTGGACTCGACTGGAATGGCAAGACGGGACTCGGAACTGGAAGCAAGGCTGGACTTGGCTGAAACAGCAAGACAGAGCTTGGGACTGGATGCAAGGCTGGATTCGGCTGGAGCGGAGTGCAAGGAAGGCAGGTCCACGTCGGCAGAAGGAGCTGGCACTGATTCCGTGTCAGCTACAGGCAAGGCTCCGGTTTCCAGTAAGGACTCTTCTGCAGAGGCTGTGAGCTCAAAGGATCAGTTGTCTCCGTCCATTTGCTCTTTGCGCTGCTGCCTTTTAATACAATCCTTTTCTCACCATTTCTCCTCTGTAGCTGATCGGGCTGCTTTTTGCTTGGCGCATTTCTCCGCTCTCCTCTCTCAAGCACTGATTGGAGGATTCAAACCTCCCTCTGGATTCTGCCCAATCAGCATTTCCGAATTCTCCTGCTCTGCTGAGTCACTCCTGGTTTCTATTTCCAGATAAGTTTTGTTTTCCCCTTCGGGCTCAGGATAAGTTTCAATTCAGAGTCAGATTCAGACTCAAGCCTTACAGCAGGCTCCCACCCAGACTGGCTAACGCAAGGTAGGACAGTGCTGATCATGAAAGACCCCAACAAGGGAACAGCACCATCCAACTACTGGCCATCAACCTGCCTCCCCACAACAGGGAAAGTCCTATCAGGCATCAAAGCTGCCAAGCTGCAGGACCATATTGGCCAGTACATGAGCACAGTTCAAAAGGGCATTGGGAACAACATCAGAGGCTCAAAATACCAATTGCTCTTAGACAGAGCAGTCGCCTTAGACTCAAGGTCTAGACAGACCAATCTGAGCACAACTTGGATTGACTAGAGGAAAGCCTATGACTCAATGCCACACGCATGGATCTGTGAATGCCTGACACTATACAAAGTCAACAGGACACTCAGGACCTTCCTCAAGAACTCAATGGGACTGTGGAAGACAACACTGGTAGTCAACTCAAGACAGCTTGCACAAGTGGCCATCAAGTGTGGCATATACCAAGGTGATGCACTGTCCCCTCTGCTGTTCTGCGTAGGCTTGAACCCCCTCAGCCAGATAATCACAAGGACTGGATATGGATACACGTTCAAGAGTGGAACTACCATCACCTCCTCTACATGGATGACATCAAGCTGTATGCTAAGAGTGAACAAGACATTGACTCACTGATCCACCTGACATGGATCGTACAGTGAGGACACTGGGATGTCATTCGGACTAGAGAAGTGTGGCTAGATGGTAGTAAAGAGAGGGAAGATAGTTAAGACTGATGGGGGGAACTACCAGCGGGCCACATAGCAGACATACAGACCAGCTACAAGTACCTTGGTATCCCACAGACACATGGGAACCATGATGAGGAGGCAAGGAAGACAGCAACATCCAAGTACCACCAAAGGATAAGACAGGTCCTGAAGAGCCAGCTCAGTGGGAAGAACAAGATGCACGCCATCAACATGTATGCCCTGCCAGTAATGAGATATCTTGCTGGCATAGTGAGCTGGCCAAAGGAGGACATGGAGGCTGCCAATGTGAGGGCCCAGAAGCTCCTCACAATGTATGGAGGCTTCCACCCCAAGTCCAACACCCAGAGACTGTATACCAGGCAGAAAGAGGGGAGGGCGGGGTCTGGTGAGTGAGTACATCAGTAAGATGGCACCTAAAGGTGAGCTGCTGAGAGAATGCCTGAGGCAGCAGCAGACATGGAAGGAAAATCAAGTGCCATGGCAAGACAAGACCCTGCATAGGATATACCATCAACAGATAGCTGAGGTGGCTGACCTTGGGAAATCCTACCAGTAGCTGGAAAGGGCTGGACTAAAAGGCAGCACTGAGGTACTGATCATAGCAGCACAAGAACAGGCGCTAAGCACCAGATCCATAGAAGCAGGGGTCTACCACACTAGACAGGACCCAAGGTACAGACTGTGCAGAGAGGTCTCAGAGACAGTCCAACACATAGTGGCAGGGTGTAAGACGCAGGCAGGAACAGCATACACTGAACAGCACAACCAAGTAGCTGGCATTGTGTACAGCAACTTCTGCACAGTGTATGGGCTAGACCCTCCCAAGTCCAGATGGAAGATTCCACAGAAGGTCATGGAGAATGACAGGGCTAAGATCTGGTGGGACTTCCAGATCCAGACAGACAGGCAGGTACTGGACATCATGGTAGTAGACAAGGACCAGAAGACAGCGGTGGTGATAGATGTAGTGCCAAGAAGTACCAGGGCCTGAAGGAGGAACTAGATGCAATTATCATGGGTTGCATGTCTTGTATTTAGTATCCATATCATTGGTTGCTAATAATTTTCTCTCTCTCCAACCAAATAGATATATTGATCAGCATAACATTCCATATATCTCAAGGCAGACTCTCCTCTACACTTTTGTCCTATAATGAAGTAGTTAATCTGGTAAATCTTTAAGGCAACATACTGTAAGAGTCTTTGTGGTTTTGCTGCAGCTTCCGAGGGTCATAAGAGACACAGAGAAACATACCACTTTTTTTTTCCAAAACTTTTTTTTTTCAAAAGAAAATGTAACCATTCAATGGAATAAAATGTATAAATCTAATTACAAAGATTTATCCAGTGATACTGCTTTAAGTTAAGAGAGTCTCCATCTCAAATATCTCTGGAAGATCTTTCTGAAGTCAAAATCACATAATCCTAGAATATTCATATATTTTAGGGAGGTTTTTATTGGTGGTAAACCCAAGCAAAGTGATAGCTTTTTAAAAAGGAGTAATGTAAAAAAAAAAAGACTTTTTCTATACAATCATTCAAGCAACAAAAATTGGTTGATCTTTCAAGCTCTCTGAAATATGAGTATTATAAATTGTTGGCATGGTTTTTCTGGCTTTCATAATTTTGCTTGAGAGGAATTTTGGTCTCATGATGCAACAATTCCTCTTGCTTAATATTGTAGATGAGTCATTAACTCTGGAATTAGGAGATCAGAATCTCCTGCCACAAATGTGTTCGTGGTGTTATAAACATGGTGTATTGCTGTTCTTATTGCACAATGAGCAAGCTGACAGTCTGTTCTTCTGTTTATCGCAAGTAAAGTAGATTACAACTAATATTACAACAGATAGGTAGAAGTGCCTACATGGACTTACATTTTCATTCTTCAGTCGATAAGGCTGAGAATGAATACATTTCTTCAGTTTGGGATTTTAAGTCTGGAGGGTGGTAATTTCTCTGCAACAATGCAACAGTATAATCACGTTCTCAGTATGATCAGTTCCATGATGGCTTGGATATTCATGCAGAGCTCTTCACAAGCCCTATTTTTAATTCGTTATATATACTGACAAATGATATGCTCTACGGTACCATGTGAAATGGACCTCTCCCAGCGTGGAATAAAATGCAGTATCACCTGCTCTGGTTAACCCCCTGTGAATTAGTGCTTCTGGGTTGGGTAACATAGTAATTAGACTGAAGGCAAACTCCTGCTCTCAGAAAATCATATTCAATGGGTTGGATCCACACATAGTGTTCCTTCTAATAAATCTATTGAAATCTATAAATGTTACTTGTGTTTTCAAAGAGTCTGCTCTAAATGTGATTAAAATGTTTAATATATGTCTATTTGCATATATCTAAAATTTTATTTCTGGAAAAACATGGTTTTCAAATAGTGTAACTTCAAATAATTGTAAAACTAGTAAGGTTTTAAATAATATTTAAAACATATACTAGTAATTAATGCAGTTTTCAAATAGTGTTTGAAATGACTTGATTATCATCAATGCTGTTAAGCTTATGAAATGCATTAAATAAATACATTATAAATTAAGGTCACTGAAGTTTACACACCAACAGCATTTTCAGAAGTGATGCAAACTTATTTTAGTCTGCACCATGCAACTGTATCATGAAAGTTGTTAATGTAGAAATAGATACAGAACAGAACAAGCTCAGTTTTAAATAAGCAGATTATCCAGTTAACCAATGCAAATTGTGGATGCTAAAATTTGATTTAAGAGTTGCTTTGGTTAGGTTCCGTGTAGTCATGCTGGCCACATGACCATGGAAGTGTCTACGGACGAACGCTGGCTCTTTGGCTTTGAAACGGAGATGAGCGCCGCCCCCTAGAGTCGGACACGACTGGACTTAATGTCAAGGGAAACCTTTACCTTTACCTTGGTTAGGTTAGGTAACAACAATATTCTAGAAGTATGACACTAGTCAAAACCTGTGTTTAATTCTGATATTTATTTCCAGAAAAAAATCAAATTCATTAATCAAGTGAGGCTACAACTTAAGTATGTTTCTCTGAATTCAGCTGGGCCTAAGATATGTGCATCTTTTACCTTCTGTGTGCTTCTTTAAGTATTCTGGAAAAGAAAATCCTGCCTCATTAAACCTTGATGATTTTTTTGAGAGTGTCAGTAGATTTTCACAAAGCCTTTGATAAAGTTTCTCAACAAAAACTCTTGAGTAAACTTAGAGGTCATGTGATAAGAGGACCTGCCCTCTTATGTACTGCTAGCAGCTTAAGAATTGATATGATGACCAAGGAGCAACAGTTAGAATATAGTATGGAACAACTAAGTTCAAAATTGGAAAACGAGTGTGCCACAGTTATATGCTATCCCCTTGTTTATTTATCCTATATGCAGAATATATCATTAGATATGCTGGACTAGAAGAAATGGAAATTGGAATTAACATTTCTAGGAGAAACTATCACAACCACAGATATACTGATGAAATCACTTTGATGGCTGAAATTGAAGAAGACTTAAGGAATCTCTTATTGAAGGTAAAAGAAGACAATGCAAAAGCCAATCTGTTGTTCAATTTTTAACGTAATAAAAATAATAATTTATTAAATTTATATACAACCTGACACCCAGCAACTCTGGGTGGCATATAAACTAAGATTATGATTACAGGCAAAGCCAACCCAGGAAGAGAAGAAGTTGAAGTGGTAACAAATTATATCTTCTAGGCTCGAAAATTCCTAGTGACAGTGACTGTAGAAATGGAACAGACTGTGGGACAAAGACTATGACAAATTTAAACAAAACAAGTGCAGAGACACCATGCTGACAACAAAGAAACATACTGATAAGGCCATGGTTTTATCCCTGGTAATATATTGTTATGAGAGCTGGACTATCTGAAAGGGTGAATTTTGAAAAGGATGCTTTTGAATTGTGGTGCTGGAGAAAATTGATGAGAATAACTTTGACTACAAGAACAAATAATTCAATACCAGAGGAAGTAAAACCAGACCACTCACTGAAAATACTAACAACGATGTCAAAGCTTGAAGGTTTTTGACACATAATGCTCAGGCAAGAGCTTTGGAAATGAACCTGACGAAAAATCAGAGGCAACCACAAAAGAGGCTGACAGAAGATAAAGTGGCTAGATGTTATCACTGATGGTATAAGCACGGGCTTACAAAACCTCAAAGAAACAATTACTGACATACCTGGTAAAATGATGTCCATTGGGTCATGAAGAATCAGAGCAACTGAATGAACAACCAACAGCAATGGTTCAAAACAGAAAGCAGAGAATAAGAATACATGGATAATTTTCTCAATGGAGGAGTAAGATGTGGAGTCCTTCAAAGATTTGTGTTAGGACTGATACTTTTAAACTTGCCCATAAATTATTTTGACTTAAAAGGAAGCAGTGAGCTGATCAAGTTTGCAAATAATTTGGGTGATAAAAACCCAAATGTGAAAAGGTCCAGAATGATCTCTTTAAATTAAGTGAATAGTCAAATTATAAATGTGGTTACATTGAAACAAACTGAATGGTTCAATTTAAATAAGTGCAAAGTTAAGTATACTGGTACAAATTTCATATATATACTGTTGGGTCTGAGGTTTCTGTACCTACCCAAGAAAAAGATATTAGGATCACAGTGCGTAACTTAATCAAAATATCAACTGAAGCGTGTGGCAGCTGTAAAAAAAGGCAGATCTCATGTTATGGATCATTTGAAAAGGGACTGAAAATAAAACTGCCAACATTGTAATGTCCTTATACGAAATGGTACATTTGCATCTGGAATACTGTGTACTGTCCTAAATGCCACATTTGATAAAAATATATAGTAGGTTCAAATACCTCTCTGACAAGAAAAGGCTTTAAAATTTGAGACCCTTTAGATAAGAAAAAAGTAACTTGAATTTGTGGGAGACATGATTAAGGTATATAGATTTACCTGTGGCATGGAAAAAGCCAACAGGGGAAAGGTTTTAATCCTTTATCAAAACTTTGTGATCAGGTCATTCAGTGAAGCTGATTGAAAGGAGATTTGGAATAGACAAATGAAAGCATTTCTTTACACAGGACATAATTAACCTGTGGTATTACTACAATACAAGCTGATGACCACTAACTTAGATGGCTTTAGATAAATTCATATGGGACAAGGTAGATATAGATAAAGGGGGTTTAGATAAATTCATATGGGACAAGGGCTATTCATTTATTATTTATTTGAGTTATCCCCACCTTAATCCAGAGGGACACTAGGTGGTTTACCAGTAATAAAAAGCATTATGAAAGTAACAATAATAGACAATAATAAATTTCAATGACAGTCATAAGTTATAAATTCCATTAATACATTAAATAATATAGGCACTGATGACTCCACAATTAATACCCAAAGGTTCTCTGGAAGAGCCAGGTTTTTACTAGCTTCTGGAAGATTGGGGGGGCATCTTCACTTCAGGGGGCATAGGGGGGAAGCTCCCCCAGGGAATGCTGGTGGTAGCTCCTGGTAGGTGGGGAACCATTAGTAGAACTTCCTGTCTGTCCAGGTTGGGTGAACTATTTACCTTAAAGATTCAGTGTTCTTCTGGGTTGGGCAGCATCCTCCAAATGCCATTTATTTACAAGACGTTTATCCTGCCTTTCAATTAGGAGTTCAACTCAACATATATAGCGCTCCCTCCTCCTATTTTTCCCCCCAACAACACTGCCATGCGGTTTGTTGGAATGACAGAGAGAATGACTGGTCCAAAGTCATGCACTGAGTTTTTGTAGCTAAAAGGGGATTAGAATTTTGGTTTCCCTGCTCCTAGTCTGACGCCTTGACTGGTGTACAACACTTACTCTCAAGTATTGGTTGCAGGGAACATTCCAGAAGTATCTGTTTGGCCACACTGAGAAACAAAACGCTTGATTAAGAGAGGCCTTGGCCTGAACCAGTGAGGCTATTTTTATGTTCTTACTCCTTCTGGCTTTGTTGGATTCGAACTTCCCCAATGCCCAAGCAATACTGCTATAAGAAGGATTGTAGTACAACTTTCATGGAGAGCAGCATACTGGAGAAGTCTGGTGTATAGCAATCTTGGATGTTGGAGATTTCAGTTCTTAGAAAGTGATTCTCTGGCCAAATAGTTTAATGGTAAGACCACTCTTTCAAACATAGATAGGCTTCTATAAGTAGAAACAGAGACCTGATTCTCCATCTGGCTATTTTTTGACTCAGACTGCTTTCTGATACAGATGAGTAAGGGATACGATTTGGCAATTTGTCTCAGTATGTTCTAGGTTGTCTGGAGTTTCGCAGGATAATTCTGTGTTCATAGGTCTTGATTCGCTTTCAGAGAATTGAATTAAAAACCCTGTCACTGAATTGGCAGGGTATGTTAGCATGCTGTTCATTAGCTTAAATATATTTCTGGCAGTTAAATGATAGCCAAGTGATGCCTTGTATAGCCTGGTTTCTGCTGATGTATGTTTTAATACTTAGTTTGTGTCTTCCTGTTTTCCCAGAGAAAAATGGAAACCATGGAAGGGATAGAAAATATAGTCTTCCCAATGCTTCTGAATTTTTCAGCAGTTTTCACTGTCGTTGACCATGATATCCTTCTGAATTAGTTAACAGTGATGAAACTTAGGATGTTATCTTCAGTATTTTTAATGCTACCTGGGTGTGCTTTTTTAGAGTGGAAATTTAAGAGTGAAGCCTGTTACCAAAGGAGTTTCTCCTTCACATAATGTGTTCAAGTATAGGCTAGAGAGAGTTCTAATGTGGATGCCTTAATTTGGACCAATCTTTTTAAAAAGGGAAAAAGTAGACCCAGGGAACCACAGACCAATCATCAAATATGCAGATGACACATGGCTGGGGGATTACTAACACTTCAGAAGACAGACTCAAAGTTTGAAAGGATATTAATAGACTTGAATATTGGGCCCTATCCAACAAAACACTCTTCAATGGTGAGAAAAGTAAGGTTCTGCATTTAAGCAGGAAAAACCAGATGCACAGGTACAAGACAGGCAGTACCTGGCTCAGCAAAGGTACTTGTAAGAAGGATCTGGGATCCTCAGATTACGTGTGAGGCAGCAGTGTGCTGCAGCTGCCAAAGAGCCAATGCAATCTTGGTTGCAGAGGTGAAACATCAAGGTCATGGGGTGTGATATTTCTGCTCTATGCTGCTTTGGTCAGAGCAGCTGGAAAACTGTCTAGTTTTGGTCACCTCAATATGCAGAAGATGCTGAAGAATTGGGAAGAGTGCAGAGACAAATAATAGAGATGGTGAGGAGCTTTGAAGCTAAATCCTCTGAAGAACAGTTAAAAGAATTGTATATATTTAACCTAAAGAAGAGAAGGCTAAGGGGAGTGATATCAGCGGTCTTCCAATACTTGAAGGGCTGCCCAGGGAAAGCAGGTGTGGATTCATTCTCCATAGTGCTGGAAGATAGGCCAAGAACGGAGGGCTGGAAGCCTTACATAGAGAGATCCAAGCCTGAAATAAAGAGGAATGACCTTGAGAGCTATTAGGCAGAATAGCATTCCTCCTGAAGTTGTGGGTGCTCCATCTCTGGAGATTTTCAAACCAAGATTGGACAACTACTTGCCTGGGAGGGTCAGAGGATTCCTGCCCTGCATAGGTCCTTTCCATCCCTATGAATCTATGAATGAAGCAGCTCTCCCGATATCACAAAAGCAGCATCAGCATCTTTTTGGGTTCATAGGAAGCAAAAAATGCTCTCTGTGGTTTGATAGTGGATTTAGTATCAAAATGATGACTACCAATTTGTTGGATCAATGTTATGGTGATGTGGTGGTATGAAAAATCTCAGAATCTCTGGTTTCATGATTCATTATGAAGAGACATTTGTAATCTGTGTTTTGAGAGAATTCACAATTTTTTAAAAAATGGAAATGTGGATGAAAAATGACTACTTCTGTGGAGAAAGGTGTGGTCTGTGTTCCTACGGTGGTTTTTATAGTATCCTCCATTAAAAAAAGTAAAGGACTCAGATTTTATTTTTTCGATCAGATTTTTATTCAGACCTTCACTGAACCGTCTCTTCCACGCTTCCTTTCCTCTATTGCGTGTACTGAGGGTGTTCCTCTATTCTGAAAGCGCTCCCTCCTCCTCCAGCCGAGGAGCAGCGCATGCGCATCGTTGGAGGGTTCCTCGCTGCAGCTGCCGGAGCTCGTTGGTGACACCCCGGGCGTGCGCTGGCGGAGCGGCTGCGGGAGGGACGCCGGGAAACAAAAGGGGAACAGGCGGCGGCGCGGGTGGTACGGAAACAAGCTCTGCGCGCCTCGCATTCGTGGAAAGCGCGAGGTCGACTTGGAGGCTACCGTGGGAAGAAAGAGAGGACGCTGCGGGGCAAGCCGGTGAAGCCCGCTTCCTTTCCCCCTTCGAGAAGGCAGCGGAGTCCGAGGAGAGCCCGGCGCTCCCTCATCCTTGCTGCGCCGAGGGCCCTTCGCGGCCCCGCCCTGCCGGCTTGCCCGGAGTTCCTCGTCCTTGCTCTTCGTTCGGACGGAGCTGATCTCGAGCGAGAGAACTCGGAGCCGCTGGCGCTGGGTGAGAACCGGAATTGGGGCGGAAAGCTGGCAGTTGCTCCTGCCAGAAGGATGGGCGGGGACTCGTCACCTCTCTGGGGCGGATGGTAGGCGGGGAAGGGGTTCCTGGTGTCTCCGGACTTGTCGGAAGGGGTAGGCCGGCGCGCAGGAACCTCTGGACCGTGTTCGCATGACCAAACCCATGTGAGTCGTGTAGGATTCAGTTCGTGTGCCCGTACTTACCACGACTCCCTGAATATAACTGTTCATTTCGAGACACAAGTGTTCTGGTACTTGATGGTGGTTTAGGGGTACGTCCATTAAAACCTCAGATCCTCATTTTTGCATATAAGTAAACCACGGTTAAGATAACTAAAGTAAGATAAGCTACCCCGGGGGTAAGACAGGCCCCCGCTCTCCCGGCCTTTCAGAAGGGAGTAAAAACATGGTTATGCCACCTGGCCTGGGATGGGAGGGGGACAGCTATCCATGGGGGTGGTTGGCCCCATGAGGGTGCCAAGGTTAAGATCTTACTTCCCATCTTGAATTTTATATTTTATATTTTATATTCTATATTTTATGTCTTGTATTTTTATGTACTTATATTGAATTGTTTTAGCGATTTGCCATTTTTATTATTTGTAAGCCGCCCAGAGTCATACGTGAGATGGGTGGCAGAGAAATGTAATAAATAAAGAAAATATGGGAAAGAGCCAGTTTGGTCTAGTGGTTAAGGCACCAGGCTAGAAACTAGGAGGCTGTGAGTTCCAGTGCCGTGTTAGGCATGAAAGCCGGCTGGGTGACCTTGGGCCAGCCACACACACTCAGCCCAAGTCACCTCACAGGGTTGTTGTTGTGGGGTGTGTTCCCCACCTTGAAGTTATTTATAAAAATAATAAAGGTGGAATAAAAAAAATCTAAAAAAAAGTCAACCTACATGCAGTGTCTCTGATGAGATGTTGCCTGGGCTTCAGGGGTGCTTCACAGGATCTTTCTCAGGAAGTATGGTTGGAGGGTGAGTTGGAGAAAAAGTTGGAAACTGGCCTGGTTCAACTGCCCTCTTACTGGGGAAAGAAACTGATCCTTCTACCCGTACTTTATAGCAAAGGATGAAAATTCAGGATATTTGCAGTACCGATGTTAGCTTAATAGTTGGATAGCCGAGAGAGAAAATTCTGTTTTGTTTAAGACTGTAATCCTAGGCATGTTTACTTGTGAGTAAACACCCTTAAATTCAGGTGGTGGTAGTTATCTTACATGTACACTATTATAAGTAATGATGCATAGTACTATGTTTACATGATTTACTATTAATATGAATTAAAGGGTTTCATAGGCAAAAAATAAATTGCTGCCCAAATGATTTCATGATCTAAATGTTATGCTCTAGGCCTGCATTTAGACATTGTGTTTAAGTGGGCAGAGGGGCATGTTTCAATTGTGACTTTTTAATGGTATTTCTTTCCCTTCACATTCAGAGCAACATTTGCATTCCTAATCCTGTTAATTTCAGTATGCTGCATCAATATTAAGTTGATTTAAAATTCTCTTAAAATCAGTGTGGGAAATTAGTTATTTGATCTCCTCAGGAATCAAGTGCAAGTTAAGGAAAATAGTAGTGTTTTGATGCTCTTAAAATGAGGAGAGAAACCATAGCATGAGTTGTAAGTAGGCAACCTGTGAAATTCCAGAACTACTGGCAGAAGGATGAGTAGGAAACTTAGCTAGTGTGGTCAGTGATGAAGGAAGCTGAGAGTTGTATTTCAGCAACATCTGAAATTGCCTGAGGTTTCTCATCTCTGCCTTAAGTTTTTTTGGATGAGTATATACTTTGTCAGACATATGATTTGAATTACAAGAATGTATACAATAGTTTTATAGTTACTCCAGAAATAAGTGAAATGCAGATAGTATTTTATTTATTCCTTTATTTATTGAACAAAATTTGTATGCTGCCTCATCAAATAACACTAGTCAACTTATAACAACAACAAAACAAAGATACACTTTGCTTTATGGAGTCCTTGGTGCCCTCTGAGCTTGGTTGTTCACTTGCAGACATTTTAGTACCTGTGTAGGTAACATCATCAGTGCCTAGTTGGGTAATGAAACATCTGCAAGCAAACAACCAAGCTCACAGAGCATCAAGGACTCCACAGTTCAACCCTGAGCTACATGTATTCTCTTCTTTTGGGACACTTTGCTTTCCTTTTTTAGCCATTTTTGTTCCTCCTCAGTTACCCATCTCTAGATAACAGTGGTTTAATTGTAGGTCTCATTGTGGGCTAGTTTTGGGGAAGAATGTGTTTTACAACCAGGAGATACAAAGCTGGTTCCGCCACACCCCTGAAATGACTTGTTTTGGGGCGATCTGGTGTTTAGATTTATGCCTAAGATGCTTTTTTGGTTTAAAAGGGCCAAATAAATGTTCTCTTTCCTCAGTAGTAAAGCAGGTCCTCTGGCCTAGTTTATTCCTTTTGTTATAGCCATTCAAGAAATTATAAATGCTCTGCCCAGTTGGATACAATCCAGTGGAAATTTATTTTAAGTACACTAAGGATTGCAGTATAACAGGTAAAAGAATCGTATTGAGGTCTAGGCTTGTCAGTTCAACTTAATGCATGTTGTCTACCTCTTTATACATCGTTTAAATACTCCATTAGGGTGTATTCTCAATCTTGCTTAATGGAAAATTATCCTTTTGTTGTCTTAAACTTCTAGTTGTATTCTCAGCCAGGATTTTAAAAAAAGGACAGGGATTTTCTTCTCTTTCAGTACTTGTTTTTTCTTTCTCTTTGCACAAGAAATAAAGTTAACTGTCCTGAGATAAAAATAAATGCTAGTTCAACAAATACAACAGTTCTGTAAATATGCATGCTGAAAAATGAAATGAGAACAGCTGTATGTATTAATAAAATTGAGTAGTGAATTAGTAGTTCTTTCAGATTAATTAGATTAATATTTTGGAGTGATGTTTGTATGATCTAAAGTGTGATAAATCTCTAGAAAAAAATAGACCTTGTTTCTTTTCAGGTCTGTTTTTGTTTCACTTCTTGCCTCTTTGAATTCAGGGAATAGTAAGGTTTATTTATTTCCCAGAAGGTTGGACTGATACTGGAGAAATGATACAAAAGTATAACTGGGACAAGTTCTTTTTTTTTCTGGAAATGGGGAATTGCTCTTCCCCTTGGTTGAACTAATAAAAAATAAAGTTTTCAGCAAAATTTGATGACTATGAACAGAAATTTCTGTTGCATTATTCAACTTTGATCCTTAAACAGGAGATATATCTGAATGGGTGTATTCTTTCCAAAACCCTTTGTAGATGCAAATTTGTTTAGATCACTACATAGTAAGCTACATGTTTCACATTTCTGGAGCAAAGCAGGAAAAAAAATCATCTTTTGGGTGTGTGGTTAGGAATTATTAAGTGCTGTCCCTTTTTAGGAAAAAGGAAAATTCTACCGGTAAGTGGAAAAGAAGTGATATAATTCAAGAAATGTAAAACTGCTCAAGTGAATAAGAATTTGATTCACTGTGTTCATCCTTATGTCTGTTACTGTGAATTGTCCTACTAATTTCATTAGATGCTAATGCAAAAAAATAAAACTTAAATGACAGGTTTCTTGACAGCTAATTCCACTAAGATACTGTTAATATTGTATTACTGTGCATATGCACCTAGATTTTGGTGTTTAAGAATTATTCTTCAAATTAAATTATTGCTGACAAATGACATCCCTCATTTATAACATTTATTTAATTTTCTATATTATTTATAGCTTTGATGTTTTAATAATTCCTTTGGAAATGTTCCTTGGAGTTGCATTTATAGTTTTGTATCTCTTGTACTGAACAGTTCCTCAGCTAATTGCAATAAGAAATATAATTGCATAATCTATTAGATGAGAAAACTAAGGTGACTTGAATATGAATACATTCAGATCAAGTTCTGTATTGAAACACAAGCAGTTACTAAACTGAAGACCTTCTGAGCTAAGCGGAGGTACTTTGAAATCCAAGACAAACTTTTAAAAATAGTTTTAAAAATAATTTTATTCCATTACACTAATTAACCCAAAACTGCATTATATGAAGTTTATTATATTATAATAATAAAACAATTGGAATTTTATCTCATGAACAAAACAAATGAATTGCTAAAAAGCCACCCTTCCTTGTGCCATTGTTTAAAAAAAAAATGTTCACAAATTATATGTATCAGCAATTCCTTTACCCAGGTTCAAGTGCATTCTCAGCCATGGAAATGCACTGGATGATTTTCTCTAGTAACTTTCTCAACCCAACTTTCCTAACAGGTTTGTTGTTACAGGAGAAAATGGGGAAGAAGTTCTGTGTATGCCTCCTTGAACTCTTGAATAAAAAGTGGGATATAATCCAGCAAATAAATAGATTTTTCTTTCTAATATTGTTTCATCATTCTTCCAGCTGACCCCAGTGCATTTTGATGACTTAAGAGATTCCAAATGCTGGGGTATAACAAACTACTCTGGAGACTAGGAAGAGTCATAGCTTCTTTAAGATGCTGTGTAACAATGCAGTGAATACAGCCATGCCAGATATGAAGCACCTTTCTGATCTTCAGATCCCTACTAACAGCTATATAGCTTCAGAGACAGCTTTAAAAATGACCAATTATAAGCCTGATAGTATATAAAATTAAATTACTTTTCCCAGCACATACTTGTAATTTACACCATGAAAAGCTTGAGAGAGAAGAAAAAAAATTGTAAACTATGCGTTGTTGTTTATTCGTTCAGTCGCTTCCGACTCTTCGTGACTTCATGGACCAGCCCACGCCAGAGCTTCCTGTCGGTCGTCAACACCCCCAGCTCCCCCAGGGACGAGTCCGTCACCTCTAGAATATCATCTATCCATCTTGCCCTTGGTTGGCCCCTCTTCCTTTTGCCTTCCACTCTCCCTAGCATCAACATCTTCTCCAGGCTGTCCTGTCTTCTCATTATGTGGCCAAAGTATTTCAGTTTTGCCTTTAATATCATTCCCTCAAGTGAGCAGTCTGGCTTTATTTCTTGGAGTATGGACTGGTTTGATCTTCTTGCAGTCCAAGGCACTCTCAGAATTTTCCTCCAACACCACAGTTCCAAGGCATGTAGCTTCCTTCTCTCAGCCTTCCTTATGGTCCAGCTCTCGCAGCCATATGTTACTACTGGGAATACCATTGCTTTAACTATGCGGGCCTTTGTTGTCAGTGTGATGTCTCTGCTCTTAACTATTTTATTGAGGTTTGTCATTGCTCTTCTCCCAAGGATTAAACGACTTCTGATTTCCTGACTGCAGTCAACATTTGCAGTAATGTTTGCACCTAGAAATACAAAGTCTTTCACTGCCTCTACATTTTCTCCCTCTATTTGCCAGTTATCAATCAAGCTGGTTGCCATAATCTTGGTTTTTTTGAGGTTTAACTGCAAGCCAGCTTTTGCACTTACTTCTTGCACCTTCATCATAAGGCTCCTCAGTTCCTCTTCGCTTTCAGCCATCAAAGTGGTATCATCTTCATATCTGAGATTGTTAATGTTTCTTCCAGCGATTTTAACTCCAGCCTTGGATTCCTCAAGCCCAGGACGTCGCATAATGTGTTCTGCATACAAGTTGAATAGGTAGGGTGAGAGTATACAGCCCTGGCATACTCCTTTCCCAATCTTAAACCAGTCCGTTCCGTGGTCTGTTCTTACTGTTGCTACTTGGTCGTTATACAGATTCCTCAGGAGGTATACAAGATGACTTGGTATCCCCATACCACTACGAACTTGCCACACTTTGTTATGGTCCACACAGTCAAAGGCTTTAGAATAGTCAATAAAACAGAAATAGATGTTTTTCTGAAACTCCCTGGCTTTTCCCATTATCCAGCGGATATTGGCAATTTGGTCCCTAGTTCCTCTGCCTTTTCTAAACCCAGCTTGTACATCTGGCAATTCTCGCTCCATGAATTGCTGAAGTCTACCTTGCAGGATCTTGAGCATTACCTTACTGGCATGTGAAATGAGTGCCACTGTTCGATAGTTTGAACATTCTTTAGTGTTTCCCTTTTTTGGTATGGGGATATGATTTTTCTCAGTCTGATGGCCATTCTTGTGTTTTCCAAATTTGCTGGCATATAGCATGCATTACCTTGACAGCATCATCTTGCAAGATTTTGAACAGTTCAGCTGGGATGCTGTCGTCTCCTGCTGCCTTGTTATTGGCAATGCTTCTTAAGGCCCATTCAACCTCACTCTTCAGGATGTCTGGCTCTGGTTCACTGACCACACCATCAAAGCTATCCCTGATATTGTTATCCTTCCTATACAGGTCTTCCGTACATTCTTGCCACCTTTTCTTGATCTCTTCTTCTTCTGTTAGGTCCTTGCCATGTTTGTTTTTGATCATACCCATTTTTGCCTGGAATTTACCTCCGATGTTTCTAATTTTCTGGAAGAGGTCTCTTGTCCTTCCTATTCTATTGTCTTCTTCCACTTCCGTGCATTGCTTGTTTAAAAATAATTCCTTATCTCTTCTGGCTAACCTCTGGAATTTTGCATTTAATTGGGCATATCTCCCCCTATCACTGTTGCCTTTTGCTTTCCTTCTTTCTTGGGCTACTTCTAGTGTCTCCGCAGACAGCCATTTTGCCTTCTTGGTTTTCTCTTTCTTTGGGATGTATTTTGTTGCCGCCTCCTGAACAATGTTGCGAACTTCTGTCCATAGTTCTTCCGGGACCCTATCTACTAAGTCCAGTCCCTTGAATCTATTGTAACCTATGTAGTTGCTTGAAAAATAAAGGAATAAAAATAGGGAAACCTTGAAGTTAAATTCAACTGGATTATAAATATAGTATGCAAATATCAGATGAATTCTAGACCATCAGTTTAGATCTTCTTACATTTGTGTCATTGAAGGGACGTGGTAGTCTGAGTGAGAAAAGATTTTTGAAAGATTATTATGGCTTTTGGACTGTTCCTGCTTGTAGAATGATCTATGATTTATCAGTTCTCTTTTTAGTATATAGCAGTCTTCTTCATGGGCCATTAGTACATTGGGAGTTCTGCAAAAGTTGCATGGGTACATCATAATAGAGCTGTAATGGTGAGTACTCATAGTGAGTACTTAATATTGATTTCACAGAAAGACATATCAGTGAACATAAAATGTAAGTAGCTTGCCCAAACAGCTAGTAGTAGATGTAGAGTCTGAACCTTAAAACACACAGCTTTGAACTCTTTTTCAGCATGCAGATCCCTGCTTTCTCACCACTTTAGTTATAGTCTTCATTCTGCTCTTCTCACCTTATGTAAAGGTTCAGGCAGGAATCTCTGATATGCTAGAGAAAGTTGTTTTGTGAATGATGGACCCCAAAAGCAGAAACCTTCAAGGGTGGGAAGTAAGTAGCTGCATGGGCATTGACTCAAAAAGGTGGGGAGAAGACACCCAGGATTCTACCTTGGAACTAACATATATAAAAATCAGGATTCCTCAGTTGGTAATCTAAGATCTTTTCATATGTATGCCTTCCTAATTTTCTGAAATAAATGTACTTACCTAACCTTCTTGAGTCTGCTTGTAAAAATGTGACTAGGAACAGAATTTAATTGCTGTACCTGGTACAAAGTCTTCACACTTTGTTGGGCCATACCTAGTTTTGGTCTCTCTGATTCCTTTTCCTACTATATCAAATCAAGTAATACCTAGTTCTCTGCCTGGTTTTCTTCTAATAAGACAGTGCAAAGGAGTTTGTTGGCCTCTAGTTGTCTTCCATCTTTCTTTAGTGTTTGTGAGTTCATATTGGTCTCAAAGGCTTTAGGGTAATGAAGATGACAGGGTACTGAAGATCAGAGCACTGAGGTATATCTTCATCTTGTCACAATTTCTCTGCTCCTCTGGTATGAACATTTAAGTCAGCCCTGTTAAGAGTCCCCTGCCCCATCTCATGAGGTTCATGGCAAGGACACAGCTGTTCTTTGTGGTTGTGCCCACACTTGGAATATAATTCCCCTCCAAGGTTTCTTTGGCTCTTCTCTCTGTCATGAGCACTGATAGTGAGCAGGAGGGGGCCCCTATCCAGGAGGGAAAACGCATGCATAGTAGAGAGAAATTGAGCTGTCATTCAAAGAGACAGAACAGACCCACCTTGACTTTTGGGGTTTATCTGTATGGGTTTTCTCACGCTTCTTCAGTTTGTTAGGATTGATGTCCTGACAGGCAGTAACCACACCGAGATGAGGAATAGCTCTCTAGTGTTTTATTACTGCTACAGTAGACAGAAAATCCTAACAAACTGAAGAAGCGTGAGAAAACCCATACAGATAAACCCCAAAAGTCAAGGCAAGTCTGTTCTGGTCTGTTCTCGTTGCATTTTTCAAGACTTTTAAGTCTATTTTATTTCATTATGCCTTTGGTTCTGATTGATTCTGGGCGTGAAATATAGTTAGATATATTGATTTTGTATTTTGTTACTGGTTTTGTATTTTTTAAAAATTGCTGTTTGTTGTCTTTATAGATTGACATAAATAAAGAAAATGCCTTCTAAACAATTGTTATATACCCAAGTTAGTTTGGCAATGGTTGACGAGGAATCAGCATGGGGGAAATATATTTATTTTCTTGTAGGAATGCTGATTATATAAATTACTGGCTATCATCCAAGACTAAGCAACAACATGGAATAAGAAATTATAAGTGTGTCAGATCAAACGGCCAAATAATAGCAACGTTAACAAAAATTATAGCTTTGCAAACACATGGTTATAATTTTAATTTACTGTGAATACTACAGGTCCTAAAACCAGAAAAAAAGTGATTATCTGTACTAAAAATATAATTTGCCCAGATACTCTGCCAGTTAGCTGTCTTGTTAGAAAACTGGCATAATGAGAGGAGGTGTTAGGCTTCTAAAATTCTTTTAACTAGAATAAATTGTTGCCATTTTATTTTCATGTAAGTGTTTATACTGAATATTGAAATGATTGTATAAATGTATGCTTTCAAGAAATCCAACAAGTTTGAGTCACCATAATAAATATTTGCTTGAATTGGGTCTTAACAGAAATTCTTAATAGTTCTAGAACAATACTTTTTTTCCACGTAGCCAGAATCCTGTACCTATAGTTGCCCTGTGGGTATTTAATTTAATTTTGTTTATATACCAGCTCTTGGCAAAGCTTACAAAGGCAAGCACCAAAAAGGTATAGTATAATAAATATTTTAAGAAGCCTGAGAGAATAAAATGCCACAACTTTTCTTGATGCTGAAAGTACGACAGTATTGATGTTGGACAGATCATCTTGGAAAATCAGTAAGTTAAATGGTGTGACACTAGCTTTTTGTGCTTTTTAAGACTTTTTTGGTTTATGCTTATATAAACCATGTCCCATTTCAAGATCACTAAATGTGATCTTGTAACATTTTTGCTTGCTTCAGATACATCAATTAATCATGTTTCTCGTTTATCAAAAGCAATACACAGCATGAAACATCATAAAGTTAATTCTAAAGGAAGCAAGTGTGGTCGTTCTCAGCAAAGGTATCACTGGGAATATAAATGAATATGTTGGCTCATCCTTCAGATGTTCCCTTTTATTAATTTTTATTAATAGCGTACATCTCTGAAGTTTTTATCCAAGTTTTTCTTGATTCCTTCTTTTTGCCAGTGATGTTGGGTTGAAAATTTTCCCAATGTTTAACATTTTCCATTTTTAAAAGATCATTAATAATTATAAATGTGTAATTTTTCCCAAATACTTTCCCATTCTAATGAACTTTATTTACTTTTCAGAACTTTCCCATTGCTATCCTATTCAGCCCTAAGTTTGGAATTTCTTATAAGGCTGCTAACTCTTTGCTTTCCTTAACCCACTTTCCATTCAGGTTTTGCTTTTACTTCTTCCAATTTACTATCTACAACTCTTAGTGTTAGGCTTCCTATGCAATTTTGTTGCCATACACTTATATACATAATTGAGCTTTTTATAGCATATATACAGACAATATCAATAAAATGCTGTGGAAGCACAACACAAGAAAATGTATTTTTTCCAGATTAAATGCCATAAATCAGAAATCAAATCCCCTGCTTAACTAAAAGCATGCTAACTTGGTGATAGAAAAGCATAAGAAAAATAGATTTCACAAAGGAAAGAATGTCATAATATAGATGCTGTCACAGAAAAGGCCTTCTCACTTGTTTCCACCAACTGTTTCTCATTTTAGGATGGGAAATAAAGTAGACTGTTTTCAGTTCACTACAGGGGACCCAATATAGTAGTATTGGTTATATTAGGGTTTTTAAGGTATCCAGTTCCCATATGATTTAAGCATTTAAAGGTTATAATCAGTAACTTAAGTTGTGTTTAGAAACGAAGTGTTTGCAATGAAAATGGCACAGAAGAGGAAGTAGGATATTGTCTTTAAAAACAATATTCTAATTATAAGTGTGCTTTTCCAGCTTGAGGCCCGGAGCAGGTTTTGCGCAGTGTTTTGAGGACACACTCTAAAAGTAGCTGGGATCAGGATCAAGTCTTGGAAGGTATAAGGAACGAGATGGATGCCTTAAGACTTTGTGCAGCTTGAAACACCAATTTTGCCTCTTAACCCCACTTCATAATGAAAAAAAGAGCAAAAACCGAAGTTTTGATTCTACCCACTCACCAGGTAGCCAAATATTTTTATCAAGTTATACAGTGGCACAAAACTTTGAATTAGATATGTTGTTTTATTGTCTTCCTTTTAACCTGATAATGATTTGTGGGACTAAACTATTTTTCTTCTATTGTAAAGGCTGGTCAAAGACCATAATAAAGATATTTGAATTTGGATTTGACTCTACCCACTCTGAAGTGCCACAGGAGTGATTCTGGCATCTTGTACTTTTTCACGCTTATCCTAAAGCATCTACATCAGGATCCAGATCATACGGTTTTTTAGGGGGATGGGAGAACTGATTGATTCTTACTTGTCAGTTGGATGCTGCAAATCAGTAGTGTTTGAAGGGCAAAATTACATGCAAGTACAAGCCAGTACAAGTAATGGTTAAGGTGTTAAACCAGAAACTAGAACCATTGTGTTGGACCAGAAACTAGAACCATGAGAAACTAAAACCAAACTAGAACCATAATCCTCAATTAGGTATGAAAGCCAGCTGTGTGTCTTTGGGCCAGTTACTTTCTGTAACTACACCTCACAGGGTTGTTGTTATGGGAAAAGTAGACAGAAGCATTATGTATGCTGCCTTGAGTTGGACAAATAATTGAGCAGGATATAAGATGATGATGATGATGATGCTAGTCCCTAGGTAGGGCAATACAGTCCAAATTAGAATAGTCTGAATTAAAGTAACACAAGCCTGTATGGTAACAATTTGTATATATGAATGCATGTAAATGATAACTTTTTATATCATTTTTTTGTGGTTTCTAAAATCTATTTGTGCTTTAGGAAAAAAAGATATGCCTTTTATATTTATAGTACATTTCAAGTGGAGCACTTCTGAATATTGCATACATTTGATATACTTGCTTTTGGTACAGGCATAGAGCAATGGGTACCAAATCAGGTTCAGAACGATATAGCTTGTGATCTTTCTCTTTGCCATGGGGTGAGGGTCTAAAGGTTCCCCACAGCGGAATTTTCAGATGAAAATAATTTGATTTACTAATTTATAAACTGAATTTATAAGCTGTATTTAGAGGTGAATGAACCTGGAAGGAATTTGGGTTTATATACTGTACACTTTTCCTGCAGGTGGTGATTTTCAATTTCCTGATCTTAGTTTGAGGTAGTATGTTTTGTTTCAGTGTTTGGTTAAACTAAGAATTGCAGGATCTTGCAGTATTTATTCATAGTTTTTAACATTCTTCAAATAATCCTTTAATTGCATGGTAGTTGCTTAGCTCTTCATTTTTTTAACTTTCCCTTTTGAATGGATGCCTTTTCTCTGCTCATTCATTCGTGAAGTAAATGCTAGAAATACTTATTGTCTTGTGAGATGAATAACTATATCATTGCACTGATGCTGAATCATCCTCTGTAGCTGAACTGAGCAAGAAAGTAGATGCTGTATTTACCTCAAAGGAAGATGCCTCTGAATTTAAGAAGATCTCAAAAAACAAAGCTAGAGAAAAGAAATAACAACATTGACAATAATCCTATGCAGTGCCTTGTTTTGTTTTGTTTTGTTTTGGTTTTTTATCTTGTCAATTTAATGTTTCCAATTCTAAAGATCTCTAGCCCATAAATTGGTGCATGGGACATGCTTGTATGTATGTACAGTATACCGTACGTACTGTATATATATGAATGTTTATAAACCTTACCTGCCATAAACGTTCTGAAAGAAGGTGGAGCCAGGATTAAAAATAAATGCATATTAATGAATTAATAAGTACAAATTGAAATGTTGCTAATAGAATAAGATGTCCTATTTATAAAATTGCTGTTCATTTACACGTATCAAGCATTCTGTCTTACACACTGAAACACACTGCACTCAGAAATACTGTTTCTTTTGAGCAGAAACAGCAAAAGAAAATTAAATGAGATGAGTAAGAGAAAATGTATCTGCATTGGAAGGGAAGAGAAAATAGAAAATAAAACTGAATGGAGAAGAGGAAAAAGAGAATTAAGTGAGTTTGATCCTCAGTGGGAAACTTAAGAGGTGATGTAGAAAGTTCTTCTCTTCAAAGCTTTAAAGTAGCCATGTTCTTTGCAAAGCCAGTATCTGCATGCATATGAATGAAGGGCCAGTTCATTTCACTGGTGGCCTCTTGGGAAATGTCGGTGTGTGCATGTTTGAACAGTGTTTGAAGTAGCCACATAGGCCTTGCAAAGAATACTATTTTAATGCTTTGAAAATAGGGACTTCATTTCCTCTAATGTGCTTGGCATAGACTTACTGTTTAGGACTCACCAAAAGTGTTAAATTCAGCTTGCCAGCAGCCCTTTCCAGGCAACTGAAGAACTTCAGGCTCATCTTCCAAGACATGCATGCTTTGCAGCATGGATGTCAACAGCCATTTCCACTTTAACCTCCTTTTACACGAAAATTGTTTTTGGAAAAATATAGTACTTTAAACAGATGCTAATGTGTCTCAAAGGTGATGCTTTACTATAACTATTCTTTTTTTTATCTATTTATGGCCTTCTTTACCATGGTATAGATGTACTTTATTCAGTTGTCTCTTCTATTTCCTCATGCCATTCAGGAAGAAGGAACAATGAGCTCTCAGACAGCTCCTATTATACTGTATTCAAAACATAGCTGTCTTAGCAATTTTCCCCCAACACACATGAAAATGGGCTTTTATTTTTTAAAACATTATTTTATTATAAAATGCCATTAAAACTAAGAGGTGTTTTTTTTTTTTTGCTTTTAGTTTATAGGATAAAGCATAGACTGAGTTGTAAGTCAACATCTGTTTCATGAAAGAGCACATACAGGCCACAAGCTGCAAGTGGAATGTGCCAAGTTAGAGTGGTAGTACTATTTTTAGGCATGTGCTGCAGAGAAATTTGCCCCTAGAAACACTTATAAATCACAGAATCTCAAGTATCTTATGTAATTTGATTAATTGTGTACTTTTAAACATACCCAACAAAGCTCAGTGTGATTAATTTCCCTCTAAATGTCTTTGAGAATCAACCCTAAAATTTGTTTAAAAATTACCACTGGTTAGTAGTCTGTGTCCTCTGTGAATGGAAACATGCCTTTCAGAGAAAGTATCCGTCAATCATAAATTCTCATAACGAGTAGGCTATTCATGAAGGTGAAGAAATTAACTTTGCATGTGAGAGATCAGTTGAGGGCCAGCATTTCTCAGGGCACAGACATCAGTTATATCAGTAACCAGCAAAGGCATGGCTTCAAGGCCATAAAGGCCTAGTCAAAGAGTCCATTGAAATGTGGGAAGAGCAGGAGGAGGAAGAAACAGGTTTAAACTGCTATGGGTATAAGAGGAAAAGTGCACCCTCATGCTGACAGGGCAGTCATCTCTTCAGTATGACTTTGTTCTAATTTGCAATAAATATTGTTATTTAACCATTCAGCGTAGGGTTTTTGATATACTTCAGTCAAGTTTGAGCCTAGTATCACATTTAAGTTGTATAAAATTTGGGAGCAGGGGGAGGAGAGATGGAAACGTATTGCTGAGTCCTAGTCTGGGAAGCCAGACAACATAAAAGGAATGCTCTGTGTTGGGTGCTCCATTGGATTTGTTTTTTCTTCGTAGCGTTTTTCCAGTGCACGTGCAGGGTCCACTTTTTTGGATCAACTGAATGTTGGTCCGTTGGTTGTGACAGGAATTGACTGGTGGGCTTGTTGCCTGAGTCTGACGTTGTGGGCTGAGAGAGATTGACTGGCCTAAAGTCACCCAGCCAGCTTTCGTGCCTAAGGCAAGACTAGAACCCACGGTCTCCTGGTTTCTAGCCTGGAGCCTTAACCACTAGACCAAACTGGCTCCCAAGAGTATCAAGAATATGAAAAGTAGTTGTGCTGCTTATTAGCAGGTTATGTCAGTGTTTTGCTTTCTTGTCTCAAGGGGCTTTTGTTTGTTTTGCTACTTGAAGGATTCTTGGTGGATACAGAATAAATTATTATTTCCTGGTGCTAGTTTTGACCATCGTAGGGAAAGTAAATGGTGTCTGTGGATTATGTGAGCATCTAGAGTTGCTTCTCTTTAGATTTTGGCCTTAGAATGATAGGATTCCTTTTCAAAGAATTTTTATTTCTGTATGGCAGATTATCTCACATTATCTCTTGTGAACATTATGTTGGTAATTCATTCTAATTCCTATATCAATAATTATTTTATATACATAGCAAAATGTTTAGATAGAATTGTGAATAAATATTTGGGATATTGGCATATTAACCTGAAATAAATAATTACTTAGATCTGTAAGATTTAAGAGAATATAAATGCTACAGAATAAAAAGCATAAAAGATAATTAGGAATAAAAAAGGCAGGAACAGCTGATAAGACAAAATTCAGTTTAACTAAAATAATTGAATGCAGGGGAAAATTTTTGTTAAACTACATACTATACAAAATGTTTAGATTGTTTGGGAAACATAAATTTTGCAAAATGAATGTTGCTTTTAGGTCCCTAAAATGTAGTTTGTTCTGAAAATATATTATGAAGTACTGTTCACTACCATGAACAATTATTTTCAAGTTATAGGCACATATATATATCATGAAAGTAATACACTTAATATTTTTACTTTATTTCAGATCTGGGCACTTGGATTTAAACCAATACTGTGAGAAGCTGTCTGAGATTATATTTAAACATGGGGACTCCTGGCTCAGGAAGGAAAAGAACTCCAGTGAAGGACAGATTTTCTGCAGAAGATGAAGCCTTAGGTCATATTGCTAGAGAGGTTGGTAAATTGGTTCAAAATTAAGTGACAGGTATAACCTGGAAATCAATATTTTATTGCAGAATAGGTAATTATACTTATTTGAACAATTATTAAGTTGGAACTTATGTAATGGTATACTCAGAGAACATAACCTTTATCAACATACTTAGTGGTTCAGACATGCCTAGAGATTCTTGTTCTCCTAATGATGTGACTGTAGACTACCCGTCCCATGTATAATTTCAAGTGGCCGTTCTTATGTGAGTCTGTACAATTATAGCTTCTGGCAAATCTGGACAATAACATCTACTAGTTAGAGTAAACCAGAGAAAGAACTTGTGGCTTATTAGTGAAATAATTGGTCCTTGTATATATAAATGAGTGACCAAATATGAGACTACTGTTATGCAAAGAATTATTAAACATTTCATAACAAGATGTCTGTTTCTTAACAGCTGATGTTATAATCATTATCTATCTTTACAGCAAACCTTAAGCCTATTACTGAAAAGTAGAACTTTTTTGTATAATTATTTTAAGTACATAGATTTTTCCTTCCTTCCTTCTCTTCTTCCCTCCCTCCCTTTTAATATTAACATTTTTCTAAAACCCTAAGAATAATTGTGGAAAAGTTGATTCTTAACTGTTTTGTACTGAATTTTGGTGATGCTGGATTTGCTAATTGCATGTACGTTTTTTTCAATGTTACAGGCAGAAGCACGCCTTGCAGCCAAACGTGCAGCCCGAGCAGAAGCAAGGGATATACGCATGAGAGAATTGGAACGACAACAAAAAGAGGTACGTATCATCAGAAGAAAATACTATCTTAAATTCACTAGCGTATACAAGTGTTAGACTTCCTTTTCCTTGAAAAACATAATGTAGAAAGCTTTTAAAAGAAAATGTCATTACTATAGATACCTTTGTGGTATATTGAATATGTTACTCTACCAGAGGTGTGCAGTGTTTTTAGGCTATATGTTACATATGATGTCATATGTAATGGGTGAATACATGTATGTGTTTGTGTGTGCATAGACGTATACATGGTCTCCCCATTGAAGAATAGAATAAAGAAGAGAATAAAGAGGACTTTTGTAGTACAATAACTCTTAAGTTACTATAGCAGCTATACCATTACAATACTATAGAAGAGAGTGCTTTGTGCTAGAGAAATCAAGTGCAGCAAAGACAACACAATAGGCTACTGGGAACCATATACAAAGGATGGGTTGCACCTCATGATTTAGAACATTTCTATATTGTAAAAACAGTTCACTCTGTTTTGTGTAGTAAGTATTCAGAACTTGTGGTTGGTGTATGAGGATCTGTGGTAGTTTTAACAATGCCTTCATGTGCATCATTACTAATGTATTGGTATTGGACTTATTTGTCAATTGTAGCCTATTTTGTTCTTATGTTATTGCTTTTAAAGAATCTCTAAAACTGCTAGTAGAATTCTACTTTTCTAGACAGTACTGGAAAAACTTTCTATACTTTTAAGCAGAATTTGTATGTCTATTGTTATTAGAGCTTTAACCTTTTAAAATCAGATTTTCTACCTTTTGTAGCTTTCTCAGCGTTCTTATGGTAGAAAATGGGGACATATCCAGAGGTGGATGGTAGGCCAGGATTGTGTGTTTTGTGGTGCTTTTGTCCTGGAAAACTAATATGATTGCAGTGTTTCATTTACTAATATTTTAGTATGTAAAATTTCATGATAAAGAATGTGTCATGAAGTAAAAACTTTTTAAATGTATAAAGATATTTACATGAGATATATAAACATGCAGATTAATACAAATAAGAATATAGAAGAAACTGTTCTGCATCACTTATAATTTTTATAAGTCTCCTGTTGTAATTCCTAGAATTTTAAGGTGCTCAGGCTTTGTTGGATCATGTCCAAAGTCATATGTATCATTCCGGTATGGAATAAATGGAGTCCAAAAGCATATAACTTTATATTACTCCATATCTGTCTTGTGTAAATTTAATCAAGACAAAGTAAGCCTGGTTTTCTGTGGCTACCCTTTGTTTAGAGAATGGTTTGGAACTTTATAGCACTTTTCAATAAGTTGTATTATATTAAATTATGTTTTATGTTAAGGGAACCTCCTGTGATGTAAGGAGCTGTGATATAAAGACTGTAGTAAGTGGAAGAATGTCAAAAATATGACCAAGTATAAAGACTTATTTTATGCAGCCTAAGAATTGGTTCAATGTCGTTCTTTAACAGAAAGTCACATATGAGTAACTGTGTAATATAGCATAGGTCAACTTCACCCATATCCTTTGTAATCTCATTCTGAATTTTAATGATAAATGTACTTAATTTTTATCATTTATTTTCATTTTTATATTAATTACTATCTGTAATTATTCAAAAGTAATACTCCTTAGAGGAGGAATCTCACATCTGTAGAATAAATATTCTAAATGATAAACTAATATTTATATTAATATATCATCTGGTTATATTGGATCAAATATATCATTTAGACTACAAAATATATGGCATAAATAGCAATGGGCTTCTAGTACTTTTTTTTTTTTAGTTTTCTAATTTTACTCTGTCACAGTTGCAACTTACAGCTGTTGGATATTTTCTTACCATTTATATATCAGGTATACTGTACATGAGATATCTGTAGCCAGGAGTGGGCAGAATGCAGCCTTCTGAGTCCATTCTGGTTATGATTGCTGAAAAATTAAAGTTTCTTGACATTTTAAATGGGAAACAGATGTAGTATAAGCCCTGAAATAGCATATCACAGTTAAAAAAAACCAACAATCCCCTCAACTCATCCTTAACATCTACCTCTCCTATAGCCCCCTCAATGAAAAGTTGATCACCCTTGATTTGGCCCAAATCCAGGAGATTTTAATAGATTAAAAGTATACATAAGTACTTCACAAATGTTATTTAATTATAATTCTAAGAAAAAGAGCCTTTATAAAGGCAAATAATTTTATCCTTGGAATTGCTATTCAGGGCATATGCCAGGAAATGCATTCCCAAAACTAACTTATATTTAAATTAATTAAATTATATAGCTAATAAGGTTGTTTCCCATCCATTTCATCCTTCTGATGCAATAAAAATTACAATTTGATAACAATTTAGGAAGATCTCTGCAAGCTACACCCAAAGCTTCCATTATATGCTTCTACTCTCTATTTTATTATAGAGCTGGTTATATATTTAGTATAAACTTTTTAAAATATCAATTTTTACGTTACTATAGTTGTTGAGCTATGTGCTCTTCCTCTGGATATAACTATCAAACTTTGTAATACTTATATGTTTTCATGAACCACTTATCTATCATTTACGTAATGTAATATTCATTTTAGTTTACTGCTAGATGCCAAATATTTTCACCACTTGTTTGTATAGCCCAGCACAGCACTTCATCATAACAGATTAGATTAGTTAATTTAATGTTTTAACTAAAAGGTTTTCTGGATTAATCAAATAGAATTTTTGCAGATGCATAATTAATACAAGGGCTTATAAAATACAAAAAGCTAAAAACCATCTTAAAAGAGGAATTCTTAAATGACACGTGCATAATCAATAAACAAACTTTTTTTTTGCTTGACCAATATTTTTATTATTTGTAAAGTAATGCAAGTTTAATTCATCAATTTAAACCATTAAATTTAAACCATTAAATTAGAACTAATATAATGGCTTGTTGCTATAATACATTGGGTAATTTAGTAATAATTAGATAAACTACTGTTACATTGCAAATTGAAGCTTGTAATACACATTTGTATGAAAACTAGCTTCTACTATTTCAGTAACCTCTTCCATTTTTGACTAATTTTCTTGGTTAAAATAGCATTTTTCCATTTTCCATTAATTTTTTTTTAACAATATCTGATATTTCCCTTCTTAGGAAGATTCTGAGAAGGCTAGGCATTCATACCAGTCCAGTCGGCAGTCATATCTGGTTTGTACTAAAGTTAGACTTATTTTAAAAGTAAACTCAGTCTTACTTTACCCATTTTTGTTTGCTTTTTGTTTTTCTTCTTAAAAGTGTCACTTCATTATTTATTTATTTTGATTAGGGAGCTGGTGATTTGGTATCTTCTCGAAACGCTGGTAGTCACAGGGTTAGTATTTAAAATTTATTTCAATAAAAGTAACGCAGTATTTGTTTCAGACCAATGTAGTTTGAAATTTGAGTATGTTATATGATTATTAATATATTTGTATGCTGGTTCTTAGGCAATATGGAACAGAGTATAGAATGAAAACTTTAAAAATTTTGGAGGTAATTCCTTAAATAGAAAAAATGTAATTCCCTAGAATAATTGTTAAGAAAAACTTTTTATGGACTTGTGGACTAAAATACACAATTTAATGATATTATTTCATCATTAAACTACATATTTTATGTATTCAAGATTTTGTCAGTAAAGTAACTGTCTGATAATAGTGCAGTTTTTATGTCTGTATGGGTTGCCTTCTGAGCTGCGGTTTGAAGTGGGCTTGGAAGAAAATTGGTTAAAGTTAACTTCAGTTAGCACAAATGCTATTCTATAGCTAAAGAATATCAAAGAAGCTAAGAGGAGGTAGGAATAAGTTAATGAAGTATTCTTGTTTTTTTAACCATAAAGATATGAATTGTTTTTACTACACTGGGATATGGTACTATAATTCACATTTCACATTAAGCCATAATGTGGTACGTTTGGTTTTCACTTAGAATGTTGTGTGAACCCACCATTGTGGTTTGCAAACCATAGTTTATGACCTAACATAGTATGTGTGAACCCAGTTAATTATATTACTCAATAATCATGGGCATTCAAACCATGGCTTGGCCTAATATGCAAACTACAGCTATGATAAGCTTTCAGAAGAGGAGCTTTACAGTGTGTATTAACATGAGTAAAGTGTGTGCATGCATGTGAAAAGGCAGACACTTCTGGGTCTATCATTAAAGTAAGTGGCTTTGCATGCACACACACACTGAGAGCTGGGAATAGCCTTCAGTACAACTGTGGAAGCCTTCAAAAGGATGTATGCACTTATAATGCTATGCAGTGGGAGACCTTTATGCTAACCTGCTTTGCAAATCACCCCTTTTGACTGCTTTGCATAGTCAAACTTACTAGTGAATTTGTAATCCTTTAATAAGAAAGGAACAAATACTCTGGTGAAAACGGCTGTACGTGAAAATATTCTTTGAGTTAGAAAATTAATTGTAAGTTTTAATTAGAGTTTTTGGGGAAATTAAAATAGTATATTGTTAGATGACAGAGGCAATAATTCTATACTCATTTTCTTAGAATTAAATCCTCTTGAACTTATTGAAGACTTACTTCAGAATAGACCAACCTTCCAGATGTTGGGGTTACAATTCTCACAGTTCCTTATAATAGACCATGCTGTGAAGGTCTAATGAGAGTTGAAGTTCAAAAAACTGAGAGGCATCAAGTTGCCAATATAACATACATAACTGTTTGCAAGGCTAATGTATTAACTTAAAACAAGCTAGCTGTGTCAGTGACTTCTTTAGGCAGAAAGGTGACTGGCAGTTGTACATGCCGAAAGCAAACTCTGAAAACACCAAAAGTGTAGGGAGTTTGATAACATGTATTCATATGAGGTTCTTAAGCTCACAGGTACATAGTTTTAAAACAAAAAAGAGTCTTATGAAACAACTATCATTCAACCAATTAACTCAATTCATAATGTCCAACTAAAGAAATAAGGAGCAGCAGTATATGTCCTTTACATTCACTCTCCCCAACAAATTAAGGTTGTCCACCTCCTTAACTAGCTTCCCTTCATCGCACCTGGCATTCCACTTCTCTGCCTGGGCAGTCAGCTGGTTCAAGTCCAGGCCATGTTGAAAGTTTGGGAAGTTTGTACAAGCCTAAATAGAGAAATCCAACAGCAGCTGTTCCTGTTGCCCTTAGTTTTCCCTCTGCTATCAGCTTCAGTCCATCATCACAGTCATCCTTCCCCCACAGCCACCTCTTCATCAGTGGAGTTTTTAAGTTCAGCAGACACTTAAGTCTGAAAATACTGTTTTCCTACTGATGAGGCTTATTCTCAAGGAGACTGGTGTTTTCCCTTCACCACATTAACATTGAGCTAAATGTTAATCTCGTAATATTAACTTGTTTAAACTTCCAATGAAAATATTAGTATGGAAATGCATTATGTTGGTAAATATGGTGAGAATTAAAATGGTGAGAATTGAAACCATTAGCATAATGCTTTAGATTAACATAAAACTATGATACTGTAAAAGATTGTTTAGAATTACAAGGAATAAAAATTACCAACTATCTGCCTGTTTTGTAATGAAATCAATTTTTGAGGTTCATAATCTTTCATAACTTTGTTCTTAAGAGCCTTTCCTTGGATGTCAGTGAATCCCACAGGAATAGAGCAAGTAGTTCCCGGAGAAGAGATCTAGTGGTTTGTAATCCAGATCAGCATGTTTTGGTTTGATCATATAACACTTTGTGATGCACTAATAAGAATGACAGCATAGTATTTTAGTAAAATTTTTATTACTTGTGAATTGTGTGCACATGAGAGAGGAAAAAAAACCCCAGAATCTAAAATTACTGACTTTAAGACCAGTAGTTATTGCATGACATACAGAGCGTATTGACGTACTTTAAAAAAAAAAGTGAGATGGGAATAGGTATGGGTTAAATCTTTGCTTATACACAATGCTATCTTTGAAACATTAGTGTCCACAAAATATCTGTAAAGTTGAATTGTGGTGTGTGCATGTAATGTAAATTATACATATAAAAATAAGACCTTTTTATCTCTTTGCTTACTTCGAGTATTTTTAATGGGTTGTATTAGCTTTTTTCCTTATGTTCTTACATTTGTCTATTTATTCTTTTGCTTTAAGAAAAACATTTGTTTATTGTCTGTCTGTCTATCTATCTATGCAAACTTAACTAGAACACTCTCCAAAACAGCTCATTGAAAGCCATTAGGGAAAAAGCTAGTCTGATCTCCAGTACACTACACTGAAAAGCAGTATCTTCTAGCTTTAGCTCACTTCATATCCTGGAAGTGCAAGACTACTCAGAAACTACAGTTGATGAAGAATGCAGTGGCCCATGTGTTAACCTGCACCTGAAACTGGGAGCATGTGACACTGGTATTGTGGGCCCTGCACTGCTTACCAATCAGTGTCTGAGTACAGTTTAAAGTGATGGTTTTTGCAATGGTCTATCCAAGTGTAATAAGGGCATTTGTTACTGTAGCTGGGTCCTCCTGCACCGAGTAAGGCCACAGTTGGCACAACAGCTAAAACTGGCCAAAGAACCCTCTAGCCATGGCTTCTGTTTCCTTCTCAGTCAAGATCCATGAGTACCGAAAGACCCCCAAATCATAAGCCTGCTCCTTCTCTATCTTGCTTGGGTTCAATTTTAGCCTGTTCTCCCCTGTCCAGAAATACGTGATTTCAAGAACCCTATACATGCAAAATACCCTTATTGTTAACTGGAAGAATTTGTATGAAAACATTTTAAGTATTATACTTGAATTGGAAAGAGGCCAGTCAGGCAAATGATTAATAGTTATTAAAATAATAATAAAAGAAAATGTCTTTCCTCTAATAATAATAAATATGTAAGACCAGTTGCTTAAAAATGTATAGGAGGACACTGTGTGCAGATGTACAGTTAATGTAGTTGATAATACCCTTTCCTGCAGACACCAAGTTATGTTTGACACCTGTAAATGGAGTCCTTGGAATCCAAAATTATATTAAAAAAAAATTAATTGACCAACTGATGAGTGATCACCAAGGCTCATGTGAAATTTTAGGATGTTCCTCTTTAGATCATTAAAATTAGGTGAGATTTTACCTATTTCTAGTTTTTAAACTTTCAGTATCGGCAGTTCTGCACAATAGCCCCTGTAAAGATATTTCTCTCTGATCATACATAAACTAAAAGATTTGATTGATTGATTGATTGATTATATGCCATCAAGTCATTGTTAACTCTTAGCAACTACATAGATGGATTTCCTCATTGATGATCTGTCCCTAATCTGGTCTTTCAGATCTTCCACCAGTGAGCTAAAAGAATCTAAGACAAAAGTCCACTTCATCGCTTTCCTATTATTTATTTATTTATTTTGTTTATTAAATATTGCCACCGCCCATCTCCCACCAAAGGAGGGATTCTGGGTGGTTTACAATAGTGATAAAAGCATTAAAATATCATAAACATAAATAAATATCAAATACAATATAATATAAGACATAAATAGAGTATAAAATCCAGATGACGGTTATAATTAAAATACCACTCATATATATCTAAAGGGCCATTTTAGGGCACCAGCCATCTCCACAAGTGATTACTTCCCTCCCCACCCCAGGCAAGGTTGCAAAACCAGGTCTTTGGTTGTTTTTGAAAGGGCACAATAGATGGAATCTGTCTTATCTCTGGCGGTAGGATGTTCCAGATTATAGCTCTTATTTTAACTTTGAATGACAGGGTGGGCAATCTGCAGATCACATGTGGCCTTCAGTATTCCATTTCTGGCCTCCAAATTGAGCTGATTTTTCCTATGGAGGTTAAAATATGAAATGTTTTCATTTTGTCCCTTAAAATTCCTTCCAGCCCTCACCAAAAAACAAAGAAGCAGATTTAGCTCTGTCCCAGTGCCTGGATGCTGTGGGAGTCTGGATGGGCAACAACAGGCTTCAACTGAATCCTGGCAAGAGTGAGTGGCTTTGGGTTTTAGGACCTTCCAGATCTGGGACTTTTACCATCTTTGGTACTGGATGGGGTTACACTGCCCCAGACAGACCAGGTGCACAATCTAGGGGTCCTTCTGAACTCATGACTCCTGCTCAAGGAATAGGTGGCAATCGTGGCTAGGAGGGCCTTTGTGTAAGTTTGTGTTGTGTGCCAGTTGTGCCCATTCCTGGATCGAGAAGCTCTACTCACAGCTACTCATGCCCTGGTCACCTCCCAGATGGACTACTGTAAGTCAAGTGGCTGCCCTTGAAGAGTATCCAGAAGCTTCAGCTGGTGCAAAATGCAGTGGTGCAGGTATTTATGCGTGCCCCTAGAACTACACACATTACACCTCTGCTCCACAAGGTGCATTGCTTGCCAGTTTCCGGGTCCATTTCAAGGTGCTGGTTTTGACCTTTAAATCCCTACATGACAAGGGGTCAGGTTATTTGAGGTACTGCCTTTCCCCATTTACATCTGTCCGTCCTGTCAGGTCTTGCAGGAGGGGCATGTTATGGGTCCCATCTGCTAAGGAGTTCCATCTGACAGGACCCAGGACACAAGCCTTTTCTGCTGTGACACCTGCCCTTTGGAACATTCCCCCCAAGGTGAGATCAGCCCCAACCCTATTGACCTTCCAGAAATCTCTTAAAACATGTTTTTTCCAGCAAGCTTTGGGATCCCATGGAAATAGGGTGCCTGAGAGATGGCTGTATTTGGTATGAGACTTTGACACTTTCTCCCGTGGCCTTAGTTATATTTAATTGTTTTTAATGGTTATTTAAGACTTGTTTTAATTGTTTTGTTTTATTGTATGTTGCCCAGTCACATTTGTGAGATGGGTGGCTAAATAAATTTGATAAATATATTTAGTAATTTCCGCCAGAGTCACTCTAGTGATCACAGTGTTATCACCACATTTCAGGCATAGCTGAGAATCATAAGGTGCTCCCCCAGCTGAAAAATTTTACCTGTGGTTTTAGTTACTTAAATATAATTATTTCTCTATAGTGATCCCCTTTGAAGGAACAAATGATAAATGGACTTTTGTATATTAGAACAGAAAATATGACTCTGAATATACTCCAATTCAGTTCAAAATGCAGATTTGAGGAGGACATGATTTGATTCATAGCTTTTATTTGAAATTCAGTAACAACCTGGTTCAGTTTCAGCTAATTCAAGATTTTATTTAAAAAATTGTCCATAAATTGTAATAAGGAAAATTATTATATCTGAAGCTGTTTTATTTTTTGACAGAATGGGATAAAAATAGTAGGAATGTTAGACCATTTATTAAAGTTTCAGCAAAAGAGCTTCAGTAGTTTTTTAACAATGACATTTTGAAAATTTCTCCTGTACCTCTTTCAGGACAGAGAATGTGGTTCAAAGGCAATACAGCGAAGTTTTAGATTGTCTACTGTCTAGCAAAAAAACCAAACAAAAGAACTTAGAGAAGTTGAATGAATCAGTGCCAATTTATTCTTCAACTTAAAAGCTTTCAAAAATTATTTTAAAACCCAAGCTTTAAAAACTACTTGAAAATAAGCTCTCTTTTTTTTTACTTGCTTTTCTGGGGCCAGAAAAGCTTGGGCTCTCCAGGAAAGGATCCACTCAACTCTTTCAGAATTGTGGCTTGTTGGCAGTATCTATGTTAGTTAATTAGCAGAAACAGAAGCAGCAGGCTAGCAAAGTGAGATACAGTGCCACAGGGAAAGTGGCTGGCATTCCTAGTCTTGTCCCCTCTCCCTGTAAATGTTTGACCAGTGCCTATCCAAGTAAGATTGATACACATTCACTCATTGTAATGCGAAGAGACCATAACCTGCCACAGTCCGCATACTGGGCTGGTCAGTGTAGAGCCCAAATTCAAATTGCTGAGAATTGAGCTGAGCTTCCAGTTGTGTTGGCAGGGCCTGCATAGAATTAAAACATTACGTTAGTACAAAACAGAGCAAAGTTAAGGCTTATGTCTACTGCAGTTCAGAGCTGAGGGAGTGAATGAAGACTAAAGTAATACAGGTAGTCCTTGAGTTATAACCATTTGTTCAGTGACCGTTCGAAGTTACAATGGCGTTGAACTAAGGGACTTAGCAGTCCTCGAAGTTCCGGCCATTGCAGTGTCCCACGGTCACATGATCACCATTTGCAACCTTCTCTGTCGGCTTCCCACAAGCGAAGTCAGTGGAGAAGCCATTGACTAAGGACCTCCCTGAGCTCACACATATGCATGTACCCCATGCCCTCCTTCCTGGGCTTCCCTGCACTCACACGCACAGTCCTCATACCCTCTTTCCCAGCCTCCCTGTGCTTGCATGCGTGCACCCCATGCCTTCCTTCCCGGGCCTCCCTGTGCTTGCACATACCCACCAGCACCCTCCTTCCCAGCCTTCCTGTGCTTGCACACTCCCTGCACCCTCTTTCCCCACGTGCACCACAGCACCCCCTCTGCCAACTTGCACATGGCCTGCCAGGGCCTCCCCCACCCCCCTGCAGCATCCCTGTGCTCCTTACCTGGGACTCCCTGTTTCCTGCTTAATGCCCCCTACATCTTGTGTTACAATGACAACTGGGACTGCCTGGAGTGCCATTGCTAAGCAATGCAGTCACATGACGTCACACTTTACCACTGCATTGCTTAGCAATCCTGATCCCAACTGCAGTTGTAACTCAAGGACTATCTCTATTAGCCTTGCCATCCAAAAGACCTCTGATAGGCAGAGACCTTAGGATGAAAACTCTCACCGGGTAGTAATCCGTATCAGGATCAGAAAGTTCATCATACCACTCAATCCTCCTTCAGCATTATTCATATATATAATTTATGTTATAACATTGGATGATAGAATATCAGAATGAGCAGAAACATCAAATCTCTAAAGCACTTTGAAGTATTTCAGAGTCATCCAATTAGAATTGCTTCTTCAAAGCATGTCACCATTTCAGTTCAAATCACAAAGTGATTTGATCAAGCTTTGTCAAATTGAATCACCAGTTCGAAGCTTCACACAGCCCTAGAAAATTACCCAACAGCATGTTCAATTTTTAATATCTAGATATTAGCACTGCCTTCATCTGTGTTTGCTCTTCTGTGCATTGTGAAGACATAGTAAGTATGTAACTTTAAAATCATTTCTACTGTTTTGCAACTTCTGGGCAAGGTAGTTACTGCTTCATGAAATAAAAGAATGATGCAGTTGTTTTGTATATCAGGGATGACAACAGTGCTAGAAAACCTCATCTTGATAAGAAATTTACATTTGAGAGACCTTTAGGTTAGACCTATACATACATGCATGCATACATACATACGTACTTATTTATTTGTCAAATTTATCATTGCCCATCTCCCCTGCAAGGAGGGATTCTGGGTGGTTAATATTCTTTCCCTTCTGGCATTCCTTCCCTACTTTGATGAGGATACAATTCTTTGTTTTAAGAGATGGTAAGATTCTGACTAGAATTGTTGCATTTCTGGATCAACTACCTGTGTTGTACATCCAAAATGAAATTGTAGATGTTTATTTTAATAGTATTCATTGCCAAATATAATGTGGGTTGGCAAGCTTTTCTGCGTATGTTTTGTGCATACCTTCAAAACCAGTTCTACCAAGATTTTTCTACATATCATGAGCCACCGTGATAAACATCTACAATTTCTGCAAACCTGCAATTTTGGGTGATGCTATTAAATGTCTGTCATATCACTGAATATTACCCAAAGGAAAAATACAGCAATTCAGTATGTTGAAAAAACAAGGGTCAATTGGTAACTTTATTTCTTATTAATTAAGCTTGCTTATAAATATATTTTGTGGAGATGGCCATATGATAATTTAAAATTATTTACACGGATGCCACTTACGTTGATAATTATTTATATGGATGACAATTGCAGTATGTTTATAATTGTAACTTTTGTAATTTTTACAGAGCCATACTTACAGTGATTCTTATGGTGGGAAGAAGTTTTCTAGCTCTCGTAAAGATCTGTTGGTTAGTGTTCTCAATTAGGATTTGTTACAATATCTCTCTATATAATGCCTCCTTTGTTTATTTTATTGTTTTTAACATATTTCTAACTCAGCCTGTATTAGTAGATCTCAGTAAAGGATACAGTTAATTTTAAAACAGCAATAATCCATAAGTCATCATTTAAACTAGGGCTGTGCAGTGATTTTGGCGTCAAAGGGGAAAAGGTTTGAGTCAGTGGCGATGTTAACATGCTGCCTGTCAATAACTCTTTAAAGCGGCTGTATCTTTTCCCAGTATTCTGAGGGTTTCCCTCTGCAGTTGCAATGTGATCTTAGGAAAAGACATGTTTGGTTCAAGGAGTTGCACAACAGTGCTGCAACCATGCCCATGCATGCTCTGAAGCATGTTTTCCCTTTGAATGCAAAGCACTGCATAACCTTACCATAAACCCCTTTTTAGGTTTTAATACTTTGACAGGTGTACATACATAGAGATGCTCCCTGAAATATTATGTACCAATATAAAGATAACATATTGAAATATTATGAAATATTATGTATCATGTTAATAACATACTGAATCCTGGCCTTTTGGAATTTGGAAGCCAAGGCAGTTCCTATAAAACCAGTGTACCTTTAAAACTAGTGTTTCTCTATCTTCTACCTGATAGCAATTTAGCCACCACATTTTGTTTTAGCTACAACTTCTAAGATGGGAAGTTCAAGGGCATAAATTATTGGTCATAACTTTTCAACCCAACCCAAGCTGGCTGAAATATGTAGTCAGCAAGGCAAAAACATGTAGAGCACCCAATCCTCCATTAAGAAAGATGGAAGTGGGAAAACTCTCAAGCTATCTATCTGCTGCTTCAGATGGAATGTGATCCCATCCAGGACAGGACACTAGAAATCTTGAGCAGGCAGTCTTTTTGCCTACTTGTGCAACGGCAGGTAAAAGTGGCAATGTCAGGAACATTAAAATGTGAAACCATTATTGGTTCTCGTAAAAATTTGACTCTTCCGCTCCAGTTTTGCTGCCTCGTTTTTAGTATATGTGTTTGGTCTATTTCTATTCGTTGCTCCTGCAAAATTTTTCTGAAATTTTTTGAATTGAAGCTGATGTTGAACTGTGAAAATAAAATGTTGCTTCTCATTGTGTATTTAAGTGGTCACAGTAATTTTCATTATTAAGCCTTTCAGTAATAAGTGTTTGACATACCACTGGAGAACAGTCTATATAAGGTCAAATACTTGACCTGAAGTAAATATCTGTTACAACCTCAGTGAATTATTGCAACACAGCTTAAATACCTTGATTTTTTACGGAACAATTTCAGAACTTTTAAGTTTGTAGAGTTTTATTGTTCACATATGGTCATTGATTAAATCTGAGGAATTCTCTGAACAACAAATTAGTTGAAATTAGTGCTAATTTTTTTTTCAAATCTTCCACATACAGTAGTAAATTTAGTTTATTACATTGTGAAGTTAACAGACACAGTAGATTTGTCACAGCTTCAAGATACTGCATTATAGGGAAGTATTGTCTTGTTTAGCAGATATAAGTAACCAAATAATCTTGTCATGTATAATAAGTTGATGTTGTTAAGAGAAGTCAGCACAGAAAGTTTATGAGCTTTTATATGAAAATCTGCATCACCATGTAATACAATATCTTCTGTTGGTTTTTCATTGAAACTGATTACTGTACTTTAGCACTTTGGAGCATCATAATGTACTTTGAATACTGAAGGAAGGATAATTATTTGTAGCCCCTCATGATTTTGTGTTTGAATATCTTTTAGACTCTTCTCATACTTTTCTTAACAGAGTGGATTTTATCATGACCAGCGAAATTACAGCAGCCTTAGACACAGCAAACCACTTTCTACTTATCATCCTCGGGTTTGTTGGATTTTTTTTGTATGAAGTATTTTGCTGAACAGGTTTTTTTTCCCCTTAGTAAAGTGTAACAGCATGAGAATTAGCATAACTAAAAGCTTTGCTTCATTTGGGTGTCATTTGGATTAACAAATAGTCAAGGATCTAGTGAGGTTTTTTTTAATAATTGATCAATATGAATAAAATTAGGATTAGAAGTAATGCTAGGTTCAGACATTTAGATTTGTTTTCACTTCTTGTCATGCAGCTGCCTGTTTTGAATTTGCCAATACGTTAACAATAGACATTAACACATTTTAGTATTATGGGCAATCATTCTAAAGCTGTTTGTTCTGAAAGATAGGGTCAGTGTAGGCTTGTGGATGATGATTCCTTATTAAATATCTAATGGAATGTTTCATCTGTTATTGCCAGCTTTGGACTGTCTGTGCACTGTTTCTGTTCTATCACTTTATGGCAATACTTCACAGTGTTTCTTATCTGCATGTCTGATGTACAATGTGCATCATTTGTACAGCATTAAATATAATACAAAGCCTTATTCTTCTCACAGTCGTCATCTCTATACAATGAACCTCTGGCAACAACTAAGAATTACAGGGTTAGTAAAATGTAACATGATAGATAATGTTTAGGTATTGTAATATTTATGTATACTGTAAATCTAAAAACAGTACTTTCCTCTATAGGCTTCCCCAGATGTAAACACTGGTTTGATAAGAAGTACCAGTTTGGTTCGTATGTAGATCTGCATGATTGCTTTAGCTTGCATTCTGAGCATACTGTGCCCTGAGAGCAGTGTGTATCTTCTTTTGTAAATCTTTAGGTTAAATATAAGCATGGAGGATAGCAGAAAACTGTTCTGAGAAAAAACAAAATGCATACAAACTACAGGCTTTTAAATCTGTAGAGATGGTCTTAAGTGAAGCCATACCATGCTTCGTGCCTTCCTGCAAATATAAAACATTAATGTACTTCATTCTTAACTGCTTTTGCACATTTGCAGAGGTTCACTATTTTTTCTTGTTGAGCTGTGAGTTGTATACATACAGATCAAGGTAGTTTTGCAAGTCTGTGTCCTAACAGTCAGGAACCACCCTGAGACAAGGAATAGGTCTCTAGTGTTTTATTACTGCTACTTTAGACAGAAAATCCTAACAAACTGAAGAAGCGTGGGAAAAACCCAGACAGATAAACCCCAAAAGTTAAGGCGGGTCTGATCTGTGTCTCTTTGAATGGCTGCTTAATTCCTCAGTACTATGCATGCATTTTCCCCCCTGGATAGGGGCCCCCTCCTGCTCACCATCAGTACTCATGACAGTCTGCCTTGCAACTCCTTTTTTACTTGGGACTCTTCAGAAAAGCTAAACTTAGGCAGGTATTACATGGACTCGTACAATATTTCATCAGTGGTTCTGTTATTCACCTGGTTTCTGTTGCCCTAAAGAAACATCACAGAGGTGATACATTTATTTTGCAGAATACAATATGAGGTGGCACATCTGATGTTTTTAGACTCTTCAGATAAAAAGCTTCTTACAGTCCTTTAGGAAAGAAGAACTAAGGAAAGTTGAAAGACTGAGCCCAGGATTAGGGAATTGGTAGGAAATCAGAATGAAGATGGCCACAAAAAGAAGCGATACACAATGAAGTCTTATGGAACAGATTTGTAAATAACAAAATTGTCAGTTTTTTGTTTACTAAATAGTTCACCTTCAGTGCCTCTAAAGCTTACTTTGCTAGTATATAGTTCTAAAATCACTGGAGCTGTGAAATTTATTTATTTATTTATTAAATTAATTCATCAAATTTTGCCACTGCCCATCTCCCCCCAGAGGAGGGACTTTGGGCAGTTTACAATAAAGGTAAAAGATTTAAAATACAATAAGACCATAAATAATACATAAAATATAAATACAAGATACAAATATAAAATAAAATCCATATGGCAATGAAAGTTCTAATTCAGTTTGTGTGTAAATGAGGGCCATTTTAGGGCTGTAGCCAATCCCAAGAATGACTACTCCCCTTCCCGCCCCAGGCGAGATGGCAGAGCCAGGTCTTCAGCTTTTTATGGAAGGTCAGGAGAGAGAGGGCTTGCTTCACCTCCGGGGGAAGAATGTTCCAAAGAGCGGGAGCAAATTGTCCATATATGTAACAGAAAATATTCTGTTGACTAAAGACTAAGTTTATTAGTCCTGTTTTCTGTAGTACAGCATATAATTTATAATGTTCCTTTTTTAAAAATCTGGCAAAAGTATTAGCAAACAGTGCATGAAAATGAACAAATTGCTAATATGTTACAAACTTTACTGTAAGCAAAGATTGTATGTGGATCCTATAATATCTTCAGAGTTTTTGGAAAAGAAATATATTAATGTTATAGGCAGAGATTATGCTATTTTAAGTGGTTGGTTAGTTTTTGTTCATTTGTCTTTGAAGCTGAACTGTAAGAAGAAAAATATTTGGACTAACTATATAACTTTCTCTCTTGCAGTAAGAGCTTTTGACTTGGAATTTTAAAATATAACGAACTGCTGTGTTTGCAAAGTTCTTAGTGTTTTGTTGGCAAGACTCTTTGAATAACAAATGCTAATTTTATCTGTAGAGATCAATAAACATGATGAATATGGCTGCTGCAAAGTATGAAATACTCTAAGCTTTGTTTAAGAGATAGGACAGGCTAAGGTTACGATGAAGAATGCTTTTTTTCTGTTGAGAGATAAATTACCCTGGCAATAATCTGTCTGTTTCTGCATGCTGACGGTGCATAGAACAACAGCTTAAAAAGAGTGTTTCTCAACCTCAGCAACATTAAGATGTATGGACTTCAACTCTCAGAATTGCCCAGCCAGTCTGGGAGTTGAAGTCCACCCATCTTAAAAGTTCTCAAGGTTGAGAAACACTGGCCTAAAAGATTACCCCTTTTCTGTTTTTACAAGACCTGAACTATTTGTAGAATTCTCCCTACTCCATCAATATATCTGTTTGCCTGTTTAAGCTGCCCGTCCCCCATCCTCTTTCACTGTTCTCCACCTAAATGAAATTTAGACTTGTTATGTTGTTGTTCATCCATGTTGTATTAAGCAGCACTTACAGATTTTTTATACTTTTATATAACAGCAAACTATTTTCTCTGTTCTCTAGGCATCATTATATGATGATGGATTGTATAAATCATATAGTTACCGTACTGTAAGTCTATAGGACTCTCTTTTGGTTTTACAAGTTTTTGCGTGTGCATGTGAAAATAAATAGCTGAAAAACAAAGTATTTTTCCATTCCTTTCTTTTCACATCTTTTGTTTTTTAGCCTTCAGAATATAGTTATTACTCTTCAAGAGCAAGTTCAGCACGAAGTAGTCCAGTGGTGAGATGTGTTCTGCATGTCTTAAAGTCGTCATCTTCTAACTATGTGTGTGGATAACTCTGATTATAAATATAGATTACTAATTTGCATTATTTAAGATAATGTAAATGCAAAGGTGTTGGCCCTCATTCTGGGAATCTCCACTTCTTCAATTATGCATTTTGAAAGTAGCATATCAATTATTTTAACAAGAAATTTAAACTATAAGAGAAATAATGTAACTACTATAACATCATTTTAAAAAGCTTGTGTTAAAAAAAATCTTGAAATTTTGCCTGGCTGTCTTACTGTATTTGCTCTTAGCTAATGGTAAGCAGAAGGAGTACTTAAGATTTTCAGTTAATGCTTCCTTTAATATTCACCTTCCAATTTTCTATGCATAACTCTATCAGGAACTGGGGTAATATAACTTCCACTAGTACTGCATTTGATACAAGCTCAATATTTCACTATCCCAACTTAACAGGATGGATATAATTTGGTCCTATGATAACACATAGCA